>NC_083360.1:5052500-5752500 GCF_030254825.1 Meriones unguiculatus | reverse complement strand
TACAGAAGCTTTGGTTTGGAAGGGATTTTTTTTCCTGTCTATTTCACATGTAATCTCTGTTATCTGAAGCCATCACTTGAAAATTCACAAACAATTTTATTTCTGAGTGCACAGGGGTAAAGTTTTCTCACTTCCTAGTGATTCCTGTGCGGCTTTCTAAATGCAGAGTTCCAACACAGGATGAACAACCTGTGAAATATCACTTTACTGCCCCAGAGTTGAGATGTCTCCTTTTGTCACTACAACAGCTCTTTCAACACTCCTGGGCCATGGTGACTATCGTGGCAGAATACTAGAACTTCAGCCCTAAAAAAAAAAAAACAACAAAAAAAAACAAAACAGAAGCAAATTGTGGAAGCTAGAAAAGATCATCCTGAGTGAGCTATACCAGAAAGACACACATGGTATATACTCACTTATAAGGAGATTAAATGGATATTAGACGTGTAATATAGTATAATCATAGTAAAATCTGTACACCTAAAGAAGCTAAGCAAGAAGGAGAACCCTGGGTAAGATGCTCAATCCTCATTTACAAAGACAAAATGGGATAGACATTGGAAGAGGGTGAAAATAAGGAACGAGATAGGAGCCTACCACAGAGGGCCTCTGAAAGACCCTACCCAGTAGGGTATTAAAGCAGATGCTGAGATTCTTAGCCAAACTTTGGGCAAAGTGCAGGGAATCTTATGAAAGAACAGGAGATAGAAAGACCTGGAGAGGACAGGAGCTCCACAAGGAGAGCAACAGAAGCAAGAAACATGGGCCCAGGGTCTTTTCTGAGACTGATACTCCAACCAAGGGCCATGCATGGAGATAACCTAGAACCCCTAAAACTCCTGCATAGATATAGCCCATGGCAGTTCAGTCTCCAAGTGGGGGCTCTAGTAATGGGAACAAGGACTGTCTCTGACATGAACTGGTTCTTTGATCACCTCCCGTGATGGGGGAGCATCCTTAACAGTCCACAGAGGAAGACCATGCAGCCAGTCCTATGAGACCTAATAGGCTAGGGTCAGATGGAAGGAGAGGAGGACCCCCCCTACCACTCCCCTATCAGTGGATTGGGGAAGGTGCATGGGAGAAATGGAGGATAGGAGGGCAGGATTGGAAGGAGAGGAGGGACAGGGATACAGCTGGGATACAAATTATTTTTTTTAAGCCTAGCATAGTTTAGAGTCCTTTCTCACTTTGAGGATTGTCTGGATTTCCAAAAGAAAGTTCCACTGCTCACCCAACAAGGATGTAGGTTGTGGAGGGAAGGAGCAACAAACCCAGAGAAAGGTGGCTTGAGCATACAAAATATTTGTTAAACAGTTTGTGTTTTTGTTTTGTTTTCCTGAACTTTTCCTTTTCAACTTCAAGGCTTGTGGCTTTTATCTTCAAATTTATTTTCCACACTTTAAAATTCAAACTGCAACATGACACTCTAAGTAGCAGTAGGAATTTTCAGTTCATGATTTTGTTTCCTTTTCAGTTAATGACATTTAAATCCATATGCAATTGTAAAAATTGTGCAATGATTACTTCATTGAAATCTTAGGAAAAGTTACGTGTTAAGAAAGACTCAATATATGAAGAGCTATAGAGAATCAAATCAATGGCTGCTGCAGAAGAATCACTCTTCTCTAAGGCAAATCCTGGTGAGTTTTCCAATCCTAAAAAGCAGGCCTAAACATGAACATACGGGGACACTTATTGGCTTCAGTAGTTAAAGAAGATGTAAGAAGTGGGAAATAGTAAGAGCTGGAGAGGATGGGAACCACACAAGGAGAGCAACAGAACAAGAAAACTTGAACACAGGGAACTTCCCAGAGACTCATACTTCAACCAAGAACTATTTATGGAGATAACCTAGAACCCCTGCACAGATGTAGTCCATGGCAGTTCAGTGTCCAAGTGGGTTACATAGTAATGGGAAGAGGGACTGCCTTTGACATAATCTGGTTGGCCTGCTCTTTGATCACCTCCCCCTGAGGGGGAAGCAGCCTTACCAGGCCACAGAAGATGACAGTGCAACCACTCCTGAGGTGATCTGATAGACTAGGATCAGAAGGAAGGAGAGGAGGTCCTCCCCTATCAGTGGACTTGGGGAGGGGCATACATGAGGAAGGGGGAGATAGGGTGGGATCAGGAGGGGAGGAGGGAAGGGCTTATGGGGGAATACAAAGTGAATAAAGTGTAATTAATAGTAAAAAAAAAATTAAAAAAAGAAGAGGTCATGAACTCCACAAATAGCAATATGACAGGAGAAGTGCTAGTGGGTAGTCAGAGAGCTGGAATTTATGCAAACACAGCATACATACCCATGAAACCAAACAACACAAATATGCAAATAGACAACTAAAAAAATAGCTCAGTGCTAGAGTATGCCTAGTATGAAGTCTAAAGGAGTTCCTGTGATACACATAATAAAAAAGAAACAACAACAACAACAAAATAGCAGCCTGACAACCTGGAGGAAAAAAATAATGGAGGACAAGATATTAAAATTCCTCAGAGAAGTGCTATTCTTTCGGTAAAACAGATGCATTTATGTTGGGAGAGAGTCAAACCACAGGAAGTAAGTACCCGGAATAATTCAGAAATCTCATTGGCCTAGTAAATGGGTAAAGATGAGATGTTATTGATTTAACTTTATCTAGTAGATTAAAGAACTCACTAGAAAAAAACATGATGAGAGTTTAAAAAAATTATTATCACATGACAAATGAAAATAATAAAATGAAATGAATATCATAAATGGCTCATTATAATAGTGATATTGCATTTGTGTCAAGGAGCTCGTATAACTTATATTAATGAGGTATATATATATATATATATATATATATATATATATATATATATATACACAGATCTAATCAAGAAGAATTTCTTATTTTCCATACTCTCATTTAGATATCCAAATAATATTTAATCTACTTATTATCAGAAATAATAAAAATAACTGTCTTTACCATTTTCTTAGGACCTTTGCTGATAATCATTTCAATTATTGATTTATCTCAGGGTCTGAGAGCTGGGAATGGAGAAATTATTTATAATAGCTTCTCTTTTTGTAATTAAACACAATTCTTGAAAAAGAATGATGTTGATGTTTGGAAACAATGACACTTATATTGAGACTAGACAATGATACACAACTTCACACTAGAAACATTTAAATGACATAGTTTTCGTGTATGTATATTCTATGAGAATCAAAACATTCAAAATTCTTTATCTGGGGAAATAATTTTCTAAGTTTCTGGATTGTGAAATATACTCACTTTTTCAATTCCTTCTCTTAAAGTGTGGTTTATAATTGTGAACCTCACAGAAGTCATTATAAGTGCCAACTTCCATTTATAGAATATCTGAGTTACTTTATAATGCACTAATGCAGCATGAGAAAATAGGTGAAATTTCCTCAGATATGGCTTAAATTTTAAGTCATCTCCCACTAGCAAAGTACAGATTGTTTTTAAAAGCTGTCCACTTACATCACTATAAAAATAAATTCATGGGTAAATCACAAGTTCCTTAATAATTAAAAAGAAGCACATTTTAGAATATAGTAGATCTTTTTCTCAACAGATATTGTGTGTAGTGTTATTTTAGATTAATATTTTATAATCATTTGAAATTTTCATCCTTATGAAAATTCTAACAAAATAATAGCACTAAATTTTTTATTACTATAAAGTTAGTTCAAATAAGAGAAAACGTTCGTTTGGTGATTTTTCTTCATTACAGACACAGACAAAAAAAATTTATTTAAATTACACATTCTCCAGCAGCAGTGTTCTAAAAGAGATTTTGATGATCTGGAAGAAGAGACGGAGAGCCAGAGTTTTCATCCTTTGTTTCTGTGGATGGCTTGTTACCACATGTCAGGTCTGTCTTGTCTTCATCATCGCTGTGCGAGGCATCTTACCATTCATGAGGTCTAGGGTAAGGTGTTCAACCACTTGTCTGTCTACTAAGCTGTTATATTTGGCCACATGCTTTATTTATGTGATTACAATACATCCATGTTGTATTCCCAGAGCACTTTGTAAGGTTATAGATGAAAACTTTTCACCTCTTGGATTGTGTCATATTGTGGGTCTTGGACAGCCAGCGCCTGCCCTACCATTAAATTATAAGAGAGACCAAAAAATGCTTTATAAATTGATGACACATGGCACGAACAACCTGAAGACACTGTTGTAAATGTTCTAGTGTAACTAAGGTTGATTTACAGACTGAGCTCCATGAATATGCCTGTGTGTGAATATGAGCTTATTGTGTCATTTATGTTTCTAGATATAATCATCACATTTTTTCATGGAACTCTATTTTATGAATTCTTCAAGAATTAATAGAATTTTATTTTTATGAAATAATATTCAGCAAGTAATTAGATATACAATTTCTCATTTTATTAATTTATTTATTTGGTTCCCTGCTTCATTTAATTAGTGAAACTTGTCTACAAAAGAGCATTAGAAAAAAAAAATGTGTGAACCACACTGACCAGTGCTTTGTTTTCCAAACAAAACACAATTGGCTGTGTGAGTTGTAACGAAGAAAAGATGATAGGGTGGTGATCTTCTTAGAGCTAGACTCATGGAAATTAGGATATTACACATACAGAAGTACCAATGGTGTGTCTATGGATTTCTTCTCCTCTTTTTTTTTTTTTATTTTATATAATCAGTAGGATTCAAACATCAGATTTCACACGTTTGACTTTAACTCATCCTGATAATTTCTTCAGGGTTCCACCTTTATCTACAACACCAGGGTAAGTCTCCTTATCCTTAATACTTTACTGGAGAGCTAAATAAAACACATGTGCTTAATAATAACACACACACACACAAATCTTACATTGTTTTCAAGTGGTCTTATGGTATATAAATTTTTGTGTTTTTAAATATAGTTCGTTACTTTTGGTAGTTTACGTTTCAATTGGTAGCAAGTTACAAAGAAATTAACTTTGAATGTAGTTCTTGTCAAATTTCAGAGTTATGAATTAGTTTGAAGAAAAAGCTCATGCAATAAGCTGTGATGACTGGTCTCTGCCTTGGCCTTAGCAACAACCTGTAGTGGTTTAAGCAATAGCCTTAAAGCTTCAGTGTTTCCAAGAATGTAGGTAAATTCTGGAAAAAGGTAGACAAAATTAGTACTTTTCCCTCCCACTAAATAATTTAGTTTTCCTTGAAGTAATGACCGAAAAACACCACTCTAGAAAAACAAGGCTGAAAACAGCATTCTTCGTGTTGCGTAATAAAACTGAGCCTTTAGGAGAAACGGTCATAATGCCCACGGTTGGGTCTTGCTATGGAGATGTGAAATCCATGCATACATGTTTCATAACTGAAAGAGAGGGAAAAAAAGCAAAAGAAAAAACTCCAGATAAGCATTGCTGTACACATGATGTCCCTTTCGCACTGTACTTCAGAAGGAGGACCAGCAGCAGCCCAGCCCCCTCAGGAAACCGAGGCAAAACCCTGCAGAAGGCCTCAGCACCAAATGTCAGGGGTTAGCAGTCTCCAGTTGCCAGCAGCAGTCCCAGAGGTTGTTTGGACCTGCACAAGCCATTTCCACCTCCTGTCTGCCCTGGTAGGTCTAGAGTAAAGGGCCTTTGTGTGATCTTTTCATGCAAATAATCACAATCAGAGAATGGGTGGTTTCCTCTTGTCTACTAGGAAATCAGTTTTTAACCTTGGGCATAAGAAACCTTATACAATTTGCATAAACCACTAGGAGTAAATGAGATTATTTGGAATAAATGCAAGTAATTTACAGTGGCAGATCCAATTGCTACTGAAGTCAGTATTTTCTTAATTCATTAGACACAGAAGTTAATACTTGTAAATAATGAGTACAATTGAATTCCAAATTCAATTTAAACTTTAAATCTGATACTATTATTGTCTGCTGGCAAAGAATCTAAGAATATCTTAAGAATTTAGTAAATTTCACACTGCCCCATTAGTCTATGAACATGGCAGGTCTATCAGTGACCTATATTTTTAGTCTTAGTATCTGATTCCAAGGAAGAGATAAACAAAATTCTTTGATTTATATTTCATCCTCCAAACCAAACTGCTTTCTCTATTCTTACACATATGTAATTCTTTTCTAGAAAACTTTAATTTGGGACATATAAAAACTGAATGCAAACTTCACTGATGTTCAGAGTGAACCTTTACAATTTATGGCTTTAAAAAACAGCATTATTTCATATATATTTTCATTAATATATGTGTGATACACACACACACACACACACACACACAAAACTGCACTGAGCACAGCTGCTTTAGTAAGCTAAAAGACCATGAAGTCTACATTGAGGTCTATGCTAATGGTCATGGAATAGTACTGGATAGATTAGGAAATGCAAACCAAATATTGCAGTCACCCTTTCTCTTGGCATAACTTTAGATGGTGTTACTGGGATGCTAAAATATGTAGGAGGTAGAAAGTGGATTGAGAGTTTAGGGTCGTCTTAGTTGTGTAGCTGATCTAATTAAATCAGGGCTCTCTTCATTCAGGGAACTAGAACTTTCAGGCAGTGGGTCATGCATGTTTCTATAAGAAAGCACAGTAAATTCATTTGTTCACTAATTTTGTCTGAGAAAGAATAATGACTTAAGTTATTGCTTTCCTCTTTATTTTGGGTGAACACACTTAATTTTACACATCTAGAAAACCTCATAATAGTATGAGTTGGTTTTAGTTTTTATTCTAAATAACTGTTGAGTGCCTAATTCCATAATTCATATTTTGAGGCACTATGTAGCAATTTTGAAGTTGACAATGTGAAATGTTTACTCTTTTTTTTAAAGTTTACTCTTAAATAAATATGTACATTATTTTCATAGATTGGTGAGATCTGATGTGAGTTAATACCTGTAATGGGGTCTTCCTTTTTTTAGTTCACATACCTCTTTGAAATAACAGTATTATGTCTGTTAACTGATATTTTGGATTAAATCCATTGTTTCCTTTAGGTGTACATAAATATGTATTTTGTTTATATGTTTGAAAGAAGTATCTTTTCTTACATTATCTCAGCTCAGGAAATATGAGCTGCAGAAGCATTCATAATGTTTCCTTGGAGACTGTATCACAGCATTATCCTTTTCTTAGAGACTTATGACTTTCAGGAAGTTCTATATATCAAAAACATTAGTTTATTCATAATGTCAGAAAATTTTCCAATGTGTGAATAGGAGTTATTTAAGAAGACATTTAGGGGAATTGAATATTATGACTTGTCCTCATGACTCCTACACTTGCCACTTACAAATTTTATCTGTACTATTGCAAAGATAAAATTAGAACTCCAGACAAGAGTTCATATTTGAAGTGCCATTGTTATTCACTATTTATATTATACCCAAAACAATGATCAAAGATTAGCCAAAGGTTAAGGGAGAATGCATTAGAAAAGCAACAAACTACAAATATGAAACTGGCAATTAAGGTTAGCAGTATATAATAAGTGTCAGAATTTCTTCTTCATGATAGACTATCTGCTACAGTTGAATGGAAAAAAATCAAAGGTGATAGTGACAGAAGTTACTTATGTTCTCATACACATTGGTGGCAGACACAATATCACATAAGTTCAAAGGGCTGCAATTGTTGCCAGCACAACAGACTTATTAAGGCCATTGAGCTCACATTATGCCACTGAATGATTGCTTAGTAATGAATGACGATTAGCCTTTTGTAGTTTTTGAAAAGTAAAGCCTTTAAACATGAACATGTATTACATTTTGTCAAACACTTTTTCAGCATCTCAGGAAATGATCATGTTTGCTTGTTTGTTTGTTTTTCTTTCAGTGTATTTACATGGTGGATTATATAGCTGGATTTCCATATATTGATCCACCCCTGTAAGCCAGGGATGAAACCTATTTGGCTGCTGTGGATGATATATTGAAAGTGTTTTTGGATTTAGTTTTCAAGTATTTTATTGAGTATTTTTTTTCATCAGTGTTCATAAGTAAGATTGAGTTGAAGTTCTCTTTCTTTGTTGGGTCTTTGTGCAGTTTATGTATCAACCTGACTATGCCCTCATAGAATGAGGTTGGTAATGTTCCCTCTGTTTTTGTTTTGTGGAACAGTTTGAAGAGTATAGGTATTAGCCCTTCTTTTTTAACAAAGAAGCTAAAACCATACAATGGAAAAAAGAGAGCATCTTCAACAAATGGTGCTGGTTTAACTGGATTTCTACATGTAGAAAAATGCAAATAGATCCACACTTATCATCCTCCATAAAACTAAAGTCCAATAGATCAAAGACCTCAACATAAAAGTTAGAAAAAAAAGTGGGGAAAAGCCTTGATCTCATTGACACAGGAGACACCTTACTGAACAGAACACCAACAGAACAGGTTGTAAGATCACCAATTAATAAATGAGACCTCATGAAACTGATAAGTTTTTGTAAAGGAAAGGACACTGTCATCAGAATAAAACAACAGCCTACAGACTGGGAAAAGATCTTCACCAACCCTTTATCTGTCAGAGAGCTAATATGCAGAATATGTAAATAATTAAAGAAGTTAAACAGCAACAAACCATGTAATCCACTTAAAAATGGGTACAGAGCTAAACAGAGAATTCTCAATGGAGGGATATTGAATGCCAGAGAAACACTTAAAGAGATGCTCAACATCATTAGTCATTTGGGAGATGTCAATCAAAACAACACTGAGATTCCACTTTACATCCATCAGAATGGATAAGATAAAAAATTCAAGTAACAACACATGCTGGAGAGGTTGTGGAGAAAGGGGAACATTCCTCCATAGCTGGTATGAGTGCAAGCTTGTAAAACCACTGTGGAAATAAACCTGGCAATTTCTCAGAAAACTGGGACTAGTGCTACTTCAAGATCCAGCTATACCACTCCTAGGCATATATCCAAGAGATGCTCAACCACAAAGCAAGGGCATTGGCTCAACTATGTTCAATAGCAGCTTTATTTGTCATAACCAGAATCTGGAAACAACCTAGATGTCCCTCAACCAAGGAATGGATACAGAAATTGTGGTACTTTTACACAATGGAATACTACTCAGCAATTAAAAACAAGGAAATCGTGGAATTTGTAGACAAATGGTGGGATCTAGAAAAAGATCATCCTGACTAAGGTAACAGAGAAGTGGAAAGACAGGCATGCTATATCCACTTAATTATAAGTGGATATTAACCATATAATATAGGATAATATACTAAATTCTGTTAAGTCCTAAAAAAGCTAAATAACAAGGAGGAGCATAAGGAAGATGTTTAATCCTTATTCAGAAAGGCAAATAGGATATACATAAAAAGTGGGAGAATGGAGGAAAGAGGACAAAAGCCTATCTACTGAGAAGCTCCAAAAGCCTCTGCCCAGCAGGGTACAGAAGCAGATACTGAGACTCATGGCCAATCTTTGGGCATAGTGTTGAGCATATTAGGGAAGAAGGGAAAGATAGAAAGACCTAGAGAGGACAGGAGCTCCAAAAGTAGAACAACAGAGTGCAAAAATTGCTGGGTCCTGTGGGGCCTGCAGAGACTGATGTACCAACCTAGGACCATGCTTGGAGAGGATCTAGAACCCCTGGCCAGATGTATGCCATGGGCTCATCAGCATCCATGTAGGTAAGGAGATCATGGGCAGTCTCTGTCATGAACTTGGTTGCCTGATTTTTGATCACCTGCCCCTGGAGAGGTGGCCTTACTAGGCCACAGAGAAAGAGGATCCAGTCAATCCTGATGAGACTCCATAAGCTAGGGTCAGGTGGTAGGGGAGGAGGATCTCCCCTATCAGTGGATTAGAGGAGGGACATTTTGGGGAGAGAGGGAATAAGGTTGGGACTGGGAGGAGATGACAGAGGGGGCTACAGACTGGATAGAAAGTGAATAAATTTTAATAAATAATAATAAGAAAAGAAAAGAAAAGAAAAGCCTTTGTTGTCTTTCTTAAAGGGATTTGGTTCCTGATCTAATTCATCATTATCCCAGGCCTGTACTTGGAGGACACAAAATGCCTTATTTTTCAACTTCAGACAATTTTGTCTTTTGTGTTATGTCCTTATGCAGATTTTCTCACTAGCATTTGGCCTTCATAAATCTTTCTGTATTATCCCCTCTGACTATCCTAGGACATCGCATCGTTATTTTATGAAGTGCTTTTTACTCTTAATTTTCTCTTTTCTTTCTGACATCATTTTAAAATTCTTAAATCATTTTATTTAAATTTTTATACAAAATGTAACATTCTTTCTTCTCCTCACTTTCCAGATCTTCTCTATCACCTTGTCAAACCCCATTTCTTTCCCTACCTCACAAAACAAATAAAGTCAAAGCAAACTAATAAAAAACAGATTAAAATAAACCAAAAACAAAACAACAACAACAACAATCAAAAATAAAAAGCATGGAGTCTTTTACTCAGAGGCGGGACCTGGGGCATCAACCCGCATGCAATCAGACATGCTCTTCTCTGGGTCGAAAGCGGCTGACCCTGAGTGCAGTGCTTAGCCTCGCATCCTGAGCGTATCATTTTAGCTTTTTATGGTATCCAACCATGCTTGGGGAGAATGTCCTGCTTCAATTCCTGAATGATCATGGCTGATGCTCTTTGGGTGGATGACACCTAAATGAACATCGGTACAAAGTCCCAATTTATTTCTAATATCAGAGATCAGACCTCTACTCTTGCCTGATGTGTCTAAAACAAAAAGGGGGAACTGTAGAGAGCTGCGGAATGCTATGCCTTAAATATGGAGCTGGTTTCCGCCTTCCACCTTCCCGATGGTGAGTGCTCTCTGTCACGAACAATTCCACATTTGGCTAAGGCTGAGGATCTGGCTTGCTTCCATGTATGTGGACCTATCTGCATTGCCCATGTGGCACGCCTGGGTTGGCTACCCAGAGGCTATTTAAGCTGTGGGCTGGCTTTCCCCAGGGTCCGAGGATTGTTCAAGGTTCCTGAATAAACTTCATTGAAAAAAAAAAAAAAGCATGGAGTCCATCTTACAGTGCTCCAACTGGAATGTTGGGTGTGGTGGACCTACCCAAGGTCACTCCACTGGTGAAAATTAATTTTCACTTCCCCAGCAAGTGTCAAACAAACAGTAACTTCGTTAAAACTTGAATTTTTTATTACTACTCTCAGTTCTCCATACTCAGATATTTGTCTTTTTCTTGAAATCGTGCATGTTTTGTGTGTGTTGCTCCCATCTTTGTGAATTCATATGCATGTTAGCCTTATTGTGTCTTAGGGAGTAGGGTAAAGTCACAGAGAAACCCACAGAAAAGTATCATATATATATATATATATATATATATATATATATATATATATCCGTGATTTTAATATATCCGTAATTTTAATATAGTCATCATGTAAAGTGGATGACAATGCCCCAGCTAGAAATTTTTAAATTTATTCTCCTCTCACACAATACATCCCAACAGCAGTTTCCTCTCCCTCACCTCCTTCAAGTGCCACTCTTTCCCAGATCCACTGCACTTCTGTTTTCCTTCAGAAAAGACCAAGTCTCCACGTGTTATCAACGGAACAAAGCAAAACCAGATGCAATAAGACTAGGCATATCGTAAGCCAGCAAGTAAGACTTCCAGTGTCAAAAATGCCTACAGGATATTGAGTTGTCTCGACATTGTTACTAGAGAATCCTCTTTTCTCAAACCACAGTGTATTGCCAAGGCTATTGGTTATCCTCTAGAGCCTGATGGTAAGGCTGTATTGTTGAAGACATCACTTCCTTCCACCATCACACATGGAGCTGGTGTCATCCCTGACAAATTTTGTTGATGGGTTTGGAAGGTACTATAAACCACATTCCTAGGAGCAGTTGAAGACCACAAACAAAACTCCAAATTTTATAGTATTTTTTCTTTTTGTTTCCTCCCATCTTTTATCAAAAATAGATTCTTTCTTCATACAATGTATTTTGATTACAGGTTCTTCTCCCTCTACTCTCCCAGTTCCTTCTCACCTCCTATTCCATAGGATACACTCATGTTCTGGCTCTCATTACAAAAGAACAAATTTCCAAAAGATAACAATAAAACATGACAAAGCAAAATGAGATAAGACAAAACCATTACTTTGAACATGGACAAGGCAAAGTAACAGAAGGAAAAGAACCAAAAGAAAGCACAAAAATCAGGAACTCACTAGTCCCCACACTCAGGAGTCCTATAAAAATAATAAACTAAAAGCAATTATATGTAGGCAGAGGATATGGTGCAGATCCTGTGGGCCCTAAGCTTGCTGATTCAGCTTCTGTGAGCTGATATGAGCTTTGCTCAGTTCATTTAGAAAGCCTTATTCACCTGGATTCCTACATCCCCTTCTGGCTCTTACACTCTTTCTGCCATCTCCTCCTTGAGGTTCTCTGAGTTATGAAAGAAAGAATATTATAGAGACATGATTTTGAGCTAAGTGTTCCAGGGTCTCTCTCTCTCTCTCTCTCTCTCTCTCTCTCTCTCTCTCTCTCTCAGTGTATGTGTGTGTGCATGCGAGTGTGTATTTGTGTGTGTGTGTGATATCTGGCTGTGGGTCTTGGTGTTTTTATCCATGTCTTGCAGGAGGAGGCTAGGCTGATGACGGCTGAATAAGTAACTAAGCTATGAGTAAAGCAGAATATCATTTGGTTTCATTTTATGACTCCTCTTCATATTTATTGTTGTTTGTTTGTTAAGACCAGTAGTATTTTGTACTACCATAGGCCACTGAGCTGTCTAGTCTCTTTTTTGTTCGCTTAAGAAGCGTCTAGTATGTAGTGTATCTTAAGCCAAGTCAGACATTGGCTGGTAACTCCCACAAGCTCTGTGCCACTATTGTCCTAACATATCTTATAGTCATGACAACATTGTAAAGCAAAGTTTTGTTGCTTAGGCTGATGTTTAGGTTCTCTTTGGGAGCCTGCAGAGCACTTCTTCTACCAAAGACTCTAGAACATAGGGAGAAGGGTATATGTAGGCACCAACTTAGTGTCTCCTGGTTTGTTGAGTTGTATGGCTGCTGTCTTTGGCCATGGCGCCTCACTGTCAGTCTGTGAAGAGCAATCTATTGTCATGACAGTATCTTGGGTTGTTAAGGGATTTATCTTTGGTCAATTACTCAACTGATATAAAGCACTTCTAGGTACTGGAAGCTTCAAGACCAGTTGGAAGCCTGTCTCCAGGAGACTTCACAAGGATGACGGTCATGTATTTGAGGAAGTTTCTGCTTTCTAGGTTTCCATAGTGCCCTTCCATTGCTTGACAATTCTAGATAGATAGAATTTTCTGCTTTTTAAAATAATTACAATTTATTTACTTTATATCACAGCCCCCTCTCTCATTGCTTCCGAATCCTACCCTCAATCTCTCTTCTCCTCCTTTGCTCCCCCCCAACAGTCCACTGATAGGGGAGGTCCTCCTCCCCTTCCATCTGACCCTAGCCTATCAGGTCTCATCAGGACTGGCTGCCTTGTCTTCCTATGTGGCCTGGTAAAGTTGTTTCTCCCTCAGGAGCAGGTGATAAAAGAGCCAGCCACAGAGTTATGTCAGAGACAGCCCCTGTTCCCCTTACTAGGGAAGCCACTTAGAGACTTAGTTGCCATGGGCTATATCTGTGCAGGGGTTCTAGGTTATCTCCATGCATGGTCCTTGGTTGGAGTATCAGTCTCAGAAATACCCCTTTGCCAGATTTTTTGGTTCTGTTGCTCTCCTTGTGGAGCTGCTGCTTTTGAAAAAGACAGAAACAACATGAAGTTGGGTGCCAAGGGAGAAGGTGGTATTGGGGTGGCCTATGTGGATGGTGAAGAATATCACAAAATATAGTACATGAAATTCTAAATTAATGAATTAATTCATGAATTAAATCAAAGTATTTATCTAGAGAAATCCATCTTTTAGAAAACAATCATTTCTGAAACAGATTTTCACTGAGGAATGGGGCTTACTGATCACATAGGAAATAATAAATTATAACTATGGGAAAATTATACGAGTTGGCAGTATAAATGATAATCTTATAATTACAAAGAAAGTGTAGAAAGCTGTATCTTTTGTCAGAAACAAAAGTATATTTCTGAGTACAGATTCAGATAATAGATACAGGTATTAGGGAAAAGTTTGAAGATAATGTAAATTTTATCTTTTATATTTAGCAGTGAAATATAGATTTTTTTGATCATTAAATTGGAGCTAGCACTTGAAAGCATTCTGAAAATTAAACTACTTAAAACATTTAAATAAAAAGAAAAATGTTATTTCAAATGTTTTAAACAGAATGGACTTAGCTTATCTATTCACTGGACAGACTTATTCAAATTAATTTCGTGTGGAATTAGAATAAATTCTTCTTAAATTCAGACTCTGTTGTACACTGAATTCAACAAAGTTATATTATAGGTTTCAGGGACTAACAGTAAGGATCGCATGTTCCTAGATTTGATGACTCACAAACAATTGTGATGGTGATGTTAATTGTCAAATTAACAGAATTAGATTCATCCTGGGGAAGATCTGTGAGTATCTCTTTGGGGGTTATCTTCAGTTCATTAATTGAGTTGGGAAGTCTTGCCCCTAGGTAAAGAATCATGAATCACACGAGTAGTAAAAGTGAGAAGAGCGTCAACATGCATGTATGGCTCTCCTTTGGTTATCTGCTTCAGGATCCTGCCACGGTGACTACTCTGCCATGAGGGGCATTTACCAGTAACATCGGTAAGGGGAGAATGTTCTACTCTTCTATGTTTTCTAAAAAAGTCCTCATATTAAGATCTTAATTCCTAAGGTGATACACAAAATATATAGAGGACAGGGAATTCTAAATATGATTACCTGATAAAAAAAAGTCTTATGTAGAAAAAACTGTTACTTTTATAAAAGGAATTTCTGATTATTTCTAACCATTTCCTTGCTGTTCAGATATAAAAAAATCAAGACTCATAAACCTTTAAACACTCTAATTAAACTTAAAAAATAAATTTTATTTATATATATTTTTACTACAATTTATTCACTTTTTATCCCTGCTGCAGTCACATCACTTGTCTCCTCCCAGTTTGACCCACCCTTCCTCTTCTCCTCCTATGTCCTTTTCTTAGTCCCCTGATAGAGGAGGACTTCCTCCCTTTCTTTTTTTTTTTTTTTTTTTCAATGCAGTTTATTCAGGAACATTGAACAATCCTCGGACTCCGAGGAAAGCCAGCCCACAGCTTAAATAGCCTCTGGGTAGCCAACCCAGGCGTGCCACGTGGGCAATGCAGATAGGTCCACATACATGGAAGCAAGCCAGATCCTCGGCCTTAGCCAAATGTGGTGTTGTTCGTGACAGAGAGCACTCACCATCGGGAAGGTGGAAGGCGGAAACCAGCTCCATCTTTAAGGCATAGCATTCCGCAGCTCTCTACAGTTCCCCCTTTTTGTTTTAGACGCATCAGTCAAGAGTAGAGGTCTGATCTCTGATATTAGAAATAAATTGGGACTTTGTACCGATGTTCATTTAGGTGTCATCCACCCAAAGAGCATCAGACCGTCCGATACCTTTTTCTCAGAGGCGGGACCTGGGGCATCAACCCGCATGAAATCAGACATGCTCTTCTCTGGGTCCAAAGCGGCTGACCCTGAGTGCAGTGCTTAGCCTCGCATCCTGAGCGTATCATTTTAGCTTTTTATGGTATCCAACCATGCTTGGGGAGAATGTCCTGCTTCAATGGCTGTAAAGGCCTGAATGATCATGGCTGCATCACACTGTTGTGAGACTCTAATCTTGCATATATACCACAGGCAAACCAAGGAGACCAACACCAGAAGGCCTGCTAACACTCCCATGCCCGCCCATTCCTTCAGATGATTCATGGCTGCAGCAATCCATGTTGATAATCCTGTGGCTAGTCCTGCGTCCACTCCGGTAGAATTTACTGTGACAATGGCCACTCTCAGCTGCTCCATCGTAGTATCGAATTCTCCAGTCCAATTACCTAAAATATAGCTCGACAATTGTTTAGACAGATTTGCAGCGCAGGAAAAATTCTCATGTTGTATGCTAGTGACACAAAGTCCAGCATACTTTCATTGACAGCCAGGTTGAGCGATTTGCCATAGGGTATCAATTTGCTCCTGCAAGAGGTCAATCCTCTGATTGAACACCATCAAGCTTCCTTTTAGTTGAGCATTAATTCCTTTATGTACAACTAAGGCATGAGCTACATTGGCTAAATGATTATTCAGGGTTTGAGCAGCAAGCAGAGGGAGGAGGGAGGGTGGGATTGGGATGGGAGGAGGGAGGGGCTTATGGGGGGATGCAGAATGAATAAAGTGTAATTGATGAAAAATTTAAGAAAAAAGGGAAAAAAGTAATTTAAGAACCTTAAATGACTTTCAAAATTGGAGGAAAACATGGAGTTAGTCAATTGGCATGGAGCACGTCTCGCCCCTGGGGGCAATGGTCTCCTGAACCTACTCAGACCTCGGACACCACCACTGCTAGTTCTAGAACTGACGCAGGATGTTCCAACGAGGGGTTAAGGCTTCTCATAATATTTCCTATAAGCCCACACCTGTTTGTCTATATCCCCCATTTTTATTCATTATTAGCCAGATAGAGCCAAGTAATTGTGGTAATGATACTTGCTTTTTTGCCCAATGCTGGAATGCTAGTAAAGTTAGGTATGCCCTGGTTACTCGCATGCCTCACTGGGTGCCTGTGCCCATTGATGCCCCTCACGCTATGACTCTCTTCAGACAGAAAAGGGATCTTGGAACTACAGCCACCATTGTTACTACCATCTCATTGACGGCTGTTGGAGTTACCACCAGGGCATTAGCCATGAGTCATACTGGACTTCCTCCCTTTCTATCTGGGTGGAACTTACCAGCTTTCATCAAGAATGGCTGCATCATCTTCCTCTGTACCCTGTCAAAGATGTACCCCCTAATTTCATCACCCACTAGGTGATGGAAGAGACAGTCACTGAGTTCATGTCAGAGACAGCCTCTGTGTCCCTTACTAGGAAACCCGCTTGGAAACTGAGCACACAACGGGCTTCTTTTCGACAGGGGGTTTTGGTCCTGTCTATGCATGGTCCATGGTTGATTCTTCAGTCTCTGCAGGCCCTCCTGGGCCCAGCTATTTGGTTCTGTAACTTTCCTTAAGGAGTTCTTGTACCCTCCAGGTCTATCTCCCTCTTTTTCCAAAGAGATTAAGCACTGTGCTTAAAGTTTGGCTATGAGTCTCAGTGTCACTTTCGATAATCTAGTAGGTAGAGTCTTTCAGAGCTCCTCTGTAGAAGACTCCTGTACTGTTCTTTGTCTTCTCGTACTTCTGATGTCTATTCTGTTTGCTCTTCAAATGAGGATTAAATGTCTTCCCTAGGGTCCTCCTTGTTGTTTAGCTTCTTTAGGACTATAAAATTTAGTCTGTGTATCCTATATTTTATGGCTAATATCCACTTATAAGTGATTTCATATCATATGTGTCTTTATGCTTCTGGGTTAATTGACTCAGGGTGATCTTTTCTATTTCAGACCATTTGCCTGCAAATTTCATGATTTCCTTGTTTTTAATTTTTGAGTAGTATTGCATTGTGTAAATGAACCACACATTCTGTATCCATTTTTCCATTTAAGGACATCTAGGTAGTTTTCAGATACTGGCTATTACAAATAAAGCTGCAATGAACAACAACAGCACAGGCTCTAAGATCAACAATTAATAAATGGGACTGAAAAGCTTCGGTAAAGCAAAGGACACAGTAATCAGAACAAAATGACATCTACAAATTGGGAAAACATCTCTCCATCAACCCTACATATGATATAGCGCTAATATACAGAATATAGAAAAAATTGAAAAAGTTAAACACTAACAAACCAAATAATCCAACAGAGGGCCTCTGAAATACTCTATCTATCCAGCAGGTATCAAAGCTAATGCTTAGACTCATAGCCAAATTTTTGCAGAGTTCAGGAAATCTTATGAAAGAAGAGGGGATAGTAAGACCTGGAGGGGACAGGAGCTCCACAAAGAGAGCAACAGAACAAAAATTCTGTGCAAAAGAGTCTTTTCTGAGACTGATACTCCAACCAAGGACCATGCATAGAGATAACCTAGAACCCCTGCACAGATATAACCCATGGCACCCTAGTCTCAAAGTGAGTTCCCTAGTAATGGGAACAGGGACTGTCTCAGACATGAAATCGGTGTCTGGCTCTTTGATCACCACCCCATGAGGGGCGAACATCCTTACCAGGCCATAGAGGAAGACAATGCAGCCAATCCTGATGAGACCTGACTGGCTAAGATCAGAGGGAAGGGAAGGAAGACCTCCCCTATCAGTGGACTTGGGGAGGGACAATGGAGAAGATGTGGGAGGGAGGGTAGTATTGGGAGAGAAAGAGGGAGGGGGCTACAGCTGGAAAACGAAGTAAATAAACTGTAATTAATAAAAAAATTAAAAAAAAAGAAAAAATAATCACTCCAAGACTTTCACACACTATTAATGAGGACACTTCTATTTAAAGATATATTAGCTCTTTCTTATAGAACAAAGAACTTTCCTCATTATAAATATTTAAATTTTGCCTGTGTAGTTATCAAAATTCATTTTATCTTTATGTTTTGGTGATGAGTTGAGCTATGCTTTTCTTTCCTTGTCTGTAGTGCTGTTATCCAATAGTTAGGTTATTTTCAGTCCGTGTTTTGAAAATATTAAATGGGAATTTCAACAAATAAATAATGAAGTTTAAGTTAAAAGATGGGATTTAGTGGTAAACAGAGTATTCTCAACAGAGGAATTCAAATGGCAGAGTAACACTTAAAGGAATGCTCAACATCCTTAGTCATTCAGGAAGTACAAATCCAAACGACACTGAGATTTCACCTCACAATCATCAGAATGGCTAAGCTCAAATCTCAAGGGATGATGCAGGCTAGAGAAGAGGTGGAGCAAGGGGATCGCTCCTCCATTGCTGATGGGAATGTCACATTGTACAACCACTTTGGAAATCGATCTGGTGCTTTCTCAGAAAATTAGGAATAGTGCTACCTCAAGATCCAGCTATATCATTCCTGGGCATACCCAAAAGGTGCCCCACCATTCAATAAGGACATTTGCTCAACTATATTCAAAACTTAAAAAAAATATCTTCAATACACTAGTATCTTGATATACTTCTCAATCTCCAGAATGATGAACCATTTCCATTTGTTACTAGGTAAGCAATTAGTTGATTTTTTTTAAATTATAAGGACAAACATCAAAGAAAATTCTATTTTAAAACCTTCCTTTAGCACTACCTGTTATATCTATGATTCTCTTCCTCAGCATTTCAAATGAAAACAACAATAATCCAAAACTACAAATCATATTAAGTCCTTATCTAACACAATAAATGACAATATAATCTCACTTTCCATTCACTATGCAATGCAAAGAATGAGATTAAATTATTAATGATTTGGAGGGAATTAAACATTTTGAAAGCAATTTTATATAAAATATGACCTTTGTAATAACCTTATGAAGAACCATAAAGCAATATGTATGAATTTAAGTAATAAATTATAAGTCTATATAGTCAGTCATTAAGTTTCAGGCATGAATAAAAGAAAACTTGGATGTATTGCTACTCTAAGATTTATGGGTTGAAATTTAAACTCTGAGGTAATGATACTAAGAGGGGTGCTGTTGATAACAGCTGAATTAAAAAATCTGAGACCATTTATAAAAATGATCAATAGCATGTTCAACCATGTAGAAATAAAAATTCAAAGCTAAAATGGTTGCTATACTACTATAAATTTTCAAACATAAAGATGGAATTTCACAGCTTTATAAATAGTATAAGCCATAAATCAACAAGGAATCGACAGCAAACAATCTCAACAAAACACTGAATAGAAAAGGTGACAGTCATACTTCCATATCTCAATGATAATAATTTTAAAACAAAAAATACAGTAAATCAGGAGATAAATATATAAGAAAAATGGATATATTAAAGCTTACATAAGGAGCAAAACTCAAAATAATATTGATACTGCAAAGCATGACAAACATACAGAGAGTAGCTAGGCAGGGTGGTGCTCACCTCTAACCAATTACAGCTCTCCAAAGAAATAGGGATTTGAATTTAAGGTCATCCTCATCTGCAAAGAGAGTTCCATAACAGCCAGATACTAAAGAGAGCTTACCTGACAACCCCTACCTCATCTCACCACATCTCATGAAAAAGTAACAGCCTAGACAAGAAGCCATTAAAGAGAACTGTTTTTTAAATTTTATTTATTTTTTTATTTTAATTACAGTTTATTCACTTTGTATTCCAGCTGTAGCCACATCCCTCATTCCCTCCCAATTCTACCCTCTTTCCCTCATCTCCTCCCATGCCCCTCTCCAAATCCACTGATAAGCGAGATCCTCCTCCCCTTCCATCTGACCCTAGTTTATCAGGTCTCATCAGTACTGGCTGCAATGTCCTCCTCTGTGGCCTGGCAAGACTGCTCCTCCCTCGGGGGGGGGGGAGGGTGATCAAAGAGCTAGCCACTGAGTTCATGTCAGAGACAGCCCCTGTTCCCCTTACTAGGGCACCCATTTGGAGACTGAACTGCCATGGGCTACATCTGTGCAGGGGTTCTAAGTTATCTCCATGCAAGGTCCTTGGTTGGATTATCAGTCTCAGACTCTATAGTGCACTCCACAGTTGATGGCTTCTGGCAGAGATACATCTCTTTATGGTTGTGTGCTCAAAGCTCTCTCATTATTGCTCTTCATAATGTCTAGCTGTGGGTCTCTGTATTTGTTTCCAGCTTCTGCAGAAGGAAGCTTTTCTGATGATGGCTCAGCCAGGCACTCATCTCTGAGGATAGCAGAATGTCATTAGGAGTCATTTTATTGCTACGTTTTTGTTTTTGTTCGGCTTTTTTGTTTTGTTTTGTCTTGGGTGTGTGTTGTTGTTGTTGTTTTGAACAGTAGTGTTTGCATCACCAGATTCTAGTCTCAAGTTCTTGGTCAAACAAAAGGTGTCAGGTATGGAGATACCTTCTCCTCTAATGGGCCTTAAATCAAATCGGATATTGGTTGGCTACTCCCATAACCTTTGTGCTATCAGTTCATTAGCATATTTTGCAGACAGGACTCTACTGTAGATCAAATGGTTTATGGCTGGCTTGGTGTTTACGATGGTCCTTTAGTACCATACGAGTACCCTCTTTACCAAGGACACCAGCCTGTAGGATGAAGGCTCTGAGTAATTACAGGCTCCACTTCTCCATGTTCAATGAGTTGCGTAGCTATTGCTTTCAGTTGTAGGTCCTTGTGCCAATGTGTGATGAACAGGCTCTAGTCTTGATAACAGCTTGGGTTTCCTGGAGATCCCATGGGACCCTTTTGGCCAACAACTCATTTAGATGTAATATAGGTGCAGTACTAAAATCTTCCTTTGATGACAATAAATGCCCAACTTGAAAACTGTTTCCTCTCTTATTTAGTGACTTCATTTAGATTTTCTGCATATATGATTGGTTAAAAACTAACCCACAAATGAACCTTAACTCTGCTGTCTCTTCCTGAATTCCTTCACTCATCTCTCTGTCCCTTCCCTCAACACACTGTGTCTCCACCTTCCACCCTACTCCATCCATCTTCAACTATCTGTTATACTTCATTTTCTAATGAGTTCTACCTGTCTCTCACTAGTCCTTTACTCTATACGTAACTTTTTTCAGATTTACTAACTTATTTAATACAAACAACCGTTTTGATCATCCTCTTATTATTGTGGAATGATCAAAATAAATGAATAGGTAAACTTGTAGGGTCTCAGTAGGTTGTGAATAGATTGTGAACATTAAAGGGTATGTTTGAACTTATGTGTCTCCTACAAACTTCTGTTTTGATCCCCTGTCTCATGAGGCAGTAGTCATCATAGACAAGGCACTTAGGGTGATTTGGTCATATTGAATTCTCCTTATTTATATTTGTACCCTTACAAAAAGTGGTGTCATTATGTAATCTAGTCCTTTCCACTGTATATAAAGACATAGTGTGAAGATGGCATTGGGGTACCAGAACATGGCTTTTCAGATGCTCACAAAATCATTGGCATCTATCCATAGATTTCCCAAACCCCAAAATAGTAAGAAATATTTTTTCTTAAAAATTGCCTAATTAAAGTTATTTTATTCATATATTAAACATAAATCTTATATTAGATAATAATTTTCAAACTGAAATACGAATAAAGAAGAGCTTAAAACCTTGTTTAAATAGTTCTCTGTATAGAAGTGCAAGTGTTGAACACAGCAATATGGATGTATTATAGGAGCATCAGCACACACCACAGAGATCTCTTGATTCAAGGACTGTTAAACCCTTCACTAACTCTTTTCCATAGCACCTTCTAGGTGGTCACTGTGTCAAGACAAAGCTGAATATCTCCTTCCCTGGCAGGCTGACATAAACTCATTGAAGTGGACTATGAGCGGAAGTTTCCTACTTTCTATGAGAAGCACATGGCCACAGCAGTAGCTGCCAATGCTCTGGGTGAAGAGTGGGAAGGGTTATGTGGTCCAGATCAGTGATGGTAATGACAAGGTTTTACCATGAAGCAAGATGTTTTGACCTATGGCAGAGTGTGCATGCTATTGAGTAAAGGGCATTCTTGTTATAGACCAAGGAGAATCGCAGAGAGGAAGTGCAAGTCTGTTTGCAGATGCATTGTGGATGTCAATCTGAGTGTTCTCAACTTGGTTAATGTAAAAAAAGGAGAGAAGTGTTCTCCTGGACTGACAGACAGAGCTAGTAGAACCTGAAAGCTCTTTAATCTCTCTAAAGAAGATGATCTCCTCCAATGTGTTGTCAGAAACTTTTAAACAAAGAAGGAAAGAAACCAGGACCAAAGCATGCAAAATTCAGCATCTTGTCACTCCATGTGTCCTGCAACACAAATGCTGACATATTGCTCAGAAGAAACAACGTACTAAGAAAAAGAAGGAGGCTGTAGAATACTCTAACCTTGCTAAGAGAATGAAGGAAGCCAAAGAAAAGTGCCAAAACAGATTGTCAAGAGACGTAGGCTGTCTTCACTGAGAGCTTCTACTTCTAAGTCTGAATCCAGTCAAAAGTAAGTCTTTAAGAGAAACAAATAAATGATTTGTTTAAATAAATGATTAAACACTCTGGGCTAAATTTCAGATCCTTCAGGAAATAATGTAAATATGAACAGAAATTTATTTTCAGAATATCTGAGTAATTTTGTGTGTGTGTGTGTGTGGTTGTTTTGTTTTTATCACCCAAGGGATTATGAATAAGTCAATATGAGTTCTTTCATATCTCACTGAAGACACTTGCTGAAAAAGGCCATGTTGCTTTGTTTTTTATTTTCTTTTTAGCTCAGTGGTTTAGTCAGATGTTATGGTTACTTGTGTTTTGTGCTCCCTGGTTTAAAATGAAACATGCTTCTGGTACTTGAACCCTTCCATGAGAAGTCAAATGCTTTTGTCTAACTGCAATTCTTCCCTTGAATGTGAGTAATTGAGTTCCCAAAGATAGATCTGAAATATGAGAATGCACCTGATTTCTGTGTAATTTGAAGCTTTTATTTCCCTTTTACCTGTCACTGTGTTCTTTTAGCAAAGAAAATAAATGACAGAGTATTTTCTTTTCTTTTTCTTTTCTCTTTTTTTGAATCCTAGGTTAATACTGAAGACATAGTTGCCATGCTTAAATTTTGAAACTTTTTCTTAAAGGGATAGCATCTGTGTTTTAGAACCACATATGTAAGAGTTTGCATGAGCACAGACAATCTTTGCCTCAGGGCAAATAGATTTAATAGTTGACCTAGCAACAAGATACCGAATTAATTGTTTTTCATGAGGGTTGTTAATCATAATGGTGACAGTTTCACACAATGAAGCCCCAACTAATTGAATATTGCCTCTCACTTTAAGTGTAATTTAAATCACCCAGCATGTTTAAATGCTGTGGACAGAGCCTTTAAGTGGTTGGAGGTGATCCATAAGCTAATTGCCAAGCAGTGGTGGCATTTTCATTTATTATAGACCATTCAACTATAAATTGTCTGTGGCGATACAGTTCACTGGAGTTTCTCATTGAACATGTTGCAAAGGTTAACTGAAGTCAAGTTGAAAGAAGGTATTTTGACAAAAGTAAAATTTATGGAATAAACAATGGGTTTTTACATAAATGATACCCAGAAGTTCTTTTTTAACTTTTATTTTATTGAAAGTAGATTCCTTTCTCATATATTGTATCCTTATTATAGTTTCCCCCTGTCTACTCATCCCAACCTCTCCTCCCCTCTGGGTCTACTTCCTTTCTGTCACTCAGTACAAAAGAACAGGCTTCCAAGATATAACAACCCAATGTGACAAAATAAAATACAAGATAAAGCAAAAATTTATATAGAAGTTGAAAGGGGCAACACAAGAGGAGAAATACAGTCCTAAGAGCATGCACAAGAGTCAGAGACTGACTCATTTTTACACTCAGGAATCCAATAAAAATACTAAGCTAAAAGCTATAACATATATACAGAGGACTTTGTGTAGACCGGGTAGGCCCTGTTCTTGCTGTTTCAGTCTCCATAGGCTCTCACGCCCCTTTCTTGATTGATTCAGAAGGCTCTGTTATGCTGTCTCCCATCTCCTCTGGCTCCTGCAAGTCTTTCCACCTCCTCTTCTTCAGGGTTCCCTGATCCCTGAGGGGAAGGATTTGATGAAGACCTCCCATTTAGAGCTGAATATTCTGAAGTCTCTAACTCTGCATAATTTCTGGCTACTTGTCTCTTCACTATTCCCATCTGCTGCCAGAAAAGGCATCTCTGATAATGACTGAATAAAGGCCTCAACTGGCACTTAATTTTAGCCCACTCTTCCTGTATCTCGCCCCACCTCATCCCCTCATTTTCACCTTCGTCACTGCATTATCTGGTTCCAGTCCCCCAATTCTACCCATCCATAATTATCTATTGTATTTCCCTTTCCTAGGGAGACCTCCCATGCTCCCTAACCTCTCATCTCTTATTCTGTCCCTAACCTCTCTGATTCTACCATTGTATCTTGCTTGTCATTGACTTAACAGCTAATATCCACATTTAAGAGAATACATATCATATTTGTCTTTCTGGATTTCAACTACCCCACTCAGGATTTTTGTTTTCTTTTGTTCTAGTTCCATCTGTTTACCTGTAAATTCCATGATTTCATTTTTTAATGACTGAGTAATAGCCCATTGTATAAATGTAACACATTTCCTTTATCCATTCATTTGGTGAGTGTCATCATGGCTGCTTCCAATTTCTGGCCACTAAAAATATAGCAGCAATGAAGGATGGAGCACCCTTTGGGCATATGGCCAAGAATGGGCTGAGTCTTGCTATCCAAGTCATACTAAGAAAGTGCCTCATTTATTGCCATAGTTGCTCAGCAAGTTTGCACTCCCACCAGCAACGGGTGAGTGTTTTCCTGATTCTGCATTTTTACCAGCATGAACTAATGCTATTATTATTTTATATTATTATTATTATTATTATTGATCTAATGCATCTGACTGGTGCAAAATGCAATCTCAATATAATTTTGTTTTACATTTCTCTGATTACTAAGGACACTGTATATGAGTTTCCTCTCTTGAAAATTCTCTGTTCACATCTGTATTCCATTTTAAATTGTGTTATTTATCTTAATACTCTGTTTTTTAGCTCATTGCATATTTCCTATTTAGTCCTCTATTTAATATGTAGTTGGTAAAAAATCTTTCTCCGTTCTGTAGCTTTACACACTGTTCAAGTGATTGTGTCCTTTCCATACAGGGCTTTTTTTTTTTTTTATTTCATCGGGGTTTCATTAACTAATTGTTGATCTTAGTGCCTGTGGTGGCATTTTGCTGTTGCTTTTTGGAAACTTTCTACTTTGCCAGGAACGAGCTTATGTATGTACCTTACGTTTTCAGGTTCAGTGTGTCCGGCTTTATGTTGAGGTCTTTGATCCATCCGGAGTTGAGGTTTTCTGCAGGGTGAAAGTGCGGATTTGTCTGCACCCTTCTACACACAGCTATCCAATGTGATCAGAAGCGTTTGATCAAGATACTGTCTTCTTTGAGGTATCTATTTCTTACTTCTCCATCAAAAATAAGCTGTCCAAGGTATCTAGATTATATTGGGTCTTCAACTTCATTCATCAGTGTGTCTGTTTAAATGCCAATACCATACCAAGTTATACTTTAACCAAGGACAAAATTTTCACTACATAATTTTATCTATGGTCTCCTGGTGCTTTACTGAGGCTAAGGCAAAAAAAAAAATGAAGCACAGATTATTAATTTTTTTACTTCAGGCAAATTATGAATTTACACTCTATTTATTAACCTTACAAAAATGTCACACAATGCGAACATGCATGGGAGTGTTTGTTATGCACTTGTCATCAATATAAAATGGAAGAAACAGCTGTCACCTGGAAGCAGGGCTCTCTAATACCGATAGTTTGAAATGAGGTAAACCTATGCTGTAACATTTTATTTCAGGAACATGAATTTCTTCATTTGGAAAGAAAAGATGGTATATTATATCTGATATTTATATTATCCAAGCCTTTTATTTTATATACTATGATGCTTGTACGTGTAGAGTTGCTCAGGCTTTTCGGAAAGCCTGTCTCAGGGATAAAAGAATGTTTTTTTGAAACTTTGAAAAAGCAAAGATATTTATATCATAGCTAATCCCTTCCTTTATCAGAGTATTATTTTAAGATATATTTGTTTTAATCATATAGGAAATAGGTATTGAAAGTCAAAAACTCAGAACTTGCTGATATAATTTAAATTAGTAAATACTCAACTACTCTTCATTTTATCATTCATTGCTTTTGACAGACACCTACTTATTAAAGATCCTTTCCACCAAAGGATTGGCTCCATTTTCATGCTTATTCGACCCAACTATTACCAATGTGACTTTCTGTGTCATGGCATATATCCTAAGTGAAATTTATGTGCACAAGAGACCACACTTTTTTTCTTTTATTTTTATTTCTTTTTTTGTTTGTTTGTTTTTGTTTTTGTTTTTGAGCCAGGTCATGCTGAGTGCATGGTATTTTCGACAATTTTTAATTAATTTTTATATTAATTACAGTTTATTCACTTTGTATCCCAGCTGTAGCCACATCCCTAATTCCCTCTCAATTCCACCCTCCCTTCTTCATCTCTTCCCAAACCCATCTCCACTGATAGGGGAGAAACACTTTGGAAACCTATCCAGCATGTTTTGTCACTTGGGTTATTGATCTTAGCCATTCTGATGGGTGTAAGGTGAAATCTCTGAATCGTTTTGATATGCATATCTGTGATGACTAAGGACGTTGAGCATTTCTTTAAGTGCTTCTCTGCCATTCGATATTCCTCTACAGAGAACTCTCTGTTTAGCTCTGTGCCCCATTTTTTAATTGAATTACTTGCTTCTTTGCTTTTTTTAAATTATTTAGTTTTTTATATATTCTGGATATTAGCCCTCAGTCAGATATAGGGTTGGTGAAGATCCTTTCCCAGTCCACAGGCTGTCATTTTGTTCTGAAGACAGTGTCCTTTTCTTTACAGAAGCTTTTCAGTTTCATGAGGTTCCATTTATTGATTTTTGCTCTTAGAGCCAGTGCTGTTGGTGTTCTGTTCAGGAATTTGTCTCCTGTACCAATGAGTTCTAGGCTCTTCCCCACTTTTTCTTCTAACTGATTTAATATGTCTGGTTTTATGTTGAGGTCTTTGAACCACTTGGACTTTAGTTTTGTGCAGGGTGATAAGTATGGATTTATTTGCACTTTTCTACATGTAGACATCCAGTTAGACCAGCACCATTTGTTGAAGATGCTGTCTTTTTTTTTTTTTTTCTTTCTTTTTTTTTCGTTGTATGGTTTTGGCTTCTTTGTCAAAAATCAAGTATTCATACATGTGTGGGTTTATTTCTGGTCTTCTGTTTGAGTCTATTGATCCACCCTACTGTTTTGATGTCAGCACCATGCAGCTTTTATTACTATTGCTCTGTAGTACAGCTTGAGATCAGGGATGGAGATACCTCTAGACAATTTGTTGTTGTATAGGATTGTTTTGGCAATACTGGGTTTTTTGTTTTTCCATATGAAGTTGAGAATTGTTCTTTCAAGGTCTGTAACTTTTTTTTTTAAACTTTCTTTATGTTGTGTCCTGGAGTATAGGTATCAGATCAGAGTAATGCTGGCTTCCAATGTGTTTAGAACAACTCCTTCCTTAATTATTTTTAAATAACAAACCAAATAATCCAATTAAAAATGAGGCAAAGAGCTAAATAGAGAATTTTCAACAGAGGAATCTTGAATGGTGGAGAAACACTTAAAGAAATGCTCAGTGTCCTTAGTCATTTTGATTTTTATTTCCCTGATGACCAAGGTCTGTAACTTTAAATAATTATATTAAACAAAATAAACTAGACTTCATAAGACAAATACCAATTGTCTTCTTCTCTCTTTGAAAACCTATATTGCAATCATATGTGGGGTGTTTGTATCTTGATCGGTATGTGTCTGTGTGTATGTGACTATATCGTTGTGTGTGCATGTGTGTATGTATGTGTGTCTATTTGTGAGTATCTGTGTTTGAATGTGTATGTTCTCTGAATATCTATATATGTTCATTTTTATGTATGTGTTTGCATACGGGAGTAGATATATATTTGTATTTGTGTTTGTTTGTGTATATATATATATATATATATATATATATGCGTGTGTGTGTGTGTGTGCATGCATGTACGTGCTGTGAATATGTATGTATGTTTGTTTGTGTATGTATGTGTTTGTATATGTGTGCACATGGGTCGGGTGAGTGGTTATTTATAGGTTACAAAAATAAAATGCAATTTAAGAGAGATGAGATGTTTAAGGAAGATGAAATAGAGAAAATAATGGAATACATGTTGTAGTTAGGATTACATTGTAGTGATGAAAAACCATGACCAAAATGCAAACTGGAAAGAAAAGGATGAATTTGGCCTACACTTCAAATCACTGTTCATCATCAAAGGGAGTCAGGGCAGAAACTCAAACAGGGCAGGAACCTGAGGAGATGCTGATTCAGAAGCTGTGGAGGGACAGGGCTTCCTCTCTTGCTCACCTTCTTTCTTGTAGATCCCAGGACCACCAGCCACAATGGGTCTTCCTCCACCAAACACTAAGAAAATGCTCTACAGCTGGAGTTTATAGAGACTTTTTTTTTTTCAGTTGAGGTTTCCTTTTTCCAGATAATACCAGCTTGCAACAAACTGACATAAAATGAGCCAGCACAATGCATGTGATAAGAAAGCGATAGAAGCATTAACCGGAAGGCTGGAAAGGAAATAAATGGTGACAGACACATGCTATGAGGGTGAGGAGCTGGGAAAAGGAATTAATGAAAACAAACATTAAGATACATATGCACAAGCAAGCCTGGATAAAACTCACTACGTGATATTCTAACCTAAAAAAATAAAAATAAACAATTGGGGCTAGGGCGTGGGCTCATTTACAAAGTGCTGTCTGCCCAAGCAAAGAGCCTTAAGTTAGATTTTCAGGGCACATTCAGCAAACCCAAATGATTGTTGTAAAAGATTTGGGAAGATGAGACAGGTAGATATCTCCATTTCACTGGCCTGCAAGCTTATCCTACCAGGCAAGTTAAAAAATTGTGGGAAACCCTGTCTTGAGGGGAAAAAATATTAATCAAGGCTAACTGTACTTGAAGAAGGATTCCTGAAGTTGTCCTTTAGGATACACACATACGGACACAGGTGTGTTCATGAGGTGTATGTATTCTCTACACTCAAACATATACACTCATGCACACACGTCCTTATGTAGGCTTAAATACAAAGAATAAATAAACACTGTCTTATTTTGTCATTGTCATCTCCTAACACAGCAGACACACCATGTAGAGTAGTTCAAAATCTATATTTAAGAAGAATCATAGTTTTCAGTGTATAAAAATACAATTCTAAGTTACAGCTACACATTTTGATGTATAAAAATACAATTCTATGTTATAGCTACACATTTCAATGAAATTAAACTTATTTGTACAGATTATTCTTTGTAGGGGAACCATATATTTGATGTATAATATTGTGGAGACAGACCAATTTATTGTTTGCCAAATGCTTCAAAACATAAGCAAATTTTCACTGAGATATTCACAAGCGATGGGTGTACCCTCAAATAACTGGAAAGAGCAATTCATTTACTCACATACAGATTTGTTGAAATTATTCTGACACATTGAAATGTAGAGCAGGTCATAAAATGTAGGGCTTCCTCAACATGCTCTTACACATTGATCTTACATATGTCTTCCAATATAAATTAAAATAGAACCATGGAAAGCCTATCGATATTATTTCAGGTGTGTGTTTATTACAAAAATAAAAAAGACAAACTCCTCCATTGTTAAATATGAAAAGTATATTCAAATGTGAATCAGTGAACTGAATTATACCTCCTAGTGGCTCATAAAATGTAGACAAATGTTTAATAAAACTAGGTGAATGATGGGAAGATAACATTAATACGTATCACAATGGTTATCTTTACTTTTCTACAAGTGACCAGGAATCAGAAAACATGTGCTTGTATGACTCCCACAGTACAAAAGTTCTTCTAGAACTAAATCGTGTGTTTTTGTAATTATGCATCCACATGTCTATCTACATATGCATATGTGTGTATGTGTCACCTGTGTGGCAATGAAGAAAATTGTTATTTTTCTTCAGAGTAATAAAAATTAAATGTTAAAAAAAAATAATATACAGAAGTAAGACCTAATTATTGTTTGGATTTCTTCAGTGTCTGTGGTTATGTCCCCATTTTCGTTTCTGATTTTGTTGATTTAGATAGTTTCTCTCTGCCTTTTAGTTAGCTTGGCTAAGGGTTTGTCTATCTTGTTGATTTTCTCAAAGAACCAGCTCTTGGTTTCTTTGATTCTTTGAATTGTTTTATTTGTTTCTAATTGATTGATTTCAGCCCTGAGTTTGATTATTTCCAGTCATCTACTCCTTTTTGGTGTGTCTGCTTCTTTTTTTTTTTTTTTTTCCCCTAGGGCTTTTAAGTGAGCCATTAAGTTGCTTACATGAGATGTTTTAAATTTCTTCTTGAAGGCACTTAGTGCTATGAACTTTCCTCTTAGCACTGCTTTCATTGTGTCCCACAAGTTTGGGTATGTTGTGCCTTAATTTTCATTCAATTCTAGGAAGTCTTTAATTTCTTCCTTTATTTCTTCTCTGACCCAGCTGTCATTTAGAAGTAAGTTGTTCAATTTCCATGTGTGTGTAAGTCTTTTGCTATTTTTGTCACTGAGGTCCAGTTTTAGTCCATGGTGATCAGATAGGATATAAGGGATTATTTCAATCTTCTTATATCTGTTGAGGCTTGCTTTGTGACCAACTATATGGTCTATTTTGGAGAAGGTTCCATGAGGTGCTGAGATTCTCAAGTACACAATAAGGACATTTGCTCAACCATGTTTGTAGCAGCCTTATTTGTAATAGCCAGAAGCTGGAAACAGCCCAGATGCCCCTCAGTGGAGGAATGGATGCACAAATTGTGGTATATCTACACAATGGAATATTACTCAGCAATAAAAAACAAGAAAATCATGAAATTTGCAGGTAAATGGTGGGATCTGGAAAAGAGCATCCTGAGTGAGCAATCCCAGAAACAGAAAGATACACACAGTATATACTCACTCATATAGATATATAATATAGGATAAACCTACTAAAATTTGTACACCTAAAAAAAACAAAACAAAACAAAACAAAAAAAAAAAACTAATCAAGAGGGAGGACTCTTGCTAAAATGCTCAGTTCCTATCCAGAAAGTCAAAGAGGCTGTACATCAGAAGAAGGAGAAAAGAGGGAACAAGTCAGGAGCCTGACACAGAGGACCTCTGAAAAGCTCTGCCCTGCAGACTATCAATGTAGATACTGAGACTTATGGATAACCTTTGGGCAGAGTTCAGGGAATCTTAGGAAAGAGGTGGAAAACAATAAGATCTGGAGAGGACAGGAACTCCACAAAGAGAGCAACAGGACCGAAAAATCTGAGCACAGGGGTCTTTCCTGAGACTGATACTCCAACCAAGGACTATGCATGGAGATAACCTAAGACCCCTGCACAAATGAAGCCCATGGCAGTTCAGTATCCAAGTGGGTTCCATTGTAATAGGAAGGAACAGGGTCTGTCTCTGACATGAACTGATTGGCCTGCTCTTTAATTACTTCCCCCTGAGGGGGAAGCAGCATTACCAGGCCACAGAAGAAGACAAGGCAGCCACTCCTGATGAGACCTAATTGACTAGGATCAGAAGGAAAGAAAAGAAGTCCTCCCCTATCAGTGGACATGGGGAGGGGCATGCATGCAGAGGGTGGAGGAAGGAAGGGATTGGGACGGGATGGGGAGGGAACCACGGGGGGTATACAAAGTGAGTAAAGTGTAATTAATAAAGAAAAATAAAATAATAAATAAATAAAAATAATATACAACAGAGCTAATGTCAATAAAGTGTGTATGAAATTAAAATCTAAATAAACTATCAAAATTACAAAAACTGTCATGACATATAAACCTAATGAAAATATCAACATAAAAATACTCTAAGTCTATTTAGTCTCTTGCTCTGCTCTAGCCATAAACATGACTTTGCCCTGTGACAATGCTTGTGCAGTGCAAGAGACTGGACTTCTCTTCATATTGTGACCCTTCCCAGGGATTTCCCAGGTCAAATGTTTTTGTTTTTGTTTTATAACTTTAAAAAAAATTTATATATTTGTTTATTATAGTTTATTCACTTTGTATCCCCGCGGAAGCCCCCTCCCTCCTCGTCTCCTCCCAGTCCCACCCACTTTCCCTCTTCTCCCCCTATGCCCCTCCTCTGATAGGGGAGAACCTTTTCCCCTTCTATATGACCTAGCCTCTCAGGTCTCATCAAGGCTGGCTGCATCATCTTCCTGTGTAGCCTGGCAAGGCTACACCACCCAGGCGGAGGTGATTAAAGTGCTAGCCACTGAGTTCATCTCAGAGACAGTCCATGCTTCCCTTACTAGGAAGCCCACTTGGAAACCGAAGAGCCAATGGGCTTCCTTTGAACAGAGGGTCCTCTCCATGCTTGTTCTTGTTTGGAGTATCAGTCTGCAGGGCCCCTTGGACCCAGGTATTTTGACTCTGTTTCTCTTCTTGTGGAGCTCGTGTCCCCTCCAGGTCTTTCATCTCCCCCTTCTTTCATAAGATCCCTTGCACTTTTCCCAGAGTTTTGCCATGAGTCTCAGTATATCCTTCAATACCCTGGTGAGTAGAATCTTTTTGAGGTTCTCTGAGAAAAGCTCCTGTCTTGTTCCTTGTCTTCTCCTACTTCCGATGTCTATCCTGTTTTCCCTTCTGAATGAGGATGAAGCATCTTTCCTAGTGTCTTCCTTGTTGTTTAACTTCTTTTAGGGCTATAGATTTTAGTATGTTTATCCTGTACTATATGGTTAATATAACTTATAAGTGAGTATGTATCCTAGGTGTCTTTCTGCTTCTGAGTTACCTCACTTAGGATGATCTTTTCTAGTTGCTGCCATTTGCCTGCCAATTTCATGATTTCCTTGTGTTTAATTGCTGCGTAGTAATCCAATCTGTAAATGTACCACTTTGGAAATCAATCTGGTGCTTCCTTAGAAAATCAGGAATAGTGCTACCTCAAGATCCAGCTATACCACTCCTAGGCATATATCCAAAAGATGCCCCACCATTTAGTAAATACATTTGCTCAATCATGTTCGTAGCAGCTCTATTAATAATAGCCAGAATCTGGAAACGACCTAGACGTCCCTCAAGGGAGGAATGGATTAGTTCAAATCTTAAATGTTCAGCTGTGTAAGTAAGTGAATCTGAGGGCAACTGTCAGTTATGAAGAAATATTGGAATTAAGAGGTATTTTTTTTTAAAAAAAGGTATTAACTTCTCAATTAAATGAGCGTATTTGAGTATTAGTATACTGATATGCTTATATGATAAAAACAATAATTGGGAAATAAAAGAAAAGATCAGCACAGCAGCATAATTACCTATTAAAATCACATCTGGAAATTTTAATCATTAGAGTAAAATTCAGTAGAGCCAGTTAAGACATTAGATACGAATCAAGAGTGGTGTGGCCCGTATGCAGTTGCTGCACTTGGGAAGGGGAAAGTAAACCAATTAAACATGCACACATGCAATCTAACTATTTTCATACAGAAAGAAAGAGTCTCCGTAGCAAAGTGTAGAGTGAAATGGAAGATGCATCCTCTGCAAACCTGAATAAAGGAACTAAATTGACTGAACCGCAGCTGTTTCCTGTGTTCTTCCCAAAGAGAGATTAATCTATACAGGGCCAGAGAATGGCAGAGACAGGAAACAGATCTTGTAAGAGAGAGGGAAGGCAGCAAAGGCTGTACAGTTTTCACCCTGATATAACACTGGCAATAGGCGTAATGATGGGAAGTCCCTCTGAAAATTCTGCAAGGACAAAGACTATGAAAGAGCTTCAGACAACCCAAAGTTGACAAGACGATAAAGAAGATAAAAAGAAAGGACAGTAATGGAAACTGATGTATCTAAAGTCTTGACATCCAAAAAATAAATAAGTAAATAACATCATAGCTTAATTTCAGAAAAACAGAAAGGCACAGATTTAAAATGCCTTTTTACATGCTAAAAGGTATAACTTTCAATAACACTTTACAAGTGTCCTAAAAGCTAAAACTTTCTATGCTTGCAATCATGGGTACATTCAAGCAAACACACACACACACACACACACACACACACACACACACACACTCACTCACATGCATGCGCACACACACATACACATAAATAGGAGAACATTTTCTGAGATTAAAGTTTTTTTTTTTCAGTATTTAGTAACATTGCCTGACACATGTGTACCCAAATTAAAATAATGCTAAATGCTTAGGAGACTATCTACCTTTTTAGTAGAAGGCACATTATTTTCAGTGTCTCTTGTATAAAACATTTGCAGGAATAGGAAATGTTTTTTTGTTTTGAAATTTTAATTTATTTTAGTCAAGTAGCTTCCAGTTTTGCCAAAACTTTTCACAGTAGCATGCCAGAAAAATATAATTTATAACTTCTTCAGAATCTCTAAAGTTAATAAGATGTTCTGTAAAGAGAAAAAAAGACAACAACAACAACAAAAAACCTTCTGCACTCTCAAATGACTAAAAGCTAAAATCAACTAGAGGCTCTTTCACTTCTACTCTCTCTTAATATTGCTGCTTGTGACAGTGTAGACAGACATCTTTCAGGTAAACAATTTGGAACCTACCAATCAAAAAACACTCACTGCTTTAAAATGCTTTTATTTTAATTTTGTCTCATAGGCACTAATACTCTCAAATGAGAATAAATACCTCAATTCATTAAGTTAAATGAAAGCATGAATTTGTCAGGCTGAAAAGTCTGATCAAATAGAAGAGTGAAATACGCATGCTATCCACTTTCAAATGAAAAACTAAGTAATGGGCACTCTCTGAGGATTATGCTCGGTGATATACATTCAAGGAAACACTAAATGCATTGTGATCTCAGGTACATTTTACCTTCCTTGTGTGTAATTAAGTATAACCATTTAATTGGGGCATAAAGAAATTTATTATTTCTAGAGTTTATACATTTTACTGTTTCTGAGGTTCAGAAAAGATTTTTCTCTTAAAATATGCTTTGTAAAAAAAAGAAAAAAACCTAGTAAGGCTTTGGCATATTTCTTAAACTTTATGATGCCACCTCATCAGCCTTTATTTATTGCTTATTAAGGTACATTTTTTATTCCTCATTCTGAATTTTCAAGTTTATAGTATTGATATATATTGTTAAAATTAGATAGATTGTTGAAAACTGCCTCTTGTAGTTTTAGCACAGAAACTACAATAACATCTATTTTGAAATTTGAATCTAAGAGCTTTTAGATTAAAAAAGCATTCATTCTTTCACTCAGGACTATGAAAATTTCAATTTGCTCTTCATTTGAGCATATCACTACAGCATATACATCCCAACATAAAAAAAAAAAAAAAAAAAAACATAGCATATGAATCTTACGTGGGTAGATTGTAGTTTACTTCCAAATGTAGTAAAGTTGTAATTTGAAGATATAAATGCAATTTTTGTGAGTAGACAAAGCGCACAATGGTTTATGGCTCACTTGTAGATTCAGCACGTACTGAGTGAAATCCTGGGTATACCACTGAATAAATTTGATATATTTGTATATCCATGTAGAAGATGGTTTCCTTAAAAGTTAGCTTAGCGGCAAAATTATCACAAAAATTCTTACTCTATAAATTCACTTGATAGGAGATATTCATTAGCAAAATTACACTGTTTCTAGAAGAAAAATGTGCAGTTAACATAATGAACAAAGATTGTCTTAGTATTAAAATTCTTGCAAAATACTAGTTATATCCAATGAAGTCTCAATACATATATTAATTATACTTAAAGGTGAGGCCCATTCCCAACAGAAGATGAGTTAGACAATGGTGTTTTTGTAAAATGTATATATATATATATATATATATATATATATATATATAATTTATTTGTTTTTTAATATGAGTTTTTCTTTATTGTTTCATTTTTTAACTTTTCTTTTCCATTTTGTCTTGTATAAGTTTCCAAAATTTGTGGTTTTATAGAATATATATGTTTGTCTTTTTTAATTTTTTATTTAAATTTTATTAATTACACTTTATTAATTTTGTATTCCCCATAAGCCCCTCCCTCCTCCCCTCCCGATCCCACCCTCCCTCCCCTTTCTGCATGCATGCCCTTCCTGTCTTTTTAAAAACTAATACTTATTTATTTGTAAATTTGGTGTTATTGTTATATTTTTATATAACAATATAAAATATATATTTTTAACTTATTTGTTTTTTAAATAAAGGGAGAAATAAAAGGTATGTAATTGTATGAATGAGAAAGATCTGGGAGGAGTTGGGGAATTGAAACTGTGCTTAGAATATACTATATGAAAATCTTGGGGGAGCCAAGATGGCGGCGCCGGGAGAACAGCCTGTCTGAGAAGCAGGACAGCACTTTCCGTGCAGAGACCAGGAGACTGAACTCGGGGCCCTGAAACTACATCGATCTTGTTTCCCAGGTGAGGGGAGGCTCCCACAGCGTGGGAATCAGTCGGGTCCACTAACGGCTACCCAGCCAGAACCCGGAAGAAACCCCGGGGGTAACGCGGGCTTTGTGTCTCCGGGCTAGAGCCGGAGAGACTCCCAATCACTTTCCCAGGCTGATCCGTGGGCACAAGGGTGCCTGAGACTGGGAGTCCCAGTCGCGGGGGGACTCCACAGGGAAGCAAGGTTGCGGGTCTGATTGCGGGTCACCCAGTCTTTCCCTGAAAGGTCTCTACCGCCATCACAGCCGAGCTCCTGCTGCGTGCGGAGATCTGTGCGCTCAGCTCAGCGGTACAGACAAGCTGTGCGCCCCAGTACAACAGGGACTGGGAACCCCTGTCTGGAGAGGACCCCACAGAGAAGGAAGAAACCGTGCTGCTGGGGTCACCTAGGGAAAGTCTAGCAGACGCAGATCACAAACAGGTGAGTACGGCCAGTCATCACAGATCTGGGCCCAGACAGGGAGCACAGAGTGATTGGAAACTCAGCTCCCGCAGACTAGCAGGTGGGCACATGCTCTGCCAGCCCAGAGGCCTGCTTCGTACCAACTACTCCTTACAAACAGAACTGAGTGCCCCAAGACACCAGAGCAGTACTCACCCACCACAAATTACCTCTTGGGTTCTGGGGCACAGAGCCCCAACCTCAGACCTACAAAAGACTGGGAACCCTGAGATCAACCCCCAGATACTGCTCCAAGGGGCAACCAGTTATCCCTAACAAAACCGACCAAACGACAGGACACACAGGTTACAGCAGCTGATCACTAAATTTACAGCAAGAAACCCAGAAGGAGGGCAGCTGTCTCCAGGATTTCTCCCAGTGAGAGGAGAGCCCTCTTGACTAATCAGGACCACAGTTACCACCCAGGTCTCTATGCCTAAGGTGAGCTGTAGCAACTCCTGAAAAACACCAGACATCCAGGGACTATACCCAAAAAGCTGGGAAGGCTTCCTTGAGGAAAAACCATCTTCCTGCCAAAGGGATTCTCTCCACTACAACAGTCCAGGAACAACCAGAAACTAAATTCAAACAACTAAGATAGCCCAATGGGTAGAGGACAGCGTAAAAGTTCAACCAACAAAAGCCAGAGCATTATGGCATCTCCAGAACCCAGTTATCCAGAGGCAAATAGCCCTAGACACCCCAGCATAAATGAAATTCAAGGAGACGACCTAACATCTATCCTCAAGAAGATGATAACAGAGGAAACAAATAAAATACAAAAAGAAATAGAAGAAGCTGAAGCCAAAAAGTATGTGGCCTTTAGATGGAAAAACATGAAAATACAGTCAGACAGGGGAAGGAAACCAACAAAATAGCTCAAGACCTGAAGATAGAATTGGAAAAATTAAAAAAAAAAAAAAAAAAAAAAACACACACACACAAATGGAAGAAATTGTGGAGAGAAAGAACTTAGGGAAGAAAGCAGGAACTACAAAGGTTAGCATAACCAATAGGCTACAAGAAATGGAAGAAAGAATCTCAGGTGTGGAAGATACAATGGAAGAAATAGATGTATCTGTCAAAGAAAATGTTAAATCTAAAAAATTCCTGACACAGACCGTCCAAGAAATTCAAGACAACATAAAAAGACAAAACCTAAGAATAATAGGAATAGAGGAAAAAGAAGATTCCCTGCACCAAGGCCCAGAAAATATTTTCAACAAAATCATTGAAGAAAATTTCCCCAACTTAAAGGAGAGGCCAATAAGAATACAAGAGGCCTATAGAACACCCAATAAATTAGACCAGAAAAGAAAATCCTCCTGCCACATAATAATCAAAACCGTAAGTATACAGAACAAAGAAAAAATACTAAAAGCTGCAAGAGAAAAAGGCCAAGTAACATATAATGGCAAACCCATTAGAATCACACCTGACTTTTCAACAGAGAATATGAAAGCCAAAAGGGTCTGGAAAGATATCATGCAGACCCTAAGAGAACACAGATGTCAGCCCAGGCTACTATACCCAGCAAAACTCTCATTCCTCATAGACAGAGAAAACAAGATATTCCATGACAAAAACAAATTTCAACAATACCTACAAACAAATCCAGCATTACAGAAGACACTGGAAGGGAAAATACAACCCAAGAAAGCTAGCTACATTCAAGAAAACACAGGAAATAAATAACCCCACTACAATAAAACAAAAAGCAACCAAGCACACAACCGTATGACCACAGCCAACATCAAATTCAAAGGATCTAACAGCCACTGGTCATTACTCTCTCTCAATATTAATGGACTTAATTCTCCAATAAAAAGACACAGACTAACAGAATGGATGTGTAAACAAAAGCCAGCAATCTGTTGTATACAAGAAACACAACTAAGTCACAAAGATAGACATTACCTGAGGGTAAAGGGATGGAAGACGGCTTTTCAAGCAAATGGACCCAAGAAGCAAGCTGGAGTAGCCATTCTAATATCTGATAAAATAGTCTTTCAACCAAAATTAATCAAAAGAGATGGGAAAGGACACTTCATACTCATCAAGGGAAAATTCCACCAAGAAGACATCACAATCCTGAACATCTATGCCCCAAATACAAGGGCACCCACATTTGTGAAAGAAACATTGATAAAACTTAAACCACATATAGATACCCACACACTAATAGTGGGAGACTTCATCAGCCCACTCTCAACAAAGGACAAGTCAACTAGACAGAAATTAAACAAAGAAACAATATCTCTAACAGAGGTCATGAATCAAATGGACCTAACAGACATTTACCGAATCTTACACCCAAACACAAAAGAATTTACCTTCTTCTCAGCACCTCATGGAACCTTCTCCAAAATAGACCACATAGTTGGTCACAAAGCAAGCCTCAACAAATACAGGAAGATTGAAATAATAATCCTGTCTGATCACCATGGAATAAAGCTGGACCTCAGTAACAACAGAAATAGCAAAAAGCCTACACATACATGGAAACTGAACAACTTGCTACTAAAAGACAGCTGGGTCAGGGAAGAAATAAAGAAAGAAATTAGAATCTTCCTAGAACTCAATGAAAATGAAGACACAACATACCCAAACTTGTGGGACACAATGAAAGCAGTGCTAAGAGGAAACTTCATAGCACTAAGTGCCTTCAAGAAGAAATTTGAGACAGCGCATTCAAGCAACTTAATGGCTCACTTAAAAACCCTAGAAAAAGAAGAAGCAGACACACCAAGCAGGAGCAGACGGCTGGAAATAATCAAACTCAGGGCTGAAATCAATCAATTAGAAACAAATAAAACAATTCAAAGAATCAATGAAACCAAGAGCTGGTTCTTTGAGAAAATCAACAAGATAGACAAACCCTTAGCCAAGCTAACTAAAAGGCAGCGAGACACCATCCAAATCAACAAAATCAGAAATGAAAAGGGGGACATAACTACAGACACTGAGGAAATCCAAGCAATCATTAGGACTTACTTCAAAAGTCTATACGGAACAAAATTTGAAAATTTAAATGAAATGGACAATTTTCTTGATCAATTCCACTTACCAAAGCTAAATGAGGACCAGGTAAATCAATTAAATAGTCCTATATCCCCCAAGGAAATAGAAGCAGTCATCGAAAGTCTCCCATCCAAAAAAAGCCCAGGACCTGATGGATTCAGAGCAGAATTCTACCAGACATTCAAAAAAGAGCTAACTCCATTTCTCTTCAAACTATTCCACAAAATCGAAACAGAAGCAACATTACCAAACTCATTCTATGAAGCCACAGTCACCTAGGTACCTAAACCTCACAAAGACCCAACCAAAAAAGAGAACTTCAGGCCAATCTACCTTATGAACATCGATTCAAAAATACTCAACAAAATACTCCCAAAACATGTACAAGAACACATCAAAGATATCATCCACCATGACCAAGTAGGCTTCATCCCAGGTATGCAGGGGTAGTTCAATATACGGAAATCCATCAATGTGATCCACCATATTAACAAATTGAAAGGAAAAAAACCACATGATAATCTCCCTAGATGCTGAAAAAGCCTTTCACAAAATCCAACATCCATTCATGTTTAAAGTATTGGAGAGATCAGGGATACAAGGCACATATCTAAACATAGTAAAGGCAATATACAGCAAACCTATAGCCAACATCAAACTGAACGGAGAGAAACTTAAAGCAATCCCACTGAAATCAGGGACAAGACAAGGCTGCCCACTCTCTCCATATCTCTTCAACATAGTTCTGGAAGTCCTTGCTAGAGCAATAAGACAGTTGAAGGAGATCAAGGGGATACAAATTGGAAAGAAAGAAGTCAAATTATCACTATTTGCAGATGATATGATAGTATACCTGAGTGACCCCAAAAACTCTACCAGGGAACTCCTACAGCTGAAAAACACCTTCAGCAAAGTGGCCGGATACAAAATTAACTCAAAAAAATCAGTAGCCCTCCTGTATACAAAAGACAAAAGGGCTGAGAAAGAAATTAGGGAAACAACACCCTTCACAATAGCTACAAATGACATAAGGTACCTCGGAGTAACCCTAACCAAGGAAGTCAAAGACTTGTATGAAAAAAATTTCAAGTCTCTGAAGAAAGAATTACAAGAAGATATGAGAAGATAGAAAGATCTCCCATGCTCATGGCTTGGCAGGATTAGCATAGTAAAAATGGCCATCTTACCAAAAGCAATCTACAGATTTAATGCAATACCCATCAAATTTCCAACAAAATTCTTTATAGACCTAGAAAGAAAAATTCTCAACTTCATATGGAACAACAAGAAACCCAGAATTTCTAAAACGATCCTCTACAATAAAACATATTCTGGAGGTATCTCCATCCCTGATCTTAAGATGTACTATAGAGCAACAGTTTTAAAAACTGCATGGTACTGGCATAGAAACAGAATGGTGGATCAATGGAACAGAACAGAGGACCCAGAAATAAACGCAAACACTTATGGACACCTGATCTTTGACAAAGACGCCAAAACCATACAATGGAAAATAGATAGCTTCTTCAACAAATGGTGCTGGTCCAACTGGATGTCTACATGTAGAAAAATGAAAATAGATCCATACTTATCACCCTGCACAAAACTGAAGTCCAAGTGGATCAAAGACCTCAACATAAAACCAGACACATTAAATCAGCTTGAAAAAAAGTGGGGAATACCCTAGAACTCATTGGCACAGGAAACAACTTCCTGAACAGAACGCCAACACCACAGGCTCTAAGAGCAACAATCAATAAATGGGACCTCATGAAACTGAAAAGCTTCTATAAAGCAAAGGACACTGTCATCAAAACAAAGTGACCGCCTACAGATTGGGAAAGAATCTTCACCAACCCTTTATCTGACAGAGGACTCATATCCAGTATATGTAAAGAATTAAAGAAGCTTAAAAGCAGCAAACCAAGTAATCCACTTAAAAAATGGGGAAGAGAGCTAAACAGAGAATTCTCTGTAGAGGAATACCGAATGGCAGAGAAGCACTTAAAGAAATGCTCAACCTCACTAGTCATTAGGGAAATGCAAATCAAAACAACCCTGAGATTTCACCTTACACCCATGAGAATGGCCAAGATCAAAAACTCAAGTGACAACACATGCTGGAGAGGTTGTGGAGAAAGGGGAACCCTTCTCCACTGCTGGTGGGAATGTAAACTTGTACAACCACTCTGGAAATCAATCTGCATTATCTCAGACAACTAGGAACCGTGCTTCCCCAAGATCCAGCCATACCACTGCTAGGCATATATCCAAAAGAAGCTCAAGCACACAAAAAGGAAATTTGCTCAACCATATTTGTTGCAGCTTTATTTGTAATAGTCACCTTCCCGATGGTGCGTGCTCTCTGTCATGAATAACTCCACATTTGGCTAAGGCCAAGGATCTGGCTTGCTTCCTTGTATGTGGACCTACCTGCATTGTCCACATGGCACGCTGGTGTTGGCTACCCAGAGGCTATTTAAGCTGTGGACTGGCTTTCCCCAGGGTCAGATGATTGTTCAAGGTTCCTGAATAAACTGCATTGAAAAAAAAAATAATAAAAATAAAATAATTTAAAAAAAGAAAATCTTTTGTTTCCAGTAAAAACCAAAGAAGAGGCTTAAGTTAAAAATAAAATAAGTATCTATAACTCTACTGACTAGAATTTTATTAGCTAAAGGGAAGAAAAGCAGCAGTGTGACATGTTAATAACAGAAAAATTAATTTTCTTTGTATCAGACTGAATAGGACTTAAATTAACAAAATACTGATTAATCTCAGCTCCTCACTTTTGGAAGTTCTGTCTAACATGGCTAAGGCAATCTGGTGATTCCTCAGACAATTAGGAATAGTGCTTCCTCAATATCCAGCCATACCACTCCTAGGCATATATCCAAAAGACGCTCAAGTTTACAAAAGGACATTTGCTCAACCATGTTTATAGCAGCTTTATTTGTAATAGCCAGAAGCTGGAAACATCCCAGATTCCCCTCAGTTGAGGAATGGATACGGAAATTGCAGTTCATCTACACAATGGAATATTACTCAGTGATAAAAAAAAAAAAAAAAAAAAAAAAAAAAAGAAATCATGAAATTTTCAGGCAAATTGTGGGAACTGGAAAAGATCACCTTAAGTGAGCTATCCCAGAAGTAGAAAGACACACAGGGCATATACTCACTCATAAGTGGATACTAGACATATAATATAGGATAAATATACTAAAATCTGTACACCCAAGGAAACTAATCAGGAAGGAAGACTCTGGCTAAGATGCTCAATCCCCATTCCGAAAGGCAAAGAGGATGGGCATAGGAGGAGGGAGAAAACAGGGAACAGGACAGGAGCCTACCACAGAGGTCCTCTGAAAGGCTCTACTCTGCAGGATATCAAGGCAGATGTTGAGACTCATAGCCAAACTTTGGGCAGAGTACAGGGAATCTTATGGAAGAAGTGGGAGATAGTAAGACCTGCAGAGGACAGGAGATCCACAAGGACAGCCACAGATCCTGAAAGTCCAGGCACAGGGGTCTTTTCTGAAACTGATACTCCAGCCAAGGACCACTCATGGAGATGGCCTGGAACCCCTGTACAGAGGTAACCTGTGGCAGTTCATTATCCAAGGGGGTTCCCTAGTAGTGGGGACAGGGACTTTCTCTGACATGAACTGATTGACTTGCTCTTTGATCACCTCCCACCGAGGGGGGAGCAGCCTTACCAGGCACAGTCTATGAGACCTGATAGACTAGGATCAGGGGGAAGGGGAGGAGGACCTCCCTTTTCAGTGGACTGGGAGGGAACATAGGTGGGGAAGAAGGAGGGTGGGATTGTGAGAGGAAAAGGGAGGGAGGTACAGTGGGGATATAAAATGAAAAAACTGTAATAAAAATAAAAAAAACAGATAAAAAGAAATAAAAAAAAACTAACAAAGATTCTTAAAATAAAATAAATAAGAGGCTACATGATTCCAAATATGAAAAAAAAAAACTATTTACAACTATTCAGTTTAAAATAAATAGAAAATCAATAATGAAATATGGAAAATAAATTGAATCAATGTAGTTGTGTAAGAAGGCATGTGAATCCTGATGAGATCAGGCTGTGCCTTGCTCTGAGTTACAGTGTACTGTGTAAAACTGCTGAGTTTTGAGTGCTTCCTTGATTGTTTGCTTGCTGCTTTTTCTGAACTTTGCTTGGGGATTGCATTTTACCAGGGGCTTTTGACTACGTTTTACCAGTGTAAAATTATCATACTTCGGCAGACCTGGGAAAAACCCCGTCAGTTTGGAATCACACACAAAGCACAGATTGATAATTGAGATATCCGTGATTTTAAAAACTATGGCGTCTATAAACTTATTTCAGTAATTGTATGGTAGGGTGTATGGCTATGAAAAACCCTCATCTAGAATCTGCCAGACACTCTATGCTCAAGAGAAGGATATAACTCCAAGGATAGAACCCCAAGCCAGGGAAGTGTGTGCAGCCCTCGTGCAGGAGTGCTGACTGTCCCTGGGGTACTGGCATCTGCCCACCTCTGAGTTCATAAGCAGAGAAGGTTTCTTGCAGTGTTTCTTTTTGCCTTTTTCCCATTGTTGACATGGTTGATTTCCATTGTTTTCTCTCCATCCTCCTGTCCCTCTTCCTGGACATTCTATCCATCCCTCTGTCTTCTGGACCTTGTTCATTTTTGCTCCTGGGCATAAGGCTATGGCTTATCATTCAAAGCTGTGATCTGCCGCAAGTTGACTCAACACTGACATCTTGTCCTGTGGTTTGTCTTTGCCTCTCAAAGGGATATATATATATATTTCTTGACTCTCAGACTAAAGAGAACTTGCCAATGCTGATGTGGCCTCCAGACCCTTCTACTGTCATTCTTTGACACACACACACAATCACACTCAGACACTATATATATACTTAATTATGTATATTTATATATTTATGTATATAAATATAATCATATATAATATAGTTACATATAATATATACATAATTATATATAATGTGTGTATGTACTCTGTTCTGTACCTTATATGTACATCCATATATATACATTATACTATGTAATATGTAATTTGAGAATTGTAATAAAAGAACCTATATAAGTAAGGAATTCAAATAAAATGAACCAAAATATTCCAAATGTTTATCATAATTTTATCCACCCATTAGGCATGTATAGGTACAATTCAAAGTCACCATTCCTTTGGTTAAAAACTAACTCAACGTCCCTGTTATAATTGCAGCATAAATACAATTTTAACATTATGTACTCATATTAAAAATAGAATGATGTTGACCTTTATGTGTAGATAATTATGACCCACCAAAATACTTTCATTTTTCAATAGAATCAACATTGGCAAAGAAAAATCTGTCTAGCATGATAAAAAAGATTAATTACGTAGCTCAAAATATTAAAATACCTTAAAAGTCTAAGAAAAAATGAATAATCTTCCTTTTATTTGATGAGTTTGATTTTGGTAGCTGTGGGTGGATATGGGGTTTGATAAATCAGGACGTTTTATAACAAGCATAAAAGCAAACTTTTATTGGTGGGATTTTTTTTTTTAATGATGATGAAGTTTTTTTTTATTTTTTTTTATCAGTTACATTTTATTGACTCTGTATCCCAGCCGTGTCCCGATCCCTCATTCCCTCCCAGTCCCTCCCTCCCTCCCTCCCTCATCTCCACCGTGCCCCTTTCCAAGTCCACTGATGGGGGGACCTCCTCCCCATTCATCTGATCCTGTTTTATCAGGTATCTTCAGGACTGGCTGCAAAGCCCTCCTCTGTGGCCTAACAGGACTGTTCCTCCCTTCGGGGGTGGGGAGACCAAAGAGCCAGTCATCGAGTTCCTGTTAGAAATAGTCCCTGTTCCCCTCACTTTGGGAAACCAATTGGTTACTGAGCTACCACAGGCTACATCTGAGTGGAGGTTCTAGGTTATATCCATACATGGTTCTTGGTTGAATGTCAGTCTCAGAAAAGACCCTGTGCCCAGATATATTTGGTCCTTGTGGAGCTCCTATCCTTTCCCCATCAGACTAACTCCCGTTCTTTCTTATGATTCCCTGTACTCTGCCAAAGGTTTGGTCATGAGTCTTTGCTTTGAAAACACTGCTAGTTAGAGTCTTTCAGATGCGCTCAGTAGACTCCTGTCATACGTTCAATGCACATCCCATCTGTCCTTCTAAATGAGGATTGATCATCTTACCCCATGTCCGCTCAATTGATTATCTTTTTTAGGTGTATAGATTTCATTATGTTTATCATATCTTATAGGTCTATATAAGTGAGTATATCCCATGTTTGTCTTTCTCCTTCTGGGATATTTCACTCAGAATGATCTTTTCTAGATCCCACCATTTGCCTGCAAATTTCATGATTTCCTCCTTTTTGATTGCTGAGTAGTATTCCATTGTATAAAAATACCACAATTTCTGTACCCATTCCACCGTTGATGGACATCTGGGTTGTTTCCAGGTTCTGGCTATTACAAATAGAGCTGCTATAAACATGGTTGAGCAAGTGTCCTTTTTGTGTACTTGAACAAACTTTGGGTATATACCTAGCAGTGGTATAGCTGGATCTGGAGGAAGCACTATTCCTATTTGTCTTAGAAAGCACCAGATAGCTTTCCAGAGTGGTTGTACCAGTTTACATTCCCACCAGCAGTGGAGCAGGGTTCCCCTTTCTCCACAACCTCTCCAGCATGTGTTATCGCTTGAGTTTTTCATCTTGGCCATTCTGATGGGTGTAAGGTGATATCTCAGGGTCGTTTTGATTTGCATTTCCCTGATGGCTAATGAGGATGAGCATTTCTTTAAGTGTTTTTCTGCCATTTGATATTCCTCTGTCGAGAATTCTCTGTTTAGCTCTGTTCCCCATTTTTTAATTGGATTACTTGGATTGCTGCTTTTCAGCTTCTTTAGTTCTTTGTATATACTGGATATTAGTCCTCTGTCAGATAAAGGGTTAGTGAAGATTCTTTCCCAATCTGTAGGCAGTCATTTTGTTTTGATGACGGTATCCTTTGCTTTACAGAAGCTTTTCAGTTTCATGAGGTCCCATTTTTGATTGTTGCTCTTAGAGCCTGTGCTGTTGGTGTTCTCTTCAGGAAGTTGTCTCCTGTGCCAATGAATTCTAGGCTGTTCCCCACTTTTTTTTCCAATTGATTTAGGGTATCTGGTTTTATGTTGAGGTCCTTGATCCACTTTGACTTTAGTTTTGTGCAGGGTGATAAATATGGATCTATTTTCATTTTTCTGCATGTAGACATCCAGTTGGTCCAGCACCATTTGTTGAAGATGCTGTCTTTTTTCCATTGAATGGAATTGGCTTCTTTGTCGAATATCGAGTATTCATAGGTGTGTGGATTTATTTCTGGGTCTTCTATGCGGTTCCATTGATCCTCCTTTCTGTTTCTATGCCAGTACCATGCAGTTTTTATTACTGTTGCCCTGTAGTACAGCTTGAGATCAGGAATGGAGATACCTCCAGATGATCTGTTGTACAGGATCGTTTTGGAGATTCTGGGTTTTTTGTTTCTCCATATGAAGCTGAGAATCTTTTTTTCAAGGTCTGTAAAGAATTGAGTTGGTATTTTGATGGGAATTGCATTGAATCTGTAGATTGCTTTTGGCAGTATGGCCATTTTCACAATGTTAATCCAACCAATCCATGAGCACGGGAGATCTTTCCATCTTCTGATATCTTCTTCGATTTCTTTCTTCAGAGACTTGAAGTTTTTCTCAAACAGGTCTTTCACTTGCTTGGTTAGGGTCACACCAAGGTACTTTATGTTATTAGTGGCTATTGTGAAGGGTGTTGTTTCCCTAATTTCTTTCTCAGCCGTTTTGTCTTTGGTATATAGGAGGGCTTCTGATTTTTTTGAGTTGATTTTGTATCCTGCCACTTTGCTGAAGGTGTTTATCAGCTGAAGGAGTTCTCTGGTTGAATTTTTGGGGTCGCTCATGTATACTATCATATCATCTGCAAATAGTGACACTTTGACCTCTTCCTTTCCGATTTGTATCCCCTTGATCTCCTTTAGTTGTCTTATTGCTCTGGCTAGGACTTCAAGTACTATGTTGAAGAGATATGGGGACAATGGACAGCCTTGTCTTGTCCCTGATTTCAGTGGGATTGATTTAAGTTTCTCTCCATTGAGTTTGATGTTAGCTATAGGCTTGCTATATATTGCCTTTACTATGTTTAGGTATGTGCCTTGTATCCCTGATCTCTCCACGACTTTAAACATGAATGGGTGTTGGACTTTGTCAAATGCTTTTTCGGCGTCTAAGGAGATGATCATGTGGTTTTTCTCCTTCAGTTTGTTTATGTAGTGGATTACATTGATGGATTTCCGTATGTTGAACCACCCTTGCATGCCTGGGATGAAGCCTACTTGGTCATGGTGGATGATATCTTTGATATGTTCTTGGATTCGGTTTGCAAGTATTTTATTGAGTATTTTTGCGTCAATGTTCATAAGAGAGATAGGCCTAAAGTTCTCTTTTTTTGTTGGGTCTTTGTGTGGTTTAGGTATTAAGGTGACTGTGGCTTCATAGAATGAGTTTGGTAGTGTTCCTTCTGTTTCTATTTTGTGGAATAGCTTGAGGAGAATTGGAGTTAGCACTTCCTTGAAGGTCTTGTAGAATTCTGCGCTGAAGCCATCTGGTCCAGGGCTTTTTTTGGAGGGGAGACTGTTAATGACTGCTTCGATTTCCTTGGGAGATATAGGGCTATTCAGTCTTTCTACCTGATCTTGACTTAGTTTTGGTAGATGGAATCTTTCAAGAAAATTATCCATTTCATTTAGATTCTCAAATTTTGTGGCATATAGGCTTTTGTAGTATGACCTAATAATTGTTTGGATTTCCTCAATGTCTGTGGTTATGTCCCCATTTTCATTTCTGATTTTGCTGATCTGGATAGTTTCTCTCTGCTTTTTAGTTAGTTTGGCTAAGGGTTTGTCTATCTTGTTGATTTTCTCAAAGAACCAGCTTTTTGTTTCATTGATTCTTTGGATAGTTTTATTTGTTTCTAGTTGATTGATTTCAGCCCTTAGTTTGATTATTTCCAGCCGTCTGCTCCTTTTGGGTGTATCTGCTTCTTTTTGTTCTAGGGTTTTCAGTTGGGCCATTAAGTTGTTTGTATGTGATGTTACGAATTTCTTCTTGCAGGCACTTAGTGCTATAAATTTTCCTCTGAGCACTGCTTTCAGTGTGTCCCATAAATTTGGGTATGTTGTGCCTTCCTTTTCATTGAATTCTAGGAAGTCTTTAATTTCTTTCTTTATTTCTTCCTTAACCCAGCTGTCATTGAGTAGTAAGTTGTTTAGTTTCCATGTGTGTGTCGGCTTTTTGTTGTTTCTGTTGTTGTTGAGGTCGAGCTTTAGTCCATGGTGGTCAGATAGTATACAAGGGATTATTTCAATCCTTTTGTATCTGTTGAGGCTTGCTTTGTGGCCCACTATATGGTCTATTTTGGAAAAGGTTCCATGGGGTGCTGAAAAGAAGGTGTACTCTTTTGAGTTTGGGTGAAATGATCTGTAGACGTCTATTAGGTCCATTTGATTTAGGGATTCTGTGAGTGCTTTTATTTCCCTATTTGGTGTCTGTCTAGTTGATCTGTCCCTTGGTGAGAGTGGAGTGTTGAAGTCTCCCACTATTAAGGTATTAGGATCAATGTATGATTTAAGCTTTAATAATGTTTCATTTACGAATGTCGGTGCTCTTGTATTTGGGGCATAGATATTCAAGATTGTGATGTCCTCTTGGTGGATTTTTCCTTTGATGAGAATATAGTGGCCCTCCTTATCTTTTTTGATTAACTTGGGTTGAAAGTCTATTTTATTAGATATTAGGATGGCTACTCCAGCTTGTTTTCTGGAACCGTTTGCTTGAAAAACAGTTTTCCAGCCCTTTACTCTGAGGTAGTGTTTGTCTTTGTTGCATAGGTGTGTTTCTTGGATGCAACATAATGTTGGATCCTGTTTCCTTAACCATTCTGTTAGCCTGTGTCTTTTTATTGGTGAGTTGAGTCCATTGATATTGATAGATAATAGTGACCAATGCATGTTAGTTCCTTTTGTAATGGAGTCGATGATCTAACCCTGATTCATTGCTTGTTTTCTTTTCATTTTTGTTGGGACATTATCTGTATGCCCTGTTTTCTTGGGTGAATTTGTTTTCATTGGATTGGAGTTTTCCTTCTAGTATCTTCTGTAGGGATGGTTTGCTGTGTAGATATTGTATAAATTTAGTTTTGTCATGGAATATTTTGTTTTCTCCATCTATGTTGATTGAAAGCTTTGCAGGTTATAGTAGTCTGGGTTGACATTTGTGATCTCTTAGAGTCTCCATGATACTTGCCCAGGCCCTTCTGGCTTTCATAGTTTCTGATGAGAAGTCCGGCGTGATTCTGATAGGTTTACCTTCATATGTTACTTGGCCTTTTTCCCTTGCTGCTTTTAATATCTTTTCTTTGTTCTGTAGATTTAGTGTTTTGACTATGATGTGACGTGATGTGTTTCTTTTCTGGTCTAGTCTATTTGGAGTTCTGTAGGCCTCTTGTATATTTATGGACATCTCTTTCTTTAAGTTGGGAAAATTTTCTTCTATGATTTTCTTGAAAATATTTTCTGGACCTTGGAGTCTGGAGTCTTCTTTTTCGTGAATTCCTATTATTCTTAGATTTTGTCTTTTCATAGCCTCCTTGATTTCTTGGATATTTTGTGATTGGAACTTTTCTGATTTTACTTTTTCTTTGAGAGAAGTATCCATTTCTGCAAGTGTGTCTTCAGCTCCAGAGATTCTCTCTTCCATCTCTTGTATTCTGTTGGTGATGCTTACTTTTGTGGTTCCTGATCTTTTCTCCAAGTTCTCCAGCTCAAGGGTTTTCTCATTTTGTGTTTTCTTTATTGATTCTAATTCTGTTTGCATGCCTTGCACCATTTCTTTCATGTGTTTGAATTTGGATTCCTGTCTCTCTACGATGGCCTCTATTTCTTTTTTCATTTCCTTCTTATATGCCACTAATTTTTCCTCTACTTGTGTATCTATTTGTTTGGCTATGTTTGCCTGTGTTTCTTTAAGGGTATTTTCTATTTCTTCTTTCTTTGCCTCCAATTGACTGGCCATCTCTTTGAAAGACTTGTTCATTTCCTCCTTATGAGCCTCAAATAATTGGGCAAGCATGGCTTTAAAATCATTTTCCTGTGCTTCTGCTGAATTGGTGTATCCATCGATTTTGGGGTTTGCTGGTGAAGTCATGATGTCCTGATTTATGTTGGAAGTGTTCTTTCGCCTACCTCTGGCCATTGGCTTATCTGAAACCTTCCCTGTTTGTTTTTGGATTCTGCAGATCAGACTGGTACTGTCTCTCTCTGGTGTCTGGAGAGTTCTTCAGGAAGCTGAGCACTCTCAGCGTGTGCTGAGGACTAGCTGTACCTGTGGGAGGAAAGTACGCAGGCGCAAACGGGGCAAATGCAAGCGTGTGTGTCTGTGTGTGTAAGTGTGCGTGGATGAGTTTCTCGAGGGACAGAGTGATGGCTAATGTTGAACCCTTGAGTGTGTGGGAGGCGCTCTGTACTGTATATGTCGCAGGCGCTAATGATGATCGCAGCGCAATTTCTGGTATTAACTGTCTTAGCTCCTCAATCAGGCCCACAGGGCAGGAACTTCAATGTCCCTAGTGCCCCTCTGTTTCCCAAAGTGGGTATGTGGGTGGGAGGGGGGTTCGATGCCTGGCTTCTGATTTAGAAGGACCCAGGATCTGGGGAACTGCAGATTCTCAAGGGTGCACTCACTTACAGGCAGGTCTCTTGGCCGAGATCGTGGTATCCGGGGCTCTCTGCTCTCTGGTTTGGCCCTGCTTCTTTGATGTGTTCCGCCAGTTCTGTGCTGCTGTCACTGCCAGGTTCTGAGGTCTTGCTGCAGCTGGAGATTTCAGGGTGGTCACTTCAGCAGGGATGGGGTAATCAGGCTCTCTGTTCTCTGGTTTGGCCCTGGTTAGTCTTAAACTGGAGGGCTGTGGTGCCCCGCCAGTTCAGTACTGCTCCGCTGCCACGTCCTGCTGTAACTGGAGACTGGCTTGCTAGTCCCAATGCTTTCTGGGAAGTCCTGGGATCTCTTCGTTGTGCTCTCCAAGCTTGGGAGGCCCAGTGCCTGGTGTGTCCATGTTGTATGACGTTTCTGCCTGGTTTCGGTGAGTATATAGCGTATTCTCTGTCACTGTGGGATTGGGGGGGTCGTACCGTCAGTGATGGCGATCCTGCGGAGCTAGTATGGTGTCTAGCAGATTCGCGCCCTGGGAGGATGGTGCAGCTGCTGTGCGAATCTGGGACTCCGGGGTGCGTACTGCTGGCTTTTGTCTGCCGCTAAAGTGGTTGGGGCTCCGTCTCAGCGGTTGTATACCCCAGGCAGTTAGGTCTGCGCTGAGAAAGATGAGTCCGCTGTGCCGCTGTGCCGAGGAGGGAGGAGGTCTGGGGAAAGGGAGTGCAGCAAGAACAAAGGATCTTTTCTCTCCCTCCCCAAGCAAGTCTCCGGGTGACCGGAGGCCAAAGTTTTCACCTCCTGCGATGTTCTCTGGTGTTCAGAAAGCCTTGCTGTGGTTTTCCTGGGTTGGGGGTCCTTCCATTCTCCAACTCAGAAGATCAGGTATCCCACTGCTCAGAAACTGTGTGTGCTAGTCGCCATCTTGACTCCGCCCCCCTGGTGGGATTTTTTAATCAAGAGGTTGTGTGGTCTAACTGAACTAACCGGTACGTTATGGAAAAAAAAAATAAACAAAAAATGGCCAAATATATTTAGTGAATCCACGCTGCAAGACACAGGGTGATCTGGAGGCTTCTTCAGTTACTGAAGGTGCATTTATGTAATAGCCTGGGCCAGCAGGTGTTTGATGCATTTTCTTCTTTCTTGACTATTTTGCCCTGAAGCATATTCTCAGGTAATGTTTCAGGAGTTCAAGCTTCTTTGTGAACAGTCATTGTAGATAAAACACAAACAAATAAACTGATTTCTAAGTAATCTCTTGAGCTTAGTTTGTATCTTATTAGCCCTAAGCCCACAGCATGATCAAAAGGTAAAGCACTCTACTTGGGATGGAAGAATGGATGTGCTTGTTAGATCCGCTCATCAAAGAGCAGAAGTTTCTTAAATTGTGAATCTGCCCTTTTAAGTTTTTAACTGGTCTGGTCTCACAGCTTCAGAGCATCAGGAACTGTTGTCTCATCCCATACCCCATCTCTCTCTGTGTGTGTGTGTGTGTGTGTGTGTGTGTGAGAGAGAGAGAGAGAGAGAGAGAGAGAGAGAGAGAGAGAGAGAGAGAGAGAGAGAGAGAAAGAAAGAGAGAGAGAGAGATTCTGGGACAGAAAGTTAAGCACCTCAAATTCATGAGCTTACACAATACCAGGCTTCCTTATGTCCCTCTTGACTTAGCTATTTTAGACTTATTCGCTGGGTATGAAATTTCCCACCACCTACTACTAGATAGAAAAGTTAACTATTTCACTTTGTTATGTAAGGTGAGGAGGAGGGTGCCTCTGAAGGTTCTCACCTGGATATCCTCTTTCTAACTGATATCTTGTCTTTGATAATGCATCTATTTTAACTTATCCTTTTTTAATTATTTTTTTTAGTTTTTAAATTAGTTACAGTTTATTAACTATGTATCCCAGCTGTAGCCCCATCCTTGATTCCCTCCCGAGCCCATCCTCCCTCCCTCATCTCTTCCCTGCCCCTCTCTAAGTGCACTAATAGGGGAGGTGCTCCTCCCCTTCCATCTGACCCTGGTTTATCAGGTCTCTTCAGGACTGGCTGCAAAGTCCTCCTCTGTGGCCTAGCAGGGCTGCTCCTCCCTCAGCAAGGGTGGGGAAGATCAGACAGTCAGTCAAAAAATGGGGTATGGAGCTAAACAGAATTCTCTGTAGAGGAATATAGAATAGCAGAGAAGCAAAGAAATGCTCAAGCTCCTTAGCCATCGGGGAGATGCAAATCGAAACACCCCTGAGATTTCACCTAACTTACCCTTTTCAAATGAACTTTCCAGGTTTTAAAGGAAAATTCTCATTCTCCTTGGGAACCAACATGTTTTCTCTGATTTGGGCAGTCAGAAGGTTGTTGACCCAGAACCCAATAATAATTTACATTGTATAGTTTTATTGTTATTATTTACGTTACATCCTGTGGTAGCTCATTCTTCCTCCACTCCCACTTCACCCTCCTTTCCCTTTCCATTTTCCTTCAGAAAAGGGGAGCTCCCTTTCCTATCCATCCCAGCTCATCAAGTTGCATCAGGCCTGAACATGTCCTCTTCCCTGTGTCCTGGCAAGGCAGACCCACCATGTGAAGTGATCAAAAAGATGGCAAGTGAGTTCCTGTCTGACATAGTCCCCACTTCCTTTACTAGAGGACCCACATGAATCTTCAGCTGCCCATCTGCTACATCTTTGTTGGGGGTCTAGGTCCAGGTCATGCCTGGTCTTTGCTTGATTCTTCAGTCTCAGCAACCTCCTCTGGGCTCTGGTTAGTTGGCTCTGTTGGTCTTCCTGTAGAGCTCCTGTCACCTCCAGATGCTTTACTCTTTTGTCCCCTTTCCACAAGACTCCCTGTGCAACACCCAGTGTTTGGCTGTGAGTTTCAGCTTATGTTTTGTGGTGCTGTTGGGTAGAGCCTTTTAGAGGACAACTCTGACAGACTCCTGTCTACAAGCTTGGTAGAGTATCATTCATGGTGTCCGGGGTTTGCTCTTTCCCATAGGTGGGTCTTTGGTTGGGCCAGGCATTCCCTCAATCTCTGTTCTATCTTCTCTTGTAAGCAGGGTAAATTTTGGGTCAAAGTTTTTGTGGGTGGGTTGGCATCTCCCTGCCCTCCTTTTAAAACTTTCTTTAGCCTGCTACATAGTCCCATTCTGTGACTAGCATCAGTAGACTTGGTGAGGGGCATGGGAGGAGATGAGGAAGGGAGGGTGGAATTGGGAGGGGCTGAGGGAGGGGGCTACAAATGCAGTACAAAGTGAATAAACTGTAATTAATAAAAAAACAAATAAATTTAAAATAAAAATAAAAATAAAGTGAAATAAAGGTAAAAATGGGCAAATGATAAGCCAGAAGTTGTGGTCATAAAAGAATCATACTAACATATTAACAATATCTGATATTATTTTTCTAAAAGTGAAAGGCAGAAATTAGTAATAAGTGCTATTTCTAATAAATTTTAAAATCCTTATTTAAAAAAAAAGAAATTTTGGAATGCATTTGCTTAATTAGATCCAGCTTTTCCTTAAATCAAAGGACTAAGTGTGCTATCAGATAGCATCAAAGACCTCTGGGAGAGTTCTCCCCATCTTGCTATAGCACACCTACCTGAAATATATATAAAGCATTTGAGAATTTCTTGATTTATGGTTTCCTGTGTTCTGTTACTATAAGAAGTAATTGCTAGCTTGTTGGGAGAGGATATTTGTCAAGACCTAAATTTATCTTTCTATTTGAGGTCACTCATATTAGGCTTAAAAATAAAACAGGTCTTTTATTCCTTGGAAGTGAGATGCTTGTGATTGTTTGTTAGTGTTTTGCTTTCCACTGATATTTTCAGTACTACTCTATTTCAAAACCTACTCCAGCTCCCCATGATACCGAGGAGCTCTTTTCTATAACCACATATCTAAAGGATAATTGTTTTGCTTCATTTAATGCTTCTTTGTTTTTTGGGCTTTTAATTTTTTAAATTAATTTTTATTTTTTAAAGTTTCTTGTTTGTATATGAGTCTTAATATTGAATATTAAATACTCATCTCAATACTGAATAACTATTTCTAGAGGCAAAAAGGGATAGTTTATTCTTCAGTCAAATGAGAGTGACCATGACTCAGAAACACAGATTTAAATTGCCCAAATTCCAATTTTTTAGCTGTTGTGTTTGGGTTAGAAAAGTTTCAGGTCATGCTCAAATTCTGCAGCCTATTCTCAATATACAGTTGTAGTTGTTTGAGAGAAGTAAGTCTGGAATCTTACTTTCGGTGCTAGTATTTTGAGCATAATGAACTTTTGTTGTTGTTTGTTATTTATCTCTGGCAACTTTAACCTAAGGAGCTAGGGTGCTCACCCATACATTTCCCAGGTGCTTCCAGCTCCAGTGCCTCATGTCAAAATGAGCAAGGAAAGCTAGACAAAGAGAGAAGTGAGAGGAGGTAGATTGTAAAAAGCTGAGAATGATTTGTGGTTAGGAGGGATCCCCACAGAGAAACCTTCACTCCATTTTGCTCAGTGTCTTTTGGTGAGTTTTTTAAAAGATATTTAATACCCAAGAAAGAAGTTTCTGTATTCTTATTTAGCACTGAAGATATTGTAGATAAGATGGAACTTTGCTTCTCATTAACTTATAGGATTAAGAGACAAAAGCCTAAAGAAACATGAGATAAAGGCAAGAAAACTCATGAGTACATGGCTGCAAAACAGTGACTTACCTCCAAAGACTTGCTGAAGCCTCTCATCGATTGAAAGTGAGTGGTTTTAATACCACATAAAACACCTGCTTAAGGTTTTTCTCTCTTTGCAGCTATGAACATTAATATTTATATTAATATCAATCTAAATCCCATTTACTGGAAATGAGCATGTGCTAACCTGCTTTACTGACCTAATAGATTTTAGTATTGTCTCATTAGTGTAAGTTTTCTTTTCATTTTTTTTCTATTTTTTTTAAATTTTTCATCAATTACACTTTATTCATTCTGTATCCCCCCATAAGCCCCTCCTTCCTCCCCTCCCGATCTCACCCTCCCTCCTCCCTCTGCTTGCATGCCACTCCCCAAGTCCACTGATAGGGGAGGTTCTCCTCTCCTTTCTGATCCTAGTCTATCAGTTCACATCAAAAGTGGCTGCATTGTCCTCTACTATGGCCTGGTAAGGCTGCTCCCCCTCAGGAGGAGGTGACTAAAGAGCAGGCCAATCAGATTATGTCAGAGGCAGTCCCTCTTCACATTACTATGTAACCCAATTGGACTCTGAACTGCCCTGGGCTACATCTGTGCAGGGGTTCTGGGTTATCTCCATGAATAGTCCTTGGTTGGAGTATGAGTCTCTGGGAAGTTCCCTGTGTTCAAATTTTCTTGTTCTGTTGCTCTCCTTTTGGAGACCCTGTCGTCTCCAGCTCTTACTATTTCCCAGTTCTTACCTAAAATTCCATTCACTCTGCCCAACAGTTGCCCATCTGGCTCAGCATCTGCTTTGATAGTCTGTAGGGCAGAGGCTTTCAGAGGCCCTCTGTGGTAGGTTCCTAGGTTGTTTCCTGTTTTCTTCTTCTTCTGATGTCCAACCTCTTTGCCTTTCCGGATGGGGATTGGATATTTTAGTTAGGGTCCTCTCTCTTGCTTAGTTTCTTTAGAAGCACAGGCTTTAGTGGGTTTGTCCTGTGTTGTATGTCTATATGAGTGAGTATATACCATGTGTGTCTTTTTGCCTCTGGGACAACTCACTCAGGATGATCCTTTCCAGATCCCACCATTTACCTGCAAATTTCATGATTTCCTTATTTTTCATTGCTGAGTAATATTCCATTGTGTAGATGTACCACAATTTCTGCATCCATGCTTCAGTTGAGGGGCATCTGGGTTGTTTCCAGCTTCTGGCTATTACAAATAAAGCTGCTACAAACATGGTTGAGCAAATGTCCTTTTTGTGTACTTGAGCCTCTTTTGGATATATGCCCAGGAGTGGTATGGCTGGATCTTGAGGAAGCGCTATTCCTAGTTGTCTGAGAAAGCGCCAGATTGATTTCCAGAGTGGTTGTACAAGTTTACATTCCCACCAGCAGTGGAGAAGGGTTCCCCTTTCTCCACAACCTCTCCAGCATGTGTTGTCACTTGAGGTTTTGATTATGGCCATTCTCACGGGTGTAAGGTGAAATCTCAGGGTTGTTTTGATTTGCATTTCCCTAATGGCTAGTGAGGTTGAGCATTTCTTTAAGTGCTTCTCTGCCATTCGGTATTCCTCTACAGAGAATTCTCTGTTTAGCTCTCTTCCCTATTTTTTAAGTGGATTACTTGATTTTTTGCTGTTTAACTTCTTTAGTTCTTTATATATACTGGATATTAGCCCTCTGTCAGATATAGGGTTGGTCAAGATCTTTTCCCAATCTGTAGGCTGTCGTTTTGTTCTGAGGACAATGCCCTTTGCTTTGCAGAAGCTTTTCAGTTTCATGAGGTCCCATTTATTGATTGTTGCTCTTAGAGCCTGTGCTGTTGGTGTTCTGTTCAGGAAGATTTCTCCTGTACCAATGAGCTCTAGGGTATTCCCCAATTTTTTTTCAAGCCGATTTAATGTGTTTGGTTTTATGTTGAGGTCTTTGATCCACTTGGACTTCAGTTTTGTGCAGGGTGATAAGTATGGATCTATTTTCATTTTTCTACATGTAGACATCCAGTTGGACCAGCACCATTTGTTGAAGATGCTATCTTTTTTCCATTGTATGGTTTTGGCGTCTTTGTCAAAGATCAGGTGTCCATAAGTGTGTGGGTTTATTTCTGGGTCCTCTGTTCGGTTCCATTGATCCACCATTCTGTTTCTATGACAGTACCATGCAGTTTTTAAAACTGTTGCTCTATAGTACAACTTAAGATCAGGGATGGAGATACCTCCAGATCTTTTATTGTAGAGGATTGTTTTAGCAATTCTGAGGTTCTTGTTATTCCATATGAAGTTGAGAATTTTTCTTTCCAGGTCTGTAAAGAATTGTGTTGGTAATTTGATGGACATTGCATTGAATCTGTAGATTGCTTTTGGTAAGATGGCCATTTTTACTATGTTAATCTTTCTAAGCCATGAGCATCTTTCCATCTTCTCATATCTTCTTCTAATTCTTTCTTCAGATATTTGAAATTTTTTTCATACAAGTCTTTGACTTCCTTGGTTAGGGTTACTCCGAGGTACCTTATGTTATTTGTGGCTATTGTGAAGGGTGTTGTTTCCCTAATTTCTTTCTCAGCCCTTTTGTCTTTTGTATACAGGAGGGCTACTGATTTTTTTGAGTTAATTTTGTATCCGGCCACTTTGCTGAAGGTGTTTATCAGCTGTAGGAGTTCCCTGGTAGAGTTTTTGGGGTCACTCAGGTATACTATCATATCATCTGCAAATAGTGATAATTTGACTTCTTTCTTTCCAATTTGTATCCCCTTGATCTCCTTCAACTGTCTTATTGCTCTAGCAAGGACTTCCAGAACTATGTTGAAGAGATATGGAGAGAGTGGGCAGCCTTGTCTTGTCCCTGATTTCAGTGGGATTGCTTTAAGTTTCTCTCCGTTCAGTTTGATGTTGGCTATAGGTTTGCTGTATATTGCCTTTACTATGTTTAGATATGTGCCTTGTATCCCTGATCTCTCCAATACTTTAAACATGAATGGATGTTGGATTTTGTGAAAGGCGTTTTCAGCATCTAGGGAGATTATCATGTGGTTTTTTTCTTTCAGTTTGTTAATATGGTGGATCACATTGATGGATTTCCGTATATTGAACCACCCCTGCATACCTGGGATGAAGCCTACTTGGTCATAGTAGATAATATCCTTTATGTGTTCTTGGATTCGGTTTGCAAGTATTTTATTAAGTATTTTTGCATCAATGTTCATAAGGGAGATTGGCCTGAAATTCTCTTTCTTTGTTGAGTCTTTGTGAGGTTTAGGTACCAAGGTGACTGTGGCTTCATAGAATGAGTTTGGTAATGTTCCTTCTGTTTCTATTTTGTGGAATAGTTTAAAGAGAATTGGTGTTAGCTCTTCTTTGAAGGTCTGGTAGAATTCTGCGATTAAGCCATCAGGTCCTGGGCTTTTTTTGGATGGGAGACTTTTGATGACTGCTTCTATTTCTTTGGGGGATATAGGACTATTTAGTTGATTTACCTGGTCCTGATTCAGCTTTGGTAAGTCAAATCGATCAAGAAAATTGTCCATTTCATTTAAATTTTCAAATTTTGTTCCGTATAGACTTTTGAAGTAAGTCCTAATGATTGTTTGGATTTCCTCAGTGTTTGTAGTTATATCCCCCTTTTCCTTTCTGATTTTGTTGATTTGGGTGGTGTCTCTCTACCTTTTAGTTAGCTTGGCTAAGGGTTTGTCGATCTTGTTGATTTTCTCAAAGAACCAGCTCTTGGTTTCATTGATTCTTTGAATTGTTTTATTTGTTTCCAATTGATTGATTTCAGCCCTGAGTTTGATTATTTCCAGCCGTCTACTCCTGTTTGGCTGCAGCTTCCTCTATTTCTTTACGGATGGCAATATTCTGTTTGAGTTTATCTTCCTCTAATTCTTTACGTATCTTATGTTTCCTCTGTTATCATCTTCATGAGCATAGTTGTTAGGTCATCTTCTTGGATTTCAGTTATGCTGGGGTGTCCAGGGCTACTTGCCCCTGGGTAACTGGGTTCTGGAGATGCCATATTGCTCTGTCTTTTGTTGCTTGAGCTTTTACGCTGGCCTCTACCCATTGTGTTATCTTAGGTGTTTGGGGTTATTTTTCTGGTGGTTCCTGGGGATCCTGTGGTGGAGAGAATCCCCTTTGCAGAAAGCTGGTTTTTCCTGAAGGATGTCTTCCCAGCTTTTTGGGTATAGTCCCTGGATGGCTGGTGTTTTTTTCAGGAGTTGCTCACCTCAGGGATATAGACCTGAGTGGTAGCTGTGGTCTTTGTTAGTCGAGAGGGTTCTCCCCTCACCCAGGGAAGTCCTGAGGGCAGCTGCCCTGTTTCTGGGTTTCTTCCTTTAAATTTAATGATCAGCTGCTGTAACCCAGTTGGGCATCAGGCGAGCAGCAACTGTTTGTGCCTGTGTCTGGAGCACAGCTGAATGATGGCCCCACTGGTCTCCTAGACTGCTAGACTTTTTCTAGGGAAGGATTGGGTGATTTAATTCAGTACAGTGTCCTTCCTTCCCTGTGGATTCTCTGGACACACGGACTCCCAGTGTCTTTTTTGCTCTGGTGCACACTGCTCAGTGTCTGCCAGCTGGCTGGCCGCAGAAACTGCCTGTGCCTGGAGCACAGCTGGGTGATGGCGGCTCAGTCTCTGCCAGGGGTCTGGTGTGCAGAAACTGCCTGTGTCTGCCTTTGTACAGCCTTTGGGAGCCTGGGTGCCTCCCTAAGCTGGGTAATTTTCTGTGGACGTTTTCAGGTTGGGGGTGTCGGCTGAGTGCTCTGAAATCAGACCAGCCGTTTCCCTCCCTGTGTGTTTGCACCGGACAGTGAAACTCATTCGCTGGTGCCCTGGTGCCCACAGTTCTATCTCAGGCGGCGAATCAGGCCCGCAGGCAGGCAGAGCTGTGTGGTGCCAGAGTCTGTGTCCCCGGCTCTGGCTCCGGGCTGGCTCCTGGGGTGCCCGTGGAACCCGAGTCTTTTCCAGGGGATGTCTGGGTGACCTAAGGCCGGTCCTAGTCGTTTCCTGTACCCTGGGGTTATCTCTCGACTGAAAATTCCAGTCTTTGATAGTGTGGTGTGCATGGTTCAGTCTGGGACCTTGACCAGAGACACTGGCTTGTGGCTCTGGGCTGGGGCTGGGGCTGGGGCTGGTGGCCAGCAGCCAAGTCTCTGGCGGAACCAGGATCTCTTCAGCGGTTTAGCCGGGTGAGTTAAAAGCTGATTGAATCCCCCACCATGGGGTATCCTCTCACCTTGGAAACACAATGACTGTGTTTTATGGCCGCGAGTTCTGATTATTGGTCACTGTGCTGATCCTGCTGCTGCTGCTCAGAAAGTGAGTCCTCCCGAGCCGCCATCTTGCCCTGATCTAGTGTAAGTTTTCTATAGAACCTCTCTATAATCTCATTACTGAAGAATAAAGCAGGTTTTCATTTATTTATTTATTTAGAAAACATTCTTGCCAACCCTTTCAGCTGTGATCTAGAAACACCGTGGTGGTTTCATGACCTAACTGTGTGACACATACGTGAGCGCCTTCTTTCAGAAACTAGGACCCATGTTCTTTTTTTTTAAATATATATATATATATATTTATATATCTCTTTTTTATTTTTTAATATCAATTACAGTTTGTTAACTTTATATCCCTGCTGTATCCCACTCCCTCTTTTCCTCCCAATCCCACCCTCCCTCCCTCATCTCCCCCCTGCCCCTTTCCAAGTCCACTGATAGGGGAGGACCCCCTCCCCTTCCATCTGATACTGGTTTATCAGGTATCTTCAGGACTGGCTGCAAAGTCCTCCTCTGTGGCCTAGCAGGGCTGCTTCTCCTTTGGGGGATGGGAGAGGATGTCAAACAGCCTGCCATTGAGTTCATGTCAGAAACATTCCCTGTTCAGGACCCTTGTTCTTATATAGGTTTCACCTTCTTGTTGCGGGCTAAAATTTATCTTTAATTTTATGAGTAAATTCTAAAAATTAGTAATATATTCTGAGTCTACTAAATAGCAATATACTCTAAATCATCCTCTAATTCTTTTCGTTTGCAAGGCCATTGTACTAATTATTTTTATATTGCTTCAACAAACACCATGAGCAAGGCAACTTGCAATAGAGATTATTTTTTTGGCTTATTGATCCAGAATTTCATAGTTTATAATGGCAAAGACAGCAGGAAGGCATGGTTACTAGATCAAGATTCTGAGAGCTTACATCATGAACCAAAATCACACACACACACACACACACACTAAAAAAAAAAAAAAAAAAAAAAAAAAAAAAAAAAAAAAAAATGGCTGGAGAGGAGATGGAAGGCATTTTTGAATGTTTACCTGCCGTCTTCTCAGATCACTGGCTCCATGAATAAACCTCATCTTAAAGACCCAGTTCCTCTCTCTGTTACGCTGGCCTTTGTAGCGACAGGAAACAGGAGCCCTGTCCAGTTACACTCACAACGCTTATTAACTTTCAACAGCAAACTGATTTTTTGAGGGATATGTTTCTCTTCAGGTGATTGATCATCTTTTGTATTAGCTCTTAATGGAAGGGACGATAGTATGTCTTTGTTCTTCACCAGACAGCTTCTGGCTAGATAATAATCTCTTGGTCTTTTGGGTGTTTAAAACGTTATGGCTTCTTGCAGGGTTAGATAGACCACACAGATTTTATTCTTCTTATTAGTGTGTTGATGAGAATTCTTGGAAAGAAGCTATTTCTGCAGAAATTGAATGACTGAATAAAACTGCAGAGATATGGAGAAAGTAGGAATATTGTATGTACAGAGGCTGATTCCCTAACTTTGGACTAGCTTTAGCTCCCTGGATGCCTCTTTATGTCTCTTGACCTTTGTGTCAGGAAAGTAAAATCCTGTCACTAATTTCTAAAAATGTGTTGGAATATATTAACTTAGTAGTTGCCTAGCTTCCAGCAACTCACAAGCTAAGAAAGCATCTAGCCAGTAGTGAGTGGTGGCACATACCTTTAGACCCAGCACTTGGGAGGCAGAAGCAGGCAGAGCTCAGAGTTCATGGACAGTTTTGCTTACAGAGAGAGTTCCAGGACAACCAGGGCTACACAAAGAAATGATATCTCAAAACAAATGAACAAACTGTTATTCCTCCTACTACTACTAAGAAGGAGGAGAAGAAGATCTGAAGCTTATGGAATGGAAAAGTGTCTCCTATCTTGTTAAAATAATCTCTCTGATACATATTTATTAAACTTTCCTTGATTTATAGCTCTCTTTGTTCTGTAAAACTATAAGTACCATTAATTTGATTCCACAATTCCATAACAGAATTTAGAGTAACCTAAATCTTTGTACTCAAGACACAGTCACTCAACTTTGACTCTAGTATAAACTTTCTTCTACACCCTGGGAGGTGAGAGCTTTTTGCATTGGTGCTTTAATTAGAGTTTCAAGATCCTGGCTAGGAGTAAAGAGAAATTTCGGAATGAAATTCTGCCTTCTAATTAATATTTGAATACCTATTTAACATTTTCATTGATGGTGTTCTCAGATAGCTGACAAGGAAAGTGGGTCCCAGGATCACATTATTCCAGAGAGTTCTGTTGATGAATAATCCACTCTAATTACACCGAGAGATTCAGCCTCTAAATATTAGCATGCTGGTAATTGGGTTACAATTTGTGAATTTTGGATTCATGTAAGCATAGACTTTTATAATGTCTAACATGCTAAATTGTCTAGGGGCAAAAATAAATCAACCGAGATAAAATCTAAGCAACATGGCTGATATTATGCTTTTTCTCTAGCAAATAATACAGCAACTCTTTCTGGGGTCTTGGGTTTTGTGTTTAAATGATAATGATCTCCATAGGTTCATACATTTACATGATTAGTCCACATTTAGGTGGAACAATAAAAAAAAAACCTCGCATGTGTAGCTTTGATATAGGCAGTATGCCACTAGGGTAGGATTTGAGGTTTCAAAAGCCCACTTCATTCCCAGTTGGATGCATGCCTCTGCCTTGTGGGGTTTTCTCAGCAAGCTCTCAACTACAGCTACTAAATCAATCTAACCTGCCAGCTGAGCAACTCCTCTCTATGGCACTCATAGACACACACTATGAAACTGCAAGGCCCCAATAAACTCTCCTGTATGTTGCTTGGTCATAGTGTCTTATAATAGTGGTAGAAAAGGTTCTCAAACTCATCATCTCAAATATTAATGTCACAGAAGGTGAAATTGAAACAAGATGTCAAGGCAAGGAAAAGTATGGAACATGAGCAAGGAAGACAGTTCATTTTCCTGGAATCTGCTTGGAGCTACTGACCAACGAAGAACAAATAATCTTAGCAACTGAGACAAGAATTCCTACACATTTTAAAAAACTGGATTATTTGGTTTGCTGCTGTTTAATTTCTTCAGTTCCTTATATATTGTCTGGACAGATATAGGGTCGGTGAAGATCCTTTTGCAATTTGTAGGCTGTCATTTTGTTTTGACAACAGTGTCCTTTGCTTTACAGAAGCTTTTCAGTTTCATATAAGGTACCATTTATTGATTGTTAATCATAGAGCCTGAGTTGTTGGTGTTCTGTCCACTGGACTAGGGAAGAGGAATAGGGGAGGCAGAGGGAGGGAGAGGGGTACTAGGAGAGGATGGATAAATCATAAAAAAGAAGAAAAGGGGGGGAGGAGAAGAAAAAGAAAAAGGATTCCCTACACAGATATTTATATTTGCTGAAGGCTTTTCATCCTTATGTTGTAAGCTTTAGAATATGAAATATTAATGTTTACAATTATGTGATAACTTGTGATGTGTCTAATATTCTTCACAGAAGTAAGATATCTAGCAATATTCAGACTTGTTACAATTATACAATGCTTATTTTTTTTCATTTATAGTGACCCAAAAAGCAATACAGTGAGTTCAACTACAGTGGAATGGGCTTTTAGTTTGTGATAGCCATAGCTTTACAACATTTTAACTTTGGAAGGCTACAACGAAGTTTGCAAAAATAGATGAAACATTATAATTAGACATCATTTTTAAATATATACATCTACACACTTTGTCACCAACATATATCTTCACACATGTAGACATTGACAGAAGGAGAGATTATGGGTTTAGATTTTTATTTATCCTAATTTATTTAGGGTTCATAAATGCTTTTACCTCCCTTAAAACTCACTGACCAGAAGTAGGGTCGATTCCACTCTTAGCCATCCAAACACCAACAGCCCAGTCAAAGAGCAAACACCAAACAGCAGGAGCAAGATTCAGCAAAAACAGCAAGACTCCACTGAATCAGCATGAGTCATCTAGTGCTGGTAAGACTCAGCTGGAGTGCCAGAGAAGTTCTCCGGAGCATTTCTCTTTGAGAAGTGAAGTGTAGAAAAACGAGGAACAGAGAAATGATGTGAACCTTACAAAACATAGTGATGCAAAAGTGTTGTTTCTGTCCATGAGCTTCTATTTATCCCTTCTCTGAGTCCACATAAGGCTGTTTTTCCAGCTGACAAAATACAGCAGTCAGTGCATGAGACAGCTTCCAGTAAAACATCATGAAAACATCATGTCTGTTTTCAGCTGACCAAGAAGAGATAGAATTGGTGCTTATTACTTTAGTTTTAATCTAAATGATATATCACTAAGACACATTTTATTCTATATCACCTCCAAATTCTTGTCAAAAAAATAAAGGGAGTAGGTGTTGGTTTTTCCACTTTATACATCTATCTAATGCTCCTAGCTAGCATTCTTTTGCTGGGAAATTAGAGCTTTTCCTAGGGAATTGAAAGGTCTTTATTGTTCTTCCATCTCAAGACCTCATTCTTCCCTGTAGAAGATTTCCTGATTATCCATCAGCCTCTTAGAAAATGTAGCATTTATTAAGTCTTCTTTCACAATCAAGGTCTGAGAAAAGTACAAAATTTGTTGGCTCATAAGGAAGGAAGCAATGTCGACTCAAGCAAAGCTGAAGAGCAATTAACAAGTGACATCAAACTGATACAGATAGCACCAGGATGACAGAAGTTTCTGAGAAACAGAATCATAACTTGCTATGCTTAATTGTAGAGGCAAAGATGTCAGAAAAGAGACAGATAGTGAGAAATCCATGTAAGCAGAGACAAAATTGTTACAGCTGTGTAGAAATCTGGGAATACATACACAGAATGGAGTGAAACATCCTGTGTGGCCTCTGAAGGCTGTTCTTTTTAATACTTGCTCCCTTGGATGGCTGTGATTCTGTCTCTGAAACTTATGTAATATCATCCTGAAGATTGTTTCCTTCTTCCATAATATCACTTTATTAATGCAAAGTTTTATCATCAGCCTATCTTCTTTCACCAGTATTTTCATGGTCTATATCCTCATCGCATTTGTCTCATTTTCTTAAAGCTCTGGAATATGTAATCTAAGCATTACAAATTATGAAATATGCATGTTATTGAGAACTAGCAAACTATATTCTTGTTTTGGGGTATTTAGAATAAATAATGAAAATTAAGGAGAAATACTATCCTATAATCTCATAATGGCTATTGTGAGATTAAGTTAACATGGTGAGTTTCCAAATTTTGTTTTCTAACTGATTATCTTTATCAGTGAGCTTGAATATCTTTTATTAGAGTAAAGCCTATTATTATTATTATTATTATTATTATTGCTATTCAATAGTAATAAGCGCTTTGGATTATTCCTAAAATACTAAAAAGTTATAATTTTTAAAGATAAATGAGGCACTTAACTGACAAATTAATAATGTATTTGAGACATGAATACATTTTAAGAAATTATATTGCATATGACTACTGCAGAAGGAATTGTTACAAATATTGGAACAAATTCTGAGTAGCCTGAACTGGTAACTGAGATCCTTTATTTTGAAGAGGAAATACTGTAATCCCATACACACACAAATGCAGTTGGAGATAATAAGAAATCATCTCAATAGATGTATAATACTCAACTTACCTCTGAAAGGTTGGAAAATACAGTATTTTTTCACATTATAGAGATTTTCTTATACTTTATGTTGCATACAAAGAATTGAGAAAGTGATCAAATTAAACTAATAAATTTGAAGACTTTTAGGTTCCAAAAGTGTTTCATATAAATAATTTAATTGAAGATATTTGTTGTGTCAAAAGCAGAGACATAAAGGCTAAGGCTGTCTTACAAGGTCATGGAGTAATTTCACTTTATGCGAAGGTTCGAATCCTGAAATATCTCACAGGTTTTTCTGGTTCTACTACACTCGATCTGTTTCCTTGTTCTTTGTTGTTGCTTCACACAGAGAGAGAATACAACCATGTAAATTGTGTGTTTTAGAATAGACTTTTAATACAAAATAAATAAGCCAGAAAATGTTAAACAAACAAAAAAAACCACTCAATATAGAAATAGTATTGATTGTCTGGGTACTAAAGTATGCATTACCTTGAATTAAATCTAAGCATCCCATCTTAATGTGGGTTTCCTAGTTTTGATTCATAATGTAAGCAGATACACAGCAGTCATATGAAAAACAAAAAGAACCCACAAATGCTAACAATGCTGGGAGCCAGGCAAGTTTCACCAAATGGCAATTCCAGTGTCTGAGCTCAGAATTTATTCGTTCTGTCAACTTCTGCCTGCATTCCTAACTTGGTGCACGGGAACCTTCATTTCCCCTGTAATGACGTTCAGTGCTGCCGTGCGGAAGAGTCTTGTTGCTCTAGACAAAACCTTGCCATTACTGGGTGATCCATCATGCCCCATCTTTGCACAGTAATTTTAGAAATCTTGAAATTATAAGCCATTTCTCTTCCTAGTGAGGTGTAACTCTGTCCCTCAAAAGTGTTTACCTAAGGACTTGGGAGCCACATTTTTGTAATGCAGATATCTACAAAGCTAAGACCCTCACTTTTCCTGGTCACTACAGGATAATAAAGGCGCACAAATGGCCTATGGTCACTTACAATCTCCAAAACCGGCTCCTGACATAAAGTTGAAAGTTCGTTTCTCTTTCACATAGGCATCAATAATAAAATCCTGATGAAACACTCAGTTCCTTTCTTAGCACCTCTGAATGTTTCAATGTCCCTAGAGTTTGTTTTTAGGAATTAGAGTTGTATTCATTTTTCCATGCTGGATATTTTCCTTATTGTAGTAATTTTACTAAATTAGGTATTTTATTGTCTTTATAAGCATGCAGCTTGTGCATAACTGACACTTAATTGATAGGTGACCATGATTGATATGTCAAGATGATATAATTGAGTAAGACATTATTAAAGCCTTTACTGTAAGATGATAACATGAAGATAAATTTATTGCCTTGTCCACATTTCCAGTAGTTACTTGAGAGAAGTATTTTCAGTCTAGAATTCAATGGTGGAGAGGCTTGATCAAAAGCAGAGAACTTCACTAAGAAATAGAGCAACAGCTTGAAGTACTGAGCCTTTTCTCTTCAGTTTTTGAAATTTATATATTTAGTCACATTACATCCTGATTGTAGCCTCCTCCCTTCTCTTCTCCCAATCCCATCCAACTTTTTTCTTCCCCTGTCACCTCTCTGGTACTCCTCAGATAAGGAATACCCCTCACTGGCAACCAACACCAGCACATCAATTAGCATCAGGACTGAGTGTATCTTCTTTGTGGCCTGGAAAGGCAGCTTTGCCAGAGGGAAGTAATCAAAAAGCAGGCAACATAGTCCATGTAAGAGACAGCCCTTGCTCCCATTTCTAGGGGACCCCCATGAAGACCAACTGCCCGTCAGCTATGTATGTGTTAGAGGCCTAGGTAGCTATGTATGTGTTAGAGGCCTAGGTCTAGTCCATGCATGGTCCATGGTTGGGTGCTTCAGTCTCCACAAGGTCATCTGGGTTCTAGTTGTTTGGCTCTGTTGGTCATCTTGTGGAGCTCTGTCTCTTATGGTTCATCCTACTCTTCAAATGAGTAAGGAGGCCTTCTTAAGCCAGTGGGCACCCATCTGCCCTCCACTCAGACAGCACATGTAAGACAATCATATCTGTAAACAGTGACAGTTACAGAAGGAAGACTATGTATAGAAAGTTGACTTTGAAAAACTACATAGAAATCAGAAATGAAAATGTTAACACTCAAGAGAAATACATTTCTAGCATGCCTTGTTTGAGAATACCCAAGAAAACAGTGGAGCAATTCAAAGGATTTGTAGAACTTAAATTCTTCAGCATGTTGCTCTAGAGACACAGCTATTAAGGAAAGTGGCATTTAAACAGAAAGAATAATGTGGCAGAATTAAGGAATATATTCAAAAGTAGCAATAGCAAATAATCAAAGAACCATTTAATGTATGACTTGAAAACAGGACAGGAGCCTACCACCGCGGGCCTCTGAATGATTGCACCCAGCAGGGTATCAAAGCAAAAGCTGAGACTCATAGCCAAACTTTGGGCAGAGTGCAGGGAATCTTATGAAAGAAGGGGGAGATGAAAGACCTGGAAAGGACAAATGCTCCACCGGAAGAGCAACAGAACCAAAAATTTTGGCCATAGGGGTCTTTTCTGAGACTGATAACCAATCATGGAGATAACCTAGAACCTCTGCACAAATGTAGCCCATGGCAGCTCAGTGTTCAAGCATGTACCCTAGTAAGGGGAAAAGGGACTGTCTCTGACATGAACTGACTGGCCTGCTCTTTGATCACCTCCTCCTGAGGCAGGGGTGGGAGCAGTCTTACCAGGCCACAGAGGAAGACAATGCAGCCAGTCCTGATGAGACCTGATAGGCTAGGGTCAGAGGGAAGGTGAGGAGGACCTCCTCTATCAGTGGACATGGGGAGGGAAATGGAAGAAGAAAAGGGTGGTAGGGGAGGATTGGGAGGGGATGAGAGAGGGGGCTACATCTAGGATACAAAGTGAATGAACTCTAATTAATAAAAAAGAAGTATTTGCAATGGTGAGAATAATAAAACTAACAGAATAAAACTATCAAGTGTAATCTCTTATTCAACACACAAACAAACTAAAATGAATAAATGCAAGGTGTCCTAAAAATTATACACAATTATTAAGTAATTATTTGAAATCACAGAGAAAATATGTTTAAATGCAAAAATAGACACATAAAATGAAACTGGCTTTTTTCTACTAAATTATATTTTTGAAGCATTTTGTTTTATTTAATTGAATAACAGAAGAAGAAAGAGCAGGAACATATAACTATCATGTTTTATCACTAGAAGGACGAATAATAGAAGAAATAAGGTAAGTTTTGAGGATATTGACCCTTGGTACTCTTAGGATATTGTAAAATGCTGACACATTTTATTCAAGAAAAAGGTTGTCTCATTTGTCTGCAGTTTACACTGTGGACTTTTTCATTTCTCTTTTGCATTTTGGGGAATAGAATGTATTACGTCATTAAATTATATCTAGAATGTAATCTAATAAATGCTAAATAAATTTACAGCTAATACAAAATAGAGGCCAACTAAGTTTATAAAATAATAATAAACACTAATTTAGAATACTTGTTCTTTTCATCTTCTTTTCCAGTAAGATATTGTGAAGAAATTTCAGTGTCTTAACAATTAAGGTGAGTGACCAGCCAGAGGCTAAACTGGAAATGTGGAAAAAAAAAGTCAAACTGTGTAAAAACTTTTTGATCTTTCCCTATTCTGAATCATCAAGCAAATCAGATCATCGTAATTTTTTATGTATTTGTATAATCCGTCTGTATGTGTCTGTGTTTGTCTATGTCTGTGTCTCTTTATGTCTCTCTCTGTCTCTCTTTTTTTTGTGTGTGTTTGTGTTCATAGATAAGAAAAAACAATTTTTGGAGGATTGTATTCTCACCTACCACCCTGAGTCCTATTAAAACACAGGTTATCAGATTGGCATGAGAAATGCTTTTATCAACCCAGAAATATGTAAGCCAAAATAATATACAAACAAACATGAAGCTACTAGGTAACCAGCTAAAGTATATCTCAGTTAAATGATTTCCTATATATTTATTTGCAGAATATCATTATGAACATCAAATAAGAGTAAAATGCCTTTTTACCACAAAGGTTTTAAAACAGTGATAAATTTTAGCATTAATACTGTTTTTTTTTCTTTTTTATTTCTCTTTTTGTTGCTGTGAATGGATCTTCATTGAGGAATGAAGGAGAAATGCATTTGACAAATGTGTTAAGGATAAATGAGAGGTGCATTTAATATAGACATTAAAATATATTAGCTAGGTAACAGAGATCAACGGTATGGTTTTTAATTACACTGTAACTTATGCATACCAAGGGGTATATCATGAGGATGAGAGTAGGTATTTTGTCAGAAATTTCTGTTATTGTATCCCGCTCCCTCCTTCCCTCCCAATCCTACCCTCCCTCCCTGTTCTCCTCCCTGCCCCTTTCCAAGTCCACTGATAGGGGAGGTCCTCCTTCCCTTCCATATGACCCTGTTTTATCAGGAGTCTTCAGGACTGGCTGCAAAGCCCTCCTCTGTGGCCTAGCACCCCCCAAGGAGGAGCTACACAAGTCTTGATGAGACTTGCTAGGCTGAGGTCAGTTGACAGAGGAGGAGGAATCCTCCCCTTTCTGAACTAGGGGAAATATATAGGGAGGAAGAGAGTGGGGGTGGGAGAAGAGGGAGGTGGCTACCATTGGGATGTAAAATGAATAAATTATTTAAAAAAATGTAAATAATGAAAAAACAAAAACAAAAACAAAAAACCTCAGACAGCTACAACAGACATCGTGTCTATTCCCCAGCCCAAAAAACACACAGAACTTTGTGAATGTAAAACTTGGGGACTGATGGGGTCGTCTTAGTTTGAGGAGACGGACTTTTGTTGTTTTAATTTTTACATTAGAAAAGTTTTGGCAAGGTGTCCTTCTGTGCGGAAGATGCCAAACATCCTGGTCAGGACTTCCCTGAGATAGGGGGTTGCCTGCTCAACTTAGACATGCATGTTCTCCTGCTGTCCCAAGACAGGGCACACTCCAGTTGCTCAGTCTCCCAGTACTTACTTAACTCAGTACAGTGAGGAGAATTTACTCAATTTCTTAAAGGTATTTTAAGCTACAAAACCATGCTGTAGATTTTTTTTTTTAACCAAAATGCTATAAGCCATGGGTGTGGATTTTACAAAGATATTAGATTATGATCACAGGCTTCTTCAAATTTTTAGAAAATTGTTATTTCAATTAAAAGAATGTTTGTGGTGTATGCTACATTTGCAGTTATATGTAGTAGGGTTTAAACATATATTTTGGAATGAACATTTATTAAAATAACATTGTGTCGTTTTATTTAAAACCAGTTATAATCAAGGACATGATGATGCTTGTTGCTCTCGAAGCTGCCTTCTGAGATCACATTGCTTAATTAGGCTCTCTTGTCGCTAACATTGTTTCTGGAAATCCACCCATTTCACGCTTCTCATCATCAACAAAATCTACTCAAGAAGAAAGAGTAGAATATTAAAGTTGACCTCAGATGAGTGTATGTTTTTAAAGCTAAACATTTGTCTCTTGACTGAATTGATATTTTTTTTTCTCAAAAACTGGAGGTGAATGAGATTTGGGATTCCTTTTTATAACTATATGTTCCATATGTTTCTCTTATTTATAAGAGGTTTCCTTTACATTTCAGCCTGCACTCCTCTCTCAGAAAAACTGAATAGATGCTGATGAATAAAGAATTTAACGACATTGGCTTCAGGGCAACTGAGTTCAATTTCATTACATGATATTGTGAAGGAAGTTGCTAGTTTTATTCAGGGTGACCATTATATGTGACATACAGTATGCTCAAGGTTAAGTACATATTGTAAATTTTTCAAACGTGTTTCCAATTTAAATAGATTCATGAGAAAATATGTGTTGCTATGAATAGAAAAATTATAGGGAATTTAAGCCTTAGTTTATTTCACTTCAGCACATTGAACTTTCAAGATGGAATAAATGATATTTTTGGTTAATTGAAACTAAAACATTAACTCCATAACAGCGCTTGTACAGGAGAGTAAATTTCATTGCTTCCAATGCATGTCTATTTTTTTTCTATATTTTCTTTTCCTTCCTTCCTTCCTTCCTTCCTTCCTTCCTTCCTTCCTTCCTTCCTTCCTTTCTTTCTTTCCTTCCTTCCTTCCTTTCTGTGAATCTGGAGGTTTAAACCAAGGGTCTAATTTCTTCAAAACAAGTGATCTAATACTGAGCTATATTCCAGTTACCTACTTATATCCGTGAAATTCTCATCTTAACACAATTACTGCATCACACACTTTCTTAAGGTCAACAGCAGCATTAAACCATTTAAATTGCTGGGACTTTAAGGAAATAGGTGTAACTTGTAGAATTACCTAGATGAGTTGTTCCTTGCCTGGCAAGGTATGAATCTCACAAAAATCCCATGTCTATGTTTACTTGACAAACAGAAACTCTTTCCAAGTTCTATTTAAAGGAAAAACTTTGACTATCTGATTATATTATTAAATTAAATATATTTTAAACAAAAAGAATGAACTATGTATATAATATGTCTAACTGCAATACATTATTGTATTATAGTATCTAAACTATATAAAATATAATAATTACCAAATATTTTTCTAAAAACTTATGTAATGTAATTAGAATATCTTAATTTTGGAAGTGACTTTTTTGATGATCATTAAGTATTAAAAAGCTTTTTGAAGTAATTTTTGTTGGGAATGGCTATTGTGTCTTTTGTTTTACATTTTGCATGTAACCCAATTCATCACCTAGCATCACTTATTTATAAAATTTAAAGACCTAGCATTTTACACAAGGAAAACAAAAAAATAATGAATATCTAGCCATATCATAAAATTATAAATATGCCAATGAATATTTAATCTTTAATCTGAAAAGTTTAAATGTCATAGTTTATTTCCTTGATAGTAAGAAAACATAGTTACTCAGATGTGGTGGTATTTTCAATTAGTGTTTCACGGAGGTAATTAATTATTTATCACATTATGACAAAGATTTGGTCATCAATTAACAAACGAACTATCTTAGAAACAGCTCAGAGGAAGTTTTTTCTTTTCTTTTCTTTCGTTTCTTTTCTTTCCTTTTCTTTCTTTTTTTTTTTTTTTTTGTACATTAGGTTTAGAAAGGAACCATGTTCAAACCTTCAGCCATCTAGCCAGCATGTACCACCAAGTTTATCTGCATACCACTTAATTCTTAGGTTGTATGACGATGTAATGAGCAAATGAAATGATTTGGGCCAACCAAACATCTATTTCTTTCATGGGGCACAACCTCATTTCTAGCATAAATAAGTGTCTTTTTTTTTTAATTGAATTGCATGGCAAAAATGATAACTACTCTTTTGGATTGATAAATTTAACAGAAGTCTTCAAGAAAGAAGAAAATTTTGCTAGCGCTTTCAAAGAATTAGATTCATTTGCAACACGATTTTTTTTAGATTTTATTTTTTTAATTTTTTTTTATTACACTTTATTTACTTTGTATCCTCCATAAGCCCCTCTCTCCTCCCCTCCTGATACCACCCTCCCTACCCCTTCTTCACACATGCCCCTGCCCAAGTCCACTGATAGGGGAGGACCTCCTCTCCTTTCTTTGATCTTAGTCTATCAGATCTCATCAGGAGTGGCTGCATTGTCATCTTCTGTGGCCTAGTAAGGCTGCTCCCCCCTCAGGAACACAGGGGTCTTCCCAGAGACTCATACTCCAACCAAGTACCATGCATGGAGATAACCTAGAACCCCTGCACAGATGCACAGATGTAGCCCTTGATCATATTCAAAATATTGGATTTATGTTGGGCCATATAAAAAACAAAAGTAACTGAAAGTGTCAGTTGGACAACTTCTTAAAATGCTTCCTTCAGAAAGGGTGATCCGTCACAGCACCAGGAAGTGTTCAAGTCATTTATGTGCAAGGAAGATATTAAGCATACTGAAATTAAGCACATTAAAAATGTCTTCATGTGATAGCAAAGATCCTGTTTATTCAGAAAACTGACACAAATCTCTATTCATAATGAATTTTTAGTTTGGACATGAAAAGGGAATGTATGCTTGGGTCAGGAAGTATGTTTCACGAAATACAATAGGTGTTTAGCATGCATGTGCAATGTGTACCTGGACTCACATACAATGCTGAAAAGTGTGTGTGTGTGTGAATGCTTACTTTTTTATTGACTTTTCCAATTTTGATTATTTTTATTAATATTTCAGTGTGTGTAGCTGTGAAGAAAATTTGCTGGAGTATGTTCTTTCCAGTGTAGCAGTCTAGGATGGAACTCACATACTTAGTCTTGGTGGCAAGTGCCATTTCCCACTGATCCATTTCATTTTACACCAACATGGATTTAAACATTTAAGAAGCTGTATGTATACTTGAATTGCTACCACAATTAGGTATATGGGTTTTATGTGCCTTAAGGCTCTCTGGAATTAATGTGAAAAAACAGAATGAAGAATTAGTTCTTTCTTGAGAGTTAAATAAGAATGAACACTTTCAAATCCATCTCCACCCTCAGTAGCAAGGTATAAAGAAAGATGATCATGTTATGTCCTAATTTTACTTGATCTTTACCCATATGAGAGCCTGAGTAGATGCTTTTCCTTGTCCTTTTGCTTGATTTCTTTAAACTGAAGAATACTGAGGCTTCTGTACACTGAAACACAACTGAGATGAGTGTTTCTAAATGTAGCTCTGTGTTAATGTAAATCAAGAGTGATCCTCTATTTAAAAAAAAAAAAAAAGAAGAAGGAGGGGTTTGGTTTCTGAATCATTGTTAGGGCAGCTAAAGATTTTAAAATATGCACTAGCATATTAAATGCTTGGTGGAAAGTACTTTGGAAGTACTGGTGCAGATAAACACACAGGATGAAATGTATCTGCAAATATTTGCCATTATATTTAATAAAATAGTTAGTATTCTAATCTTCTTAAAGGACATGTCTCATCAAATTACACTAATTTATAATTATCCCAATAGTAAAGTATCGCCTTGAGGGTATAGCCGAAATAAAGCTTCCATTGGGAGGAATACTTGACATCTCTGAATTATCCCTGAACAACTTGGGAGACCTCTCCTAGATAAGCAACTCTAACAACCTGCAGACCTCCTACATGAAATAAAATAAAATATCCGGAGTGCTGTAAAAGAGCAAAATGCTGTAAGCCTGTGAACTCTTCCCCATTTCTGTTTTATTTATACTGTTTATAAAAGTAAATTACTTGTTTGAAGCATTTGCTCTTGAAGCCGCTTGCATCTCTATGGGGAAGAACTCCAGTGAATCCTCTTTTATTGGAGGTGGTTGATCTTTAGCCCTAGGGAGGAGATCTGCAAGGTTGAAAAGCTCTGCTTTTTAAGAAGACAGTCAATCTGATAGAGAATAGAGAGAGGCTTTCTATTAAGAGCCAAAGCCAGTAGAAACTGCTCTTTACAATCCCACCCCCTAACTCCAAACAGTGTACACAGGACAACTATAGATCTGCAAAAGGCTGTGCAATCTTGGCCTTTATGTTTCAGTTTCGAAGAAGTCTAGACTTAACAATATCTCATCATCAGAGCAAACACTGACTTTTTTTTGACATTATGTATTTTTTATAAGTTTCAATTCAGCTAGGAAACATAATTAATTGTTTGTTTGGCTAAGGTATTTGAAGAAGAGATCAATATATTTTTAAATTACAAACATTTATATTTGCAATTTATGCTTGCTTCTTTGAGCTCCTGTTGACTATGTACAATATGTTTGTGGCAACTTTGTTCCTCTTCCAGTTAACACTTTTGTTTAGTTCAAAGAAAGGCTTGTTACCTGTTTTAACTCAGCACCATCCTCTCTCACCTTCTTCAGAGCCTCTTCCATCTTGTTTATGGTCCACAGTCCTTGTTCCTCCCACACTTTGAAAGTCCTTCTCGTCAGTTAATAAATACTTTTCTTTTTTTACCTACTAGCAAATAAACCTCCTGACTCTTCTTTACCATTGGCTACTGGATGAGTGTATATGTGTGCATCCTTCTCATGACTCCATCGTTCTTTCTGCTCCTCGTATGACCTTGTGTTATAGTACTTGCACTAAGTTATCGTTTTATTTATTTATTTATCTATTTATTTATTTATTTATTTATTTTACTTGCTTCTTCACTCTACTTTGGGAGGCTGGTTTTTCTGTTTGTTTGTTTGTTTGTTTGTTTTAAATTTGTGTCCTACTAATCCATAATTCCACTGCCCTGCTTCTTCAGGCCTGGAATTATATCTGCCTCACCCTGTTGTGTCCAGAATATTCAGCATTTTCTGATACACATCAAACAGTTTCTGGAATTTACAATCTTTTCTTCTTCTTTTCTACAGTAATCCTTGAGCTTCAGGATTTTACAATATTTTCTGAAATTATTCTTGAGCTTCAAGAAGATTGATATATGTCCCATTTGGGATTGACAACTTCAGTCTTTCGCTGTCTACACCTTGATTATGTTGTGTGACTCTGACAATTAGCACCTACTCTGAATAGAGGCTTTTCTAATGATGATTGGGAGGATAATCGAAACATCCACACAGTAGGGAATTATTAGGAATATGTGTATTGCTCTGCTCACTTACCAGTTGAACGGTATTAGGCTCTCCTGTTTCATATCTAGCTCACTCATCCATGTTCATTGATAACTTATTAATAATATCCCAGACATGGGAATAGTCTAGATGCCTACCAACAGATAAACAGATATTGAAATTTGAGTCAATTGGTACAACTGTTCAGCTTTTGGGGAAAAATATAAGAAAAATAAATTAGCTGCTAAATGGGCAAAGCTGGAAACAGCCATTCTGAGTGAGGCAACTCAGATCCAAAGGTAAATGTCAGCCGTGTTCTCTTATGTGGACATTTGGTCTCACAAGTGCCTCCAATAACTGCATAATTATAGATTTATGACCATTTCCCTGTGTTTCAGCTCCAATAGAATATCCATTGATTTTTGGAGATTCTTGTGAAGCCATGATATCCTATTTGTGCTGCCTGCATTCTTACACCGGCCTTTAGCTCTTCGGTTGTCTGTAACCTTGACTGTTCCTGGAGCCTGTGCTACAGATTGGATCCACCGGTCTCTGGAGTCTCGAGTTTCTGAAAGCTCACTTTTTGTGACCCAGGTACGCCAGGTAGCTGGGGCACAGACAGAAATACATCCTAGCCTAGAGCTGCTCCAGTGCTCCAGAGGCTTCTGTAAGATGGTGAAGAATGGCATTTGGGTCCAGCCTCTGGCTCAGCTCCACAGTGTTCACTGGCTGGGCTGGGCGCCTTTTCTCTGACACAGGTGGGCCAGGCTGCTAGTTTTTCAAGACAGGGTTTTTCGGTGTATCGTTAGCTGTACTCTCTTTGTAGACCAGACTGGCATTGAACTCTCAAAGATCTGCCTCTACTTCTGCCTTCCCGCATGGTGGGATGACAGACGTGAATCGCTGCACCTAGAAAACTTTCTTGAATCTATCTATCTGTCTATCTATCTATCTATCTATCTATCTATCTATCTATCTATCTAGTTTCATAATAGCGAGAACCTGGAAACAACCCAGATGTCCCTCAATTGAGGAATGGATACAGAAATTGTGGTACATTTACACAATGGAATACTACTCGGCAATTAAAAACAAAGAAATCATGAAATTTGCAGGCAAATGGTGGGAACTAGAAAAGATCATCCTGAGTGAGGTAACCCAGAAGGAGAAAGACACACATGGCATATACTCTTGATTTATTTTTAAATCAATTTTAACTGAAAGTTCAGCATGAATTCTTACTGTTTGTACCCCCACCAACAGTGACTAATGCACTGAGTGTATTCCTCATGCTGTCAGTCCATCAGGGGCTCTTTGATCTAGTTGGAGAAGGTTGTTGATAACCAAGATAAGTGACTGATTAATGCATTTTTTACATCACACATGAGCATCTCTTACCTATTTCACATTAATGAAGTAAAAGTCAATCATGAAACATAAATCGTTAAACATCCCTTCAGAGTACATTCATGCATTTACACTTCAGCACTGGGGATCAGAATCCTGGTTTTACACCTGTTAGACAAGTAAATGTGTGACGCAGCTCTGCCAACATTTTTATCACCTCTTGAGAGAAAGTCTCCTTCTGTAACCAACACTGGACTGTAACTCTCCATGCCATTAATTAGCCTCCGTAGTGCTGTGATTGCAGGTGTGCACCAACATGCCTGGCCCTACTTTGTTACTGAGGCTATGCCATATCAGTTGTGATCATGTATGTGGAAGAAGATATTCACTCATAGTTAAAGTTTCCAAATTCATGAAAACTTGAAAGGACTTTTGTCAGTGGAAGCATGAATAAACCTGCTTTTTAGAGTGCAACATGCTATTCTGGCAAATCTGCCAGCACAATCCCTATAACATTGATTTTCATTTTATCTCCTGAAATGTGCAATGAGAAGGTGATTTATCTTTAATGATATACCAGAAGACAATAACAGAAAGATTATGAAGTAAAATGTGCTATTTCAAATTGGTGCAACTACTTTCTAAATGACTAACAGTAGAGTCTTTCTAACTTACACGTAAATCAGAAAAGATGCAAATTGCCTTTTTAAATCTATCTTTTGTCAAATGGATAGTTAATGTCAGAATAACCTATGCTTAAAGAAAAATTATAAGAGGATAAAGTGTTAAGCTTCAGAGAAACTCACTTCAATGCATTTCAAATTACATCGAGTGTTAGGTTAAAAATTACCTTTTGATATTCATCTATTAATAATACACACGTGTTAATAAAGGAGAAATATGATACCTACAACTAAATGGGATTATAATTTTCTTTATTTAAATAAGACTAAGAGCATTAAGAAGTGAATATTACTTCTGAAATTAAATACATGTAGATTTTGTCCCTGGATATGGCATTTATTTTCCATGCTATTATGGGAACTTACTTTACCTCTTGGAAGCTGTGGTTTCTTAACCAGAAAATATGCTCACTCACTCTTAGGAACCACAGGACAGAGAATCTGTGTGTGCATATTGAAGTCATTAGGAATAACCGGTGCTTTTTGTTCTTTCAAGAAGAAATGTGTGTTCATGAAATGCTTTCTCTAAAGAATGGTATTAAAATATCCAAAAACTCAAAAAAAAAAAACAAGACTTAATATCTAACAACATATAAGTATAACCATGTTCAGAAATACGTGGTTAATATAACACATTTTGCCATTTAGGATTAGGTCTCAAAAAAAAGATAAAGTCTCAGTGAAAGATTACATGTCTTTGATAGATATTCCAATCTTCAAGATGAGTAGCTTTAAATCAAAGACTTTTCATCTATAGTTACCAAGAGAAAAACCGAAGTTGCAACAGAGAAACAATACTTGGAAGAATAAATCCACTGTCTATAATAGTCTCATAATAATTGGTTAATCATTTGTGATGACATTTTATTTTTAAATCTGATAAAAAATAATTATGTCATTTTATTTATAAATATTTTACTAGCTATTACTAAAAAATAAGAACTGTTTTAAAACTCCATATAATCAAAACCAGTAATACAGTACTTAAATCAATGAACTAAGAATTATTTGACATTATAAACTAAACAATGTTATAATTAGTAATTGTCTCATAAATTTCATATTTTCCTTATAGCACATTGAGATATAGAATATGTATGTGGTTTGTTGTTGATGGTGTGTTTCTATTTATTACCATCTGGTTATCATCACTTACTTATTCTTTTTGTCTTAAATTTTATTTATTTAATCACTTTATAGCCTGATCTAAGCCCTGTCCTTCCTTTCCTCCTAGTCCCTCCCTCATGTACTTCTTTCCCCCATTCTCCCCTGTCCCTTACTTTAGAGAAGGGGAAGCCCCTCATGGGAACCAACCCACCTCGGCACCTCAACTCACAGTAGGACTAAGTGCGTCTTCTTTCCAGACAAGATTTCCCAGATAGAGAAAAGGGATCCAAATGAACAGAGTCAGAGACAGTGGTGAAAGAGCAATTCTCAACTTCATATGGAAAAATGAAAAACCCAGATATCTAAAACAATTCTGTGCAAAAACAAAAAACAAAAACAAAAACAAAAAACAAAAACAAAAGCAAAAAAAAAAAAAAAAACTTCTGGAGGTATCACCTTCTCTGATTTCAAGCTTTGCTACAGGGCAATAATAGTAAAAACTGCATGTATTGGCATTAAAAATAAACAGGTTGATCAATGGAATCAAGTCAAAGACTCATAAATAAACGCACATACCTGCAGATAGCTGATTTTTTATTTATTTATTTATTTATTTTTTACAAAGATGTCCAAAACCATACAATGGAAAAAGGAAACCATCTTCAAGAAATCATGCTGGTCTAATTCGTTGTCTGCATGTAGAAGAATGCAAATAGCCCCATATTTATCACCCTGCACAAAAATGAAGACCAAGTAGATCAAAGACCTCAACATAAAATCAGATAAAATCTATTAAAAGAGAAAGTTGGGAGTGTCCTTGAACTCATTGGCACAGGAGACAACTGTCTGAACACAGCATTAACAGCTCAGACACTAAGAACAACAACTAATAAATGGGACCCAGTGAAACTGGAAAGCTTCTGTAAGGCTAAGAACACTATCAATAGAACAAAACCGTAGCCTAGAGATTAGGAAAAAAATCTTCATTGATCCTACATTTGACAGAGGGATAATATACAATATATATTAAGAGAGAACTCAAGAATTTAAACACCAACAAACCAAATAATCCAATTAAAAATTGGGGCACAGATGAGATCCGGCACGTTCAGTGTGGTATACTAAATCTATAGTCCTGAAGAAGGTAAACAACAAGGAGGACCCTAGGGAAGAGGCCGAAACCTCATTCAGAAGGCAAATTGGAAAGACATCAGAAGTAGAAGGCAGGGATTGGAGCCTTCCACAGGGGGCGTCTGAAAGACTCACCTATCAGGTTGTCAAAGGAGATGCTGCAACCATAGCCAGAGACTGAGGAAACAGCAAACCAATGACTGGAGAGAGCCAACCTCTGTCACTATTAGCGATATTTGCTGTGCTTGCAGACAGGGGCCTAGCATAACTGTCCTCTGAGAGGATTCATCCAAGCAGCTGAAGAAAACAAGTGTGGAGACTCACAGCTAAGCAATAGGACAAGCTCAGAGAGTTTTGTGGAAGAGTGGGAGAAGGGATTGGGGGAGTCAGAGGGATTAAGGACACCACAAGAAGACCTACAAAGTAAAGTTACCTGGGCCCATGGAGACTGAAGCACTAATCAAGGGGCTTGTATGGTCCAGACCTCATATGTAGCAGATGTACGGCACGGTCATCATGGGGGATTTGGTTAATCTTTAAATACACACTGTTTTAGTTTTAGCAAAATATATATTAACTTCATAGCACACAATCATACACCAAGACGGACAATGCTCTTTTAAATGGATGTGGAGCTCCCATCTGTCATCACCACCTCTCTATGAGGAATGAAAATAATAAAGTGCAGAATGACAGTATTAAACAGCGTAGATGGTACTGTATATGAAAAATTGGAGATTGTAGTATAATCATATCCTTTCTTGCTACCCTTCCCTCCCTCCGAATCCTCATGTATAACCCTACTCGATACCTTTAAACTTCATGTTTTTTTGTAAACTAATTCTTGTGATATCCATATAATGGAGGCTGACTTGTCTTGTTCAGTATATTCATCAAGACTGTCTATGGATCTTTTTTCACCTTAGCCACTGAGAAGTGAAAGCACAAGACAGAGAAGTACAATTAGAAAGATTTCAAAATATACGTCACCCATCAGGAAACTTGTCTCAAAACTGGTCTACTGACAAAAGTAATGAAAATGACTGGGAAACAGCTATATACTCTATGCCTAAGTGACATCATATGGAGTTAATTGTTCTTGCTATGTGATAATTATAGCTGTACTGTGAAGAAACGGCAATGGTTGGATACCATAAAAAGCTAAAATGTTACGCTCAGGATGCGAGGCTAAGCACTGCACTCAGGGTCAGCCGCTTTGGACCCAGAGAAGAGCATGTCTGATTGCATGTGGGTTGATGCCCCAGGTCCCGCCTCTGAGAAAAAGGTATCGGACGGGTCTGATGCTCTTTGGGTGGATGACACCTAAATGAACATCGGTACAAAGTCCCAATTTATTTCTAATATCAGAGATCAGACCTCTACTCTTGCCTGATGCGTCTAAAACAAAAAGGGGGGACTGTAGAGAGCTGCGGAATGCTATGCCTTAAAGATGGGGCTGGTTTCCGCCTTCCACCCTCCCGATGGTGAGTGCTCTCTGTCACGAACAATTCCACATTTGGCTAAGGCTGAGGATCTGGCTTGCTTCCATGTATGTGGACCTATCTGCATTGCCCACGTGGCACGCTGGGCTTGGCTACCCAGAGGCTATTTAAGCTGTGGGCTGGCTTTCCCCAGGGTCAGATGATTGTTCAAGGTTCCTGAATAAACTGCATTGAAAAAAAAAAAAGAACAAAAACTAGTTCAACATAGTACTACTAATTATATAAAAGAACTTTGTATTTTATACCTGTATTTTGGAAGAGATATTTTTATTATAACTTCCTACCTGGACTGTGACATGTGAGGTAATTTTTTTTTTCAGAATAAACACGGAATCATTCTTAAAATCAAAAGAAGTACACACAGTGAAACAATGTTTTCTAGGAATGACAGTGTTATATAGCCTTGCGAATTCACACTAGCTGTCATTACATATTCAATCCTTCTGAAAGATCAAGTCAGCCAAACTCCTAACATGGAGGCAGGGAAAATTCATGAAGCCCTACTCCAGAAAATTCATTTTTCTTTAAACGTGGAAAACAGAAAAAGCTGCACACATTAAAATAGATGCTCTGACACCCCTGTTCAAACAATAGCAATAAGTGTACTCAGGTTATAAAACAAACTACATAAATTTGACAGGAGTATGGGGGTGGGGCAGGAAGAGAAGGAATGTTTTAAGTTCTCAAATAATAAAAGTGATTTTTAAAATATTTTAACTAGGCTGAAAATTTCAGAATGAAAAAGACAGGTGAAGTAATTTCCAGAAAGAAGATACCTATGTGTAGCTCATGGAACAGAGACAGCTATTTTTCTTAGTGAGTTTACATGTAGTCACAGTAGAGAATCATCATAGGGGGCATGAGGGAAATCTTGTTGTGGACAGTGGTATTTACTACAGTAAATGATGACATGATAAGTCCATGCATGTGAAGTTATGAATTTGTGTGATAATTTTCTTAAGAAGGGAAATATTTTTGTGGGTTCTAATTTGTTGGTTTTCATTTTACTTTCAATGAAACATAGGACACTTAGAAAGCCTTTTTTATATGTGTATATACATGCTGAAGAACCTACCTTTGAACCCTGCCTAAAATGATGCTTCCAGAGGCATTCTGAGTTTAAAGCCTGCCCGTGAATGACTGAAGCGTACTTATCTGATACATAGGAAGGCTGTATTCCGTGGTGCTATATTCATCCTTTTCTGCGTCAACTAATTTATGTTGTAGCTTTGTTTTCTACTGGAGCACATTAGTGTTGATGACTAGGCTGTCTTGTAGCCCTAAGTAGTTCATAATCTCCTTTAGGGAAAAGAAAGAACACCTTTCTATGTTAAATGCATGGTCTAGCGATTCAGTATGTTATTCTCAATGATTCCCTTTTATTTTGTCTTACCTTTGAAAAACTATGTTACTTGGGAAGTATCTCCAAAATTGTTATTCCTCAATCCAATATGGTAGCTGGCATGTTTTTATTTTGCATTTCTGATTAAAGAGAATTTATTCATTCTTGATAGTATTATACATGTATGAGATGATTTTTTGTTGTTTTTATCACCAATTAATATCTATGCTCATTCTCAGTTCTTCTCTCAGAGAAACTCTTTCTGTAGAAAGACCCCACTTACTTGCCTGTCATTCTTTGTATGTAACCCAACATGGGTTTGTAGGTATTTGTTGTCACGTAGGATATTTTTCCGTGGCTGCAGAAGTGAAGAAAATGCCATCCTTCCATCCTGAAGCCATTATTTGCCAATACTCCATTAGGTAAGGGTGGCACCTCAGCAGCCTCTCAGCCATCCATGAAGAAATGGTGACAGGACCAATATTCTGTCACCATTCAATAACCTTCGAAGGCTCATATGTTTATGGAAAAAAAAATTCCCCAATAGTTGTTTCCGTGCTGGCAGAGTCACTTGTGAATAACTTGCCAGACAGAGACACTTCTGTAAATCACTGCTGTTATGAGTACCGTCAGGCATCTAACACATTCTTCTTCTTCTTCTTCTTCTTCTTCTTCTTCTTCTTCTTCTTCTTCTTCTTCTTCTTCTTCTTCTTCTTCTTCTTCTTCTTTTTTATAGCGACATGAAGGCAAAGAGGCACAGATCACGCTTCTTGGGAAGCAAAGAAACTATATATGCTTTTATCAAAACTCAACGATGCCTCAATTAAAAAAAATATGTCTGCTATTCATTCAAGTGTTCATACTCTTTGCCAATATGTGGAGAAACACAATCCTAAAGTAATTATGTTTGAGCTACATAACTCTTCCAACTGAGGGGGAAACAAAAAAATTCACAAAGTAATTAATTTAAAGTAAGTACAGTAGATGCACAACACACATATAGAAGAAAATGAGCAAAACTATTAGACTGTTTCTTTTTCTATCACCTGTTTCTAACTTCCTTTATCCTCACCCAATCCTCAGGTGTTTCATTCACATTCATTAACTAAGCCATGCTGAATTTAGAATAATAATTTTTTATTTGTTATAGTTACTGTGACTGGAGGGAGCAAGAGAAGTTGGCAGAACTCCCTGTATGTTACGTTTTCTTATTCACTTGAAAAGTATACACAGTTGTTTCAAGCAGCCGTGTAGCCCAGTTTTCTTTGATGGTGTAGAAATATCTGGCTACTCAAAGGATAACTTGGTAGTCCTATACAATTCAGTTGCACAACTTTTAGAGCGTGAATAAAACTATTCAGTGGAAACTAGAACTTGTAAACAAAGGGAATGAATGTCCCAAGATAGGGAATTTTATTGCCTGTCAGTTCCTTACGTGAGTCACCACAGGTGACTGGTGCCAGGAAGTCTTTATTTAGATAATACTTGCTTGATGGTTTGCTGTAAAAATCTTCTTCATCTTAATCAGCAAAAACAAACAAACAAATAAGCAGAAACTTCCTTTCCTTTTTCCCCTAGAAGTTCCATGTGTCTCTTAAGTCTTAAACAAGATTCTGATATCTGTAGGTTTCTCCTCTTGTATATAATTCATGTTTGTTAGGCGAGTAGAAAAATGTGTTCTTCCTTCTTCCAGACTGTGTTTGTCAGTTTGTTTCACACAATAGCATTGTTGAAATTTCAAAAGTGAAATTATAGAATAAAAATTCTCTTCATCCTGTTTATTAAACATTGTTGGAAAACAACTTAATTGAATAGAAACTATGTTGTGCCTGCAGCCTTAATAGTGGAAAAATCTCCTTTGAGCATGGAAAAATAAGGACCATATATTCTTTCTCTACAACTGCTGTAAGATTCCTGTAACTCAAAGGCTTTGATGTGAGGAATCAACTCTCAGTTCTAGGGGTAAGACCCGATCCAGATTACACTGGGCTAATATAAAGAGGTCATTCAGTCATGCTCTCTTCTGAAACCTCCAGGAGAAGCTCCATATTGCTCACCAGTCTTCTCATTTAAATCATTCAGTTATTTGAGGTTCTGGAATCAAGATTTGTTTGTCATTTTCATTACTGTAAACTGAGAGTTATGATGTCCTTCTCTCTTTAATTTGTTCCTTTCTAATTATAAATGGAATTCTAAGAATATTCCAATTATTACTATCACATTTCTCTGAAGCTTTTTCTAGTTGAGTTACTTTATACCTACTCCTTAAAGCTGTGTGCTCATGTTCCAAGGAGGAATTTTTGTTTGGTGCTTGAAATATTGGGAAAAAAAATAAATAAACACCTGGTTAAGGAAGTTACAGGTCCCAGTGGACAGTGTATTGCTGTTGCTTTGCTAAATGATCATATTGTGTAGCTCCATTTAAATTATCTGTGTTATGTCCATAGACTTACGCTACTCTCAAAACTGATCAAAAAAGCTTCTTTGTGTGGCGTAGTGGTTGTAAAAACTTGAAATGGTGAGACTCATAGCTGCTGTGATGCTGGAACAGTTGACTGTGAGTGCTGAGTCATGAATGGAAAAGCTGTGTGGCACCGCCTTCAGCAGTACTCAAGGAAGATTGTCAAACAATGAATGGAAAGAATGGAAGAGACAGAGAGAAGAGGACTGCTTGTTGGCTGGACCAGGATATGAAGTACTTCTTACACACAGGAACTCATAGAACTCATGTGATTCCTAGCCTTCATCTGCACAAATCAAACTTAAAAAAACAAGACAACCTTCCAGCATCAATGAGGGGCTCCTAATGCCCCATCCCTAGGTCAGGAGTTAATGACAGGTAATGGTTGCTAAGAGAGGAATAGTTACATTTATTGAAAGGAGGTCACCCACAGCTTGCCTATGCTCCAGTGGATGACACCACATACATGCACAAATGGAAGCAATAATTGGAGCAAGTGGATCCTAAACAATAACAACAACAACAAAATAAAAAAAAAACCACAAAAACAAAAAAAACAAAAATGTTATGGGAGAGTAGGTAAAGTTGGAGTTGGAGGAAGGAAATGGAGGTTACACATGGTCAAGAGAAATCACATATTTTTACAGAATTTTCAAACCTAAAAATTAATAGTGCAATATTAGGCCCAATTCTTCATTTTAATTCACTTTATATATTGACTCTTAAAACTATCATGGAAAAAAGGTTACAAAATATGAACTCTTTTAACTGCATACTCATAAAACTCATGACTTTCACTGAAAATAGTTCTATTTTTTTTTCCTTTCTGGCTAGGCATAATAGGTTATATGCTCTTCCTTCCAAAGAGCTGTGTTTTCTAAATGTACTCTTCTCATTTGAAACCCTGAACACATCACTACTGGTTCAAAGGATGCAAATTCACTAGCCTATTTCATTTCTGTCTTTAAGACACTGTTAATAAATAATAAGCTCTAGATTTTTAAGGACTATTTAGTATGATATTTATAGGCTGGAGGAAACAAAGATACATATCAAAGTCTTCTAAGACTAATGTTGGTGAGAACATAAACTTCAGAGACCAAGTGGAGGGTCAGTGCTTCCTGAGTTCTGGCTTGAGCTTAGTGCAAGGGAGGGTCATATTGCAGGAGCTAAATCTTTACAAGCATATGAAGGCTGGAGAAATAATAACACGACTTATCTTTCCATCAGATTTTGATAAAACAATTGTCAATGGCCAAATTTAGTTTCCAATTTGTAGATTACTCCAAAAAGAGTCCATATGATCTGCTGTTAATCTATGGAAAAAGATTAAAGTGTATTTAAGTAAATAAAAGTTAGGCAAATATGCAGAATACTATACTTCTTTTGCTTTCCCAGCATCCCTCCATTTATAAATGTTCATGAATTAAACAAGAAAAGCACAAATTCTCTCAGGTACCATATTACTAAAGTGAATTCACTGAAATACTCTTAATTAAAATGACAAAATTAGTTATCAATGAAAACATGCATAAGAAGTGCCCACACTTTAGTGATAGTTTCTAAGACTACAGTAGAAATAATAACTCCCTTTTATGGCCAAATCTCCATTTCCATTGATGCTTTCAGAATGAAGTCTTTGCTGATTGCAGAAATGGGTTCTTTCCCTTAACTGATTTAATAAATAATAATAATAATAATAATAATAATAATAATAATAATAAGCAGGTAATGCAAGTCTTAGCACTCAGACAGTCTGAGTCAGATTTTTATTTTTTCAGACAAGGACAGAAAGCAGCCAATTCTTCACCAAAATATCACAAGAACAGTTTCTAGGCTACATACTCTTCTCTGAAACCTTGTGAGCCAGACCTCTATAGTTCTAATCATCCACAACCCTACTGTATTCCCTGCTCCTATTAGGATGGCTCTTTAAGCTGCACTTGGCACTCCTTGGTTTCCTAACCCTAAGTGTCAAAGTACACATTCCTCCAAACAAAAGCATGTTCTGACCTATCATAGCAATACCCTAGTTCCTCATACCAGCTTTTGTAGTAAAGTTTCTGTTGCTGTGAAGAGACACTATGACCATGGCAACTTTTTTAATTTTTATTTTTTATATTAATTACAGTTTATTTACTTCGCATCCCAGCTGTAGCCCCCTTCCTCAGTCCCTCCCAAACCTACCCTCCTTCTCTAATCTTCACCTATGCCCCTCTCCAAGTCCACTGAGAGGGGAGGTCCTCCTCCCCTTCCACCTGACCCTAGCTTTAAGGTCTGCTAAGGACTGGCTGCATTGTCTTCCTCTGTGGCCTGGCAAGGCTGCTCCCCCCTCAGGGGGAGGTGATCAAAGAGCAGGCCAATCAGTTCATGTTAGAGACAGTCCCTGTTCTCCTTACTAAGGTACTCACTTGTATACTGAGCTGTCATGGGCTACATCTGAGCAGGGGTTCTAGGTTATATCCATGAATTGTCCTTGGTTGGATTATCAGGCTCCGGAAAGATCCCTGTGCCGCTTTTAAGCAAATCATTTAATTGGAAATGACTTACAGATGTTCAGTCCTTTACCTTCATGACTGGATGCATGGTGGCAAGCAGACAGACATGGTGCTGGAGAAGGAGCCTAGAGTAACTCACTTGATCTGAAGGTAGCAGAAAAAATACTGTGAGCCACTACGTTTGGTTTAAGCTTCTGAGACCTTAAAGCTCACCTGCTAATGATCCACTTCCACCAACAAAGCCACACCTCATAAAAGTGTCACTCCCATGGACCTGTAGGGACCATTCTTTTATTCCAAACACCACAGAAACATAACATTTAAACCAATTATGCTGGCTAGATATAAGCTAGATATAACCTGATATAAACTAGAGCAATTTTGGAAGAAAGAATCTCAATTAAGAAAATAGGTCCTCAATATTTGCCTTAGTAAGCCTCTGATATTTTTGTGATTGATGATTGATCTAGAAGGTTACAATTCCCTAGCAATGGTCCTGGGCATTTAAGAAAGTAAGCTGAGCAAGGCATGCAGAACAAAACTATAAGAACCCTCACCCCATTGTTTCTGCTACAGTTCTGGTCTCCAGCATTTGGCTGAGTTCCTTCCCCAGCTTCTTTCAATGATTAACTGGGAAAGAAAATTAACCCTTTCCTCTCCAAATTGTTTTTGGTCATGGGATTTTGGCACAGCAATAGAAACATTAAGATGTTAATTTAATAAATCAATTTTACATCAAGTTAATAATCTAAATTTAATAACACTGTAGACAATGTTTGCTACAAAGCACATCCTGTAGTTTCACCTTCTCTACCTATATGAAATGCTACTTGTACTTTCAATTCTATCTTGAGATTTTTATCTTTCAAATTATGGATAATAGAAGTGTCTTCCTTGATATCTTTTTTTACATTTTTTTTTCAATGCAGTTTATTCAGGAACCTTGAACAATCATCTGACCCTGGGGAAAGCCAGCCCACAGCTTAAATAGCCTCTGGGTAGCCAACCCCATCGTGCCACATGGGCAATGCAGATAGGTCCACATACATGGAAGCAAGCCAGATCCTCAGCCTTAGCCAAATGTGGAATTGTTCGTGACAGAGAGCACTCACCATCGGGAAGGTGGAAGGTGGAAGGTGGAAACCAGCTCCATCTTTAAGGCATAGCATTCCGCAGCTCTGTACAGTTCCCCCTTTTTGTTTTAGACGCATCAGTCAAGAGTAGAGGTCTGATCTCTGATATTAGAAATAAATTGGGACTTTGTACTGATGTTCATTTAGGTGTCATCCACCCAAAGAGCATCAGACCCGTCTGATATCTTTTTCTCAGAGGCGGGACCTGGGGCATCAACCCGCATGCAATCAGACATGCTCTTCTCTGGGTCCAAAGCAGCTGACCCTGAGTGCAGTGCTTAGCCTCGCATCCTGAGCGTAACATTTTAGCTTTTTATGGTAGCCAACCATGCTTGGGGAGACTGTCCTGCTTTAATGGCTGTAAAGACCTGAATGGTCATGGCTGCATTACGCTGTTGTGAGACTCTAATCTTGCATATATACCACAGGCAAACCAAGGAGACCAACACCAGAAGGCCTGCTAACGCTCCCATGCCCGCCCATTCCTTCAGATGATTCATGGCTGCAGCAATCCATGATGATAATCCTATTTTTATTTTTTTTAATATTAGTTAAAGTTTATTAACTTTTCATCCCGGCTGTATCCGGCTCCCTCATTCCCTCCCTTTCCCACTCTCCCTACCTCCCTCATTTCCTCCCTGCACTTTTCCAAGTCCACTGATAGGGGAGAACTCCTCCCCTTTCATCTGACCCTAGCTTATCAGGTATCTTCAGGCCTGGCTGCAAAGTTTCCTCTGTGGCCTGGCAAGGCTGCTCCTCGAAGGAGGAGGTGATCAAAGAGCCAGCCATTAAGTTCATGTCACAGAAAGCTCCTGCTCCCCTTACAAGGGCACCCACTTCGAGACTGAACAACCATGGGCTACATCTAAGCAGAGGTTCTAGTTTATATACATACATGGTCCTTGGTTGGAGATACAGTCTAACAAAAGACCCCTGTGCCCAGATATATTTGGTCCTTGTGGAGCTTCTGTCCTCTCCAGTCATACTAACTCCCCCTTCTTTCATATGATTCCCAGTACTCTGCCAAAGGTTTGGTTATGAGTCTCAGTATCTGCTTTGATATGCTACTAGGTAGAATCTTTCAGAGGCCCTCAGTGTTAGTTTCCTGTCCTATTACTTGTTTTCTCCTACATCCAATGTCCATCCCATTTGTCTTTCTAAGTGAGGATTTATTCTACCCAGGGTCCTCTTTCTTGTTTAGCTTCTATAGGTGTAGAGATTTCAGTATGTTTATCCGATCTTGTAGGTCTAGTAACCACTTATAAGTGAGTATATACTGTGTGTGTCTTTCTGCTTCTGGGATACCTCACTCAGAATGATCTTTTCTAGATCCCACCATTTGCCTGCAAACTTCATGATTTCCTTGTTTTTAATTTCTGAGCAATATTCCATTGTGTAGATGAACCACAATTTGTGCATCCATTCCTCCACTGAAGGGCATCTGGGTTGTTTTCAGCTCCTAGCTATTATAAATAAGGCTGCTACAAACATGGTTGAGCAAATGTCCTTATTGTGTACTTGAGACTCTTTGGGTATAGGCCTAGGAGTGGTATCTTGAGGAAGCACTATTTCTAGTTGTCTGAGGAAGCTTCAGGTTGATTTCCAGAGTGGTTGTACAAGTTTACATTCTCACCAGCAGTGAAGGAGGGTTCCCCTTTTTCCAAAACCTCTCCAGCATGTGTTGTCACTTGAGGTTTTTATTTTAGCCATTCTAATGAGTGTAAGGTGAAACCTCAGGGTTGTTTTGATTTGCATCTCTCTGATGGCTAAGGATTAATATCTCTGAATTTTGTTACTGCTTGTTTTCTGTTTCCTTTTCTTATTTCAAATTGCTAAACTGATTGATTTTCTTTTGGCAATCCCTTTGTGTTAGTAAGTCTGGTGGCATGTTTACCATGGAATTCTATTTCTGTTCCATTCCTTGTTTTGATTTGTTATTTTATAGAGCCTCAGAGCACCCCACAGTCTTCAAGAGTCAAGTTAATTTTCTGTACAGTTCCGAGGTTGAGTAACATTCCTCTACATGAGCATATAAAGTATCTTTCTGTACACACTTTCTTTTTAGACATTGAATAGCTAGCTAGTAGTTCAACATTTTCCATGAGATCATAAACTCAGTCACATAAAGACTGAGGAACATGTATATATATATAAACCATATATATATATGGTTTATATATATATATATACCATATATATATGAGGATACTTAAACTCTATATACTGAGGGTCATGTGTTATATAAAGCTTGTGTTTCTCTCTTAAAAAGCATGTGTAATATTTTATAATAACCCAAATAAAATAACTTTAGAAAAATATTTGTATAGTTACTTTTAAATATATCACATTAAACCTTTCACTATAAAGATAATATATTAGAACTCTTTTCTATTGAAGAAATCTTTATTATTAAAATATTAAATTCATAAGAAATGTAATTAACACATATTTTATGTCTCATAAATTATTTTAAAAATATTAGTATCTATTCTGTTGCTACTTTACTTATAGCTGAATATATATATATATATATATTATTGCTAGCATAGATCTTTAAGTTATAGCAGCCTCATGTAATATAGAATTTTTTCTTGTCAAGACATTTTGAAAGAGATAAAGATTGGTGTGAGCATTAATTTTAAGAAATTTCCCCTTAAGAATTAATTCAACAACCACTAAAGTCCAAGTGAATCAAAATTTCAAAATAAAAGCAGACACACTAAACCTATTAGAAGAAAATTGGAGAGGAGCCTTGAAATCATTGGTATAGGCATAACTTCCTGAACAGCACACCAACAGCTTAGGCTCTAAGATCAACCATCAATAAATGGGACCTCATGAAACTGAAGAGCTTTTGTAAAGCAAAAGACACTCTCACAGAAGAAAATGATAGCCTACAGACTGGGAAAAGACCCTCACCAACCTTATATCTGTCAGACGGGTAATATCTGGAGTATATAAAGAACTCAAAAATTTAAACACCAAAAAATCAAGTATTCCAATTAAAAAATTAAGTATAGAACTAAAAATAATTCTCAGCAGAAGAATGTCGAATGACATAGAAACACTTAAAGAAATGCTCAGTATCTTTATTCGTCAAGGAAATGCAAATCAAAATGATCCTGAGATTTCACCTTATACCCATCAGAATTGGTAGGATCAACACATGCTGGAGAGGTTGTGGAGAAAGGGGAACCCTTCTCCATTGCTGGGGAGAATGTAACCTTGTACAACCACTTTGGAAATCAATCTGATGCTTTATCAGAAAATTAGGAATAACACTTCCTCAAGATCCAGCTACACCATTCCTAGGCATAGATCTAAAATATGCTCAAGTACACAACAAGGACATTTGTTCAACCATGTTTATAGCAAGTCTGTTCGTAACAGCTGGAAGCTGGAAACAACCCAGATATCACTCAGCAGAGGAATGGATACAGAAGTTGTGATACATTTACACAATAGAATACTACTCAGCTACTAGAAACTAGGAAATCATGAAATTTGCATGCAAATGGTGGGAACAGGCAAAGATCACCTTGAGTGAGGTAACCCAGAAGCAGAAAGACACATATGGTATATACTCACTCATAAGTGAATATTAGCCATATAGTATAGGCTAAACTTACTAAAAAGTATACTCCTAAAGATGCTATACTTTGGGCAGAGTGCATGGGAACTTATGAAAGTAAGGAGAAATATAAAGAACTAGAGGGGACTGGAGCTCCCCAAGGAGAGCAAAGAACCAAAATATCTGGGCCCCAGGATCTTTGCAAAGACTGATACTCCAACCAATGACCATGCATGGAGATGACCTAGATTTCTTGTTCAGATCTAGCCCATGGTAGGTCAGTCTCCAAACTGCTGTCCTAGTAAGGGGAACAGGGACTGTCTTTGACATGAACTCAGTGGCTGGCTCTCTGATCACCTCCCCCTGATGGGTACATTCTTACCAGGCCACAGAGGAAGACAATGCAGCCAGTCCTGGTGAGACCTGATAGGCTAGGGTCAGATGGAAGGGGAGGAGGAAGGGTCAGATGGAATGGGAGAAGTGGGCTGGGGAGGGGCATGGAAGTAGAAGAGAGAGGGAAGATAGGATTGAGAGTGAATGAAGGAGGGGGCTACAGCCTGGATACAAAGTGAATAAAATGTAATAATTTAAAAAATGAATAATAAACAAGGAAAAAATGATGAATTAAACAACCATAGACAAAATATAAATAATTACCCATTTTTTCTTTGATTGAGAATAGATATTTTGGGGAAAAGATTTGAAAGTGACAGGAGTTCCACAAGAAGACCAATAGAGCCAGCTAACCAGGGCTCAGAGGGGCCTGAGGAGAATCAAACTCCCATCCAAGGACCATGCATGGACTGGACCGAGGCCTCCTACACAGATGTAGCTGGGCAGTTCAGGCTTCATGTGGGTTTCCTAAAGGGGAGTGGGGGCTGTCTCTGACCTAGACTCTGTTGCCTGCTTTTTGATCACTTCCCCCTAGTGGAGCTTACTTCCCAGACCTGAGGAAAAGAGGACATGCTCAACCCTAATACAACTTGATTAGCTGGGGTGGGTTGAGGGAGGTTTTCCTTTTCTGAGGAATAGAGGAGGTAACAGGGGAAAGAGTAAAAGGGGGGCCACTTGGAGGAGAGGAAGGGGGTGTTATGATCAGGATGTAAAGTGAATAAATGAATCAATTAGATTTTTTTTTCTAATAAAGGAAAACATTTAATTGAGGCTGGCTTACAATTTCAGAGATTTGCTCCATGATCATCATGGAGGGAAGCATGGCAGCATCCAGAGCTGATTTTTAAAAAGACTTTTTTAGTCTAACATTATATTTTGATTAAAGAGTCTGCCCTCCCTAGATCCTCCTCCTAAATCCTCCCTATTTCTTTGCCCACTCAAATCCACACCTTTTCTGACCCTTTTTGGAAAACTAATACATATATAAGTATTGAAAATAAAATATAAACAATCCAGTCAGATTAGTACAAAGTGAACAAATAGAAGAAAAAGATTATGCATCCTTGCCTAAGAAAACACATATAGAGACAGAGCCACACACATTTGCACATATAGAAATGTCATAAAAAACAAAAACCTGAAGCCATAATAAACAATCAGAGGAATGGAGGTAAACAGAGAATTCTCTGTAGAGGAATATAGAATGGCAGAGAAACACCTAAAGAGATGCTCAACATCCTCAGCCATGAGAGAGATGCAAATCAAAATGACCCTGAGATTTCACTTTACACCAATCAGAATGGCAAAGATTAAAAACTCAAGTGACAACACATGCTGGAGAGGCTGTGGAGAAAGGGGACCCTCTTGCATTGTTGGTGGGAATATAAACTGGTACAACCACTTTGGAAATCACTCTGGTGCTTTCAATTAGGAATAGTGCTTCCTCAGGTTCCAGCTATGCCACTCCTAGGCATATATCCAAAGATCCTCAAGTACACAATAAAGACATTTGCTTAACCATGTTTGTAGCAGCTTTATTTGTAATAGCCAGAACCTGGAAACAACGGAGAGGTCCCTCAGTGGAGGAATGGATACAGAAATTGTGGTACGTCTACACAATGGAATACTATTTAGCAATTAAAAACAAGGAAATCATGAAATTTGCCAGCAAATGGTGGGATCTAGAAAAGATCATTCTGAGTAAGGTATTCCAGGAGCAGAAAGACACACATGGTTGGGATATAAAGTTAATAACCTGTGATTAGTGAAAAAAAAAATAATACAAAGACAGAAAGAAAGAAAGAAAGAAAGAAAGAAAGAAAGAAAGAAAGAAAGAAAGAAAGAAAGGAAGGAAGGAAGGAAGGAAGGAAGGAAGGAAGGAAGGAAGGAAGGAAGGAAGGAAGGAAGGAAGGGAAAGAAAGAAAGAAAGAAAGAAAGAAAGAAAGGAAGGAAGGAAGGAAGGAAGGAAGGAAGGAAGGAAGAAAGAAAACCAAGAAACTACGTCAAGAGGCAAAAAACCTGCAAAGATGTCATCTTGTTCGTTTTCTACTGGCGATTTACTGCTGGGTAGTGGTCTACACTGAAGAATAGTTGTTTTTTCCAGTTGTTCCTTGGGAAAAAACTCATTTTCCATTGGCAAGTGGTTGTCATTGGAGCTAGCTTCTGGGTTAGGAACAGGAGCGTGTGTCATCCATTTCTTCTCCCATCTCTAGGACACATCTGGTGAAAACTGGGTCAGGCCATGTGTATGCTGTCTCAGCTATCTGCCTTCATATTTGCTTTGATAGTATTGTGTTTAGAAGTCCTTGGTATTCTCCATCTTTTCTGACTCCTATTTTTTTTTTTCTCCTTTATGCCCTGTGGAGTTTCCTTAGCTCTGAGGAAAGAGTATTTAAACAGACATCCCATAAGGTCTTTGTGTTCTCACTCTCTGCAGGTTGTCTGGCTATGGGTCTCTGTATTTGTTCCCATCTGCTTCAGGATAAAGCTTCCCTGATGATGGCTGAACAAGGCACTGTCCTTATATATACAACAAAATTTCCTTAGGGGCCATTTTGCTATTATGTTCTTTTAGCCAAACAGGAGTATTTGGTTTTTCCCTGGTGTCTGGCGTATCTATTCTCAGGGTTTTGGCCATGTAAGCAGTGCTGGGTTTGGGTTCCTTCTCTTGAACTTAAATCAAATCATATCTGTGGTGGAAGATTTGCTGCACCTTAATATTTTCTCTGACAACGTGGTATTCGAATATTCAAAGTTACTTAGGATTATGGATTATACCTATGTGGCATTAATTGCGCCCATCTAAACAAATACGCATTGCTATGCAAAACAGATATGTAAATTCTAGTTTTCACACAAAACATAAGCTAGAGAGTATTTTTAAATAACTGTCCAACTTGTAAACAAATACGTATGTCTTTCTTTTAAATTTTACTTTGACATAATTTTTTTTAAATCAAGATTGTTGCCTAGCTTTTAAACTCATGATTGCCACACTTAGATATGAGAAATAATTCATGGTATTTTCTCCTTGCTCTCTCTAGATTCCTCTATTCCTTCCCATTATTCTCTTTACTCTTGTTTCTCTTAATGTGAAGTTATCCCAGTGAGTAATTTAAAAGCACGGGTGGGTCCGAGGATTGTTCAATGTTCCTGAATAAACTGCATTGAAAAAAAAAAAAAAAAAAAAAAACATGTGATAGTAATTAGATGCAGGATGAGCAGAAGTGATATTAAAATAAAACAATATAATTATTTTGTAAAAAAAAAAAAAAAAGCACGGGTGTCCAAGGCTCCTAGTGGTGGGATCATGATAGCAACCCAGCCACAAAACCTTTGACCCACACATGCTCTGCCTGTAAGATTTGCTAGTGTAATCATGGCTCAGAGATTGTGCCAACCAATGATTGGTCTAAATTGATGGCCAAGCCATGAGAGAGAGCCCCTGCCCTTTATTGTTGGGATGGCCAATAAATGGAAGCTAGAATGCTAAGAGACATGTGGTGGAAGTAGACAGGACTGACAAAAAAAGGTTAAAAAAAGGACTCCTAACCATTTTCTGCTATACTCATAGATCAGTGCCTAGCCCAATCAGAGGCTGATAGGGGCAAATGCAGAGATTCACATCTAAACATTAGGTGGAATTCAGGGCTCTGGGAGGCCTGATTGGAGGGGCAGGAAGGATTGTAGGAGGCTGAAGGTTTGAGGATGCCAGGAGAACTCAGCCCACAGAATTGACTAAGCAGGGCTAGTAGGGGCTCACGGAGATGGAAGCTGCAATTGTGGAGTTTCCATGGGTCTGATAGGTCATCTACATATATGCTATAGTTGTTTAGCTTTGTGTTTTGGGAGAGTTCCTAACAACAGGAGAGAAAATGTCTCTTACTCTTTTGCATGCTTTTGGGACCCTTCTCCTCCTGGGATACCTGGTTCAGCCTTGAAATAAGGGTTTGTTCCTAGTCTTATTGCATCTTGTGTTTCCATGTTTGGTTGATATCACTGGAAATCCTGCTCTTTTCTGAAGGGAAAGGAGGAAATGGGGGAGAGAAAAGTAGGGGGCTGGAACTGTGAGGAATGGAGGGAAGAGATATGTATTGGATGACAAAATAAGTTTTTAAAAATGAGAAAAAGCACAAGGGTCTTATCATATGTCTTTTACTACTCATAGATTTTTCCAGACTGCAGTGCATGATCCATTTATATTTATTTCCATATTTGTTCAAAGTATAGAAGTGTATAGTCATGATTTTGAAGTTTTGTCCTCATTCACACTCATAAGCATCATCCATATTAGACTCTGGATTTAGGTTTTCATCCTTTACATTTTTAAAATGTGTTCTTAGGAGAGTTACAGATATCTGACAATGTTCAGATCCGGTACTTGGCAAGTTTTCTTGCTTTATCCAAGCCTTCAGAAACTAAGATATTCCTATCACCTTCAGAAATTATTTCTAAGTTCTCAGGTTCTTAAAATTATCTTAAACTATAACATTGTCTCAGTTGTTCTTACTTGACTGACAACTGACTTATCTCTGTTCTTCTAAGTGATGTTTTAAACTCCCCACCTTGGAATAAAATGACTTCTCAGTCTTAAAAACAGAAATGATTTATATACAATTATCGGCCACATGTTTTTCTGACTAGAATTTTGCATATGCTGTCAGAGTAGAAACTGCAGTATAACAAAGACAGCAGTTTGTATGGGTCAAAAGCAAAATTGTAAAATCTCAGTGGAGATTGACGTGCCATTAACAAGTCCCTCCATGTCTGTAAATGTCCCATTTTGGGCTTCCTGGTTAGGAAATTGTAAAATTGCATTCAGTCATTATAACTCCTTCTGAAAATATCTTAAGCAAATTGTCAAAAGAAGCCATGAAAGTAGTTAGATGTTTCTCATAAAAAGTGTTGTAACTCTCGAGTTAATGCCGGGCAGAATCTTTGTAGAGGATCACTGCTCTTTCTTATCATTCTGAAGTCAGCTTTGATCTTACACCAGATTGCTTTCCTTATTCTTTATTCTTTCAGTCCTAGAAGTCTGTAGTCTTTACATGTATAAGCGTTCATTAATAAAAACGCAGCATTAAAAGACAAATGTATGTTCATAAGTATAACCTGTTCTAATTACTTTGTATCAAATATCCAAATGATTGGCATGTTTTTTGTTACTTAAATCTGTTCTTGGGCAGAAGAGAGACAGTCAATTCCCAGTCACCTTCTGTTTTTCTTTCTGGGTGATTCACACAGACACACACATTCACAGTCCATACCCAACAGTGTTATTCACAACTGAATTCCTTTTAAAATAGTGACTATTTTGGACCTTCTTAGTTAATATCCCATTATCTTTGTTGTATTATGTAAATTAATCATGAGAAATAAATGTATAGGGGCTGAAGGGTAGATGAACAGCTAAGATGCTTTGCTTTTTTTAGAGCACTGAATCATGTTCTCAGAACCTACATCAAGTGTTTCACATCTTGCTGTATCTCCTGGCATAGGTGATCTGATATCTTCTTTCTTCTACTTGCACTGGGCATCCACACTCATGTATACCTATCCTAAACACACACACACACACACACACACACACACACACACACACACACACACATGAAATCCACACTTTGAAATTGTGGTTCATTTCTCACAGATACACAGGTATGCAGACCCACACACATGCACACATAAAACTAAAGAAGACTCAACATAAGAGTTGGTGTAACGTATGAGGTATGAGCGAATGCACAAAGGTTTTATGCAGAAACAATTCAATTTCTTCTGAGGTACATGAGAATTCCTGCATTTTTTAATTTTTTTTATTTTTTTTATTTTTTGAGGATCTTGAGGTTAGTCTGTCACTGATGCGGAACAATGTCTATGCAACACAAGAAAAAATAAAAACAATAAGGCACAATATCTAATTTTACTGATATTGGGTACTGAGTTATGTGTGTTTAAAATAGACATTTCCCATTTTAAATTTATGAAGGCAAACTTCGGTTTTCAAACATATATAAACAGTATCCACCCAGTTCATAGACTAGAATCAAAGCCGGCACAGTATAAGAATTATTGCCATGAAATAATTTGCTAATTATAGAAAGACACTTCCCTGCCCATTTTGTTCTGTGTTTTTGTTTTATTTCGAGAAAGGGTTTCTCTGTGTATCCTTGGCTGTTGTGGACTTGCTTTGAGGACCAGGCTGGCTTTGAACTCACAGACAACTGCCTGTGTTTGTCTCCTTAAGTGCTGGGATTACAGCTGTGTGCCAATGGCAACTTGATTTTGTATTTGTGAGCATGTCCATGTGTCTTTGTTTGTTTGTTTGTTTCTTTGTTTGCTTTTCAAGACAGGGTTTCATTGTGTAGTTCTAGCAGTTCTAGAACTCACTCTCTAGACCAGAAGCTGTCCTTGAACTCACAGAAATCCACTTACCTGGGATTAAAAGTACATGTCCAGATGCAGCCTTGCCAGGCCACAGAGGAAGACAATGCAGCCAGCCCTGATGAGACCTGATAGGCTAGGGTCAGATAGAAGGGGAGGAGCTCCTCCCTTAAGGAGGTGGGTGGCGGGACTAGGGGAGGGGCATAGGGGAAGAAGAGGGAGGCTTAGTCAGACTTTGAGGAGATGGAAGGGGCGCAGGTGGGATACACAGTGAATAAATTGTAATAAATAAATAAATAAATAAATAAATAAATAAATAAAAAACATCAATACAAAATAAAACTAAAAGTACATACCCTCCTCCCGGTCGCCTTGGGAAATCAATTCCAGCATCTTTGGTATGTGCTGTTTTATGATAGATTCAGAAGCAAGTATTTAAATGCCCAAGTATTTAAATGGGTAAGGAGCTTGGCCATCAAGTCTGAGGACTGGCACCTGGATCCTCAGATCCCACGTGTATCCTGGGATGGCATAGTGTCTGCAGTACCAGTGCTTAAAGAGCAGGATCCTGGAATTATTGGAACATGATGGCTAGTAAGAATGTCCAAATCAGTGAGATACCCTGCATCACTAATAACATCAATAACAATTATCTTAATTAGTTCAAAATAATAATTCAAATGAATTAATAAATTAAATGAAGATTCATAATAATTGGACAGTATGAGTGAAAAATCTACCAAGAAAGTACATGTGCTTGGTATTTCAGTAACAATTTAAAGGAAGTTTTTAGATTGCTTCAGGAAGAAGATAATAGTAGTTGTGGATTAGTTCTGTGAATTTATGCAATTTGTTTTGATTCTGTATGTCCATGTTTTACCATTAAGAGCTTATGTGTAACATGAACTTGTTGAAAGAATAGTTTGTTGATTGAATTTTAAAGATGAATATGTACTGTCTCCTCTCCCATAAATTTGCATTAAAATAATAATTAACAGTACAAGCAAATTGATTACTTTTGTTGATCTCTATAGTACTGTACTTGTGGATCTTGGCATTTATAGTTACCATTTTAACTAATGACTTTTTCTTAAATTAAATTTTGCTTCAACTTTGTTGCAGCCAGCAATGCAGAAGAACAAGTATCTTCAAGCCCTTCCTTTCTTGCCAGGAGGAATTTCACCAAAATAAGAATAGATTCCCAAGCAAGCCTATTATTAGTGTAGTTGAATCTTATCCCGTGGCCTGTGGCTTTAAGGATTTCAGCAGCTTAACTGATTGGGTAGATGACAGACTGCCACCCTATACGTGGTCTGCTTTTATAATATAAACAAAAAGCCAGAGTCACAGAAGTTTGCATGAATTAGAGGATCCATAAAGTTCAGCTTCAAGCAATAGGACCTGAGCATCTTTATGTGTATATTGCTCTGCTAAACACTCTGATTGAAGCCATTTGAACCCCCATCTCTTCTCACCAGGAAACTATGGGTCATTTGAAGACAACCAGACATCAATACATAAAACAATTTGAGTTGACCACGGGGCTGCTTTTAATCAGCCTAACACAGTTGCTGGAAGCATCTACTGAATTAGTTTTGTTGGGCCACTAGTTCAATTCCAAACTTAACATCATTGCCCTTGCTGATGTGGCTCTGAGCCAGGGTAGGCAAGAGACTAACGAAATTTGTCCAATTTACTCCAAGCAATTTGATTTAACTGGCAGTTGTTACCTTTGTGTCCGATCTCCTGACAGGCAGATTTAGAGGATTGCAATACCCATTCAGGCTGTGTGCCAGGGTGTCAGGACCTAAGTGTAACTGCCCTGGCACTCCCTACTGTAATCTCTATCCACAGCAAACAGATTAACAGTTCATAGGCAAAGCACAGGGCAGCAGCTAAAATAACAAGCACTCTTATTTCTGTGTAAAAGCAGCTCTTGCTCATTTCAACAATAAATTGAAAGAAAAAGCTGTGTCCCCAACTGGGGCAGAATATAACAGGTTTCAATGATTTTAAGAGGATGTATATAGTCAAATATCTACGGGGTGTGTGATTTTTAACCCAGTTATATACACATATTGACATGCCTGCGTGGGTTGGTACCCCTTGGAGGCCCCTGCTTCTCTGAAAAAAGGAAAAGATAAAATGGGGAAAGGGGGCATGAAGGCAGGACTGGGAAGAGGAAAGGAAAGGAGTTGGGATCAGGCTGCAAAAATTAAATTAATTAATAAATAAAAAAATAAATCTGAGTTCAAAATCTCAAAGCACCAATTATATGACCACTGTAAAATGGATTAGGCTTACCCACAAGGCTCTTGACTATTAATTAGAAGCACAAAGATGTACCTGAGAAATTTCATAAAAGATGGTGAATTGTTTGGTTGGCTATCCTTCAGCTTAGACATGTAGGCATGAGTTATAGTTGTGTTTATGATAAGAGTGAAAAACTATTTTTAAAACTTGGATTTTTTTCCCATCCTTCTGGGAACTGAACTTATTCTTGCTCACCGTAGTGAACTGCTCCTCTCCAGGGCTGTGTATCCAGACCTCTTTTTGCTTTATTTGCAAGGTTCAGACAAGAAGCTTTTTATTTTCTTAATGCTTTCGGAGAGAAGCTAGGACCTCTGGATTCCTCAGAAAGCACGCTGTTGTACTAACTATATTAAAGGTCTGTCTTTACTGTTTCGTGAACTCTTTAAGAAACATGCTTATATATACACTGGAGGAGGGTTTCCATAGAGACTCTAAATTTAATAAAGTTGGCAATGAAGATTACCATCACAGCCCTACCTCTTCTCAACACTTGAGCACACCACTTTACAAATATGTCATCCCGACCCATACAGTCCCATTTTCATCTCATAGTATAAAATACGTTGAAACTGACACTGAAAGTTCTTACAGTCACTGAGTCCCTAAGCTGCCCAGAAGCTCCCAATTCCAACACTCCTTTGAGATATTCAAGAAAAATCTTGTAGTCACGAGCTCTAAAAAAAGGAAATGAAATGCTATATCTCCAGTGTACAATAATTCAGAACAAACATCTCATTTCAAGGAGAAATGGGAAAAGTTGAGTATAGCAGTGAAAGTTCAGACTAAAGAAACTTAGAAGGGGCAACAGTAATTGGACTCTTGTTTTTATCAAAGATAAAACCGCAAACAAGTAAAAAAAAATACAAGGTAATGGAAGAAAATTTTAGTGGGAATCTTGAGGTAGTGGACTATGTCTAGGAGGAGCTGCTTTGTGTGGATGTGATTTAACCAAGCTGCATTAAATCACCAAGAATTAAAGGCAAAGCAGGGGAGGCGTTAAACATGAACCCTGCACTTCTGTGTATAACACACAAGCTGATAATGGAAAGACATGTGCTCCAACAGCCTGGGACAGACGGACACATATGTCCAGTTGTGCCAACACTGGGCTACACTGGGTGTTCTGGATCTCAGTGTAGCTCCAAGTCTTTCTCATGGTGAGGTTTTAAAGCACAACCCATGTCCTTGGTTGCTGTACTTCAGGTGAACAAGATCGGTTATCCAGAAGCAGCACCACAGAAGCTGACAGCAAGCTTAGTGCCCTCAGAGACTTTCTCAGAACTATGGACTCTGATGGGTAAGGCCTTTGTTTTAGCTTTGGCCACTGGTTCTGTCTGTGTTCTGAGTTTTACAACCTGAATGATTCTCCTACCATCAAGTCTGTTGTGCTAAAGTCTTAGAGCCTAGTAAGTCATAAGGGCCGGGTACACATCCTGAGGTCATTCACCTTTTTTTTTTTTTTTTCTTTTTCTTTTGTATTGCCAGAGGAGCCTCATGGAATCCAAACTTGATAGACACCACCTGGTATTGTCAGATTGTGGAATCTGTGGATAAGCCAGAATGTCCACAGCACTCTTGAATCTTTAATGGCTGTAAAAACCAATAACAAAGGACTAGCAATGCCATGTTTTGCTGCAAAGCTAAGTTCTGCTTGTACTGTGAGATACAGACATCCTGTTGGACCTATTTATTTACAGGTCCTGCTGGACCTATTCCTGTTGAACCTTCTGATTGCCTATGAAACTGACTTTTTTTTCTTTTTTCTTTTTCCATCACAAAAAAGAAGCAAGAGCAAACTGGGCATGAGAAGAGTGTTTATTTATATAACCCAGGACAATCAGCCCAGGTGAGGCACTCCCATCGTGGCTGATACTCCTAACATCAATCACTAATTGAGAAAATGGCTCAAAGACAGGACCACAGTCAAACTGGTGGAGGCAATTCCTTAACCAGTACGTTCCCTTCCATATACCTCTGCTTGACTTGAGGTTAAGAAAAGAAGCTAGATTGGTGATCGTGGAGAACCACTTCTTCATGTTGTTGTCATCATCATTATTATTTTTTATTCTGATTAGGAAAACCATGTTATGGTATTTTCAGTTTAGGCTTTCTAGGTATAAATAAATTTTCATTCTCAGGTTGTAGCCTTAGTATATAGACTGTGACCTTCAGAATATATTTTGTATTGTGACACCCCAGATTTCAGAGGCTTCTCTTTAATAGTCTCAGCTCTTTAAATATCATAGTAGTTTTGTCATATATCTCTCCTTGACAAACAGCCTCAAGCAGTTCTCTCCTCCTGAAGACCTGGATAAGAGCAGAGACCAATAAATTTATCACAGCCTGAAAGTCATTTTAACTTAAAATTCATACAGTTTTAAAAATTAGTATTGGAAATGGATATTTTTTTATGAAACATATTCTCATTGTGGTTCTGTAGAGGAATTTTAATCTAACAACATGGCTACTCTGGCAAGGAATCCCATCCAAAACCTAGATCTGTGTGATATGGCTGGAATACAAGCATGCCCTTAGTACACACCTTTCATCTCTTTGGCTGGAAAACACACCTTTAATCCCTCTAGCTGCAAAATGGACACAGCATACCTTCAACCCTTCTGCCTGGAATGCAGAAAATTCTTTAGTACATACCATTAGTTCCAAACAATGACATCTATTTGAGGGACAGAGACAGTAACAAATCAGAGAAATATTTGACAAAGTGAATCAGAGATAGACTATGCCCAACCCTCAGGAGAACAGACAGGAAGGAGAGGCACTGTGAGCAGTATGGGGAAAAAGAATACAGAGTTGCCTTGATGGAGTTCAGTTGGATGCAGCTGAGATCAGTTCTATTCAGTACAACTTGTGGAGTTCAGAGGCAGTTTTTCTAAGCAGAGCAATTCAGTCAGAAGCTAAATGGAGTCATATTGAATCAGTCAGCATGAGGCAACACATGAGTGGAACCAGCCAGCTAGAGTTCAGAAGGAGCTAGAAAGGGTAGTCTTATCTAGCAGTAAGTCTCCGAGGCTGAAAACATACTGCGCCTAGGTTAGTAGATGGAGGCTGGAAACTAAAGGCTTCAGGGTCTGGGTTTGCAGAAAATTAGATTGCACAGAAGTTAGTAGCTTCCAGGCCAAAGCCTAGGGATAGATAGAACAGAAATAGAAATGTTGGGCGATTGGCCTAGTACATGTATTTATAAAGCATGGGCAAGGCTCTCATCTTATCTCCTCATCTGAGGAAATAAAAGCTACATTTAAAAGTAGTTATCCACTGGAGAAAGCTTCTTGCTTACGGATGTGGACACGTGTCCAGTTCCATGCTTAGTGCTGGGACCGTATCTGGATTAGACCTGTTTGGGCACTCTGTATGCTAACACAGTCTGTGAGTTCCCATGTGCACTAGTTCTGTTGTATTTAGAAGACATTACTCCTCTGGTGTTCTTTATCCCTGATTTCTCTTAAAACCTTTTGCCTCCTTCTCTGTAGAGTTCATGAGCTGTGATTAGAGAGAATTGATGGAGACATTCTATTTAGGACTGGGTTTCCTAAATAGATGAAAATAAGTAGATGAAAAGAAATACAGAAATCCACCACTGGACAATGTCCAGAGAGTTGGAGAAGACACTACTTTTGAATTAAGCATCATTCAAGTGATGTGAACATACGCAGATAAACTGCCAAACTACGGAACAATTGGCCTCTAGCTCAGTTCATTTTTCTCTCTATGAGCTAGACTTCTGCTCTTCACACATGTCTTCTTATTCTGGTCCCCCAGATTCGACAACTCTGAAGGCTGTGGAAAAGTACACAAATAAAAGTAACTTCATGGGAGAAGCGTCATTCATCCCACAGTTGTGGATGAAGATGTCCCAGCAGCTACTTGCAGTAGCTAGTCACATCCATGATCTAGAACACAGAGAGAACAAATGCAACAAACACTTCCGTGCTCAGCATGATTCCTGAAGTATACGAGAGTTTAGGATCCTCTGCCCAGAGAATGGTGTGGTAGGTCTTCCCAAGACAACCAACATAATGTGCCAGAGGCTGATAGATATACCCACAGATCACCCATTGCAGTAATCTGTCATGGGATTCTAGTCCCAATAACTCTAGGCTGTTTCAAGTACACAATTAAAGCTAACCCTCAAAGTTACAATGTATCTGCAGTCACCAAGCAGAGAGAATTCTCACTTTCTACTTTTCCTTTAGTTCAAGATCCAGCTCATAAGAAATTGTTGTCCACTTTCAGTTAGATCTTCTTTGATCCATGAAACATTTCTGAAAATATCCTGATAGGAACACCAAGAGTTTTGTTCCCATAGAGATTCTAAAGTCAGTTGACAATAAAGACTAAGCATTACAAATAGCATGCAAAATATTTAACTAAAAATACCATGACATTCTTAGAATATACAAATAATACTGATGTTAGAGTAGCACGTGTTTGAATATTTGGGGAAGAATATATTTAATTTCTATAATTAAGAATAATGGTATTATAACATATTGGAGCTAATACATGGTGATTGATTTGCAAATATTTATTCAAAAACTATTAAGGACTCGTTTTTCCAGGTGTTGTTCTAAATGATTTCAATATGCTTATGCTGCTGAAAACAGCCCTATGAAGTGAAATTACCATCTAATTTTACTCAGTAAATTACTGAAACACAGACAGAAACCAATTTGCCAAAAGTTTCACAGATTGTCTGTGGGAGAATACAAAGTATGTGACAGAGAGGTACAGAGAAGGCGCTTCTGCAACAGCTTTGCAAAATCGTGGAAGGCATGCCTGTTTCGAAACCAGTTGCCTTCAGTCATCCAGAAATATCTACGACTGAGAAATGAATACTATCTTAGTTACTTTTCTATTGCTGTGATGAAACACTATCAAAACAACTTATTTTGGGAAAAACAAAACACGGAATCTGGGAGCTCGGAGTTCCAGAAGGTTGGGGTCCATGACCACCATGGCAGGGAGCAAGACTGCACCAGGCAGGCAGCCGCTGGGGCGATTGCTAAGCCAGAGGGACACAAACAAGCTAACCCCCAGTGACATGTCTTCTCTAACACGACCACACATCCTAATTCCTCTGAGACATCCACTAACTGTAGACCAAGCATTTAAATACGAGCCTGTGGGGACCCCCCGCATTTGAACCACCTCTCCCCGCACATGGTGATGACATTTAAAGATGCGTACTTCGTTCCCAGCTTTACAGCTCTGTGAGAAACGTGTCTGACAGAAACAACTAAAGAGTTGCTCTTTTCTGTCTAACAGTTTCGAAGAGCTGAGTGTAAAATTGCTTTGCCATGTAGCGCTGAAAACTCACTGGGGCAGTGGTATGTGGGAGAGGGGTTTATTCATCTTAGCGTGGAAAAAAAGAATTAGAGATGCTCATCAAGGGCATGTCCAACTGTCTGCTTATTCTATCTGCCCGTCCTACCAGGACTGCCGTCAGTGCGACACAAAATCTTTAACACATTAGATTTGGGGCAGAATATTTACTATCGTAGCAATATTGTATTGAAAGTAAAATATTGTTTTATCTGAAGATATCTATTAAGATACACGCGGTTTAAAAAGCTTATAAAATAAATAAGCATGAGTATTCTCTCTCTCAAGGGCATTTAGTACAAGGTGTATTTATTTATTTTTTTAAAGAATTTGTGAAAAGAGGGTCTCACTATGTAGCCTCACCTGGTCTAGAAATTTCTCTATAGAACAGACTATCTTCAAGTTTAAAGAGCACCGTTAGCCTTTTGGGATTGAGTGTATGCACCATGATATCCAGGTATTTTAGAGAGTTTTAAAGGCAACGTAGCCTTGTAAGTTGCAGCAAACCAAAACTGATTTATTTCATGTATTATTTAATACTTTATAAATCATAAAAATCAAACCTTACAGAAGGGAGATTATTCCCCAAATCACATTAAATAAATATGAAATTAGCATAATGACTCATGTACTGCGTTCTTGATTTAACTAAGGACCTGCTACATTTATTTTCTTGGAGGTAAACAAATTGTCTTCTGTTAAGAAAGCTGATGAAATAATTGAACTCAGTAATTTACAAAAACATTCATATAAAAAGGTATTTAAAAGAGGCCAAACAAGTGGTATCTCATGGTGTTTTCAGTTTGAAACTCCAGAAATTGTTTGTGGGCACTCACCAAATAATTTTCTTGTGGAGATTAAAAAGATCAGCTCTGCCTAAATGCTATATAAAAGTCAAAATACTCTAAATTCCCCAGTCCTTTCTCTCTGATTAATTTTATATATGGGAAATTATAATTTTAGAAAAGTACAACAGAAGAAAATATACCTAAAGTTCCACACTCCCTGCATAAGTGCATATCTGTTTCCAAACTTCCACTAGATGCCAGAATATAACACAGAGTGTTTAAAATTCAGCTAAGGATCGGTAACTTATTGTTCTCATTCTCTGTGCCTTTAAATTTTCTAATGTTCCTGTGCCTAAATAATTCACCAAGCTGCTTAAAACCCAAGATTATATCTTGGATCCAATAGATGTGAATCTCTCCCCTTCCATTTGTAATGAAGAACAGATTAAAGATTTCACTAATGAAAATGATTGAGATTAATCCAGAAAAGCTAGGACAGACCTTCCCAATAAATAAGCCGGCTTTAAACACTGTTAATCTGATGAGGCTAGGGAGAGTTTAATTAAAATTCTGTCTCTCATTTATCTAGTATCCAACAGTAAAGTATCTACTAAAACAGCTTTCTCTTTGAACATGAGTCTATTCCCTCTGTATTTATTTCTGCCTACTAGAAAAGAAATCAACTTTGAATAGAAACATAGGTCCCTTAGGCTTTTATTTTTGTATCTGGAAATAATCACAGCCATAAGGTACTAATGAAGATAAGAGCCTGTTCGTGGACTAGCTGTGTCCCTTACGTGAGATTGCTGAAAGCAGCATAGTATACACACCCCATACGTGCTGCACTGCCCTCAACGACAGCAGGCTTTTAGAGAGTGAACCTGCAGAACAGACACAGGGCCTGCTTATTATGCCTTTAGCCGTCGAACCTGTGAGTGGGAGCTTCCCTAGAAACAATGAACTGTGATACTAGCTGTACTCAAATGCACACCATCACCACAGTGGACTAAGTCAGAGGAAAAATGTCAAACTACAAGATAGTTCAGGTTAAGAGATGGAACAAACAACTTCCAGCAGCTGAATATTTACTGAGTTAGAGACCCTCATAAAAAGCCAGGTCCAGTGGGGAGGTGGAGAGTGGTGGACTCCTAGTGCCCACTGACCATTGATGGAGAAGATCGCCTGAAATGATTTATATGTTCAATGAGATTCAGTGTCCAAAGGTGAAGTGGAAAGTGCTAGAAAACACTTCTCAGTGACTTCTGGTTTCCATGAACATGAGCATATACAATGTGTGTGAGTATATGTATATATGTATATATATATACATATATGTACATATACATGTATATGTACCATATTGCCACACCAAACAGAAAAAAAAACGTGACCATAATTTCAATCAGACAATAAAAACTGCATAGAAAAAATTATTAATAAAATTAATCAACAAGGAAGGAAGATGTTTAGTCCTCATTCAGAAGGGCAAGCAGGATAGTCCTCAGAAATGGGAGAACACAGGAAACAGGACAGGAGCCTACCGCAGAAGGCCTTTGAAAGACTCTAACCAGCAGGGTATTGAAGGAGATGTAAGACTGTTATCAAAATTTTGGGCAGAGTGCAAAGAATCTTATGAAAGAAGGAGGTGATAGAAAGACCTGGAGTTGACAGGAACTCCACAAGAACAAGAGAGCCAAATATCTGGGCCCAGGGAGGCCTGCAGAGACTGATGTTCCAACCAAGGACCATGCACAGAGAGGACATAGAACCACTGCTCAGATGTAGCCCATAGGCAGCTCAGTGTCCAAGTGGGTTCCCTAGTAAGGGTAGCAGGGGTTGTCTCTGATATGAAATCAGTGTCTGGCTCTTTGCTCACCACCCCCACAGAGAAAGATGATGCAGTCAGTCCTGATGAGACCTGATAGGCTGGGTTCAGGAGAGGAGGACCTCCCTCTCAGTGGAGTAGGGGAGGGACATAGGGGCAGAGCTGGATGGAGGGTTGGACTGAGTGGAGATGAAGGAGGGAGCTACAGCTGCGATACAAAGTGAATAAATTGCAATAAATGATAAATAAAAATTAATAAAAAAATGATAGATTACATTTTATAATTTATTTGCATATTTTAATACATAATAAGGATTTTGAAATATATTACTATATTCCCATTCATAACTAATATATATATATTATAACTAATGTTATATATATAACATGTCAATAGTAATTTGTGATTTTATACCTTTACTCAAACTTACATTTTTACAGAAACATCACCTTTAAAATTCATGGAAAGCTGGTCCAAATGGCACATGCCTGTTATCTCATCCTGCAAGAAGCCAAGTCAAAGGGTTTACCAGCGCAAGCCCAGCCTGCACTGATCTATAAAAATCCTGATTTAAAGACTGTACAATAACCTATACAGTGAAGATTTTTTAGATATTAAAACACTATAAATTTGACTCTATATGATGGAGGATGAAATAAATAACAGTTTAATTTTCATGAATGCTATGAATAAAAATAAGTCAGTGAATGTTTATTGGTATATATCTGTGCTACTCCTGTTGTTATTGGGCAGAATATCACAACTGAATTTTCAGATGACCATCCGGTCACATGCTATTGTTGAAAGAATAAATAAGTTTTTGAAGTCTATAGAATAATGAAAATAATTAATAATAAAACACAAATCACAATGTAGAAGTGGAGAGTTTGTTTACACTCACCAAAAAGAAATGACAAAATTCATAAGAAATGATAAGTTCATTTCTCTGAGATAAGCAGTACCCATTGAACACAGGAATCAAAAATAACAACTTGCGACTCGTGTGTTTGTGTGTGTGTGTGTGTGTGTGTGTGTGTGTGGTGTGTGTGTGTGTGTGTGATTCGTATATACGTATATTTGAATCACGGAGTTCTGTGCTAGCCACAGTAGCTGCAAGTTCACAGCACCACTGAAATAAATGCAGCCAATCTAGTTAGTAACAACACCTCAGTGTGCAGTAATCTAATGTCACTAAGAGCTTTTATAGGAAACTAATTCTTCCATTTTCAAACCACTTTCTGTTGATCACATCCTTCAATTAAATTAGTCTAATGGGTTTTGTCCAAGCCATTTGTCCAAAATTGACATGTGTGATAATGTCATCCCCTGTAATTTTACCTGGAGAAAAATCTGAATGTTTTAAAGACTGATTATAAAATACCTTTTAAAATGTTTTTATTGAGATTAAATTTACAAACAAAATGCACATTTTAAAATTAGCACTTCTTCATCGTTAAAATCATTCAAAGTATTATGCGTCTATCACTCATAGTACCATAGTAACTGCATCCCCTAAAAAGTACTGTGGCTGTCCATCAATCAGTCACATCCTCATTGTTGTCACCAGCCAGGGCCAGACCCATCAACTTGGTTTCTCTAGGTTCATCTCTACCCTCTCTGTATACTTTATGTAAGTGCAGTAATGTGTGAGGTTTTCATTTGGTATGTTTTCAAAGGTTCCTGTGCACTATGGTGTACCTGAATATGTATTTTTATCCCTGAAAGAATGTCTATACCCCATGTTCAAGAATGAATCTTGTTATCTCCAGAAGCGTATATGACAAAGGCATCACCTTCAATGTAATTCTGTTTGAAGTGTTGTGCACTTTAAGAAAAAAAAAGGGGGGGGGGCATACTGGAGTTGTGCTTGCTTGTCTCTGTCTCTTTTTCTGTCTCTGTCTGTCTGTCTCTGTCTCTGTCTCTCTCTTGCTTTCCAAATACAGGCAGAGACAATTTACTCAATTTTGTAATCTTAATCTGAGGTGTTACCAGAGGCCAAATGTAAAGGGCAGAAAAAAATCATAAATTATAGCTACTAAAACACTAAACCAAAATGAAACTTCTCTTCACAGGATGCTAAGATCTGATACTTGTAATTATGGAAAACCTCATAAGCAAAGTTGGCTTTGAGGTGTTGTTTTATATGCAAGATGATGTAGAAAAATTGTAAGAAGTGATTTAGTACAAGAATTTGAGAAAAGTTTGGGAAAACAAACAAAGGACAATTCAGGAAGCTGTACAAAGTGAAGCCTGGTGAATCAACGTGCTCGGGGTTCAAAAGAATAGAGTGTAGCTAGAAGCAGCTATGCAAAGCTTCTAGGTTCTCCTGTCAAAAGGGAGGCCCTATTAGATTCGGTCTGGCATCATCCTTCCTATTCTTAGACAAAGAGTTGCATTCCTTTAGTTCAAGTCAGGAGACTCTGTGAGTAGATGTCTCTAAAGAAAGGGTTTGACTCAGCTCTCAGGCTCAGGGATGGATTAACCACATCTCTCCTTATAAGGACAGAATTTCTGTAGGCCAAAGACAGAAAACACTCGTTTATATCTCACAGGTCTTCCAAATGTTAAAATATGAAGCTTTCATGTCCAACTTTGCATGTGATGCCTGCTGACATGAGATCCAGTGAGGTCTTTTGAGCATGCTTCTAAGGGAATTGGAAGATTATTTTCTCCATTTCCTCTTTCGTTCTCCTTTCATTTACTACCCAGGAGGTGAGCACCTTTGTTCCAGCACACACCTAGGCCATGATATACCTTATTGCCAGAAGCCCTAAATCCACACTAGCAAAATAATGATGATGATGATGATGGTGATAATAATAATAATAATAATGATAATAAGTCATGGGTTACCTCATACATTGTGTTCCAAAATAGTTTCCACATGTGTTGACTGCCTTAGGTATTTGTTGTAGCAACAGAAAACCAGCAATCCCAGTTGTCCCATACACCCTTTCAAGAATGGTTATTTGAGTTGTATCTGTGCACTCACTATAGTAAATACGTTGCAATGACCACAATAATTTGTCTGAATTCCTGTATCAAAATATTTGAAGTATACCTCTATTAGCCCATAATAAATGTGATGATAAGCCTTCTCATATTTTCAGAAAAGGATTGTCTTTTGTCACCATAGCTGAAAATTTTCACATCGCCAGGAGTGGAGCCTGAGGGTTGCAAGTAATGTGCATTTTCTTTTTTTTAATTAATTTTTTTATAATTTATTCACTTTCCATCCCAACTGTAGCCCTGCAATGTGTATTTTCACCACTGAGTTTTTCATTTTTTTCTAAAACCATTATATGAGATTTTTGAAATGGTTGAAATGGTGTCACCTTATGAGTTAGGATGGATTTTTCTAATTTTGTTCATTTTTGCATGTATTTACATACACGTGAGGTATCACCTTTAGATAAATGCTTACCTGAGTTCATTTCCAATCTTTAATTAGTTTCCTGCCTTTTGATCATTAATCATAGGACTTTTAAATATAATCACACAACTCTTAAATATAGTCTAGAGATTTAATCTTCTTGAGATACATAATTTGCAAATATGTCTCCCATACTCTAGATTGCTTTTTTAAATCCTTTGATAAAATTGTCTTACGTACTTTTCTATGTTTTAAATTTACTTTTTCTGGGGGCTGAAGAGATGTCTTAGCAGTTAAGAGCATTGTCTGCTCTTCCAAAGACGCAGGTTCAATTCCAGGCAAACACATGCAACTCACAACTGTCTGTAACTCCAGTTCCAAGGGAATCTGACAACTTCATACTGATGCACAAAAAATAAAATTAAATAAATTATATTTAAATTTACTTTTTCTTTCCCATAATACCAGATTTGGGAGTCCATTTCCACACAATGGACATCACAAATATTTAAGAACATATTTTAATGGTTACAACAATATTTGTATTTTAATGTATTTTTTACTTTAATCAAATATAATTACTTACTTTCCCCTTCTCTTGCCTCCACTACCCCTCTTCTGTCATCTTCTTCTAACACTTTTCCATTCTCCCTTCCTTTTCAAATCTATAACCTATTTTCAGTTATTAATATTGTTGTTACTTTATTATTTTATTTTTGAAATTGCAATTGAATTATGTTTTATTCTTTTCCTTTTTCTCCTCAGACCCTCTCAATACACCCTACCCTATGCTCCTGCAAATTCATGGCCTTTCTTCCTCAACTGTTATTTCATGCACAGATGTATTTATAAATATTCATTTTTAATATAATATAGTTATATACCACATATTATATATATATATATATATATATATATATATATGAGTTAATATATTGTTACTCATATGTCTGCTTTCAGGGTTGCCCATTTGTCAGTGGATAACCAGCTGGTTTGCTCTTCCATGGGGAAGAACACTTCTGCAACTCCCAGCTTTACTCAGTTGCCTGTCGTTTTGTATGTAGGAATGAAGCCTCCTGGGCTTTTTCATGAAGTTTGGCATGTCTCTTTGTGTCATCTTTGCTCAGCTCACATTTGGCTGGTCATGTTGATGGGGTTTTATTGGTATAGCTTTTGCTATATTAGTTGCTAGGGAACAATCTCACAGAAAGCTTCCTGGTCCTGAGGCACTTACAGTCTTTTCACCCCCTCGTCCAAACTGTTCCCTGAAATTTAGATGGCACAGTGTGTTGTTAGTAAATCCACTGGGTCTGGGCTATAATCTCTGCAGTTTCATTGGTGCCGTTTTCTGTACCACTCTGTCCCAAAGACTGTTTTCTTGATGAGAGCTGAAGACTACAGTTTTCAATGGGAATATAAAGAGATGTTTAAAGATTGCTGTCTCTGACATGAACTCCCTAGCTGGCTCTTCGATCACCAACTCTTGATTGGGGAACAGCCTTGCCAGGCCACGGAGGAGGATAATGCAGCCAGTTCTGCTGACATCTGATAAACTAGGGACAAATGGAAGGAGAGGAGGACATCCCCTATCCTTGGACTTGGAGAGGGACATGGAAGGAGATGAGGAAAGGAAGGTGGGATTGGGAGAGAATGAGGGAGGGGGCTACAGTTGGAAAATAACATGAATAAACTGTAATTCATATAAAAATTATTTTAAAAAGGATTGCCTTTAGGGACTATGCAGGTTTAGAAAATTGGTGGTTGTAGATTGTCCTGTAAAAACTCTAGTTTCCCTAGCTCTGAGTAGTTAGCTGGATCTCCAGTACTAATCATGGCATCCTTGCTGAGCACGTCGTACTTCGAGAGTGCTTGTTCCCACCCAAGCGTGCATGCCCCTGCTGCACCTGACGGGACATTGCAGTCGTTTCTGGTTCGCAGGCTCCATATAAAGAGAGTACTAGTTGTCGCCACTCTCCCTTGGAAGTTTACATGGTACTTCCAGCTACCATTAACGCTAGTTTGTACAGAGGAGCCACCCATTTGGGTCAGTTTCAGATCAAAAGTCTCTGAGCTCTTTGTCTGGACCCCATGGTCTCTTCAGTAATAGGGGGCTTCCCTCTCTTCCATCTCCTGGGTCATCTAAAGACAACAGCAATCGGCAGTATGTTTAAGGGAAGTTCATTCAGACTGCCCTGGCCAACAATTCAAAATAATCCTCCTCATGTCTAGTGTTTGGGTTTGTATTAGCTGATTATTCGCTCTTGAAGGGAGCACCATCAACCCAAATGAGAAAAGCCTATTAACACTGATTTTTTGATTGATAACAAATGGTGAGTTGTACAACACTCTCATAAGAATAGATTAATTCACGCTGCTTTTCTTATATACAGAATACTCACAGTAAACAAATTTTGAAGATAAATGCATAAAACATCACAATTTGTCCTGATATGTTCACTAAAAGACAAATACCTAACAGTGGAAAGCCATCTTGTCCCATTATCTTTGCTTAGAGAAGTACAATTTCCTTCAGAATTCCAAGTATGAAGGTTGCTAAAGAAAGTGATCACATGGAATTCACTACAAAAATCTATTTTCTCTTTCTTGTTAGTATAATTATGTGATTGTCATAATGTCAGGTGTAAGACACTTTGATAGATGTCTGGTTTGGGTACAATGGGGCTTATCTTCATGATGACGTAGGACTTTACAAAGCTTCAGAACATTCCTTGCCAAACCATTATCTATTTCTTGAATCACACAAAGATTTCCATTATGAACTAGCAGTCTTTAAAATGCTCCATTTTATGTTTTATTTATTTTTTTTAATTTTTAAGTCAAAGAAATTGAATCAAATGAAGGTCAGATCACTTACAGATCCTTACAGATCATGTAAAATCTTTTAATTCCATATCAAGTAATTAATCCATTTTTAAATAAAGGCACATAAAAGAGTGTGTGTTTAGTGGGATGTCTAAAGAAAACTTGAAAAATACACTGAGATTCATGAGACACACACACACACACACACACACACACACACACACACACACACACTGTTTCCAGTTGAGTCTTTTGAAGTATTTAAATTTAAATGTTTCCATTTGAAAGTATTAGCTTCTTTTCCTAAATGTAGAGCTAAAAGATATCTTGTTATCTTTTTGGTCATTCATTTCCTGCCATAAAATGGTACATTTTGGCACTTGTGCCAACCATCATGAATTACAGTTTTTTTTTCCAAGATACTTATCATGTGAGTGATATATTTACTCCTCAGAAGCAGGTGTCCGCTCAGGGTATTGAGCATGTAGCGGAGCGGCACCTCTGCCTTGGGGACAGCCAGTCGCTAGCTTTCACACGAAAGTATCTTCACAGTTTAGTGTTTCATTGCTGCCTCAACACATAGGCCCGTGGAGCATTACGAGAATGAAATATATCTAATTAAAATGCTTCTCCTGTGCTGTTTCGTGTTCAAACTTTACAAATATTTGAACAAACAGTTCTTTAGACAAATTTATTGAGCAATCCTGGTCTTCTCTGTTTATTCAATCATGATTTCATCTTTGTAATAAAAATTAAAAAAATTATCTTTATAATTACTCAAGCATAGTTGTTACTCTTAAATACATTCTTAATTTTTTTTTTTTTTTATCTATCTTCAATACCTACTTCTAGTCTCTTAATTACTATTGTGAAAATGCACCTTGGAACATCCTCATCTTTTTTCTAATTAAATTTTTCTTTCTTATATTAATTATAGTTTGTTTATTTTGTGTTCCAGCTGTAGCCCTCTCCCCTCATTCCCTCCCTATCCTACCTTCCCCCACCTCCCCTCCTCCCTGTTCACTGATAGGGGTGGTCCTCCTCCCCTTCCATCTGACCCTAGCTTATCAGGTCTCAACAGGAGTGGGTGCGGTGTTTTCCTCTGTAGCCTGGCAAGGCTGCTCCTCCCTCAGGGGTGGGGGTAGTCAAAGAGCTAGCCAATGAGTTCATGTCAAAGAGAGTCCTAGTTCCCCTTACTAGGATACCCACTTGGGTACTGAGCTCCCATGGGTTACATCTGAGCAGGGGTTCTAGGTTATATCTATGTATGGGCTTTGGTTGGAGAATCAGTCTCAGAAAAGACCCCTGTGCCCAGATATATTTGGTCCTTGTGGAGTTCCTATCCTTTCCACATCATACAAACTTACCCTTCTTTCATATGATTCCCTACACTATGCCCAAGGTTTGGTTTTGAGTATCAGCATCTGCTTTGATACACTGCTAGGTAGAGTCTTTCAATGGCCCTCTGTGGTAGGCTCCTGTCCTGTTTCTTGTTAGGAACGGATACAGAAATTGTAGTACATTTACCCAATGGAATATTACTTAGTGATTAAAAACAAGGAAATCATGAAATTTGGAGGAAAATGGTGGGATCTAGAAAATATCATCCTGAGTGAGGTATCATAGAAACAGAAACACACACATGGTATGTACTCACTCATAAGTGGATATTAGACATATAATATAGGACAAACATACTAAAATCTGAAAACCTATGGAAGCTAAGCAAGAAGGAAGTCCCTTGGTAAGATGATCAATCCTCCCCTAGTTAGACAAATGGGATGGACATTGGAAGTAGGAGAAAAGAGGGCTTTCCTTATCTTGACTAATGCAATTACCTGGGACCTGCATTGACCTGATGTCTCCATTCTTTTTGCTGTTCTCTGTTCACATCCTGACCACACTGAGGACATGTCTAAGATAGTTGAGGAGAATCTTCATTTAAAAAAGAAAACCAAATTATATTCTTTATCTCTTCCTTTTTTTTAATTTCTAACTTCTTATTTTATTCAAAAGAAAAGCTGCAAAATCTTAGCATGGGCAAGTGAGATCCAGATTAAAGTGGCCCCCAAATCCAGTGAACATACAGAGAAATAGGCACAGAATATTGATTTGATCATGGATTTTTTTCTTTACTCTGGTGTGTGAGTCCCCATGATCACCTACTCCTCTCCCTCCTTCATCAGGCCGTTTTTATCCCCGTAGCCTCATTTATTTACCCTCTTTATACTTCCTATGCTTTGTCCCTGTCTACCTTTCTTCTTTCTCTTCCTTTCTTCTTTTGCTGTTGCAGACTCCTTTTTATTTCTTCTTCATCTTCTTTTCATTTCCTTCTATCTTCAAACACTGTCCTCATTCTCTCTCTTTCTTGTTCACTCTTTCTTTCTCACATTCTTTTTCTCTTGCCTAATTTGTCTTTCTTCCTCTTCCTTTGTCTCATTTCTCCATTATTATTTCTTCTTCCTCTTCATTTACAACCTCCTTTTCTCCTTTCAAACAGACGAAAATAACTTCAAAAGAAAGACACTGATACATAACTGCATCTTCCTAGCCCCTTTCTCCATTCCTTTTATGCATATCAAAGTCCTTTCCTTCTTTTGGTCAGTAGTGTCAGGAAAAATAAACTTCTCTGTGTAGCTTTATTTGAACATTCTTTTCAATTTTGATTTTATGAATTATTTTTTAAGTACTAAAAAAATGATGTTATATGAAATATCTACATTGAAGAATCAATTAATCAAAATATCCGTCCTGGTTTATTAACCAAAAGGAAAATTTCATAGTCATAAGAAATTCCTTTCCTTTGAGTTTCTTCTTAATCTTTTTTCCTTTTTTCTCTTTTTTATTAATTATTCTTATTTATTACAATTTATTCACTTTGTATCCTGGCTATATCCCCCCTCCCTCACTTCCTCCCAATCCCAATCTCCATCCCTCTTCTCCCCCTATGCCTCTGCCCTAGTCCACAGATAGGGGAGGTCTAGCCTATCAAGTCTCATCAGGACTGGCTGCTTTGTCTTCCTCTGTGTCCTGGCAAGACTGTACCCCCAGGAGAAAGTTTTTGTGCCTGTTTAATAGTTTGTAGGTTGCAAAATTGCATCATGTCTCACTAAGTTTCGTGCACATGTAGGCCAGAGGGCCATAATAGCATGCAAATACCATTTTAGAAGAGCTGTGGTAATGTAATAGTAGACATTCTGATAATACATTCTACTTGTCTAAGAGATTTTTTTTATTTTTTATTTTTATTATATTTTTTTGTACTTAGTACAGGGAAACCTGGAATCAGAACTTGAAGCAAAGACTAAAGGCCAACATTCTGATTTGAAACCATGAATTAAGATAAATTTAAATTAAAGTAAAATGGAGGCACCAAATATTTAAAAAATTTAAATGGAAGTGAGATGTTTGGTAGACATACCTTCCTATTCTTTTTCTGTGTCGTCTGAATTCATATAAGATAGAATTTTCTCATGCAGAGGGAAGGTAGCTGATATGAATTCAGGTGTCACCAATTTATATTGAAAGTCTGAAAGAAAGAATATGACCTCCAAAAGAAAAGGAGGGATGTTTTCCAAACTTCTCTGATCTCTCCCCATCACTGCTTACCTTTTAAATGCTTTTTCGTGGCCAACTGTCAGGCAGAGTGAATGGAATTTTATGTAAGTGGGAAAAAGTAAGAGCTGGAGAGGACAGGAACTCCACAAGGAGAGCAAAGGAACAAGACAATTTGAACACAGGGAACTTCCCAGAGACTCATACTCCAACCAAGGACTATTCATGGAGATAACCTAGAACCCTGACAATGCAGCCACTTCTGATGAGAACTGATATACTAAGATCAGAAAGAAGGAGAGGAGGACCTCCCCTATCAGTGGACTTGGGGAGGGGCATGCATGCAAAAAAGGTTGGAAGGGTGGGACCAGGAGGGGAGGAGGAAGGGAGTTATGGGGGGATAGAAAATGAATAAAGTGTAATTAATAAAAGTTAAATGAAAAATTAAAAAAAAAGCTTTTTAGTAATCTTCCCCTGACCATTGATAGGAATTCCTGGTGTGCTAATTGTCTACATACTGAAGTGGTTGGTGTTACCTAAAATAGGTGAGTTAATAAGAAGGGCAAAACCTGATGTTTTCTACATCAGTTTTTTTTTTTTTTTTTCATGACTTAGTTGTTACGTAAGCTCTTAGGCTGTCCTTACATTCCTCCACAATATCCTCCTCCCCACACCTTGTGTGTTTGTTCTTTACTGTTATCTTTAAGTTTTATAATATGCTTAATTAAAAGTAACACATATTTGCTATTCCTTTATGGCAAAGAATAAGGACAAGTGTGGCTATGAAATAACTCCCTAGAATATAAATGATTTGTCTGTCGGTTTCCAAAAAACTCATATATAAACACCTTACATGCAAAATGAACATGAAAACCTCATCCAGTCTTCCTTGTATGAACCCATCCCTGTTCTATGGCATTTTATGCTGCCAATTTCTGAAGCATAAACTTGCCTCAAGACTGATTTAGTGACAGTCTTCAGATTAGCATGTCATTGGCACTGCACTTGAACTTATTGCAGCCAAAAGTCAGTAGCTTTGTGTCTGAGATACTTTGAAACAAATTGTAACCCCTTTTGGAAAATGATGTACCCTGGGGAAGATAAAGTATAAATGTTTGCTGTAGAAATGATATCTTACTGCATTTGTGTTATATGTTTCTGTGATTTAAAAATTAAACTTGAATTTTATTCAATACTGTCAAAATGTGACTCGCTTTTAAGCACCATATATTATGAACTGAGGCATTTTTATTAATTTCAGGTGTAATTATAAAACATATTAAATTTTGGTTCCCAAATATTTCCTTACAGCATAGGCATGAGATAATTTTTACATCTCCTGTTGAGAACGTAAGCATCCTATTTTGATATGATGAATTATTACTAATTGGAATATTTAATATTAAAGATTATGAAAGTACATCTAGTAATGTTCATTTAATTTGTTTAAAAAACATTACTAGTAATTTAATTTATGTCATTTTTTTTCCCAGTAGGAAAGAGAAAATTTTCAATTTTTCTAAAAGTTACTATGTTGTTATCTTACTTTTATAACATATAAGAGGTTTTATTTCTATATGTAATGTCATAAAATTATAGATCTTGTTCATGCAGTTTATTAACACAATTATTCCCTCACTTACTCACTCATTAATTTATTAATAACTTATAGAATCCTTTATTATAAAATCACTTCTGGATAATTTATCAAATATTTTTTAATTCACTTTTTTGTAAATTTCCATTATGCGTGTATTAGGCAATTTGTTATTGTTCATCCATTTTTGATGTTTTAATTAGTTTTTTTTTGATTCTTCATTTTATGTAGATCTGCTTACTTTATAGACAAGGTCAGTAAGCTCTCTACATGATACATAAAAGATCTGCACTTGGTAGACTATGAAATTGCTGATATACTTTAACAATATCATGTCTGTTTCATTCAGAGATTCCCTCCTCTTGTTTGAGTTGTCTTTCGCAGTTCTCTATTCAGAATTATTTTGCACTTTCTCAATCACTGACAATGCTGCTAAAGTTAAAGGCATAGAGCGTATTTTATATGTATTCAATTTAGTTCTTGAAGTGGTAGCTAGAGTAAAACAAAGCATAACAAAACAAAACAAAACAAAACAAAAACTAACCGAGATCAAGGGAAAGGAAGAAGTCAGATTATTGCCACTTGCAGATAATAGGATAGTGCATATATAAGCAACTTTAAAAATTCTACCAGGGAAGTCCAACAGCTGATAAACACCTACAGTGAAATGACTGGCTACCAGATTAACTCCAAAAAAAAAAAAAAATAGTTACCCTAATAAACACAGATCACGAAGACTCTGGAAAAGAAATCAGGGAAGCAACAACCTTCACAATAGCTACAAATAATATAAATTGTCATGTGGCAACTCTAATCAAGCAAGTTAAAGATCTGTATGATAAGAATATCAAGTCTTTGAAGAAAAAAAAATGAATATATAGCAGATGGAAAGATCTTCCATGCTTTTGGATAGAGAGGCTCAACATAGTAAAAATAGCCATTTTACTTCAAGTAATCTAGAGATTCTCAATATTCCAACACCATATACTACAGACCTTCAAAGAACAATATTCTACTTCATAAGGGAGAACAAAAACCCAGGATAGCTAAAGCAATACTGTACAATAAAACACTTTCAAAGGTATTAACATCCTTGATCACACTATAATACAAAATAATAGTAAATCTGAAAGACATATATATATATATATATATATATATATATAACAGAAAATCTACATGATATTGATGAAAAACAAATAAGTTGTTCAATGGAATCTAATTGAAGACTCAGATGTAAATCCATACACTATGGAAACTGAATATTGATTTAAAAAGCCAAAATATAAGAAGGAAAAATAATCGTGTTCAAAATGGTTCTGGTCTAAGTGCAAGCAGGTATAAAGAAGAAAGCTAATTGATCCATATCTGTCTTCCTGAACAAACTTAAATTTAAGTGGATCAAAGAACTCAACATAAACACATAAACACTAAACCTGATAGATGTCCTATTGAAGAATGGCCTTTAATGGTACAGGATACAACTTTCTGAGAAGACCACCAATAGTGCAGGCACTAAGATCAACAATTAATAAAGGACCTCATGAAACTAAAAAGCTTCTCTAAGGCAAAGGACGCCATCAAATGCACAATATGACAGCTTAAAGAATGGTAAAAGATTTCCACCAACTCCGTATCTGACAGATGGATGAGATAAACATATAAATGTAAATATATATATATATATGAATTCAAGAAACTAAATAACCCAATTAAAAAATGGGGTACAGAGTTAAACAGAATTTTCAGTAGAGGAACCTCAATGTTTGAGAAACAAATAATGTTCAACATTCTTAGCCAAATGGAAAAGTGCGAATCAAACAACTCTGATATTCTATCTTACGTCTTTCAGAACGGCTAAGATCAAAAACACAGGTGATAGCTCATGGTGGTGAGGATGTGGAGCAAGGAGAACACCCCTCCCTTGCTGCTGGGATTGAAAACCTATACAGCCATTTTGGACATCAAAATGGCAGTTTCTCAGAAAACTGGAAATCGATCCATTCCAAAACCTAGCCATACGATTCCTGGTCATATACCCAAAGGGCACAGAACAGGTATGAAAAGATTATTTTATTGTAATTTTGGTGATAGTCAAATATGCTAAATGAATGTGGTTAGCTCAAATCCCTATGAGAATGTCCGCAAATGCCCTGAGACAGCCCTACTAGATTAAGAGATCTCTCAACCGAGCAGTCCTGCTAGGCCACAGAGGAGGACTTTGCAGCCAGTCCTGAAGATACCTGATAAAACAGGATCGGATGAATGGGGAGGAGGTCCCCCCTATCAGTGGACTTGGAAAGGGGCAGGGTGGAAATGAGGGAGGGAGGGTGGGATTGGGAGGGAATGAGGGATTGGGACACAGCTGGGATACAGAGTTAATAAAATGTAACTGATAAGAAAATAAATAAATAAATAAATAAATCACTAGAAAGAAAGAAAGAAAGAAAGAAAGAAAGAAAGAAAGAAAGAAAGAAAGAAAGAAAGAAAGAAACATATAGGTGGGTGTGGAGATATGTACTTAAAATCCTAACATTCACGGCATGAGCTACACAGCAATGCCCACTTTTCAATAAAATAATAATGACTATAATAATGGTAACAATAATAAAATTTCAGAAATGAATGCAAAAAATGAAAGAGTACTCTCAAACAAAGCATTCTTTTGTACTATTATTAAATAATAATGCAGCTAATAATATATAATATATATTTATAATATAAATAATATAGCTAATAGCCTAATTTTTCTGTTATTATGTCTGCCTAGCATGCTAGTAGCCCTGGTTCTCCTAGAATTCTCTCTGTAACCCAGTCCAGCATTGAACTAAGAGATCCACCTGCCTCTGTCTCCTGAGTGCTGGGATTAAAGGCAAGGGCCACCATACCTACTTAACCTTTGCTTTCTTAAGCTGTTTTCATCTGGAGTTTAATTCTAGAAATGTGCAAAGTAAATAAAGTGGTTATGCAGGGTGTATTCAGAAATTATTTCCTTACATGTTTTTTCCTCTGAATTTATTCTTTCAAAAGCCCTAAAAAGTAAGGTTTTGTCTTCATTCACACAGTACAATGGGTCCTGTGAACTTTTGTACATTCCTCTATTTTTTGTTGTAATCCATTACCAAGATAAGCATTATGAAATCAGTCAGTATATTTTATTTTTACATATTAGAGTGACATGAAAAGTTATCAAATCGGTTTTAAAATATCTTTTAAATTTCTCTGAACTGACCCTGTCAGAATTCTTCAGTGCTCAAAACTGACTCATGTTCTGTTATAAAGGGAGACACCTCAGGGATTTACACTAACAATCTCTCTAAAAAATTATATACAAAACATTTTAAAGTTGTTTCTTGGAGCAATTCAAATCACTGTGTCACCATAAATGAAAAGGCCATGTGCTGATATGCCATTATACATCTTTTTAGGGTTGAAATATACAGAATTTGACAAGCAGTAGGCTAGAGGGTCTACATAAAAAGATATCATAGGACATGACAACTGCACAGCCACAACCCTAAAATGGTTCTTAAGTTCTTGCAAATGGTCAAACAGGTAAAATGTGAAAACTGTAACATAAGAAATGCTGACGATTTTAGTATGTTTATCCAATATTTTGTGTCTAGTATCCACTTATAAGTGAGAATATACCATGTGTGTCTTTCTGTGTACAAGTTACCTCACTCAGGATGATCCTTTGTAGTTTCAACCATTCGCCTGCAAATTGCATGATTTCCTTGTTAGTAATTCCTGAATACTACTCCATTGTGTAAATGTACCACAATTTCTGTTTCCATTCCTCAGCAGAGGGACATGTGGGTTGTTTCTAGATTCTGCCTATTACAAATAAAGTTGCTGTGAATATGGTTGAGCAAATGTCCTTGTTGTATGGTTGAGCATTTCTTAGGTATGTACCTAGGAGTGGTATAGCTGGATCTTGAGGTAGCACTATTCCTAATTTTCTGAGAAAGCACCAGTTTGATTTCCAAAGTAGTTTTAAATGTTTACATTCTCTCCAGCATGTGTTGTCATTTTATTTTTTTATCTTGGCCGTTCTGGTGAGTGTAAGGTGAAATCTCAGGCTTGTTTTAATTTGCATTTCTCTGATGATTAAGGACTTTAAAGATTTAAAGGCTCTACTGATCAGGAGAATGAAGCAGATGCTGAGACTCATAGTCAAACTTTGGGCAGAGTGCAGGGAATCTTATGAAAGAAGGGGGAGATAGATAGAACTGGAGGGGACAGGAGCTCCACATGGAGACGAACAGAACCCCCAAAAAAATATCTAGACCCATGTGTCTTTGCAGAGACAAATATTCCAACCAAGGACCATGCATGGATATGATCTAGGACCCCTGCACAGACATAGCCTGTAGCATCTCAGTCTCCAAGTGGTTTCAGTAGTAAGGGGAACAGGAGCTGTCTCTAACATGAACTCTATCTCCAGTTCTTTGATCACCTCTCCCTACGGGGTTCAGCCTTACCAGGCCACAGAAGAAGACAATGCAGCTTGTCCTGATGAGACCTGATAGGCTAGAGTCAGCTAGAAGAAGAGGAGGTTCTCCCCTATCAGTGGACTAGGGGAAGGGCATAGAAGGAGAAGAGGGAGAGAATGTGGGGCTTGGAGGAGACAAGGGTGGGCTAGAGACAGGCTATGAAGTGAATAAATTATAATAAATAATAAAAAAAGAAAATATGCTGGAAGAAAGTGCACCCACACATCTAATATAGAGGGTATTTTTTTACCAGTGTGTTTACAGAAAACTTGTATATCTACAGTCATTTTTACCTCACAGGTTTTGATTACTTACTTCTTCCACATATAGCTATGTATGTCTTATCAATTTATTAAAAAAATAGCCTTAGGATGATGTATGATGATAATATGTTTTAATGGGATTGTTTGCATTCAGCCATTACCAACCCCAAGTTTTAAATATTCGTAAAGATTCTAAATCTAGCAGTGCAGTGGCATTCATAAAAAATAACATTTTCATCATTTTGTCTTGAAGTAAAATTTGTTTTTTCTTTTATGCACACGCAAATTTATAGTTCATTTGAACTACATCCTTTTGAAAAATTCTTCCAACTCTGAGAAAATCTGATATAAAATTTGCTATTGAAACTGTATTTGCTATAAATTAATTTGCAAATTGGAACTTCAAGAAAACATCTTACCTGAAAAATATTTTCAAAAATTAATTAATGATTTTTCAGTTTAAAATATATCTTATTTATTTATGTATTTATTTATTATAATTTATTCGCTTGGTATCTCCTCTGCAGCCCCCTCTCTTGTTTCCTCCCAGTCCCACAAACCATCCCTCTTCCCCCCCCCATGCTCCTCCCTTCTATCTGACTCTACCCTATCAGGTCTCATCAAGGCTGACCGCATCGTCTTCCTCTGTGGCCTAACAAGGCCGTATCCCTTAGGGGAAGTGACCAAAGAGCTGGCCACTGAATTCAGGTCAGAGACCATCCCTGTACCCTTTACTAGGGCACCCACTTGGAAACTGAGTATATGGGTTTCCTCTGAATAGAGGATCTAAGTCCTGTCCATGCAAGGTCTTTGGTTGGAATATAAGGCTTTACAGTCCCTCTTGGGCCTAGGCTTATTGGCTCTCTGTTCTCTGTGGAATTTCTGTACCCTGCAGGTCTTTCTATCTCCACCTTCTTCTATAAGTGTCAGATACTCTGCTCAAAATTTGCCTGTATGTTTCAGTGTCTCCTTTCATGGTTTAATTCTTGTATCTTTTACAGAAAAAAAAATTGAAAATATAGATATGTGGGCATTGAAAACAAGCATAGAACATAATGTTCAGAAACAACAACAATAAACTTGTTTATATAATATTTGAGTTACATTGTATGTTTAATATCAATTTATCAATCACCCACACCAGTCACAAGCTTTATTTTTTATTTTTTTTTTTTTTACTTTACCCCTCTGGCTTCCACTTCCCTTTTTTTCTTGCCTTGAAAGTATGTAGAGTGTCTTTTAACAACACAAATGTGTTAAATTGTTCATGGGATGAGAAAGGAAAAGAATGACACATTTCAATTTCATCCATGCTAAGTTGTGAGGTATTTGAAACAATTTTATTTACTATGTAATACATTGTTCAAATTTACCATAATTTATTGAAAATTACGTTCTGGCATTCAAAGACCTCGGATGCTGTACTGCAAGGGCAGAAGATGTACTATAGAAATCAGGGTGGACATTCTTCAAGAACTCCAGAATTGATTTATCTCAAGATGCAGCTCTACAACTCTTGGGCATATACTCGAAGGATGCTTTATTCTATTACAGAGACATTTACTCAAGGATGTTTATTGCTGTTCTGTTCATAATAGCCAGAAATTGGAAATAGCCTAGATCTCTGTGAACAGAATGGGTAAGGAAGATGTGATACATTTATATAATATGATGTAATTTAGCTGTTAAAAAATGAAATAATAAAATTCAAAAGTAACTGGGGATGGCCTGGAAAAAAATCATCCTGTTGAGGTAACCCAGACCCAGAAATAAAAATATAATATATATCATTTATGTGTGGATTTTAACTCTTAAGTCATTGGTTAAGAAGATACAAAGCATGTAACTGAGAAGTTAGATATAGAATAAGGGACTATGACTAAGTAGATTTCCCTAGGAAGGGGAAATAGAATAGATAGTTATTAATGGGAAGGTGGTGTAGTAACAAGAGGATCATAGAGGGAGAGAGAAGGAAGAGGAGGAAGAGGAAGAAATATGGGGAGGTACAACTAAACCTAAGGGTGATTTTTTGTAGTATAGAAAACTTATCTAATTCCTAAAGCACACATATATGAAGGTGATGTAAATTAAATCTCCAATAGCAGTTGCTTGCTCTTTGATCACCTCTTCATGGCAAGTTGGCCGAAGTAGGCCACAGAGAAAGAGGTTCTAGACAGTCCTGATGAGATCTGACAGTCTAGTGTCAGATGGTAGGGAAGGAGGACCTCCCCTCTTGTATCAGAGGACTCAGAAAAAGGTAGAAACTAGAAAATATCGTTGTGAGTGCAGAATCCTAGAAGCAGAAAGAAACACATGGTATATACTCACTTATAACTGGATATTAGCCATATAATATAGGATAAAGATACTAAAATCTATAGAATCCTACAGAAGCTAAACAACAAGAAGGACCCTAAACAAGAGGCAGGAATCTCATTCAGAGGGCAAACAGGATAGACATCAAAAGTAAAAGAAGGCAGGGAACAAGACAGGAGCCTTCAATAGGGGTCTCTGTGGAAGAGCCTACCCATCAGGGTATGGAAGCAGATGCTGAGACTCATAGCCAAACTTAGGGCAGAGTGCAGGGAATCTTATGAAAGAAGGGGGAGATCAAAGACCTGGAGCAGACAAGAACTCCATAAGGAGAACAATGGAGACAAAAACCTGTGCCTAGGGGGTCCTGCAGAGACCTGTACTCCAACTAAGAACCATGCGTGGAGAGGTCCTAGATTCCCTGCTCAGAGGAAGCCCATAAGCTGCTCAGTTTCCAAGTGGGTTCCCTAATAATGGGATCAATACCTGTCTCTGACATAAACTCATTTGTAGGCTCTTTCATCATCTCTCCAGCGGGATGAAACCTTGCCAGGCCACAGAGGAAGATGTTGCAGCCAGCCCTGATGAGGCCTGATAGGCTAGGGTCAGAAAGAAGGGGAGGAGGTCGTCCTCTATCAGTGGACTAGGGTAGGGGCATATGGAGAGAACAAGGAGGGTGAGTGGGACTGAAAGGAGACAGGGTAGGGTGTTCTACAGCAGGGATACAAAGTGAATAAATTATACTAAATAAAAAATTAAATTAAATTAAAATTAAAAAAACACACCCAAAAAAAGATTCAGTTTGCAGTGCATTATAATGTCATTACAAGCATCAAACCACTTCTGTTTAAATGCATTATAAAGTTGTATAAGCAACTATTCAAGAAATATTAATAATTTTGCCATTCTTATTTTTAATAGTATTTTCCCCTACTCTTCTATTTAGAAATTGCCTGTTATATCAAAGCAAATTATTGTGATAGAAAAGCAAATCTGTTTCAGTTTATACTCTGGTGAGACAGATGTTTTCTGCTGAGAATTTTATCTTCTGATTGCTGTGAGGGGACATTGCGTGTAAGCACTAACATATGAGTCATAGCACAAAGAACACCTGCACAGTCGGCTGTTGTCCGAGTGACATGAAAAGTTCAATCAAATAGAATAATGAAAAAAGCTGATTTCTTTTCCGTTTTTTTGTTTTTTAATCTTTGACTTTGTTTACTTAGAAACAAAACCAGGGAACATCTTTGGTATATAAGAAAATATAAATGAGCAAGTATTAGCTCATATTTTCAAGAAAAGGATATATCTATCTTTACATAATTTCTCATCAACTGTGGATAAATGATTCCTAGATTTGAACTAACTGAAGCAAATCTTTGACGGCCAACAAATGATGTGTTTTATATACCTTAGAAGTAACAAATTATTACCTTTTATTTCCTACATTATTAGAGCAATAAAAGGTCGTAAAGCAATACAAGAAGAGCAGAGCTTACTGAATTAATAGAAAAAAAAGTTAAAATGTTAGCACTGTAAAAGATTTATTATCAAGTCAATCACTGAGAAAAGTCGCTCAACTCTACCTCCATCGTATGGAAGAATTATGTTTCTGATAAAATACTTTATGCAAATTAATTAAAATATATTTTATCCATAGATCAAAAGATAAGGTACAGGGCATGGGACAGTGGAGATGGAGAATTTGTAACAAAAATAAATGGATTTTTTTTCTTAACACCCTAATCTACTACAAATAGCCACAGTAATGTTTTTGGAGGTATCCTAATGAACGTACTCCATACTATGCACATACCTGTGAAACTGTTATGGAGTAGTTTAGTTGTTGATATCCAGTCACCATTGTAGAAAAAAAATCGAGTTTTTAATTAATTGATATCTATTCTCATTTTCCTTATGAAACTGATATTATCTTAAAGTAGATAATTATGTTTCAATACGATAGACTTCATGAACTTAACCATGGGAAAATTTAGTGGCTACTAAGGATACAACAGAAATAATTAGACACCTTCCAATTCAGTAGGCTCACTCCATGATGGCATACTGCAAAGAATGAAAAACGATGTTGAAACTAATTGGAGTTGAAATAAAATCTTAAGTATCAGTAAATCTTACAGCTTTCTTACTCATGGGTAGGATTAGTTTTTAAGTCACAAAAGATTCATAATTAGAGATTATAACAAAATTGTATTCAATTTACTTGGTTTCCCTGGAAATGAGTTATTCTAAAGATTTCTAAAATGAAAGTAACAGGTATATATTGTTCACAAGGATCACAGACAGATTAAATTTGGCATTTTGGATGATTATTCTGCTCTTCATCTACCCAAACAAGACACATTGTCATCTGGTTTGAAGGTCACATAGGCAGCTTATGGAGGGATGGGAGAGAAACATTTAAATATGAGTTTAAAATTGTGGTTTAGTTTCTCCATAAAAGCACATGTTCTACATATGTATCGAAATTCCAAACAGAACAGCTACAAATTGTCCTGTCTGAAGTAGCAAGGAAGAAACAAAAAGACTGAGTATTTTAAGTATCAGAATAGAAATCAAAGTTATTTGAATGCATTCAAGAGAAAATTAGTATAAACAGTTACATTTGGAAAATAGATTAGTGTATCAGTGTATCAAAGCAGATGCTGAGACCCATAACCAAGCCTTCTCCAGAGTGTAGGGAATCATATGAAGGAAGGAGGAATTAGTATATCCTAGAGAGGACAAGAGCCCCACAAGGTCCAAATATATCTGAGCACAGGGGTCCTCTATGAGACTGTTTATCCAACCAAGGACCATGCATGGATATAACCTACAACTCCTGCTCAGACATAGCCCATGGTAGCTCAGTATCCAAGTAGGTTCCCTAGTAAAGGGGACAGGAATTGTTTCTGACATGAATTCATGAGCTTCACCTCCCCCCTGAGGGAGAAGCAGCCTTGCTAGGGCACAGATAAAGACATTGCAACCATCCTGAAGATACCTGATAAGCTAGGAGAGGAGGACAACCCCGCTCAGTGGACTGGGAAGGGGGCAGGGAGGAGATGAGAAAGGAAGGGGAAGATTGGGAGAGAAAGAGGGAGTGGCTACAGCTGGGATGCAAATGAATATATAAAATTATTTAAAAATTAAAAAAAAATATTAATATAAAAAATAAATATGAAAATCTTAGAGAATCATATCATGAGGCACAAAAGCAATGTGCTACTGAAAATGCAAGTAGAAGATTTCTTGGTTTAACTATAGGAATGGATAATATGACCTGTTTCAGCAAAACTATACAGAAAGGAATCTACTTAAAGCTGGCAAGGAATAAGGCATAAAACAAATCAAATTTGAAATTTTATTTGAAATTTAATGCCTAATATATACAATATTTGGTATTGGAATAGTATTTTCATTTTATTGCAAATACTGATATTAGTAAATACTAACAGAGCACTTTACACATGTTAGGTACTAAGCAAATAAACAGGTCTTCTTAGTAATACCTCGTTGTACATGGTACAAGGAGAAAGAGCGAAATGAAAGTAGTCTGCATTTGTAAAACAAAATAACGTAGAACTTGAGACAATCACACAAACAAGAAAAGACAAGAACAGGGAATCCACCAATTCTGAGATTATGAGAAACTGAATTCTGAAAGTGACACAGAGGAGCGATTCACTGCTAAGAGGGAGGAATTAAGAACATATTATAAATTTTACCTGAAGAAAAATGAGAGTGTCTTGGCCAAACCAGTTGAAAGTATTCCTGAACAATCTGTAACAGGATGGTTACAGATGTAACCTTCTACTGCAACAAAAACAGAAGCGTTGCCATGAGAAAGAGAGAGACACAGGTGGAGCCAACTAATGACTGCTGAGAGAGGGAGAAGCAGCAATTGCCATGGATGAGGCTCCTAACACATTACCCAATAAAAGGTGGTAATCCACCAAACCTTATACACATAATCAACACAAAACAGAATCAACGAGCTGTATTTATACGTTGCGTATACACACATTAAAATTCAAAGGAAAAAAGCTATGAAATAGAGTGGGAGGGTGGATGAAAAGAGTAGGAAGGGTGGAACATGGAGAGACCGGATGCGTGAAATGAAGAGAGTAATGCATTTTATTTTTTTATGTATTTATTTAAAATGTTCAGTAATGGGGGGGGGAAGGAAAATGAAGAAATAAGGAGCAGAGTGGCAATGGAAGTATGTAAATGATTAGGTTTGCTGCTCTTGCTGTTGTTGTTTTTGCTTTAAATGTGTAAGATCTTTAGTGAGGTTACCTGAGCACGACAAGTTTCAGAGTAGACAGACCCTGGAGAGTCAGCCCAAAGATAAGGACTAGAGGTTTGGATTACATAAGAAATTGCAAGAATGCAATGTAATTTAAGAGAAATGAAGCAACGCAGGAAGAGAACTTTTCGCAGGAAAAAAAATGCAAGTAAAGTTTGGATTTAAAATGAAAAATGATTTTATTATTATGTTTTGTAACATGTACTGCAGGATGCATGCTAATAAGTGATATAAATTCTTTAAATGAACCAATATCTCACCTAAATTGTGTCTCTACATTCATAAAAATATATACTTAGATGATAGATAGATATAGATAGACAGACAGACAGGTAATAAATAGCTCACTTTAATGGTGTATCAGTCTAGACAGAAATCATTTGAAAGAAAATAGGACTTTCTTGTGAGTTTATAGGCAGTAAATGCTCTCACCATATTCTCCCTATATTTGATTAATTTCAGCTTTGGTTTAGGAACAGATTCATTCAAGTAGTCTTACATATTCATTATTGGATGAGTCTATCATTTTTTTTAAAGATTGTTTAATAATCTACAAACAAGATAAGCAGTGCATTATTGATTTATTTAATTTTAGATTTCTTCTGCTTCACGAGGTTATGTTAGCCATTTATTCCTGTTAATCATGTCTTTGATTAGTGATAAGTTGTCATCTGGCACTCAGGCGAATACATTACATCCTTAACTTGTCTTCCTTTGTGTAGGCATTATGACTTACCCTGACATTTAAATTTATTAATTTGACATCATTGTCCTGTAGAGTAAAGCCTTATGATATATATTAACTTACTTGAAAATTATTCTATAACTTCCTAAATAGATGTTTTCCATAAATGTTCAGTTTCAGGAAATAAGCAACATCGCTGCCTGCCATGCCCATCCATGTACCTGTATTCTCTTCTCGCTTCTGGCTACTTGAGGTCCCACAGGCTGCTGAATGCTGCACACTGTGTGCATATTTAGTATTTTATAAAACACACTTATCAGCATTTATCTATGCCCATAATTCTAGTGCTGGACATGAGCCTTCATCACTCACATGCAATCATCTGACATAATATTCTTGCCATAACTTGGTTATTTCAGCAAAAAGACTTCCTTCCTGGCATAAAATTCGCCACAGTTTCAGGTCTTGACACCTTTCTCAGAGGAGAATCACAGAGCTGCCACTCACTATGTATGTAACTAATGTTTACATCCTCTTTCTGCAGTCATGATTAAATATAATAATAGTTGTGCTTCCCTTGAGATGAACCAAAAGTATTCCAAATTATTTACAAATACGCTGACATCTTAAAAGTGTTCAACAAAACATTAGTATAAACAACATGTATTTATTTAATATGTGTTATTCTGTATCGAATATAAATAGCATTATCATAGCTTTAGCTTAAAACAAAGGAACAAAGTGTGAAACTATTTAAGACTAATTTAATGTCATAATTTTGAAAATTTTAATCTATTTTGTGGTTTAATCTTTATTTTCTCCCTTGATTTCATTGTTTTAGAAAAACACATTTGCTACATTTTTATTTTTGATATAAACTTTTTATCATAATGTTTACTTAACATTTGTATGCAATGTGTTTGTAATTCAAGCTCAGTACAGTAAATTCTATATTAATATTACCAGAAATATGACGTCAACATCATTGATTTTGAAAAGTTCACATCCTCCACCATTATAGAAGCTAACTCTTTCAATAAAACTCCCATATGTCAAAAACTCAAAGGACAACCATGCTGGAGAGGTTGTGGAAACAGGGGAACCCTCCTTCATTGGGAATGTAAACTTGTACAAACACTTTGGAAATCAATCTGACACTTACTCAGAAAATTAGGAATAGTGCTATTACAAGATCTAGCCATACCATCCTGGACATATATTTGAAAAATGTTCAACCTTACAAGGACATTTGCTCATCTATGTTCAAATAGCAGCTTTATTCATAAAAGCCAAAACTGGCAAACAACCCAGATGCCCCTCCACCGAAGAATGGATGCAGAAATTGTGGTACATTTACACAATGGAATATTACCCGGCAATTCAAAACAAGGGAATCATGAAATTTTCAGGCAAATGGTGGGAACTAGAATCAACCTGAGTGAGGTGTGCCAGAAGCAGAAAGACACATATGACAAATACTCACTTATAAGTAGAGATTAGCCATATAATATTATATAGGATAAACGTACTAAAATCTATAGCAAAAAATAAAATAGAGTACCCTATGAAAGAGGCAATCCTCACTCAGAAAGGCAAATGGGATGGACATCAGAGGAGGGAGAAAACAGGTAGCAGGTCAAGAGCCTACCACAGAAGACTGAGATGTAGATGCTGAGACTCAGAGCCAAACTTTGAGCAGAGTGCAGGGAATTTTGTGGAAGGAGGAGGAGATAGAAAAACCTGGATGGGACAGAAGCTCCAAGAGCAGACCACAAGAGCAAATGAATCAGAGCCCATTAGACCTGCAGAGACTGTTGCAACAACCAAGGACCATGCATGAAGAGGACCAAGACCCCCTGCTTGGATGTAGCCAACAAGCATCTCAGTCTTCATGTGGGCTTTCTAGTAAGGGGAACAGGGGCTATCTCTGACATGTACTCTGTTGCCAGCTCTTTGAAAACTTCCCTCTAGTCAGGGTAGGGGTGTCCATTGCCAGGCCACAGTGGAAAAAGGTCCAGGAAGTCTGGATGAGAATTGATAACCTGAGGTCAGACACTAGGGGAGGAGGGCTTCCCCTTTCTGAGAAATAGGGGAGGGGAATAGCAGGGAAGAGTTAGGGAGGGTGGGATCATAAGGAGAATAGTGACAGGGCTACAATTGGAATATAAATTGAATAAATTATTAAAAAATAAATTTAAATTTAAAAAGCAACCTATATTTCTACATGTATCTATAATTAAGTTGATTACTTTGAACTTTGATTGAGTTACTGATCATTTAAATATATATATTTTTTTGCAACAAATACATTTAGAAGCAAATCTAGAAGTGCTATTCTAAGAATAAAGCACTTAAAGTGAGGGAGCAGAGGACAAGGGAGTGTAAGGAGGGGTGGATATAATCACAGTGCATTGAACATACATAAAAACTGTCAGCATAAAAATCTAAGTAAAATTGATTTAACTAGGTCATAAATAATATAAAAATGTAAGTGCCTTTACCCTGGTGGGGACAGGCGCTCCAAAAGCAGACCAACTGGGCCAAAAACAAACAAACAAAAAAACCTGAGCTCTGGGAGCCCTGCAGAGACTGATACTACAACCAAGGTCAATGCATGGAGAGGACCTAAAACCCTGGCTCAGATGTAGCCCATGGACTCAGTATCCTAGTGGGTGTTCCAATAACGGGAGCAGGGCTTTCTCTGGGATGAACTCAGTGGATGGCTCTTTGATCACCTCCCCTGGTGGTGCAGCCTTGACAGGCCACAGAAGAAAACAATGCAGCCAGTCCTGATGAGACATGATAAGGTAGGGTCAGATGGAAGGAGAGGAGGACCTCCACAGTCAGTGGACTAGGGGAAGGACATAGGGAGAGAAGAGGGAGGAAGGGTGGGATTAGAAAGAGAAACAGCTTGTAGACAAATTGAATAAATTGTAGGAAATTATAATAAAAAATACAATGTTTTTTATTTTTTTAATTATTTTACATTAATTACATTTTACTCATTTCGCATCCCAGCTGTAGCCCCTTCCCTCATTCCCTCCCAGTCCCACCCTCCTGCTCATCCCCTCCCTGCCCCTCTCCAAGTCCACCAATAGGGGAGGCCCACCTACCCTTCCATCCAAATTTAGCTTATCAGGTCTCATAGGACTGGCTGCAATGCTATCCTCTGGGTCCTGGCAAGGCTGTTCCTCCCTCGGGTGAGGGAAGGTTAAAGAACCAACCACTGAGTTCATGTCAGAGACAGTCCCTTTTCCCCTTACTAGGGAACCCACTTGGATACTGAGATGCCATGGGCTACATCTGAGCAGGGGTTCTAGGTTATATCCATGAATGTACCTTGGTTGGATTATCAGTCTCAGAAAACACCGCTGAGTCCAGATATTTTGATTCTGTTGCTCTCCTTGTGGAGCTTCTGCTCCCTCCAGGTCTTTCTATCTCCCTCTTCTTTCATAAGATTCCCTGCACTCTGCCCAAACATTGGTTATGAGTTTCAGTGTCTGCTTTGATACACTGCTAGGTAGAGTCTTTCAGAGGCCCTCAGCGGTAGGCTTCTGTCTTGTTTCTTGTTTTCTACTTCCAATGTCCTTCCTCTTTTTCTAAGTGAGGATTGAACCTCTTACCGGGCTCCTCCTTCTTGTTTAGCTTCTTTAGGTGTATAGATTTTAGTATGAGATTCAGCTATACCACTCCTAAGCATATAACCAAAAGATGCTCAAATATACAACAAGGACATTTGTTTAACCATGTTCATAGCAGATTTATCTGTAATAGCCAGAATCTAGAAACAATCCAGATGTCCATCAATGGAGGAATGGATACAGAAACTGTGGTACATTTATACAATGGAATACGACTCAGCAATTAAAAACAAGAAAATCATGAAATTTGCAGGCAAATCATGGGATCTAGAAAAGATCATCCTAAGTGAGGTATCCCAGAAGCAGAAAGACACACACGGTATATACTCACTTATAAGTGGACACTAGACCTATAAGATAGGATAAAAACATTTTTACTTGATTTGTTTTGACTATAATGAGAGCCTCAGGAAGTCTGACATTTTCTGTGACATGGTATCTATCTATATGTCTGTCTGTCTATCTATCTATCTATCTATCTATCTATCTATCTATCTACCATCGGTCTATTATATTTGAATGTTTGCTTGTGTCTGTCTACTTACATGCAGAATTTCTGTGTTGCATTATATATGTTATATGTAACTTGAATAAGAAATGAAACTGATAATTATACTTTAAACATAAATTAAATCATGAATATAAAATGTGACTTCTGCCAATAATAAAAAAGAAAAAAGATATAAAATGAAGAAATCCATATAATTTATGTCATCACTAGGACCATCATTTTTGAAAAGGACTTATATTTTGAACTTTCCTATCTATTTTGTGGTTTTGTTTGTTTTATTTTATTTTGGTTTTTGTTTGTTTTTAGACGAAAAATAGTCCCATTCAAAATTGTCCAAGTTCCATTGTTTCAACATGAAGTGTTGATAACATAATGTCTAATAGGATATAATGCAAACATTGGTAGTAGATAATTCATTGTATCTATGTAATTATTAGATAATTTGTTCCACATACTAACAAATAATGGCATCTTTCTCTGGAAAAGTTGAGGTCATTACACATCCCTTATTCCTCTAATGGGTTTGAACTTGCTTATGTATGGAATTTGTTGCTTAGCGTTTTGACACCGTTTTATTTGATCACATTTGGTAGCATTTACCATGCACATCCCATCTGATGGTGAATTCTCGAGGCAACTCTACCCTAGAATAGTTGGTGTTTCTCTCCTACTGAGGACACACTTGTCGTGAATGCTGATCTGCCTTTTTAGCTGTTGACATTTTAGAGTCTTGACATATTTATAATTCAGGCTAAAGATGTGTGCTGATGCGTAAACAGACCTAAGTATATTAAGCCTTCTTCAGCTTTTGTTCTGTGAGACAAAGTATAAAAGAGGGAACATTATAAAATAAGCTCTTATTTCATAGAAAAAAAAAGTGGTTAATTTTTACTATGGATTTGTTGATGACAGAATAATACCTGAATAATACATTTAAGAAAAGAGCAACTTCACACTTGAATGAACTGAAAATGTCATTTGCTTTAAACTTTAATTTTTACAATTTTTATTTATAAGAAAAATTTAACATAGGTATTCTATATTCTCCTTCATTCATCTGTTTGTAAAATTAGCATTTTATGATACCTCACTGCATTTAATAAAAAATTTTTCTGAAGTATGTAATTTTAAAAATAACTTATATTCTCCTGATGTAATTGTTAACTCAGGAGTTTACTGCCTCCATCCAATAACCTAGGGCTAATCCTAAACTTCTAGCCTCCCTACACTCTAATCTAGGCCTAGAGTGTTTTCAGCCTCTGAGATGTTCTGCTGAATACTCTCACCCTTTCTAGCTCCTTTTGAACTTTTGTTGGCTGGTTCATCTCAGCTGTTCTGGATCAAACCACTCTCCAAGCTGAGTAATTCGAATTGGCTTCCTCTCTCAGCTTCTTAGTGAATTGCTCTTCTTGGCCTCAAACTAACCCTAGCAATCTGTTCTAATTGTCTGGCTGCCTCTCACTCTCGGGGTCATTTTGTCTCACCTGTGTCCAGCTTGTTATATCTTCAAGCTGTCTCTGTTCCTGGTTAGACTGCCTTCTCCCCCCAACCCCCACACTGCTGTCTTAACTAGCCTCTCTTTCCAGTGCTGTTCTGAGTGTTGGGCACATACAATCTTTGAGTCATTCCGTGCAGTTTTTCTATTATTCATCACTTTCTCTGCCCATCAAATGGATGTCACTTTGAAACCTGGGAGCTTTCTTCTACAAATTAACTTTGCCTTCCTTGTTTGGGATTAAAGGTGTCATTCCAGCTGAGTCACACAAATTTAGGAGGTCTTTAGATATAATCCTGCCAGAAAATTCCTCTGTATCTAATTGCTCTGATTATTTTATTTTTCTTTCATGATTCTATCATATTCCTTTTGGTCAGAGTTTCATTATATTGTCTTTTTAGATTTCTCTTTTCAGCAAGGCCTTTGGTAGTGCTGGTAATGGTGGCTGCCCACCTGTTCTCATGCTGAAGTTGAAAAAGGACTATGAATGAAGTTTTCAGCTTCTTACTGGCTAATACAGTCAGTTATTCACAATGTATTTTTAAAAAGAAAAAGATGTGGATTTCCTTCTATTGCTTTCCAAATCTTTTTACATTAATGTTTTATGTCAGTTTTTTTCTTAATTACTTTTTCCTGAAGAGAGAGAGAGAGAGAGAGAGAGAGAGAGAGAGAGAGAGAGACTCTGACAAAACCAAGTTATGGTAGTAAGGGTTAATTTTGATTGACATTCTAAACCAAAAAATTTAAGGTACCAGAATTTTAAGGTGACTGGTGCATTGTATCCTTAATTAGAAAGCAGAAAGCAATTATCCGTGTCCACAGATTGTTTTTCTTTTTGTTCATCCTAGTACCACAGCGGATGGAGCAGTACTGCCTACCTCAGTTAAACTAAACTACATAATCCTTAGCTCACATTAAGACAGGTTCCCAATTGATTATAAATTCCGTAAGTCATGAGTCAGTATTAGTTAAAATACAGGGCAAAACATACATGTCCCTAAAACATTTAAAAATGAGTAAATTTGATAGTTTTTTTAAAACTCATTTTAACAGGAAGTTGAAAAAAACTGTGATTGCTCTTACATGTTTGTATAAGGGCACGATTATGCACCTTTAACTTAATGACAATTAAGTTAAGAAAAAAATAACAGTTTTGAGAAGCACAGACAGAATAAACACATGCTTCATTGCAGCCAATTACCTTTACTCATTTTTTATGTTTGTATTTTTTTAATTAATTACAGTTTATTCACTTTGTATCCCAGCTGCAGCCTTCTTCTTCATTCCCTCCCAGTCCCACCCTCCATCTCTCTTCCCCTCTTTTTTTTCCCTCCCCCAGCCCACTAGGGGAGGTTCTCCCCCTCTTCTATCTGACCCTAGCCTATCAGGTCTCATCAGGACTTGCTGCATTGTCTTCCTGGTAAGGCTGACTGCCCTCAAGGGGAAGCTATCAAAAAGCCAGCCACTGAGTTCAGGTCAGAGACAGTCCCTCTTCCCATTACTAGGGAACCCACTTGGAGACTGAGCTGCCATGGGCTACATCTGTGCAGCAGCTCTAGGTTATCTCCATGCATGGTCCTTGGTTGGAGAATCAGTCTCAGAAAAGACCCCTGTGCCCAGATATTTTTGGTTCTGTTGCTCTCCATGTGAAACTCCTGTCCCCTTCAAGTCTTTCATCTCCCCTTTCTCTCAAAAGATTCCCTGCAGTCTGCCCAAACTTTGGCTATGAGTCTCAGTGTCTGCTTCCATACCCTGCTGGGTAGTCTTTCAGAGGAACTCTGTGGAAGGCTTCAGAAAGACACACACAGTATATACTCACTTATAAGTGGATATTAGACATAATATCTTTTACTTTTAAAGGGAACAGATACTACTAAACTTGAGAAAATGTTATCATTAAAATAAGACTCTATTCCTCGAGTATGGTGACTTGAAAAAAAAATGAAGACATGTTAAAGAAATACATTAAAATATTTTGATTCATTTGAAGTGATTTTTGTACAAGATGAAAGACATGTATCTTACTTCCTTAATTTATAGGTTAATATCCAGTGTTGTCAGTAGCATTTGTTAAATAGTTTTTTTTTTCTTTTTCTTTCACATATGTTTTTCCTCCTTTGTGAAATTTGGTGATTACCATAACTCATTTTACTTATTTATGATCATCAGTTTTCTTCCATTTTTAGGCCTTTTTGTTTATATTCTAGTACCAATCTGTCTTTGCAAGTATAACTCTGTAGTATAACTGAGATCAGGTATGGAAATACCTCCATCTCTAACTTCTGAGGATTTTTCTTTTTCCTGTTCATGGTCTTTGATGAAACTATATAAATTCTTTGTCATGTTTTAAAGTTTTTGTGGTAAAAAAGGAGGAACACAATATGTTGCTGGTGAGGGTGTAAATTAATAGAGTTATTATGGAAATCTGTCAAGAAGGTTCTGAAAATATTACAAGGAGAGCTACCATATGAGCCAGCTGTTTCACTCCTGGTAGTATATTCAAAGAACTCAATATCCTTCTATAGAAATATTTGCACATCTATAGTTATTCCTTTTCTATTATGATGGAAATGCAACAGAAACAACATAAATCTCTATCAACAGAAGAATGAATGATAAAGGCATGACATAGACACACAATGCATACATAGTCACCTTTTGAATATATCTTGGAATTTGTAGAAAAAAAATTATGTGGACAAACGAATGTATACTATTAAGTGAGGTCACTGCAACTCAAGAACAAACAAAACAAAGCAAAAGCATGTTCTCCTGAGTGTACAGATGCTAGTCTATTGTGTATGTTAATTTGTACACAAAGAATGGTGAGTGTATGTAGTACAAAATCTAGAAAAGAGACCGAGAGGAGGAAATAAGCTTTCATTTCCTAATTTTAACTTGGTCATAATTTGTGGTGTGTGTGTGTGTGTGTGTGTGTGTGTGTGTGTGTGTTGAATGAGCCAAAAAAAAAATCTAATTTGTAGCAACCATAACATTTTAAGTAAAACTGGATGAGTTCAAAAAGGCCATTCTAGCTATCTAAAAGTTGATTATCAGACATGGAGCTTGAAGAAAGCAACTGTTTTTTTGACTGGCTAATCAGTCAAGCTGTATGATGGGGTTTGGTGAATTCACAACAATAAAGTTATTACAATATCCAGAATGGAAATACTTAATATTTTAGAAAGCCAAAAAAAGTGTCAAAAAGCTTTGTAAAATGTGATTAATTAAATACTTAGAATAACACAATCTAGTTCATGTGGAAATTTTGTTGACATCGATAATTATTATTATTATTATTATTATTCACTAAAATGTGTTAATCACATATTAGAAATAATTAGATAATAAATCAAACAATGTATATCTTTATGGAGGTAATTGTTGGTGATACTGTTCTTGAAGATTCAATCAATACTTACATTCAGAGATAAGAAGATTAGAAAAATACAGATGTTTCTGGTGTCTTCTATAATTAAACTAATAACTAAAAAGACATAAAATAATCCATTTTATGTATCACTAAGTATCGCTAATTAAATATATTTATAAAATGTTTCATGCAAAACACATTCAAAAGCCATTTGCATGGTATTCTGAAATAGCCAAAACACTCAAAACTATGATCCAGAGAATAAAGTAAATCTGCTCCCCACCTGAACTTGAAAATATTCAGTTTATCTAGTTATTTAAAGAAATGGATCAGCTTACTTTGTCACATAAACCTCCCACATGGGGAATCCTGTTTTATTTCTTTATACTTTTCTCTTTATACATAGCTCCTGTCAAAATATTTCACATGGAATCACAGAATCTTGGCCAAATTTCTCATACCTGTCTTTGGTGTTTCTGTTCCAAATCAGCAGCACTAACACTTATCAAATATTGAATAAACAATACGCTAGGCAAATCACAACACCTTTAGTCATCATCTGTTTCAAATAATATGGTCCTGAAATAGCAGTTAGTGGAACACAGTTTAACAACCAGTCAGTAGGGTTGGCAGAAATACTACAGCAACATTTGGTGATAAAGCCATTTCTGGCAATGTGTGTTATCTGTTTTTGTCAAAGACAATGTACTTGTTACCTTTACATTGGTGTTTGAAGAAATTTTCACAAAATATGTATAGACAGAAAACGTGTGAGACAGTTTATTGCAGGCACCGTGTTGGCCACTCCCGAAAAGGCTTATCGGGTAATCACAGTCTTGTTAGAGAGAACGGGTCTGGTTTCAGGTTCCTAGGAAGAAAATAAGATATACTCTAATGACACCAGTCTGTAATCAGGTTATCGAGAAACATTTGTGGCTTCAATTGGCCTTCTATTTTTTCCTGTTCAGATGAAGCAAGCTACCATTTTGTGAATCACTCTCTGGAAAGGCCCGTATGGCAAGTTACCAATGGAAGCCTCCACTGAGCAGCTTGTGTGGAGCTGAGGTCTCAGTCCAAAAATATGGCAGAAATGCAGCCTTGCCAGTAATTAGCTTAGTAAACTGGGAAGTGAATCCAATCAGGTCTAGTAATGAATGACTACAGCAAGCTGAGCACACTCTTGACTCAAAAGAAAATGTAATAAATGTCTATTGTTTTATGACTGTAATCTTTGTAGGAATTTGTGCCACAATTAACAATCTACTCCCTAATGCTATTGGAAATATTTATCAGGATATGCACTTTTATTTCTCTAACTTTTCCACCTTTGTTGCTATATGATCTTTGCAAGAATCAGAGAAAGAGCAGAGGCAGAGAAAAAAAAAAAAAAAAAAAAAAAAAAAAAAAAAAAAAAAACAAAACCTGAATTTGTTAGGAGCAAATTCAAGTCCCTTTTCCATTAAAAGGAGATGCTCCAAGGAAAAGCATTTGAAGTTCAATAAATAGCACAGAATAAGGCCCCTTTGGAACTCAGGCATCCTCTTTCAAAAACCAGCCTTTGCCAACCCAGAGTGTGAGATATAAATGAACCCTGAATTTCTAATAGAGATTAAAATAATTCTTGGAAGATGTCACAGAGGTTCTCTTCTTGACGACAATGCCCATCTGCAAGTTATTTCAAGGTTCTGAATTCTCATTTCAGTGGAAAATTAATTATAAAACTATCTCAGCTTTTAATGGATTTTAAATGATCTAAAAGCCCTCTCTGTGTTTTTAATGTGTAATTCCTTTATAGCAACAGCTGAATAGACATAAAGAATAAACTTTATGAAGCATGCACTACATCAGTAACTTCCATGTATTTGAAGTTCCTTTCACATTTTTAATGTATGCTATGAATAAAATTTCTCTCACGTGAATTTGCAATTTACTGAAAACGATTTAATTGAAATATATGTATTTCTATTTACGACTATTTTTTTCTTGTGTAGTATAAATCTTATTTTCCATAATATAGTCAAATTCATTTTGAAGACTGTAAAAAAGTAATTTCAGGCATAAAAATGTTTTAGATACTAAGCTAATGAGTAAATTGTTCTAATCTTTGGCAGTACTATATTCAAGACTTGAGATCAGTTATAGAGTACAAGAAAAAACTGAGCCTCGTTTCCGGTAAAAATGATTTCATGACAATGTGTTCATGTTAGATATTGAAAATTGCAACATTACCTCAACCATTATGGATTTCACTGTAATTCATGAAAGATAATTGAAGTAAAACACTATTTTAAGAATTGACTATGTCTGTCTCTCTGTGTATGTGAAGATGAAGGTAGCGCCTGTTAAGCAGGACATTGTCTTATCCCCTGGAACTGGAGATACAAGTGGCTGCAGCCTCCTGATGTGGGGCCATGTAACTCAGCTTCAGTCCTGTGCTCTGATGAGCCATATCATAATACCTGTATTATTAAAAGGAATTATAAATAAGCCTCCAGAGTCTTATTTACCAAATGAAAAGAGTATAATAATTTCTATCTCACAGACTTGTTGTGAGGACTAAGTTAACAGCAGTACTGTGAGAGTATCTCAAATATAAAATGCTGTGTACTTTCTTCACTGCTACTTTCAACGTTATAATATGAGTCTGACAGAAAAAAACTTTGTATTACTTGTTGGAAATATTCATTCAATTATTTATTAACCATAAACATAAAAACACACGAACATGACTCATGTACCTCTATCTAATGTTTGAGTTAGTGCTTTATAGATGAAATACTCCTGTTAATAAATAGGAAGGGTAAACAATAGTCAGAAAGATGGTTATGGATATTTTAGTAGGCATATGAACATGCAAATAAATATACATACCTACTTAAGTTAATATAAACATATATAAATAAGATGTCACAAACAATACCAACATCTTTTTTGATTAAATAATGTCCATAAAAGCAGCCATGTTAGTGTATATAATTCATAACCATAGAGAAGACATATATTCATACAGCAATAAATTCAAAATACTGAACAAAAAGAGAAATTGAAAAGTGTCTTTCACAGGCCCTCTGTGGTAGGCTCTTGTCCTGTTACTTTTTTTCTCCTACATCCAATGTCCATCCCATTTGTCTGTTACCCTGGGTAACATCTTACCCCAGGTCCTCTTTCTTGTTTATCTTCTTTAAGTGTACAGATTTCAGTATATTTATCCTATCTTATAGGTCTATATATGTGAGTATATACTCTAGCAGTGTACCAAAGCAGATACTGAGACTCATAACCAAACCTTGGATAGAATGCAGGGAATCTAATGAAAGAAGTTAGTAATACCTGGAGAGGACAGGAGCTCCACAAGGACGAAATATATCTGGGCACAGGGGTCTTTCATGAGACTGTTCCTCCAACCAAAGATCATGTATGGACATAACTTAGAATCCCTGCTCCAATGTAGCCCATGGTAGCTCAGTATCCAAGTGGGTACCCTAGTAAGGGGAACAGGGACTATTTCTGACATGAACTCAATGACTGGCTCTTTGACCTCTCCCCGCCACCCCCCGAGGGAGGTGCAGCGCTGCTAGCCAACAGAGGAGGAATTTGGAGCCAGTCCTGAAGATACCTGATAAACCAGGGTCAGATGAAAGGGGAGGAGGTCCTCCCCTATCAGTGTACTTGAAAAGGGGCAGGGAGGAGATGAGGTGGGATTGGGAGGGAATGAGGGAGCAGGATACAACTCTGATACAAACTTAATAAACTGTAACTTTATTTTAAAAAAAAGTTGAAAAGTGGGACTTACAGAATGCATGCTGTGATGTCAATCAAACTATTTCAAAAGATATTCTTACAGAAAACAGACCACAGCAAAAGATAACAACAAAAAAAATTAAGACAAAACTGAGAAGAGCACATGCTGCTAGGAACAAGGTTGAGCAGGTATCCTTGTTGTATAGTTGAGCATATTTCAGGTATATGCCTAGGAGAGGTCTAGCTGGATCTTGAGGTAGCACCATTCCTAATTTTCTGAGAAAGCATAATTTTTAGTATCCAAAATCTGGAAATACCCAGATGCCCCTCAATGGAGGAATGAATACAGAAATTGTGGTAAATTTACACAATGGAATACTACTCAGCAATTAAAAACAAGAAAACATGAAATGTGCAGGCAAATGGTGGGAACTAAAAAAAGATCTTCCTGCGAGAGTTATCCCAGAAGAAGAAAGACACACTAATTTATAAGTGTACACTAATTTATAAGTGTATATTAGCCATATAATACAGGATAAACATACTAAAATCTATACACTTAAAGAAGCCAATCAAGGAGGACCCTAGGGAAGATGCTTAGTCCTCAATCACGAGGGCAAACTAGATAGATATCGGAAGCAGAAGAAGACTGGGAACAGGAGAAGAGCCTACCACAGTCGGCCAATAAAGACTCTACCCGGCACGATATGGAAGCAGATGCTGAGACTCATAGCCAAACTTTGGGCAGAGTGCAGGGAATCTTATGGAGAAATGGAGAGACAGAAAGACCTGGAGGGGAAAGGAGCCTCACAAAGAACAGAGCCAAAAAAATCTGGGTTCAGAGATCTTGCAGAGAATCTACCAAGGCCATGCATGGAGAGGACCTAGACGCTCTGCTCAGAAATAACCCATGGGCAGCTCAGTCTGCATTTGGATATCCTAGTAAGAAGAGCAGGGGGTGTCTCTTTCATGAACTCAGTGACCAGTTCTTTGATCTCCATTTCTTGGGGAGGGGGGAGCGTTATCAGGCCAGTACTGATGAGACCTGATAAGCTAGTGTTAGATAGTAGGGGAGGGGCATAAGGGGAGAAACAGGAGGGAGAGTGGGACTGGGAGGAGACAAGGGACAGGCTACAGCCAGGATATGAACTGAATAAATTTGGTTCTGTTGCTCTCCTTGTAGAGCTCCTGTCCCCTCCAAGTTTTTCTTCTCCCCATTCTTTCATTAGATTCCCTGCACTCTGCTCAAAGTTTGGCTATGAGTCTCAGCATCTGCTTCCATACCCTGATGAGTTGCATCTTTCAGAGGCCCTCTGTGGTAGGCTCCTGTCCTGTTCCCTGTTTGCTCCCTCTTCCAATGTCTATCCCATTTGCCTTTCTAAATAAGGATTGATCATCTTACCCAGAGTCCTCCTTCATGCTTAGCTTCTTTAGGTGTACAAATTCTAGCATGTTTAACCTATATTATATGTCTAATATCCATAGAAGTCTTTTCTGAGATTGATACTCCAACCAAGGAGCATGCATGGAGATAACCTAAAACCCCTGCACAGATGTAGCCCATGGCAGCTCAGTATGCCAGTGGGTTCCCTAGTAAGGGAAATGGGCTGTTGCTGACATGAACTCAGTGGGGGCTCTTTGATCACTTCCCCCTGAAGGCAGAACAGCCTTACCAGGCCACAGAGGAAGACAATGTAGACAGTCCTTATGAGGTCTGATAAGCTAGGGTCAGATGGAAGAGGAAGAGGACCTTTCCTCTCAGTAGACTTGGGAAGGATCATGGGAGGAGGTAAGGGAAGGAGGGTAGGATTGGGAGGGGAGAAGGGAGTGAGTTACAGCTGAGATACAAAGTAATAAATTATAAAATAAATTAAAAATAAAGTATAAAACAAAGTGAATAAATTGTAATAAATAATAAATAAACTAAAAAAAACCCTAAATCTGCTGAGGAGAAAGTCAAGTCCTCAAAGGCATCTGTTAGTGGAAAAATACTGGGCAGATTGGCATAACTAGTGTGTCTTAAAATTTATGTAAAATTCTCTACAAAATTATGTGACAAAATTTAATTACAAAGCTTCTAACAGTGGGTTTAGACTTTATTTTGATATTCAGTTTTCCATTATAAGCATATATTAAATGAAAAGCATAACCTTACATAGAAACAAAAAAAAATGATTTCTCCAAATAAAAATGAGGTGCCTTGTTCATCACCTCAGTATATTACAATGGGGAATAATAGGATAAATATACACAGGAGAGATCACACAACTCGTCTTTTCTGGGTACAGTAGTTTTTGCACGTGCAATTTTAAAATTTTATACAAGATTTGCACAAAAACAGAGGAATTTAGGCCACAGAGCCACTTAAATGTGACTAAGTTTCATAATTATCATCGGGAAAAATAGTTTTACACCAGAAATATGGTGAAAACTGCCATTGTTTGAATTTTTAACTTATATAACAGAATTCAGTAGTCATTAGATTATATAATAACTTATAACAAGTATTTGTGGTGTTTTCATTATTGAATGTGAAATTATTCCAGAATCTTAGAATTTTTATATGTTCAGTTAAAAACTTATTTAACAACTTTTATTAGCCCAGATGTAAAATCTTGGTATGTTACTAGGATTTATAAATGTTAGTATTGTTTTGGGTGTATTTTTGTCACGTAAAAATGAATAATGTCACAATAACAATAGTTTTGGGTTGTTAATATACTCAATATAGTACATTAAATAATTACAAAAATTATTTCACAGATACTGATTAATTAATGAGAAAGTTGTATTACTTAAAACTGGAATATACTGTTCCATTACAAATGTAGTATTTGTGAATTCTTTGAAATAAAACATGTATTATGTACTCATTCAGATATATTATAGTCAAATCAGCATCTTCATATAATAATTTGAATTTAAAATAGGTGTACATGTACATTGACTTAAGCTTAATTAAAATGTCTTATTAATGAAATGTGCTATGAAATGCTAGTTCTATTTCTAGTTGGTTTCTTTCCTTTTGGAGAAGGTAGATTAACCCACAGCCAGCCAGTTGCCTTATGTAGCATGTGTCCACTCCCCTTTGGAATAGCCATTTGTCACTCATTTGCTAAGCCACGGGCAGGCCATGCCACATGTGACATGCTCGGCATTGATTCATTTCTCTTTTGTTATCACATTCCATCTCAGATTCTTCTGAATTAACAATAAGTCTGTAGTCCGTACCTGCACACTGAAATGAAAATACAAAGTGCTTCTATAACTTAAAAAAAAAAAAAAAGAATTATTTTTCTTTGAAGTTAGTGTGTTAATAACCTGGAAACTGTTTATTATTTTATTACTCACCATTGGAATGGAAGAGGCTCCTCTCACTTGTAGGGAGGGAAGCTACAAAAAGGGAAAGAAGGACGACAGTTTGAGAACATGAGCCGCACGGAGCTCGGTTGATGAGAGAGCACCGCTAACACACCAACACCTGGCTACTCAGGTCCTACTGCTGCAGATTCTGAGCACGGCGGCAGGCTTCTGCCGTCTCAGTTCGCGCAGTAAAGATAGGAGAGAAGACCGAGGTCATCTTCCACTACCTAAAGAATGCCTCACTTCTCTCAAAGAATCTACCAAGATTCAGATTAACAATGATCCGAGACTAGAATTAGAGCTCAGTGACAAAGGACTTTTGTGGATTATCAAGACACTGGGTTCAGTTCACAGCACTAAAACAAATAAAGTCCAAAACAGACTGAGTAACCAGCCAACAAACTGAAAAATCAAAATCAAATTAAAAGAACAAACCAATAATAACCACCACCACAGCAAACCCTGATACTTAGGTAAGAATTAGCTCCATGTCTGAGAGGTAGCTCTCTCGAGGGCCAAATGACCTGCACCAAAAACATCCATACAAGCAACATTATGCAACTGAGAAGGTTATTTTCAGAACTGTATATGCATACACATATGCCTTTGTGCACACAATGACAATTAGTGATAAGACATAGAGAATTTGAAGGAGAGTGGGAAGAGATATATGGGAGGATGTGGAAGGAGGAAAGGGAAGGATGAAATGTAATTACATTATAATAGCAAAAAGAAATAAAATATTATTTACAAGAAATCTTATAAATCAAACATTTATGAAGATAAAAAGAATTATTTTTGTACAAATTATTTGGAAAGAAAATGTATCAAACAAATCTTTACCTAGTATAGACTTTCCATTTTATACTGTGATAAATCTAAGTAAACTCTGCTTTTTTCATTTTCTGTGGCACGCTGAGCTTTTATTTTTACCGACAATACCTTTAAAATTTAATTGGTTCAATTAAGATAATTTAAGATAAATCATTTGCACCACATAGATGAAAACAGAGAAAATGACAAGTGCTTTCAATCATAACACATAAAATCTCTCCATAAAATGCATCAGTCCCAGCTGTCTATATCCATATATGATTTGAATTTTATATCATTTCTGCAGGGATATTGATGCAGTGATGAGAAAAGATCATAAAGAAAAACCAGAAGATTTGGCAGTATCTCTTTCAACTAGTATTAATTAGAATAATGATTTCCACATGGTGAAATCTATATTTTCTATGAACTCATGACACTAATTTTAAAGTGATATCTGTAATTAATACAAGCATATATTTGAGAATATTTTTAACTCCTGAGTTTTGTATAATTATTACATGTATGTATATACATACATATATAGCCATGTGTTGTATATGTATACACATATGTTGCATTTTGTGTGCTTACGGTTGGATTTCAGAGAATACCAGAAACCTTTCTTGAGTAAAGTCTCCTGAGTAAGGGTAGCTTTTCTCAGGAATTAAGCACCATGCTTCTTGCCAGACAGGCATCCTGTGTTTTGGTCAAGTCTCTGCCATTTCCTGACTAAACTGTCTTCAGCAAATTGATCTAAGTTCTTGCTAAGTCAGTTCCCTCCATTACAACTTAGTGTGAATAATCCAGCTAATAACCATAAGGTACTAATTAGGAAAAAAAAAAAAAAAACTGTATGAATTCTGCTGCTATCAGCTTTTGGTGGTAGAAAGGATTAGATAATTTTCCCTCATAGTTTTAGATTATATCTCATTTTCTCAGAAAAGAGCCTAGGAGCATCTCACATTCAGTGTAACCCAGGAAAGATTTGCATGCTCTGTGAGTTAACCTAAATGCTGAAAATGTCATTCATTATAGTGAGATGGAGAGCCCAGAAAGACCAAGTTGTCATATTCTCACCTTTGGAAATGATCATGGTCCCCAGAAAGGCAAAGATTTTCCCTTATGTGACATCAGTGAGCTTGTTCGTCAGTGGGTCATCTGTAATATACCATGAGTTACACAAGGGCTGAGATAATTTCAAACTTATTGTACCAAACTGATAGGATTTTCTGTTTCAAAGCACTAATTAAAAATGAAATAAAGGAGCAACAGAGTGTAAGGATACCAAAAAATGTAGATATTGCAGAAAAAAATCACACTAGAATAGAAATAATTGAATCTTTAGTACAATATCAGACATTTGTTGATGTTGGTGACTCTTCAAAAGGCACCAGAAGGACAAATGTTGATGTAGGTCTGCTTGTGGCATCATTATTTGTAATTAGTGCCAATTGAAAAGTGTGGTTATTTTCTCACTTTCTGGGGAGGATCTTGAAAACACTTTCATAATTTTGAAGTAGCAGAAGTCTCACAAAGGCTCCAGAAATCAGATTTGATATTGAGAATGTGAAAGAACAGAATTAGGGTCTACTTAATTTTCATCAGACTCCTGTGCTTTCCCTGTTTGAAATCCGTGGAAAATCCACCTGGAACTCAGCGTAACCTCACTTCTGAAACTTTAAGTGATGCCCTTGGGTCTTTGGCTACAGATTGTGTTAGTTGTATTCAATTTTTCCCTCCAGAGATCATCTCTACAACTTCACAGCAGAAGTTTTATATAATAGTTATTGTTGACTATTGGAATGTTTGCCCCAGTAGCAGTTAATTAAGGAGACCCAGGCAGATTTTTACTTTTAATATTTATTTTAATTAGCTTCAGCATTTTGCTTCATAGAATTCTGCTGGCTACTTGGTACAATAGGATATGACAAGTAGCTAGTATTAACTGAAAGGAAACCCATTAATCCTATAGGAAAGATTCAGTGAAATAGAGTGATATTAAAATCACGTAAATTCAAAGAATTTGTTGAATGAACCAAAAGGTAAGGTAATAGGAACAGAGTAATAGGATAAGTGATACTCAAATATCATATTAGTTATTGAGATTCCTCTCTTATTCAGTATGCTTGTACCTTTAATAAATTTGGTTCTAACATTAATTTATTTCTTGGCTCTTTAAAACAATACTATATATTTCCTTATGTTTTTATAAATAGGATATTTCTCTGTGTAATGAAAAGCAAATAATACTCATTACTGCTCTTCAGAATGAGTTAAAATATGAAAATATATTGGGTACTTAGGACATAGGGACAGAAAGATCAGGAATGCAAGTCAAGAATTAGCTACATAGTAAATTCAGTGATAAGAAAGAGTATTCAAATATATACTTGGAATGTATTTGGAACATATGTATATTAATTTGAAATATATATTTCAAATACTCTACCGTCTTCAATTTAATAACATACCATGGTATTGATATGAAATATTAGTATACCTTACTTATCACTGCCTTATCTTACATCCATTCAATAATGCTCATGAAAATGACAAAGGTACTGCATATATTTAAAACATAATTACACAGACAATGCTATGCATATAATTAAGTGTTACTTTTATATTCTATTAGTTCTTCTTTTGCAGAAAATCTTTTGGGTCCACAGCAGTTGGTAATAGCATGCACTATTTCTTTTCTCCTGTGCATTGTATTACATTCCTGCTAGAAATTAAAAAATAATAGAAGTCAGAAAAGAGATAGAGCTTTGGTTATTCATTCCATACAATATAAATATGTAGATTTACTTATAGCAAGTATATCAGCAATTCCACACATACAAAACTATGTCGCAGAAGAAAGATCTGTAGCTCATCATCGTTTTAAAAAAAAAATCTAAGTTTTAAGAAGTAACAGAGTATATTTGTGAAGTTTATGTGTATCTCCAAAAGTATAGCTTTTGAGAAACATTAAATGAAGAAACAGATTGAATTTGGCAGACAACAATCATTTACACTCTTTTCATTACACTCCAACTATTTCTCCACAGGAGAACTAGAATAATGACTTTTGTAGCCATCCAAATTTCACATCACTCCATGTGGAGTAAGTATTGTGCCAAGAATTGTTCTAGGCTGCTTGGGATATATCATGAAGTAGAAGACACAAAAGCTGCCACTGTCAGGAAACTTCCATTGTGAGAGATGCAGAGAAAAGTAAAAACAAGCAGGTGCATTGTGTCTTTGCCATTCATAGTGGGAACAAGTATGAGATGCATCAGGGAGCAAATGGACAACACCGGGAGGCATCAAAATGTAAATGAGCTCCCATCCTCTCCAGATCTTACTATTTCCCACTTCTTACATAAGATTCCATGCTCTCTGCCCAACAGTTGGCCATAAGTCTCAGCATCTGCTTTGATAGTCTGCAGGGCAGAGGCTTTCAGAGGCCCTCTGTAGCAGGTTCTTAGGTTGTTTCCTATTTTCTTCTGATGTCCATCCTCTTTGCCTTTTGGGATGGGCATTGAGAGTCTTAGTCAGGGTCCTCTCTCTTGATTACTTTCTTTATATGTACAGATTTAGTAGGTTTATCCTATATTATATGTTTATATGACTGAGTATATACTGTGTGTGTCTTTCTGCTTCTGGGACAGCTCACTCAGGATGATCCTTTCCAGGTCTCACCATTTACCTGCAAATTTCATGATTTCCTTATTTTTCATTGCAGAGTAATGCTGGAGAGGACAGGAACCCCTCAAGGAGATCAACAGAACCAGAAAATTTGAACACAGGGGTCTTCTCAGATACTCATACTCCAACCAAGTACCAGGCATGGAGATAACCTAGAACCCCTGCACAGATGTAGTCCATGACAGTGTAGTGTCCCAGTGGGTTCCATAGTAATGGGAAGAGGGGCTGCCTCTGACATGAACTGGTTGGCCTGCTCTTTGATCACCTCCCCCTGAGGGGGAGCAGCCTTACCAGGCCACAGAAGATGACAAAGCAGCCACTCCTGATGTGATCTGATAGACTGAGATCAGAAGGAAGGAGAGGAGTACCTCCCCTATCAGTGGACTTGGGGAGGGCCATGCCTGAAGAAGGGGGAGGGAGGGGCTTATGGGGGGATACAAAGTGAATAAACTGTAATTAATGAAATATAATTAAATTTAAAAATGTGAATGGGACTTCAGGTGGTATTTACTAGGAAGGTGGAGCTTGGCAAAAGACTTGAAAGCCTTGATGAAGCTACATCACAGAGGAGAATTCCTAGGAGAGGCAATAGGTAGGCAAAGTTTTATGTGTTTTCAGTAAAATTAGAAAAGGAAAAAAAATGTGAAAAAGAGGCAGGCCGGAGAAGGTGATTAGAGTGTAAAAATCATAGAAAAATCTAGCAGAAAGGACTATCAGACCAGCGTAAACACCATGGATTTTATTTTGAATGAAATAGGAAAAATTTAACAGTATCTATAGTTTTAAAAATGTTTGATTGATTTCAAAAGGAGGTATGGCTCATAAATACAGACCTAACTAGCATACATATTTATGTCCTCGATAGATTAGATATGGTTTTCCATAGACGGTTGGTTCTTTTCCACTGAACTGTGGTGATGCAAAAGGATTTGCTACCTCACTGTAATGGTAAGAAAAGCAGGAGGTAGAGTCGTAAAAGGAACAGATTGTTCTGTGAATAATGAGGGAGTGTTTCTCTTTAATTTCTATAATGAGGTTAGACTTGTGGGTAATGGGAAAGGATTGGTCATTGAAGCATATTTTGTGAGAAGCTGCTCCCTGTAACATAAAATGAAGCATCAAGATTTAGAAGAAAGTCCAGTTCCTGTCCTGTTGCTTGCTGTGCCACAGGAGTGCTCTGCTGTGGAGCTGTACAGTCATTCAGCTGATGCTGACGTTCTGAACTGGCTTCTTCAATGACATAAGGGCTTATAATGAATCAAATTTTAAATATTTATTCAAAATATTTAAAATACAGGTATTTGGCGTGTATCTAGGAAGCCCCTTCTGCACACTGAGCCATAGTCAGTAGTAGGTTAATCTACACTGATGTGCATCCTCTGCAGGTTGCATATTGGAAGATAAATGTTAGTCATTAAATATTTAGCTCTGAGCAGAACACAGACAAGAATAGAAAACTGGTGAGCAAGGGATGGGAAGAGGGCCAAAAGGTGCCATGCTGCAGAGACAAGAACACAGAGTTTTCCTCCTGATTAACAAAATAGTTCAGATAACAGTGCGGTTATTAACTCATTCAGGACACATTCTGCAGCTCTAATGAAACCGCACTTTGTGCTGAGTTATCAAGGACGGAGTATTTGATGTTGTCTGACATGAAAGGTGGCTTATGAGTTCATTCCCAGCAGTTGACGCCTTCAACTACATTAATATGTATCTCAGAAGATGTCACAAGCTACAAGAGGTAGGAGAGTTGAAAGTCAGCTCAGACATCACTGCCATATTTCAAAAGTTGCAATGCAATTGGTGTAGAGGAAGCGAGGAAATAGCCGCCATTCATATTTGGTTGCCTAATAAAACTCATGGATCTTTTAATTCTAGACATCATGAAGCAGTGATGAAAAATGTGTCATTTGACACAAATATGAACATTTGTGATTTAAATAATATGTAAGAACATGGATATTTTGAATGGAAACAAGTCTAGCTAACATCTACAAAGGAATAATCAAATTAGCCTGATATAGAGTGAAATTTTCATGTGGGTATCTGCAAATTAGAGCTTACAATCAATGAAAATGGGCAAATAATTGAAGTAAAATGTTCAAACAAAAGTTTGGGGGTGTTTTGGTTTTGTTTTGGTTTGTTTTCTTTGTTTTGTTTTGTTTTGGTTGTTGTTGTTTCTGGTTCTAGAAAGGGCTTGTGATGCCACGCTTGCTAGACAAGCGTTCTGCCACCGAATCCTATCTTTACACTTAATGCTTTATATTTTTAACACTATAATGCAGCTTCAGAATATATTTCATTTCATTTTGGTTCATGAGATGAGAAAAAAAAAATCTTTGAAAATTAATGCACGATGCCCAATCATTTCACATTGAAAGAAGTGATACATTTTCCCAAACCTAACCCAAAAGCTATCTCTAATGATAAGCACTTGCAGATAAAAATTGAGTTTTCTTAAAGAAGTCTCACTGGGGAAACAGACTTGTGTTTAAAGGAAGACTGCATATCCAGCTGCAGCTAGTCAACAGAAAACAAACTTAACAGTGTCTTTTGAGGACCCTAGTCTTATACTGTAACTTCAGGTTTGTTTGTTTGCTTGGGTTTTTTATTTCATTTTACTTTTATTTTATTCTCTGTCTCTCTCTTTACCACACAGGTCTTTGCATGTGTATAAAGGATACTAGTTTAATATTTTTATGAGATTCCTGAGTGCGAAAACAAGTGGGTCTTTTGTCTTGTGTCTTTTCTTCAGTTCTTTTCCTTCTGAGGGAGAGAAAGGGCAGGATCTGAATGGGAGGACAGCTGAAGAGGTACTAGAAGAAGAAGATGGAGGGAAAAACAGTAATCAGGATATATTAGGTGAGATAAAATGTTTTTTATATGAAAGAGATAGATAGATAGATAGATAGATAGATAGATAGATAGATAGATAGATAGATAGATAGATAGATAGGATAGATAGAATGGTATAATATGAATGGATAAGCATACAGAGATTGGTGCAGAATCACGGAGAGGTTGAATGTTGGCAGCTTACATTGTGTAATCACCCATTCACACTTCACAAAGGAAGCTCTAAAAGTGTAGACTGAGTTGAATATATGCTATATTTTGTACTTTTGGGTCTGGGATACCTCAGCTAAGATGATATTTCTTGCTCTGTTCATTTGCTTACAAATTTCAGGAGGTTTTCAAAATATCTGGGCCCAGGGGTCTTTTCTGAGACTGATCCTCCAACAAAGGACCATTCATGGAGATAACCTGGAACCCCTACTCAGATGTAGCCCATGGCAGCTCAGTATCCAAGTGGGTGTCTTAGTAAGGAGAATAAGAATTATCTCTGACATGAACTCAGTGGCTGGCTCTTTGACCACCCCACCCCAATGGGGGAGCAGCTTTGCCAGGCCACAGAGGAAGACATTGCAGCCAATCCTGATGAGACCTGATAAACTAGGGTCAGATTGAAGGGGAAGAGCATTGGAAACGGGCAGGGAGATGAGTCAAGGATGGTGGGATAGGGATGAATGAAGGAGGCATCTACAGCTGGGATACAAAGTGAATAAACTGTAATGGATATAACCTAGAACCTCCGCTCAGATGTAGCCCGTGGTAGTTCAGTAACCAATTCGTTCCCCACAGTAAGGGGAAGAGGTTCTATTTCTGACAGGAACTCAATGGCAGGCTCTTTGACCTCCCCACCCCCCCAAGGGATGAGCAATCCTGCTAGGCCACAGAGGAGGACTTTGCAGCCAGTCCTGAAGATTCCTGATAAAACAGGGTCAGATGAAAGGGGAGGAGGTCCTCCTCCATCGGTGGACTTGGAAACGGGCAGGGAGGAGATGAGGGAGGGAGGGTGGGATTGGAAGGGAATAAGGGAGCAGGATACAGCTGGGATACAGTTAATAAAATGTAACTAATAATATAAATTAAAAAAAGAAAAAAAAAGAAAATTTAAAACAAAAAAATTAAAATCTAATAAAAACTTTTCTTTCCTTTTTTTGGTTGAGGAACATCTCGGTTATTTTCGATTTCTGAGTATTATGAATAAAACAGTTGCCCTTTGACTCAAAGCAGGATGTCTTTTGTTGTATAGAAGATTTACAATTGTTGTTTTCAATGCATTCATATTATGGTCCTGTTCAAAAGGCTCTTTCTGTGTTTATAAATTAAGGCACATTTTCTGCCTTTTCCTCTTCATAGTACCAGATCTTATATTGAAGACCTTTATCTGTTTAGAGTTGAATTTCAGGGTAAGGCAATGATATATATTTATTATTCAAAATGTATCTCAATTGAACTAGAACATTTTTCTGTTGTCCAATGTGTATCACCGGCTTCATGGTAAAACATCAAGTGAGACTTATTTCTTTTTAAATAGCGTAGACTTCTTTCTGGATCCTCAGTTTTAACCCAGGGATTGATGTCTCTGTTTTATTGATAGTCTTATGCTGTATTTACTACTTTATCTCTGTAGTATAACTGGAAACTTGTAATAACTATTACACTGTTTTTGTTGTTCTTTCTTCTTTTATGTCATCCTCAGTCATTTGTGTTTCCATATCAATTCTGAAATTAATTTTTAATGTTTATGGAGAATAGCATTGGAATTTTATGGTAGCATGAATGAGAAACATCCGCCATAATCTTGGGAATTTGAGCACCTTGTCCTCAGTTAATGGTTCTTCTTGAGGAGTTTTAGGTGGCGCTGCCTTGCTGGAATAAGTATGTGACAGGAGTCAGGTTCTGAAAGTTAAGACCTCATTATTTTCATTTCTTTCTCTATTTTGTGCTTGTGTTTCCAGATGGGAGCTCTCAGGTTCTTGTTCTTACTCCCATGTCTGTTGGTGTAAGGGCATAAGCCAAGATAAATCTTTCTTCTGTTAGCTGCCTTGGTCATGTGCTTTATCGCTGCAACAAGAATGGAGCTGTACATTTTAATGGGGTTTTCTTTGGTAGAATGGCCATTTTCATATTGTTCATCCTACTGATGCACCAACATGGGAGACCATAATATTTTCTGCTGTCTTCTTCAATCTTTTTTCTCTTGAGGGTTTTTAATCCACAAGCTTCCAAATGCTTTTCATTTTGCATTTATATGAACAAATGTATGCACATGAACTATATATTATATATAAGGCATTGTGGTTATGATTTTTGAAAACCATTGATTGTATACACTTGGCATAGGTTTTAAGCCTGCACTAGGAATTTTTTTAAGCAAAGAAACAAACCCATAAGAAAATAAATCAACACAATGAAAAATAGGGCTATTGAAGTGGGAGGGTGGTGACATCTTTATTCCAGCACTTGACAGGCAAGGAAATGTGGCTCCCTAAGCTCAAGCTTATGCTGATCTACAAAACCAGTTCCAGGAGAGCCAGGGCTACAGGAAGAAACTTTATCCTGAAAAACAAAAATTAAAAATAAGGGCATTTAAATCACAGAAATTTATTCTCAAAAGACAAAATACTAAAAATGTTTAATGTTCTCAGCTATCAATGCTTTGCAAATTAAAACTACTTAAATAATTCATCTGGCTTAAGTCATAAATGACTATACTCATAAAAATAAATTAAAACAAATACTGACATGACTTCGAGTGGAAGTTCAAATTATTGCAGCCAATCTTCAGTGAGAAGATTCTTATATTAATTTTTTATTAGTTACAGTTTATTCACTTTGTATCCCAGCTGCAGCCCCTTCCCTCATCCCCTCCCAGGTGCACCCTCTTTCATTCATCTCCTCCCAGGCCCCTCCCCAGTCCACTGATAGGCCAGATCCTCCTCCCCTTCCATCTGACCCTAGCCTATCAGGTCTCATCAGGACTGGCTGCATTGTCCTCCTCTGTGGCCTGGTAAGGCTCCTACCTCCTCAGGAGGAGGTGATTAAAGAGCCAGCCACTGAGTCCATGTCAGAGACAGTCCCTGTTCCCCTAACTAGGGAACCCACTTGTCTACTGAGCTGCCATGGGCTGTATCTATGCAGGCGTTCTGGGTTATCTCCATGCATGGTCCTTGGTTAGAGAATCAGTCTTAGAAAAGACCTCTAGGCCCAGATCTCTTGCTTCTGTTGCTCTCCTTGTGGAGCTTCTGTTCCCTCCAGGTCTTTCTATCTACTCTTTCTTTCATAAGATTCCCTGCCCTCTGCCAAAGTTTGGTTATAAGTCTCAGCATCTGCTTTGACACCCTGCCTCTTTTAGAGGCCCTCTGTGGTAGGCTCATGTCCTGTTTCCTGTTTTCTCCCTCAGAGAGAAGATTCTTAAAATTCTTGAAATATATTTAGAGTTGACCCTGCTATAACACTCTTATTACAGAAATTTTTGCTCATCCATGTTTATTACTGCTCAGTTGACAATATTCATGAGATGAAATGATGGCTTAGATGCCCAAAAAATGATGAATAGGGTAATGAAAATTTACTATACATACACATGGAATATTGTGCTGTAAGGACAGAGTGAAACAATAAATTCTTAAGTAAATAGATAAAAATTGAAATTAATTGTTCGAAATGAGATGGCCCGGAGCCAGAAGTTAAATGCTATTTGTTCATTCTCATGTATGGATGGATACTTCAAATCCCTGATATACATGTTTTAATTGTAAATAACTTAGAAGTTGGGAGACGAGTAAGGCAACATGGAGGAAGGGTCCAGGGGCAGGAGAAAGAAAACAGATAATAAGAAAAGGAAATGAGAATAACAATATAGAAAGGGCTATTCTGGCCTAAAAAGAGGAGGTCAAGGTAGAAGAGAACTAAGGGGAGCCATAAAGAACAGTAAAGACCTTTGGAAAAGACATGCTTTTGTCGCTGTCTTCATGGAGCTCTTGTCCCCTCCAGGTCTTACTATCTGCCCCTTCTTTCATATAGATTCCCTGGACTCTGCCCAAAGTTTGGCTATGAGTATCAGCATCTGCTTTAATACAAGGCCTCTGTGGTAGGCTCCTGACCTGTGGTTTTTATAAGTGAGTATATACCCTGTGTGTCTTTCTGCTTCTGGGATACCTCACTCAGGATGATATTTTCTAGTTCTCACCATTTGCCTGCAAATTTCATGCTTTCCTTGTTCTTAATTGCTGAGTAGTATTCCAGGGTCTTTTCTGAGACTGCTAATCCAACCAAGATCATGCATGGCGATAACCTAGAACCCCAGCACAGATGTAGTCCATGGCAGCTCATTCTTCAAGTGGGTTCCCTAGTAAGGAAAGCAGGGGCTGTCTCTGACATGAAATCACTGGCTGGCTCTATGATCACCTCCTGCTAATGGGGAGTAGCCTTACCAGGCCACAGAGGAAGACAATGCAGCTTGTCTTAAAGAGTCCTGATAGGCTAGGGTCAGATAGAAGGGGAGGAGATCCTCCCCTATCAGTGGACTTGGGAAAGGGTATGGGAGGAAAAGAATGAGGGAAGATGGATTTGTCAGTAGATGAGGGAGGGTGCTACAGCTGGGATACAAAGTGAATAACTTGTAATAAATAAAAATTAATAAATAAAAGAATTGGAAAAAATTAAAAAGACTCATGGAAGCCTACTACTGCAGAGGATTCTCTCTCTCTCTCTCTCTCTCTCTCTCTCTCTCTCTCTCTCTCTCTCTGTGTGTGTGTGTGTGTGTGTGTGTGTGCATGTGTGTATGTGTGTGTTTGTGTGTGTGTGTGTGTGTGTAAATGGATTCACTACATAATGAAGGAGTAGTCATACACTCACACTGTAGACTATCAAATAACAATTCTAAAGCCGGATAAGGTTTAACATGGTTTTTAGGGGAGGACAAGGGTTGTGCAGTAGAGTCCTATCTACCCAACACTATTGCCATGGTTCTTGTTTACCTACAAGAAATTGACAGTAAGGCCCTATAGTCGACAATACTGCATACTGTGTCACAGAACATATTTAAATCAAACTCATGCTGACTGGAATCATGATCCATAGTCTCTCATATTCTACAAAGTGTTATAAGCACTGCTGGAAAAGAAAAATAATCACTAGTCTGAATCAGCTGTAAGTGTGGAAACACAAAATAATGGATTTTCCTGGCAGGAAAGTCCCACTGGTACAACAGTGATACAAAGTTACAGGAGAAACAACTTCTGGACGGCCAGGTAACATTAACTGAACCAAACACGTGGCTGGCCAGGCCACATGTCCTCAGGAGAATCTAACAGTCTCATTCTCATGAATGTGTATATGAGCAAAGGGTCCACTATGTTCATGTGTTTATAGATCAGTAGAATGTGTTTGTGTATCTGGGTATCCCTGCTTTCTAGAAACACTATAAACTTTGCTTGTGTTTTAGGTCTAAAATTTTGCTGACACAATAATATTTATGCCATTTATTTCAAATTAACAAGACTGAAAGATAAATTGTTCCTGTGCATCCCATTCTAAATACACATTCTTTTTCTAATAATTTAATTTAGTACATTGCTTTTATAAAGAGAATATTTAAAGGGAGTAGCATGTAAAACTATGAAGTGGAAATTTCTGGTTTCCTTTAAGACTGAGTTTTGTTTTGTGATGTTTTGCTGCAAGCTGGGCACAGGAAGTTTTGCTGCAACCCGTAAAGTGTGAGGGAGCTGTCTTTGTCCAGAGGAGAACATCCACCCCATCTATGGGTAGACTCTAAGGAAAGGACATATTAGGCCCCCACACAGTGATACATAACTTTTTGGATCCACATCACTGCTCTGATCTTTGTGCTTTGCAACTTAAGTTCACAGAGAGAATTCCAGAGAGCATCTCAGGACAATCCAACTGAATCTTGAGGCTTTTGCTGACTTCCTGATGTTGCCCTGTTTTGGCATTTGGACTGGAGTGCTGATATACTCATGACTGAGTCTGGTAATCTCCTAAGGATGCATGGACTCTAATCAACAGGAAATAGACAAAAGAGGACTACAGCCCTTTTCCCTACTAATCTCCTACCTAAGGTTGCAGGTTGTGAGTGGTTAGAAGGGAGGTAAAGGTGCTTAAAAACCATAAATAAAGTAGCTTTGGTAAAAATCTATGCCAGCAATACTATTTTTCTTTTTTATTTCTGAAGGATATAGCACTATTTTTAATTAGAATAGAGCATTTTATTTTAAAATGTAAGTATGTATGTATGAATGTATGTTTTTATTTAGTGTTTATTTCTTTTTTATTCACTTTACAGCCTGGTTATAGCCCCATCCCACTTCATCTCCCAGTCCCAGCTTCCCTCCCTCCTTCTCTCCCTCTTCTATTTTTCAGAAAAGGAGATCCCCATTTCCTTTCCTATCTAGCTCCTCAAGTTGCATCATGACTGAGCATATCCTCTTCCTCACTGGCCTAGCAAGGCAGTCTCACCAAAGGGAAGTGATCAAAAAGATGGCAGGAAAGTTTGTGTCAGATGCTGTCCTTGCTTTTCTTATTTGTGGACCCACATGAAGCCCAAGCTGCTCATCTACTACATTTTTTAGGGGTTTCTAGGTCCAGTCCATGCATGATCCTTAGTTGATAGTTCGACCTCAACAAGCCCCTCTGTGACCTGGTTAGTTGACTCTGTTGGACTTTCTCTAGAGCTTTGTAATCTCCAGCTCCTTTTGTCCCCTCCCACGTTTCCACAATACTCCCGCCTCATTGTCCAGTTTGACTGTGAGTCTCAGCCTCTGTTTTGAGGAGTTGCTGATTAGAACCTCTCAGAGGGCATCTCTGATAGGCTCCTGTCTTCAGGTTTAGCTGAGTATCTTCCACAATGCCAGGGATTGGCATTCTTCCATAGGGTGGGTCTTTGGATGGGCAAGGCATTGGTTGGACATTTCCTCAAACTCTGCTCTGTCTTTATTTCTGCACATCGTGTAGGCAGGGTAAAGTCTGGGTGGAAGTTTCTGTTGGTGGGTTTGTGTTCCCCTTCCTCTACTAGGAGACTAGTCTAGTTAGAGGACGTGCTCCCCAGTCTCTATGGCCTCTGCTACTAGGTGTATCTGCTTGAGTTCCCTTCATATCCTCCCAGGAGCCTACCTTGATTTAGTCTCCAGCTTGCCACAGAGATGCCTCCACCCTCCATTTCTCTTTTCTCTACAGGCGTCTGTATTCTTGCCCTGCTCTCCCAGGTCTGATCTCCACCCTCACGAACTATTACCTTTCTAAACTTATCCCAAATACCTCATTCCTGGGTATGTAGGTGATGGGTAATTGTAAAATCCATGATCTGAACTGATTAAATAATCTAAGTCTGATTCTGTAGTAGAATGTAAGTCTGAGCAGACTCATGTGCCTGATTATAAATCGTGCGCTTGTGCACTACTATGAGGCTGCAACTCAATCCATTTTTCTCTCAATACAATATTTCCCAAAATGATTCTTTACAGATTAGGCACTTAAGATTCTTTTCTTTCTTCTTTAGCTTATGTATTTATATAACATATATAATATACAGGTTATATATGCATATATAACTATTGTTTTTCATTAAGAGATGTGGAGAAAATCACAATAGCACCATCATTTAAAGGAAGATAGTAAAGGCAGTCACAGTGGCAACTGCCAGTCATCACAACACTCAGAATGCTGAGCTAGGAAGGGCACAAGATTTGTCTGCCTGCTGTGCTATACAGAGATACCCCAGTTGTTAGGAAAAAAAAAAAAAAAAAAAAAAAAAAAAAAAACAAAAACTTTAGGGCAATGTTTAATTTACTGTTCTGTCATTAAGAGTTTCATTTTCTTAAAACAATGTTGACGTGTGTCCTCTCTAATAAGTAATAACTATCCATATGACACAAATTAAAGTGATTGAAATGCTGACCAGAGCTCAGTGGTGATTTTTCAGCATTTTGAGTCACTTCAATTCCTTGAATATGCTGAGTTATCTTCTTTCCAGTACACTGCTTAGCTATAAACATAAATGGTCTCTGACTTTGTCACATGGAAGCCAAATCCAAAGTAAAATCTTAAAGTTGCAAACAGAACCATTTTACTATTACTTAGGCTATATATTAGTGGCTCTGAGTCTTACATATATTTGTATATATTTTTATTATCTACTACTTCGTTAATATTCACTAGTTTTATTTTATCTAAATGGCAGTTCAAAATCAAACATATAAATGGATGGGATAAATGAATTAGAATTCTTGGCAAAGACTTATTTCAATGCTTCAAGATACAAACTCTAGCAATTCATTAGTCACAAAAGGAAGTACACAGTGTTTAACTCCTAACAGTTATTCTCTACTTCCCATAGCATAACCACAGCGCTGCATTTTCTCCAGTAATGCCAACTGACAGGATTGGCCTAAAGAATTGTCTCTGCTTTCCAAAATTATGTCTTCTTGTTCCAAAGGATACACATCCATGTGCTTTAACTCACTGTGATTAGCAATGTCCACTGCAGGCACCAAGGCGTGACTGCAGGAGCTCTTTGAAAGAGATGCTTAAGTTTTACTTCAATTTGTTCATAGTGCACTTACCTTCAAGTTGTTAAATACAGGATTGCCTAGGTCTGCTTTGAACTAAAAAGCTTGGTAAAGTGAAGTAAGAGATGACAGTTTCCGCTTTCTAGCATGTTACAATAGTCTCATCAAATGACTTTTAAATATACAAAAAAAAAAAAAATACTGTAGAAGCCTGTTACAGACTGCAAGCAAAAAGGAATAAGTTAACATTTACCAGACACCTTTGAGTACTGGGATATTTAACTTCATATAAGTCTGAACATGACAGTAAGTTACTGAATCAACTGTTAAGAACGAGTGGATGCTTTCACAGTTCCTCTGCAATTTCAAGATGATTTTTCAAACTATTTGAATTGTGAACACTCGTGGAGAAAATGTCATTTTCTTTTCTTGTTAAGCCCTTATCGATATATTAGTTCCCTTCCTATGCATTTTCAAAGACAACAGTAAAAATGTTTGTTCTTTTTGATTGCTGAAACAATGTTTTATCACAAAGTTATACTGCTGAGGTACAAAATCTTAGAAATGAAATATTTTGTGCCTGATTTGTTATAATTACATTTGTTAAAATTATATTGCCATAATTATATCTACATTCCAGGATGTTAGATGGCACTTTCCAAACTCTCTCAGAAGAGGGTTTCAATTCTTTTCTTTCTAATTAAAAATTTTAAACAATATATTTTGACCATATTCTCCCCCTTACTCAAACACCTTCTACATCCTTCCTTCCTCCCCAGTAAGCTCTTTTCATAAGTTCATACTCTCACATACACACTTGTTTTCTTTCTCTCTCTGTCTTTATTACTTTGTCTCTCGAAAAAAGGAACCTACCCATCTTCATAGCTTCATACTCTTTCTTTCTTTGTCCCTCAAAAGTAAACAAACAGAAAGTAATAATTAAAACAAACAGATGACAAATAGGACAAATACCAAAACAAAGTGTAGAACGATAAATGGAGTGAAGTTTGAGCCAGCTGCCTACTCCTGGGAATGGCATCTGTGCTGGAATGTAATTGATCCACTGACCCTCCGTTGGAGAAAGCTGGTTTTTCATTTCCCAATACATACTGACTGCAGGTGGATTTAAATTTGCAGGAGTAACCTATCAGTTTATGACTGGATTAAAGACATGCCCCATGAGATGGAGCCAATAGGATGATGCAGCTCAAAACGCCAACCACCTGAGAGTCATTAGGTCATTTGCCTAGGTGAAAACCTATTATTATTATTCTGCTAAAGGAACATAGCACTAAAGTCACTCCTAATGAGTTATTGCTAAACCCTTATATCAGTGCAGAATCCAGCCTTCATCAGAGAAGCTGCTTCATGAATTACATGGTAACTAACAAAGACACACAGCCAGAAATGTTTAAGAGTAAGGATTCAGCCTACACCCAGGAAAAAAAAGATAAAGACACCTTCACAACAAAACAGTGAAAGAAAACAAGCACACAGACACACAATCACCACCAACTCCACAATAAAAGTAACTAACACTCATTGGTCACTAATATCTATCAATATCAGTGGACTCAACTCTCCAATAAAAAGACACAGACTAAGAGAATGGTTGCAGAAACAGGATGCAACATTCTGCTGCATTCAGAAACACATAGAGTAAATAAACTGTAATTAATATAAAGAATAAAAATTTAATTAAAAAAAGAAACACACTTCTGCAACTAAGATAGACACTTAGAGTAGAGTGATTGAAAAGGTTTTCCAATAAAATGGGCCCAAGAAGCAAACTGGAGTAGCCATCCTAATATGTAATAAAATAGACTTTTAACCAAAATTAATCTAAAGAGATGGAGAAGAAAGTTCCTGAGGCCTCAAACCTAAACAAAGGACTACAGGCCTTTAGGGTGCCACAATGGCCACTCTCAGCTGCTCCATCGTAGTATCGAATTGTCCAGTCCAATTACCTAAAATATAGCTAGACAATTGTTTAGACAGATTTGCAGCACAGGGAAAATTCATGCTAAGCACTGCACTCAGGGTCAGCCGCTTTGGACCCAGAGAAGCATGTCTGATTGCATGCGGGTTGATGCCCCAGGTCCCGCCTCTGAGAAAAAGGTATCGGACGGGTCTCATGCTCTTTGGGTGGATGACACCTAAATGAACATCGGTATAAAGTCCCAATTTATTTCTAATATCAGAGATCAGACCTCTACTCTTGCCTGATGCATCTAAAACAAAAAGGGGGAACTGTAGAGAGCTGCGGAATGCTATGCCTTAAAGATGGAGCTGGTTTCCGCCTTCCACCTTCCCGATGATGAGTGCTCTCTGTCAGGAACAATTCCACATTTGGCTAAGGCCGAAGATCTGGCTTGCTTCCATGTATGTGGACCTATCTGCATTGCCCACGTGGCACGCTGGGGTTGGCTACCCAGAGGCTATTTAAGCTGTGGGCTGGCTTTCCCCAGGGTCAGATGATTGTTCAAGGTTCCTGAATAAACTGCATTGAAAATAAATAAATAAATAAATAAATAAATAAATTATATACTAAGTTCAAAAAAATTAAGATGATTTTCTGTTACAAAAACAAATAAATTATAGAAAAAAGTATATTTCTGTAGTATCTAGTTTAGGACTATGAGAGACAACTTCATCTTTTATGTCCAAGAACATTCAGCCAGCAATACTTTTGTCTGTTTAGCAAAGAATACATTTTTATGCATTTTCTCAATGCAATTCAACAGATTTGCATTGGGAAAACTAACATCCTCAGAACATAAAATTGAAAATTGCTAATTTCTCTCTTATATGGATTTCTTAGAACATTTGATCCTTTTTTTTTCTTTCATTGCCTCCTTGAGCAATAGCTTTGTAAATTGAGTTGTTAAACTGATTCATGCTTAGACCAGCAAAAAAGGGGCAGTAAGTGCCTCTGAATCTTTCATAAATGGTACTGAAAAGATTTCAGTCTGTGCTTGCCCCTTAGCCCTGCTATTTTGTGTCATAATGCATCATTACAGACTGATGTTCATCCTGTGCAAGTCAGCAAAATAGGGGATTACATAGTGTATGTTGGCTCCTTTCCTTGAACTAACCGTGTCACTTTTGATTTGCTGTTATTGGGCTGTGTTTTAGGGCTTCTTAGCAAAGGCAGCTGTGGTGCAAACACACACAGCATTTCTCAGGGATATGCAGACTTGTCACCTGTACCCTGCATATCTTAAAGATTTTCATGCAGATGTAATCAATCTTAAAATGAAAGAAAATAATTCTTAAAATTAAAAGATATTGATGATGGTCAAACTTAAGAATATTCTATGGAGACTGTTCCACATAGAATTGATGGTAGAGAGATGAGTAATTTTATGGACTCAAATGATGAGAGAGGTTTTTAAAACTTGAGTATAAAATACTCTCTTGGGCAAAATGTAGTATAATTCTTTCCAATGCCAAGTTTGATCTCAATCAGCTAATATCAGTGATCTTTCTACATTTTCCCCAAATAGTTTCATTCATGGGGAATCTACTGCCACAAAGAATATTCAGAGCTTTAAATTATGTTTCAATTTTACTCAAATATTGTCTCTATATTTTAACCCATTGGTCCAAAATTTTTCATCTTAGTATACAACATTAAGCAATTGTTTGCTTACAAATCATATTTTTTCTGCATCTATCAACAGTTTTTTTTTTTTTAATTTTACTAGGTTTAGTCTACTGAAACCTCGTTTAAAATAGGCTTACTATGTAAAAGGTTATATAGATACAACTTTTCTCACAATTCTGTAAATACTGAGCACAGAAATGGAATAATATACGCTCTTTTACTCAAGGAAGTAAATATACCAAACTTTGGGCAGAGTGCAGTGAATCTTATGAAACTAAGGGTGATAGAAACACCTGAAGGGTACAGGATCTACACAGTAGAGCAACAGAATAAAAAAGTCTGGGCCCAGGGGTCTTTGCTGAAACTGATACTCTAACCAAGAACCATGCATGGAAATAAGCTAGACACCCTGCACAGATGTAGCCCATGGCAGCTCAGTATCCAAGTGGGGTCTCTAGTAAAGGGAACAGGGGGAATCTCTGACATGAACTCAGTGGCTGCTCTCTCATCATCTTGATCTGAGGGGGAAGCAGCCTTACCAGGCCACAGAGGAAGATAATGCTGCAAGTCTTCTTCTTCTTCTTTTTTTTTTTTTAAATCATGACAAGCTGAATTTTTTAACTTTTATTAATTACACTTTATTCATTTTGTATCTCCTCCATAAACTCCTCCCTCCTCCCCTCCCAATCCCACCTTCCCTCCCACTCCTTCAGGTATGCCCCTCCCCAAGTCCACTGATAGAGGAGGTCCCCCTTTCCTTCCTTCTGATCTTAGTCTATCAGATCTCATCAGGAGTGGCAGCATTGTCATCTTCTGTGGCTTGGTAAGGCTCCTCCCCACTCAGGGGGAGGTGATCAAAGAGCAGGCCAATCAGTTTATGTCAGAGGCAGTCCCTCTTCCCATTACTATGGAACCCACTTGGACACTGGGCTACATCTGTGCAGGGGTTCTAGGTTATCTCCACGCATGGTACTTGGTTGGAGTATGAGTCTCTGGAGAGACGCCTGTGTTCAAATTTTCTGGTTCTGTTGCTCTCCTTGTGGAGTTCCTGTGCTCTCCAGACCTTACATTTCCCAGTTCTTACATAAGATTCCATGCACACTGCCCAAAGGTTGCCCATAAGTCTCAGCATCTGCTTTGATACTCTACAGGGCAGAGCCTTTCAGAGGCCCTCTGTGGCAGGTTCCTAACTTGTTTCCTGTTTTTATCTTCTTCTGATGTCCATCCTCTTTGCCTTTCAGGATGGGGACTGAGCATTTTAGTCAGAATCCTCCCTCTTGATTAGTTTCTTCAGATGTACAGATTTTATTAGGTTTATCCTATATTATATGTCTATATGACTGAGTATATACCATGTGGGTCTTTCTGCTTCTGGGATAGCTCACTCAGGATGATTATTTCCAGTTCCCACCATTTATTTGCAAATTTCATGATTTCCTTATTTTTCATTGTGAGCATTATTCCATTGTGTAGATATATCACAATTTCTGTATCCATTCTTCAGTTGAGGGACATCTGGGTTGTTTCCAGCTTCTGACTATTACAAATAAAGCTGCTACAAACACTGTTGAGAAAATGTCATATTTGTGTACTTGAGACTTTCTTGGATATATGCCTAGGAGTGGTATGGCTGGATCTTGAGGAAGTGCTATTCCTAGTTGACTGAGATAGTGCCAGATTGATTTCCAGAGTGGTTGTACAAGTTTACATTCCCACCAGCAGTGGAGAAGGGTTCCCCTTTCTCCACAACCTCTCCAGCATGTGTTGTCACTTCAGTTTTTCATCTTGGTCATTCTGATGGGTGTAAGGTGAAATCTCAGGGTCACTTTAATTTGCATTTCCCTCATGGCTAATGAGTTTGAGCATTTCTTTAAGTGTGTCTCTGCCATTCGATATTCCTCTACAGAGAATTCTCTGTTTAGCTCTGTTCCCCATTTTTTTTAAATTGGATTACCTGGTTTGCTGCTTTTCAGCTTCTTTAGTTCTTTATATATACTGGATATTAGTACTCTGTCAGATAAAGGGTTGGTGAAGATCCTTTCCCAGTCGGTAGGCTGTCATTTTGTTTTGATGATGCCATCTTTTGCTTTACAGAAGCTTTTCAGTTTCAAGAGGTCCCATTTATTGATTGTTGCTTTTAGAGCCTATGCTGTTGGTGTTCTGTTCAGGAAGTTGTCTCCTGTACCAATGAGTTCCATGGTCTACTTCACTTTTTCTTCTAGCTGATTTAATGTGTCTGTTTTTTTTTTTCCTTTATTAATTGCACTTTATTCACATTGTATCCCCCCTGTGGTTCTCTCCCTCCTCCTGTCCCAATCCCTCCCTTCCTCCACCCTGTGCATGCATGCCCATCCCCAAGTCCACTGATAGGGGAAGACTTCTTTTCCTTCCTTCTGATCCTAGTCAATTAGGTCTCATCAGGAGTGGCTGCATTGTCTTCTTCTGTGGCCTGGTAAGGCTGCTTCCCCATCAGGAGGAGGTCATTAAAGAGCAGGCCAATCAGTTCATGTCAGAGACAGTCCCTGTTCCTATTACAATGGAACCCACTTGGAGACTGAACTGCCATGGGCTACATCTGTGCAGGGGTCTTAGGTTATCTCCATGCATAGTCCTTGGTTGGAATAGCAGTCTCAGGAAAGACCCCTGTGCTCAGATTTTTTGGTTCTGTTGCTCTCCTTGTGGAGTTCCTGTCCTCTCCAGATCTTGCTGTTTCCCTCTTCTTTCCTGAGATTCCCTGCACTCTGCCCAAAGGTTGCTCATAAGTCTTAGCATCTACATTGATAGTCTGCAGGGCAGAGCTTTTCAGAGGTCCTCGGTGTCAGGCTCCTGATTTGTTTCCTCTTTTATCCTTCTTCTGATATCCAGTCTCTTTGGCTTTCTGGGTAGGAACTGAGCATTTTAGCAAGAGTCTTCCCTCTTGATTAGTTCCTTTAGGTGTACAAATTTTAGTAGGTTTATCCTATATTGTATGTCTATATGAGTGAGTATATACTGTATGCATCTTTCTGCTTCTGGGATAGCTTACTCAGGATGATCTTTTCCAGATCCCACCATTTCCCTGCAAATTTCATGATTTCCTTGTTTTTTTTTTATTGCTAAATAATATTCCATTGTGTATATATACCACAATTTGTGCATCCATTCCTCCACTGAGGGGCATCTATGCTGTTTCCAGCTTCTGGCTATTACAAATAAGGCTGCTACAAACATGGTTGAGCAAATGTCCTTATTGTGTACTTGAGAATCGTTTGGATACATGCCTAGGAGTGGTATAGTTGGATCTCGAGGAAAAGCTATTCCTAGTTGTCTGAGAAAATGCCAGATTGCTTTCCAGAGTGGTTGTACAAGTTTACATTCCCACCAGAAGTGGAAGAGGATTCTCCTTCTCCACAACCTCTCCAGCATGTGTTGTCTCTTGAGTTTTTGATCTTAGCCATTTTGATGGGTGTAAGGTGAAATCTTAGGGTCGTTTTGATTTTCATTTCCCTGATGGCTAATGAGGTTGAGCATTTCTTTAAGTGTTTCTCTGCCATTTGATATTCCTCTGCAGAGAATTCTCTGTTTAGCTCTGTTCCCTATTTTTTAATTGGATTACTTGATCTTTTGCTTTTTAACTTCTTTAGTTCTTTATATATACTGGATATTAGCCCTCTGTCAGATATAGGGTCGGTGAAGATCTTTTCCCAATCCGTAGGCTGTTGTTTTGTTCTGAGGACAATGCCCTTTGCTTTACAGAAGCTTTTCAGTTTCATGAGGTCCCATTTATTGATTGTTGCTCTTAGAGCCTGTGCTGTTGGTGTTCTATTCAGGAAGTTGTCTCCTGTGCCAATGAGTCAAGGTTATTTCCCACTTTTTCTTCTAAATGGTTTAGTGTTGAGGTCTTTGATCCACTTAGACTTTAGTTTTATGCACGATGATACAGATGGATCTATTTTCATTTTTCTACATTTAGATATCCAGTTAGACTAGCACCATTTGTTGTAGATGTTATCTCTTTTTCATTGTATGGTTTTGGCATCTTTGTCAAAGGTCAGGTGTCTGTAAGTGTGTGGGTTTATTTCTGGGTCCTCTCTTCAGTTCCATTGATCCACCATTCTGTTTCTATGCCAGTACCATGCAGTTTTCATACTGTTGCTCTATAGTACAACTTAAGATGAGGGATGGAGATACCTTCAGAAGATCTTTTATTGTATAGGATTGTTTTAGCAATTCTGGTTTTTTTTTTTTTTTGTTGTTGTTGTTGTTGTTATTCCATGATGTTGAGATTTTTTCTTTCCAGGTCTGTAAAGAATTGTGTTGGTTATTTTATGGGAATAACATTGAATCTGTAGATTGCTTTTGGTAAGATGGCCATTTTTACTCTGTTAATCCTTCTAAGCCATGAGCATGGGAAATCTTTCCATCTTCTGATATCTTCTTCTAATTCTTTCTTCAGAGACTTGAACTTTTTTTCATACAAGTCTTTGACTTGCTTGGTTAGGGTTACACCAAGGTGCTTTATGTCAATTGTGGTTATTGTGAAGGATATTTTTTTCTCTAATTTCTTTCTCAGACCTTTTATCTTTTGTATACAGGAGGGCTACTGGTTTTCTTTTTCTTTTTTTTTAAATTAATTTTGTATCTGGCCACTTTGCTGAAGGTGTTTATCAGCTGTAGGAGTTCCCTGGAAGAATTTTTGGGGTCACACAGATATACTATCATATAATCTGCAAATAGTGATAATTTGACTTCTTCCTTTCCAATTTGTATCTCCTTGATCTCCTTCAACTGTCTTATTGCTCTAGCAAGGACTTCCAGGACTGTGTTGAAGAGATATGGAGAGAGTGGGCAGCCTTGCCTTGTCCCTGATTTCAGTGGGATTGCCTTAAGTCTCTCTGTTTAGTTTTTCTGTTGGCTATAGGCTTGCTATTTATTACCTTTACTATGTTTAGATATGTGCCTTGTATTCTGATCTCTCCAATACTTTAAATATGAATGGATGTTGAATTTTGTCAAATGCTTTCTCAGCATCTAAGGAGATTATCATGCGTTTTTTTTTTCTTTCAGTTTGTTAATATGGTGGATCACATTGATGGAGTTCTGTATATTTGATAAGCTAGAGTTAGATGGAAGGAGAGGAGTACATCCCGTATCAGTGGACTTGGGGAGGAACATAAAAGAAGATGAGGGTGGGAAGGTGGGATTGGGATGGGAGGAGGTTACAAAGTCAATAAACTGTAATAAATTTAAAAAATAAGTAAAAAGAAAAAAATAATTCAAGTTCTCCTGTTGGTTTGTTGTGGGCTTAATGTATGATCTGGAACTTTCCCACAAGAACCTTAGTCCAAAACTATGTACAAGACCTGCAGGGACAAAGATGGAACAGATAGAGCAGAGATTGAGGGAATGTCCAACCATTGTTGGACGCACCCATGGAAGAGAGCCAACCTCTATCGCTACTAGTGATACTCTGACGTGCCTGTAAACAGAAGCCGACCAAAGTTGTCCTGTTAGAGGCTCCACCCAGCAATCATTTGAAACAGATATGGAGACTCAGAGCCAAACATTCTACAAAGCATAGGGAGCCCAATGGATGAGAAGGGGGAAAGATAAATAGATCTAAAGGTGAAAATAGCATCATAAGAAGATCATCAGAACTGAACCACCAGGGCCTAGAGGGGCCCATATGGTCTGAAACACCAACCAAGGCTAATTCATGGTCTGGACCTAGATTCTCTACCTATAAGTAAGCAATGGACATAATAGGCTTCAGGTGAGTCCACTAGTTAAGGGAATGGTGGATATCTCTGACTTGGAGTATGTTGCCTGCTTTTTGATCACTCCCTCCTGATGGGGATGTCCTGCCAGACTAAAGGTTAGGGAGATGAGCTCAGTCCTCATGCGAATAGACGAGCTGTGGTGTCTGGGTAGGGGGGCTTCACTCTTTTGAGTAATTGGTTGAGAGTTATGCAGGAGGCAGGGTGATACTTGGAATAGAGGAGGGACTGGCCTATAACCGAGATGTAAATTGAATTAATTAATAAAAAAAAAGTCACATAGTCGGGTGTGGAACAACAACATCCCATCGTCCTGGTACCAACTCTATATATAGTTCTAGTTTCTTCCTGTTGTGTGATAAAACACCAATAATAATAATAATAAAAACTTCAGAAGAAAAGTGTACATTTTGTTACATAATTTCATTGTTTGGGGTTCTCTAGAGTAGCAGAACTTATGGGATGAATCTCTTAATTTAGTTATATATGTATGTACATACATACATACATATGTACATATACATAATATATGTACACACACACACACACACACACACACACACACGGATTTCTAGAATTACTTACAGGCTCTTTCCCACCTAAAGAGACAATCCAAGAACCCAGAGATTGTTCAGTTCACAAGCCTGGATGTCACAGATGGTCTTCAGTAAATGCTGCAAGTTAGAAACAGGCTCTAATGCTAGTGAAGGAATGGCTTTGCTAGCAAGTAAGAGCAATCAGGGAAAGAGAAAAACCTCCTGTCTTCCATGTCAATATGTTGGCTTTCAGGAGAAGATGTGGCACACATTAAATGTTTGTCATCCTTTCTTAAGATCCAGATAAAATATGCGTGTCTTCCTGCCTCAAAGGTACAAATTTGGATTGAAGTAGATTCACCCACATCCAAACTAGCAAAAAAAAAAAAAAAAAAAAGAATCTCTCAAAGACATTGCTTCCATTTCTGGATTATGTAGTTAATGAGTTAATGTAGTACGTTGCAGATGAAGTCAAATATCAACAAGGAGCACCATCACAAAGTCAAAGTACATCTTTGAGAGAAGTCAAGGTAGGAACTTGAGGAATGAACCTGGAGTCGGGACATAACATAGAGACTGTGAAGTAGCACAAGTTTTTTGGCTGCTCAGCTCCCTTTCTTATACAGCATAGGTCCCTCTGCAAAGAGATGAAATCACTCATTTTGGGCTGAGCAATCATGCATCAAATGTCATGCAGTAAAATGTACCACAGACTTGCCCATACTAGGAAATTTAACAACTGAGATTCCCTTCCTCCCAACTACATCTACATTTACATTGACTGAAACTAACTGCCACATGTATCAATGTATTGAAAGACATATAGATTTCTGATATTTTAATTTTTTAATTACACTACTTACACATCTTTGAATCTGGAATATTTGTCTGTATCATTCATTAGTTATGTTAACAGAATTGTTGGGTTTTGTAAATTTTCTTACTCATTTGAATATATCCAATTGCAAACCACACAATACTATTGTTAAAATATTGCTTCACTGGGAAAATACCTATGTCAATAACGTTATGCAGGAAATACCTTTATTTCTTGTGAAGGATACAGTTTCAAATGTGCCCACGAATCACATGTATATGACAATGAATAAGTATAATCACAAGTAAAATCGCTTTTACAAAAATATTAATAATTTTTAATCTTGGTTATTATATCACTCTAGTTTAATGTAAGAAAAGAAAAAATATAATCACATGTTCTTCCAAATATTAAAAAGGCTGTATTTATGGAAATTGGCATCAACTGTACTCTACATCAAAAGAACAAGTCCTTAAAGTCTAAAAGGAAGTTCTTATAGGAGTCAAGAATACAAGAACTCAAATTAATATAAAAAGTTATACAAATATACAGATTACATTACCTACATAGCTTCAAAATTGAAGAAAAATGGGTATTGATTGTCTTTACTTGCATAAGTTAGCCTCTAAACTAATATAAATATATCATAAAATTTTAAATAAAATATCTACTCTCATCTTCTAAGAAAATAAAATGTGTACAATGTCTTCAAATCTCTGCCTTGGGTAAACAAACAAAAAAAATCTGTAAATTCACAGATGAAATGAAATCTTAATACATGAAACCTTAAAACATCCTTAATAATATTAAGGATATTTAATAGTCTGTTTTCTGGAGTATCTTATATTAAAAGTATGGAGCCTTTGGGGGGAAAAAAACAGTTTAACTTAAATTCACACAAACTACTTCAATATTTGTAAAAGTGCCTTGAATACCAAACATTTCTATCCAGACCCCAAAGCTTCAGTCCACCCAAGGATTATAGTGTGTATTCTATGCTTATTCCCTTTAAATCAATTTAAGCAGCAATACAATTGTTTCAGATTTCTGAAGTATTTGTATGTGCACCTTTTATTGTTGCCTGTAGTGATTTAAATAGATGTAATAAAAAGAATTGTATAAAAGGAAAATGACACAGAGTTATTTGTTAGTAAGTCTATTCTAAAGAAGAATTGCATGAAATAAAAGGTTATAGAATTATAAACTGAAAACTACTCTCATTTTATTACCACAAGTGTTTGAAAAGTACATAATCATGAATGCTTGTCATTCTAAACATTATCAACATAGAGCATTCATTTATTTTCTAATACATTATGCTACTTAAAAACCACAGTTAGTTATAATTAAAAGTATATTAATTAATGTTTGGGGATACATCTGGATACTTAGAATTATGCTTGTATTTTTTTTGACAGTCAATATTTTGTTCAATAGGGGACTTTAAAAATATTTGCAATAACTAGCAGTGGATTTGGAAAGGGGCAGGGAGGAGATGAGGGAGGAAGGATGGGATAGGGAGGGAATATGGAGGGGGCTAGGCCTGGGATACAAAGTAAATAGCCTGTAATTAATATAAAAAAATAAAAGATTGCAACAAATTAATTCGAATATTTTCAGTAATTTTAAATACAGAATGCTGTTAGCATGCCACAACAAATTTAAATAGCTCTTAGTAGTTATTAAGATGATATGAGTATATACCATGTGTGTCTTTCTGCTTCTGGGATACCTCACTCAGGATGATCTTTTCTAGATCCCACCATTTGCCTGCAAATTTCATGATTTCATTGTTTTTAATTGCTGAGTAGTATTCCATTGTGTAAATGTACCACAGTTTCTGTATCCATTCCTCCGTTGAGGATATATGGGTTGTTTCCAGGTTCTGGCTATTACAAGTAATGATGCTACAAACATGGTTGAACAAATTGTGTACTTGAGCATATTTTGGATATATGCCTAGGAGTACTATAGCTGGATCTTGAGGAAGCACTATTCTTAATTGTCTGAGAAAGCACCATATTGATTTTCAAAGTTATTGTATGCTTTTACATTCACACCAGCAATGTAGTAGGCGAATACTAGACCTATAAGATAGGATAAACTTACTAAAATCTGTACACCTAAAGAAGCTAAACAAGAAGGAGGACCCTGGGTAAGAGGATCAATCCTCACTTCGAAAGACAAATGGGATGGACATTGAAGTAGGAGAAAACGAGAAGCAGGATAGGAGCCTACCATAGAGGGCCTCTGAAATGTTCTCCATAGCAGTGAATCAAAGCAGATGCTGAGACTCATGGCCAAACTTTGAGCAAAATTCAGGGAATCATATGAAAGAAGAGAGAGTTAATAAGACCTGAAGAGAACAGGAACTCCACAGGGACCAAACATATCTGGGCAGAGGGGTTTGTCTGAGACTGACTCTCCAACCAGAGACCATGCATGGATATAACCTAGAACCCCTGCTAAGATGTAGCCTATGGCAGCTCAGTATCCAACTGGCTTCCTTAGTAAGAGGAACAGGCATTATCTCTGGAATGAACTCTGTGGCTGTCTCTTTGATCTACCCACCCCCTTGGGATGAGCAGCCTAGCTAGGCCACAGATAAGGACATTGCAGCCAGTCCTGGTGAGACCTGATAAGCTAGAGTCAGATGGAAGGGGATGAGGACCTCCCCTCTCAGTGGACTTAGAGAAGGGCAGGGAGGAGATGAAGGAAGGAGGGTGGGATTGGAGGGAATGAAGGAGAGGGCTATAGCTGGGATACAAACTAAATAAAGTGTAATCAGTATAACACTACTCAGCAATTAAAAACAAGGAAATCATGAACTTTGTAGGCAAATGGTGGGATCTAGAAAAGATCATCCTGAGTGAGGTAGAAAGACACACATGGTATATACTCACTTATAAGTGGGTACTAGACCTATAAAATAGGATAAAAGTACTGAAATCTATACACCTAAAGAAGATAAACAAGAAAGAAAGCCCTGGGTAAGATGATCAATCCTCACTTAGAAAGACAAATAGGATGGACATTGGATGTAGGAGAAAACAAGTAACAAGACAGAAGCCTACCATAGAGGGCCTCTGAAAGACTCTTCCTAGCAGTGTATCAAAGCAGATGCTGCGATTTATAACCAAACCTTGGGCAGAGTGCAGGGAATCATATGAAAGAAGGAGGAATTAGTAAGACTTGGAGAAGACAGGAGCTCCACTAGGACCAAATATATATGGGCCCAGTGGTCTTTTCTGAGACTTTCTCTCCAACCAAGGGCCATAAATAGTATATCCTAGAACCCCTGCCCAGATATAGTCCATCACAGCTCAGTATCCAAGTGGGTTCCCTAGTTAGGGGAACAAGGACTGTCTCAGACATGAACTCAATGGCTGGCTCTTTGACACCCCTCCCCTACGAATGAGGAGCAGCCTTGCTAGGCAACAGCAGAGGACACTGTAGCCAGCCCTGAAGCCATCTGATAAGCTAAGATCAGATGGAAAGGCAGGAGGACCTCCCCCATCAGTGGACTTAGAAAGGGGCAGGGAGGAGATTAAGAAAGGAGAGTAGGATTGGGAGGGAATGAGGGAGGGGGCTACAGCTGGGATACAAAGTAAATAATCTGTAATTAATATAAAAAATAAATAAATAAGACAAAATAAAAATTTAATAAAAAGGATGATGTGAATTGAATATGCCTTATTGTAGGAGCAAGATATTGTTATTAAGAAAAACTTTATTTATTTTATTTTATTTTATTTTTATTTTTTATTTTATTTTTTGTATTTCAACCACATTGGCTCTTTCTGCTTATTTTTTTATCTTTTTTTTAAATTTTTCATCAATTACACTTTATTCATTCTGCATCCCCCCATAAGCCCCTCCCTCCTCCCCTCCCAATCTCACCCTCCCTCCTCCCTCTGCTTGCATGCCACTCCCCAAGTCCACTAATAGGGGAGGTTCTCCTCTCCTTTCTGATCTTAGTCTGTCAGTTCACATCAAAAGTGGCTGCATTGTCCTCTACTATGGCCTGGTAAGGCTGCTCCCCCCCCAGGGGGAGGTGATCAAAGAGCAGGCCAATCAGATTATGTCAGAGGCAGTCCCTCTTCCCATTACTATGTAACCCAATTGGACTCTGAACTGCCCTGGGCTACATCTGTGCAAGGGGTTCTGGGTTATCTCCTTGAATAGTCCTTGGTTGGAGTATGAGTCTCTGGGAAGTTCCCTGTGTTCAAATTTTCTGGTTCTGTTGCTCTCCTTGTGGAGACCCTGTCCTCTCCAGCTCTTACTATTTCCCACTTCTTACTTAAGATTCCATGTACTCTGCCCAACAGTTGCCCATCAGGCAAGAAATACTTTAAATGGCTGAGGTAATTTAAACATTTTACCACTACTACTATCATTCTTTATAACTATATGGGTCAGTATTTTTTAAATTTTTAATATGAACTAATGAGTTTATAAAGAATAAGGTCATACTCTGAAAAATATCAAAATATACTACAGTTATTTTTTGAAACATTACTGTTTTTTTTTCCATCTCTGTATTCCAGGGAACATAAACATTGAATTGACATGAAATACGCTTTAGAGATCAAGACATAAGTAAGCTGAAATAAATGTCTCCAGGGGACACTTTGATTATATAATTAGATTACCTTTCAACTTTAATCTCCCAATCCATATGTTATCTAAACTAATCTTTTCTGAAGGGCAGCTCATTGCCTTTTATCTTATGGTTTGTTCCTCCAAAGTCAGATACTTAAAATGAATTTTGTATTTCAAATTATTAATGATATTTTTTAAATTCTTAAAATATTGTTCTTATTTTTCAATTAAAAAAACAAATATTGTCTCTTTTTAAAGTTAATTAATTAAAAGATTTTCACCAATTAATCAAACCAGCACTAAATAACCTTTTTAAATTTTGAATGATCCTGCTACATGTTGTATCCTGAGAAACAGAAAATATTCCTTCAAGAAGTATTCATTGAGCAACAACTACACTTCATGTCTTTTAGTTTCAGGATTATTTAAAGTGCTTTAATTAGATACTTGCAAAATACTTCACATTCCAGTGATCTTTAAACAATTTATTTATTTTTCCCATCTACGTACTAACCAGTGCCAACTTTTCTAACTTCTGAGATGAAGTGAGATTATGTTAATAAGATGTTTGATGTGGCCTTAAACACTATGTTTTATGTAAAGTTTGATTTTGTTGTTCTTATTTTCTTTGAGTCTTCACAATAGCCACAATAACATAAAGGGTGTTGGTGTAACTCTAATCAATGGAGTGAAAAACCTGTATTTAAAAAAAAAAATCAACAACAACAAAAAAAACAAAACTTCAAGTCTGTGAAGAAAGAATTCAAAGAAGATATCAGAAGATGGAAAGATCTCCCATGCTAATGGATTGGTAGAATGAACATAGTAAAATTGGCCATCCTTACCAAAAGCAATCTACAGATTCAATACAGTTCCCATCACAATACCAACACAATTCTTTACTGAACTAGAAAGAACAATTCTCAATTTCACGTGGAAAAACAAAACAAAAAAATTAGAATAACTAAAACCATCCTGTACAATAAAAGATCTTTTGTAGGTATTTCCATCCATGATCCCAAGTTCTACAATAAAAATGGCATGGTTCTGCCGTAGAAACAGACTGCAGGATCAAAGGAATTGAACTGAAGACCCAGAAATAAACCCACATACCTACACACACTAAATTTTTGACAAAGAAGCCAAAACCATACAATTGAAGAAAGACAATGTCTTCAACAAATATAGTCATCATGAAAAAAAAAATGTTTCATAAGCTAAAGTTCAGTGTAAAACTGTAGAATTCAAATCCCAACTTTAAGAATTCTAGCTCTTCTGAGAATTAGAAAATCTGTATCAAATCTCTTTTATGGGAACCTGAGAGAAATATTTTTCCTAAGTGAACAAGGAACACAAAAGACAGCTGTCTCATTGAAAACACACCCTACCATGAGTTCCAAATCAAAAATTATTCAACTTCAGATCTCCCTGAATAACGTGCAAACAGCTTGATTGATGAGAGGATATCTTAGCAACTTTTTTTCTGCTTTTCTAACCTTGTTACATTTATAAGATTCAGGAATATTCAGGGCCTTGTAAGGTTTCTTCACTTCAAAGTCTTGTATGCTTTGATTACTTCCTGAGTTTTATGAGCCTGCCTACTAATCCAGGAAAATGTTGCAATTTGAAAGAAATATCCACATAATATTTTAACCACCCATTCATTTTTTGTATTCATTCTGCCTCCTATTCTAACATGTTTTCCAAGCCTTCAAAATGGTGATTCACCTTTCTTATTATTTTCCTTCATCTGTGGTATAGGGAAACTATGCCATTGGAACAGCCACTTATGTGCAGGAACAAGGCCATAATTTTATGTCTACAGTTCATTACCCAACACAAAAGGTAAGTTTCCATCCATGACTAATCAAGGTGGAGAACAGAAGTATTCCATGATTGTAAGCAAATGCCCAGTAGTCAATTAGACAGTTATATCACAGCCTTTTAACACAACAATTTCTTCCACTGGAGCTTGCGACCTTCCCAAACACAAAATTTTCCACTGGATCAAAATGCTATATATGAGTTCCCATTGGTGAAGTAAACCTTAAACACAACAACGGCACCACTATTGCATAAGTAGGCACGCAATGTAGCAATTAGTCCACAGAATCCATAGTTGTGTTGAACTGTAGTTTACATTTCTCCTCCACCAGGCCACATAGAGACTTCTACCACTAAAAATACTAGTCATCAGGGTAGAAAATTCCCATTTTGTTCCACCCTGATTCTTTTTCATGACATGTAACCAAAGCATGATGAGTCATCAGCACTAGGTTTTTACCATCTGGTATAACATAAAAATGAAAGAAGACATAAAAACGTTATGTTTTGTGAAGGCTTAGCGTATTCTCTATAAAACAATTCATAGGGAGGTACCCCAATTCTGCTGGGGTAATCCTGTAATTTTCATTTAACAAATTTGTGATTTCTCTGGAGTATTTTCTGTCAGAGTAGGGTGAATTATGTGTTTAAAATTTATAGTTGTTATTTTAATAACCAGCTCCTTCTTTCTTATAATGTAAGTGGAAGGATTCTTGAATCTTGATAGTCTCAGAACAGTTCTACAAAGCAGTATTTAAAGCGTTAAGTATCCCTGTCACTGTTAGTTTTTGAGTACCCATAAATAACATTGAATTGTAGAGACTATTCATCTGGCTCTTCCTGTTGCTCACTTGCATGCCAGTGTTTCACAGAAGGTTGGGAGCAAAGTCTATAACAAAGATATCATGTTTATATCATTCGCTTACAGGCATAAGCCTTGTAAGGTCCACCCATTCATATCTTCCATGGATTAGGTTGACTTAGGTACTTTTCTCATGAGAACATATATTTGTCATGACTATAATCATCAATACGCCTCACTTGATTCTATAGCAAATACAATTACAATATTTCACAGAAATGCCAAATTTTGGATGTGTTTTTGTGGCCAGACATAATTTGACTTCAGTCAACCTGTTCAACAGTTACCTGTGATAAGATTTCCTGTATTTAATTATGGCTACCTTCCCTCTGGTTGTATGAGTGACTCAATGGGATATTCTGTTATACATAAAATTATGAGTATATTTTGTTCTCATTCAAATAAGTTATTTATGTCCTCCCACAGATATTGCCTCCAATTAACATAAGAACTGTCTCTTCTTTTTCATACTTAGGTTCACCTTAAAATCTCTGACTATACCTCAAATATAATCTAATGCTATACGGGTCTAAGTTTCATTCTATTTTTTTCCTTTCCTTTCTCCATCCACATGGAGTCTGTTTATTTTTATTACTATTGCTACTCAAATTGTTTGATGCTTCATTTGTGCCATTAATGTACCACTAGTACACAAGGATTTGTGGTGCTCCTAAGAGCACGTGCTCCCTTTGGGCATTGTTTCAATGCCCAGATGAAGGCTTAGGAGTTCTAAACTTGTCCTAACATAGTTTGCATGGTGTTGCTGGTAGAGCATACAGACACCACTACTCCACTACTATAGAGCATACTTCTATGCTATAAAGTATAGTACACCATGCTACTCTAAAAATATGTCACCTTTGCAAAGTTTGATTATTTGCTGCACCAGGAGAGGCTTGGCAAAAAGATCTTCAAGGAAACACTGTATAGGGTAGGCTGATTGTACTCTTAATAACTGGAAGCAGTGGTTAATGGCATCCTTTGAAAGGTGTTGCACGCAGCTAAGCATGGGTGTTAATGTTCTGTGTACTCAACTTTTGCCTCCTTCCAGGACTATGACTATGACTTTGCTACATTAACATTCTACAATCCCCAGCTGCAGTTTTCTGAGTTTCAGGTGACTTGTAACGCAGAAGGATATTGTGACTTTGGTCAACCCAGGGTTTTACTGTGTCCTACAAAACTTTTAGGACCTTCTTGATTATTTTTGTTGTAACTTCTTTACCAAGTTATAAAAGGAATGCATTAAATGGGGTAGAGAAATTTGCTAAGACCCCAGTTACTTCATAAGCACAGGCCAAGCTGGCATAAAGCTTCTATAAATTTCAGGTATCCAAACATAACTTTCCTAAGCATAACAATTTTACAAATTTACTTGGATCTTTTACTTTGTGTGTAATATATTACAATCATCACCCTTCTTCTTCTTTTTTTTTTTTTTTTTGTTCTTTTTCTCCTTCTATCTTAGTCCTTCAGGTGGCTTCTAAACCTTCGAATGTCTCAGGGGTAACAATATATCATTTATGTAGTGAAACATTTTTACCCATAGGGTTAAATTAAGTGTTAGGGATAAGGTTAGGCTTAGTGTTAGCTTAGGAATAGGGTTATGTTTAAGGTTAGTTTTAGGGTTCTAGTTAGGGTTAGTGGTAGGCATAGGGTTAAGGACAGGGTAGGATTATTGTTAGGTTTAGGATTAAGGTTACGGTTAGGTTTAGGATTAAGGTTACAGTTAGGGTTACATTTAGGTTAGTGTTATGGTTATGGTTACAGTTAATTTTAGGATTAAGGTTAGGTTTAAGATTAGGTTTAATCTTAAACCTAAGATGACAATGCAAAGTACTGGTCCATGGTTCTATTAATAATTAGATGGATTGTGAATGTAAACTAGGGAGATTACTCAGAAGCTCTGCTACTGACCATTTCAAGTGAATGTAAACTACAGAAGACCAAAAATCATTCAGGGTTACATCAAAGTCAGGTAAGGATATAAGTTAGAAAAGCTTTATTTAATCAAAGTGGAGAAAGCTTTATTTGATCAAAGTAGAGTCCACCTTACACACATCAGAATGACTAAGATCAAAAACTCAGGTGACAACACATGCTGGAGAGGATGTGGAGAAGGGGAACCGTCCTTCATTGCTGGTGGGAATGTAAACTTGTACAACCCCTCTGGAAATCAATTAGGCATTTTTTCAGAAAATTAGGAGGAGTGCTACCTCAAGATCCAGAAATACCATATGTGAAAGATGCCTAACCAAACATCATTTGTTTAGCTATGCTCATGGCAGCTTTATTTGTAATAGTCAGAATCTGGAAACAACCTAGATGCTGCTTAATGGAGGAATGGATACAGAAATTGTGGTACAATTACACAATGGAATACAACTCAGCAATTAAAGACTAAAAAATTGTAAGGGGAGCAGGGGCTGTCTCTCTGGCATGAACTCAGTGGCTCTCTGATCACCTCTGTCTGGGGGTGTGCAGCCTTGCCAGGCCACAGAGGAAGACAATGAAGCCAGTCCTGATGAGACCTGATAGGCTAGGGTCAGATAGAAAGGAAGGAGGACCTTCCCTATCAATATGGACTAGGGGAGAGGCATATGGGGAAAAGAGAAAGGGGATATGGACTTGGGGAGAGGGGCCACATCTTAAATACAAAGTGAATAAATTATAATAAATAATAAATTAAAAATTAAAAAAGAAAAGAGGAAAGTCATGAGAACTTGCAAGCAAATGGATGGACTAGAAAAGATCATCCTGAGGTAACCCAGAAACAGAAAGACACACATGGTATATACCTCACTTATAAGTGGATATTAGACTTATAATACAGGATAAGCATACTAAACTCTATTCACATAAAGAAGCTAAGCAAGAAGGAGATCCCTGGGGAAGATGCTCATTCTTCACTCAGAAGGGCAAATGGGATAGACATAGAAAGGAGGAGAAAACATGGAACAGGACAAGAGCCTTCCACAGGGGGACTCTGAAGAGTCTACCCAGCAGAGTATCAAAGCAGATGCTGAAACTCATAGCCAAACTTTGGGCAGAGTTCAGGGAATCTGAAGGAAGAAGTGGGAGACAGAAAGTCCTGGATAGGAGAAGAGTTCCACAAGGAGAACAAAAGAGCCAAAAAATATGGGCCCATGAGGTCCTGCAGAGAATGCCAAATCATCCAAGGTCCACGCATGGAGAGTACCTGGATTCCCTGCTCAGATGTAAGCCATGGGTAGCTCAGTCTCCATGGTGGTTCACTTAAAAAGAGAGGAGGGCTGGTCACTGGTATGGACTTGGTTGCCTGCTCTTTGATCAATTTACTCTGGTGCAGTTGACTTAATAGGACACATAGAAAGAGGATCCTGACATTCCTGATGAGACATGATAGGCTAGGGTCAGATAGTAAGGAAGGAGGACCTCCCCTATCAGTGGACTAGGGGAGGGAGATAGTGGGGGACAAGGGAGGGTTGGTTGGACAGGAAGGATATGAGGGAGGGGCTACAGCTAGGAGACAGAGTGAATAAAATATAATTAATAGTAATAATAATAATAAAGAAAAATTTAAAAATAACTATTTTTAATCAAAGAAAGAAAGTGAAAACTTGATGATGAAAAGACCTTCTAAGTACACAATGATGCTATTCTGCATTTAATGCAAAGTACTTTTTTATTCATAAGCATAAATGAAGGATGATATTGTTACAGGTATTATTCAAAATGATGACATCTAGACAACTTAGAACAATTTAAAAAAAGAAAAGAAAAGGCCTTCTATTTTCACAGATCTTATGGATTTATATGTCAAGTGACCGTATGTTTTGCAATTGCTATATAGATTTAATGAAATGCCAATAAAGTCCCAATAATGATATTCTTCACAGAAGTAGAAATACATTCTTAGAATTAACAAAAATGTTAAATAAAACAAAAAGAAAAAAAGAAAAAAAGCCCTTAGGGGAAAAAAGCTCTGAAGAGGAAAAAAAAAAAACCAATATGGAGCAAAAATAGCAATGTTGTATCATAACACTCCTTTTCAAATTACACTAAGAAGCCATTATATGCCAAACAGCATGATGTTGGAACAAAATAGGGACATGAACCAAAGAAATACAATATAGGGGACAGAAATAAACCTGCATGGCTATAGTCATCTGATTCTTGGCAAAGGCACAGAAATATAAATTGGATCAAAGAAAGCCACTTTAACAACAGTCTTTGAAATCTCTGGAATCCCATGCATGACACTGAAAGCATATGACTGTCTTCCGTTCTGGACAAAATGGGGCAAAAATCTTAAAGTGAAATCTAAAACTTAAAAACCATAAGACCCTTAAGGTTGATTTGAAGCATCACTTGGCTTCTTAATTGGTTTCTCTTGCTACTGTGACCAAGTTAAATAAGTCATGTTTTTATGTTTTACAGCCACTGTAATTGTCCAATTGACTAAAGAATATACTACTGGCTCAACATAACACATATTCTTTACCCATTCTTTTATCTATATTCATGAAATTTTGCCATTTTCACTAAAATGACTAGAACTGTATGAAATTACATTATAAAATATGAGCCATTCTTATGTAGATAACTATTGATTGCCAGCTTAGCTTTGAGGATCACGTAGGACTCATACCACGGGGTGTTCCTGTGAAGGGTTGCCTAGAGTAGTCTCTGACCATGGCTCTGAGACTGGGTTAGGAGTGACAACTCAGATCTATCTGATAAGAAGATAAGAAGAGGAAGGGAATGGAGCACCACGATTCGTAGGTGTCTGCCGCCTGAATGAGAATACGATTGACGAGCTTCTCTAAGCTCACAGTGCCAGAACTTCCCTACCATAAAACAGTGTATTCACAAGCCATGAGCCATGATAAGTCCTGTCTCGGGACTGTTGAGGTACTAGAGACTGAGTTAGGATCTTGGGGCTCGAGGATCATAGGCTACAATTGCAGACACGTTACTATGGTTTTGCTCTGTGCTTCTGTTGTTTAGCTAGCTTCTAAACATTCATGCTTAGAATGATTGACTAGGACCACTTTCATCTTTATCAGTGCACACCTATTGTTCTAGGTGCCTGTAAATATAGAGACTGATAAATAGGCAAAGAGCTGACAATAAGGGATGAAGAAAAGATTTATATAGAAATAGTAAAAATGAGAAAAATATTAATATTTTATAGATATTAATAGGTATGATATTGTTTGAAATTTATTAGGAATTATATAAATGGCAAATGATACAAAATATAAAGCTGTCTACTTGGTCATATTTAATGTTATAGAATGTGTTTGTTTAGTGGGTTATATCATATTTGATACTTTGGAGCCAATACATATATTTAGAACTGTGTCCATACTAGCAGTTTTATAATGTCTTTTTCTATTTTTGGAGCGATTTTAACATCAATAAAAGTGGTTATAAAAATGTTTATTAAAATAGTTATTTCTAAGAAGTAAGTATTAGATTACTAGGCTCTATATTATTGTCATATTAATATTTGTGGAATAGCCATTTTTTGCAAGCTGTGTTGTATTAATTTGAAAAGTTATGCCATATTATAAGTACTCTGAGGAAAATATTCACTCAGAAAAGTATAGTTGTTTTAACTTGAAGTTGAGTAATGAGCATTATAATTTGAACAATCCATTAGGAAGAGGAGATATGCTTGATCGCTGGATGTATGTTGAGCACATCTCCAGTGCCACCAAGCAAAATATCTGTGCAATTCCTTATGCAGTGCACCAAAGCTGTGGTTGGGTAGAGAGCATGGGAGTAACTTTTTATCATTTCAAATGTTTTCATATATGTTCCACAGCAGAGATAGAGCTGTGCAGAAATGGAGAAACACAATTCACAGACTGTAAACAAAAGCCTTCCAATCATTGCCACAGCCCAGAAACAAGTAAATACCTAGTAGAAAGCAAGAAGAGACACATAATTAGAAAATTAATGAAGAGAGAAGATGGGATAGTCTTTTTTTTTCTAAAATGTGAAAGCTAAAATGCTGATTTAATTCTTAGGTCATTTTCAAGGCTTCTAGGTTTACTCTTATTTATTCAATAAGGTACAGACATCTGTTGCCATCTTTTTTTTTTAACTTTTAATTTTATGTTTCTTATATCATCTTTTCCATACTCCAAAGCAATCTTTTCAACACCCCAACAGCAGGTAGGAGAGGGAAAGTGTTAGTGGGATAGAGGGCACAATTATTTCTTAGCTGGTTCCTGCTGGTTAGTGACCTTGAGTTCCTTGGAGCCAGTCAAATCCTGTTTTCAGGAGATCTTCAACTGCTTGTCTCACAACAGCAACTAGGAGCAACAAGTGGGAAGCAGGAGCAGCCTTGTTCTTTCCCTGATCTCCACACTCTCTGAGCTCTAGCCTTCATTCTTTCTCCAGAGTCCTCAAATTTAAACTGTCTGCAGTTGGCAAAGAACTCCTCTCAGAGCCCCCATGACACCAATAGTCTGGTACTATGGACCATCTGAATCAATCCCATATCCCACACCTAGACCAAAACAAAAACATGTTTATGTCTACAACAAACATTTATTTTTTAATAGTGCATACAAATTATATTTTCCCTTTTGTGATATTAAAGTGGCCATGATTTGAAACCATTTATGACATTCTCTATTAAATTTATATATGAAATAGCCTACATATATGTAATAGATAAATGGTGTGATAGTTATTCCTTTAATGCCACACTGCAGTTTAAAGTTCTTTTTAAATGGAAGAATATTTGAAAAAGAAAATACATTTGAAAGATTGACTTTGCTTCTACATTAATAATTTGTACACAATGATATTCCCTTATACACTGAAATAAGGGATTGACAGATCTTATCTGGAAATATGATGACATAACATCTTCAAAGGATGACTGCGTTTTCAATTTAGAGAATACTTTTAATATATAGGAAAATTGAGGGAGCCGCAATTGATTTTTATCCAATAACCATCTACCTCATCAAATACCTCTCATTTTACCCAAGCATTTATTAAGTGCTTTATTGGTGCAATGGTGTAATTGGTTCTTTAATAAGAATTATGGGTATTAAGTAAATAAAAAAGTATTCTTTAACTGCAGAAACATGCAGCCTATTGCTGAAGACAGTAAAACAAAGGTCTTAGTTCTTTTTATGTAACAGCATACCACATACAAGGTTATTAGTTTTGAAGAAATTTATTTCTTAAGCTCTTGAGGCTGAGAAGTTCATTATCAAAGTAGCAGCATGTGATAAGGAATTACTGCTGAGCTAAAAAACAATGCAGGGATTTCTCAAATGATCAAGAAATTTTGAGAAACTGAAGGGAGATGGAAGTTGAATTCACAGAGTAAGTAAGCATCGACTTTCCAGAAACAGATTCTAGACAAAGTGAGCCCTTCTGACGGAATGAAATACCTTTCCTACTGAGAAATCATAATGATAACTCAATGCGATGGATTTTTGAGGAAGACAATCACACTGTTCTAACTCACAAAAATATACCGCATATTACTCGTTTGTACATTAACGTATTTCCTGCTTAGATATTGTTTCTAGATGTTTATGAGGTAATGCTATTGATATTATATATAATGGTAAGCATAATTTCTAAGTTAAAATAGTCTATTACTCTAAACACAAAAAAAATTGATGCTTTCAGATATTTTAACTTAACAGTTTGGTATTATTACAATATTTCTACACACACTATCTATGTGTAAACGTACTATATATATATATATATATATATATATATATATATATATAGTTAAAATTTCTAATTGAAAAAAAATTTTTAAAAAATTCTAATTGACTCCCTAAGTATTTTACTGTTTAATATATATACATATATATAATAATGCATATATGCACACACATATATATAATTTTTGATAGTTTATTACTATTTATTACAGTTTATTCACTTTTTATCCTGGTTGTAGCCACCTCCCTCATCTCCCTTTCCCACCCTTCTCCCATCTTTTCCTCCTCCCTCTTCCCACCTGCACTGATAGGGAAGATCCTCCTCCCTTACTATCTGGCCCTAAAGTATCACATCTCATCAGAACTTCCCAGATGCTCTTTCTCTGCAGCCTAGTAAGGCCACCTCATTAGGAGGAGGTGCTCAAAGAGCAGGCAACTGAGTTCATGTTGGAGACTTCCCCTGCTTACCATACTAGGTATCCCACATGTAGACTGATCTGTCTATGGGTTACACCTGTGTAAAGGGTCTAGGTCCAATTAATTATGGAGAAAACATTTTTCTAGTTTTTTTTATTATTTTCTCATACATTACATAGATTTAGATCCCCCCAAACAAATCTACTTTATTTAGGGTTCTTAAATATCTTTACCTCACTTCCAACCCTTCTCCCACCCCCGACCTTAGATAGAAGATTAGTAGGAAATAGGGCTGTAGACCTCTTTTATCTAATTTCTGCTGGCTGTGGTCCATGGGTCTTTTAGGGGATTATGAAACAAATTTTTCAGGATAGTTGTCAGGATACTAGCAGTTCAGTCCAAAGGCCAACATCATCCAGCAACACAAAGTCAGTCAGAGCTGCAATACTCAATTGGAAGTTCTCTGGAATGCTTCTCTCTGTGATGTCAAATGTTGAAACATGAAGACCAGTGCAGGAATGTTGATCCAAATAAAAAACAAAACAAAACAAAACAAACAAACAAACAAACAAAAAGGATGTCTCACTGTGCATGGGCCCCTATAAATCTCCTTTCCTCAGAGTCCACCCACAGATGTTTTCAGTTGGCCAAAGTCGTGTCTCTCACAGGAGAGAGCTCACAGACAAACACTACATACCCTCTCACAAGCCATTCTCTAGCAAAACATCATGTGCCCAACTTGAAGCAAAACATCACAAGACAAAACCGAGTCTTCGAAGAAACCAGAAATTTCCACTTCTCATTACATCTTGACTGCAATTTCCCCTCCTGCTCATCTTCTCAGTCGCTCCTTCCCTACCGTTTCTCTACCCAGATTCATGCCCTTTCCATTTTTCTTCAGAGAAGAGCAGGTCTCCCACGTACATAAGCCAAACACTGCATAACAAGCTACAATAAGACCAGGCACATATTATCACATCAAGGCTAGATGAGGGAACCGGTAGAAGGAATAGGCCCCCACCATCAGACAAGAGTCACAGACAACCCCTGTTCCCACTGTTAGGAATCCCAGGAGAACACAAGCTATTCAGCCATAAGAAATATGCCCATGACCTAGGTCAGTCCCCTGCAGGCTCTCTGATCTCTGGGAGCCATGGGGAAAGTTTGTCCTAGCACATAAGTGCTTCGCTTGCTTCCAACCTTCAGAACGTGAAAGGCATATGAGAAAACTGCCCTGTTCCTATGAGAAAGCAATGATTAAACATAACACAAGGGAGAAAAGGTTTACTTGAGCTCACAGTTCCATAGTAAATTTATCATGGCAGAGAAATCGTGGTGAGAGCAGCTAGAAGAGGCTGCTTATTTTAAACATGTAGTCATATGGACCAGAAAGGGAAAGCAATGAGTGCTTGCCTAGTTTCATTTTCTGTTTTGGTCTGGGATCGCAGACCAGGAAACGGACCTACTAATATCTAGCTGCCAACCTTGAAGCTCACTATAGGAAACAAAATAAGTAAAATGTCCTGGAAGAAGAATTTGACAAAGGTGTATTTGCATACTAGAAAAGACAGTGCACCACTCCATATAAGATATTCAAAGTAAATAAATAATATAACAAAGGAATGTGCGTTATATGTTATGCTTTTCTACTTGTTCTTAGCTTGTGGAGAGTTGTTCAAATTGGTCCTATTAGTGAGGGCGACGTTCTGACTAAACTATATCCTATCAGTATGATTTGTCTCTTAGTAACTTTCAATCTGAGCTCATGGAGGTTTTTAAAAAATACATTTTATTTCATGATTTTGTTTATAAGACATCTTATATAATTGAACTGCTTTTTGAAATATTCTTGTACTTAGTTTCTCAAAATTTTATAGAAACATCATCATGTTCTATAGTCAGTTCAAGAACGTATTTGGGTAGAACTCTGTATTGATTCTCAGTGATGTGAATATTCCTGAGGCTCTATTGCACTTGAGATATTTTAGAAAGATAGAGAAATAGGAAAAAAAAAAAAGCAAAAGTAATGCACAGATCAAATTCATCTCTGAGATATATTATGTAACTTATTAATGACACTGACCCTTCCCATGAGCTATGGTATAAAACATTATGGTACCTCACAACAATTACCAGTTCCAGTATTTAGAGGCCATTTTGACATCTTGAATCCTGCATACCAAACAGCCACAAAGCAAGTCCAGACTTGAAATGATTTAATATTGGTAAAAGGAGTGACATTTAGACCACTGGAACCAAGTAGTTAGCCAAAATTAATCTTCGTGTACACAATCAGTTTATATTTCACAAAAATGTCAGAAATACACAATAGAAATTAGAGACAGATGTTCCTCAAAAGAATAGCAAAATAAGAAAATGTGGTACATTTACTTAGCGGAACATTATTGCACAACTAATAAAAAAATAAGAGAGAGAGAAATAACATTAAGGTTTCAGGCAAATGGATGAAACTAGGAGAAAAAAAAACATCCTTCTGAGTGAGCTACCTTAGATCAAATAAATAAATAAATAAGGTATGCATTTGCTTATAAGCAGATATTAGCCATTAAGCAAACAATAACCAAGCTACAAACCATAGATCCCAAATATACTAGATGAAGTGCAGGGGGTTCTAGAGGGGAATACAGAGACCTACCTGGGAAGGGTAAAACAAGACAGTTTTTGGTGCAATGAGGTTGGTTGGGGAGAGGAAAGGAGGATTAGGCTGGAGGGCATGGGGTAGAAGGAGAAAGTCCAGAGAGGAGACAGCTGGAATTGAGGAAAAATTGTGTGGAAACCTTGTACAATGGTAATTCCTTAGAATGTATGAAGGTGAGGGAGGGGAAACTATAAGCAAGATACATTTTCAATAAAAAGCAAAGTAATAATAAATACACATAAACAATCCAACTCCTAAGCGAATTTCAGTGCATAAGATATAATTTTGGAGTCTATACCTCTGCTCACTAATAGATTAGTTACTCGTTAGAGATAATTTATTTTAGACTGAGATTTAAAGATCCATTTCCTCCATCACACTTGCTACATTTTTAGAAAACCCCTCCCTTCAGGGCTGTGGATTTATGCAAGAGAGGAAGCACAAATATTATAAGAGGGAGAAATGCTAGTGAAGGTTAAAAATCCAAATGGGAGAAATATTGAATAAATATGATATATTCATCATTACACACACACACACACACACACACATATAACATCTGAGAAGGATGGAGAGAAAGACCCTTCTGTTGTCTTGTAGGATGTACACAATTTACCCTTGTTCACTCAAATGCAGACTTCTCTACCCCAATATCTGGTTTCAATCCTGATATTGTTTTGTATTGTTTATTCTAAGCATCACCTGACTCAAGTTTTCGTAAACATGCCACCATTTTTTTCTCTGTATTGTCAGCCAATGATGAGCAATGGAGAGAACAGGGTGGGACATCCTGGTCCAGAGTGGAGGAGAAAGAAGTGAGTGGGAGGAGGAATCAGAGAGAGAGAGAGAGAGAGAGAGAGAGAGAGAGAGATCTGGGAGGTGAGGACATGAAAAACACCAGGAGATATGACTAAAAAACAAGTGTAATGTGGGAAATCTGAGTGGAAAGAAACTATGCGGGTTTAGAGGTATAGGATGGAGTAATCATTGCCCAGCATGATGCTCAAGGTTAACCAAATACATCCTAGTCTCTGTGTGATGATTTGGGCACACAGCTGGTTTAGGAATAACTGCTATTTAACTAAAAGATAAACCAATAATAAATATTAGAAATCAAGAACACTCTTCTAAACAGCTAAAGGAAATGGAAAATGGAACAAGTACAATCTCCTATCAGGGTTAGGGTGATGTAATGGGTCAAGTGATTGCCACTCAACTGTGAGGGTCAGAGTTTGGATCCCCAGAACCCACACATAATTTTGGTAGACATGAGGGACATCTATAATCTCAGCAACCAGTGTGTTCAAATAAAAGATCCCTAAGTCAAGATGTTTAGCTAGACTGACTGGTTTATGCACTCCAGGTTCAGTCTGGAAAATCTTCCTCATTAAAGTAGAGAGAGATCAAGGAAAACAAACAAAATCAATTTGGGTCTCTACCTGTATGTACATACATATCCACAGAAACCATCCAAACAAATATAAAGACCCATTCACAAAGACATGTACATAAATGCAGGCCATACACATACTCTCAAGTTCCCAGTTAAACATATTGTAAAAGACATCTTCATTTCGAGGTTGTCAATCTTGTTGGATTTCAGTGGCGCTGTTTTCCTGGAGTGAGCCACCACTTCTCCCTCTTATACCCTTAGGCCTTCTCTCTTGCAGAAACCCTTCTTGGCTGAGGGGAGGGGCTTTTTGAAGACACTCCAGTGATCTGTGTGCCTGTGTCATTTTCTGTGCCTGTCTCTGTGCCTGTCTCGTCTTCTCCATGTCCATCTGTCTCTCTCCATTATCCAATTGGGGATCTCTGTGATAAGCACAAGGAACAGAGTGAGCAGTTATAGAGACTGTGCCCCACTCCCCTGTACATTACTGAAATCTCACAAAATATATCTAGTGCAGAAACATTGAACCCCGAGAACAGCCTTTAAAACAACGTTGTAGCCCATAAAGCCTTGGCCAAGACAAACTGTGTAAGTCTTACTTTTTTCCTTTCTAAAACACACAGAGGGAGACAGGAGGGAGAGAGAGAGGGAGAGAGAGAGAGAGAGAGAGAGAGAGAGAGAGAGAGAGAGAGAATATGGGGAGATCAGTCAGGTATAAAGGACTTTATATGCAGGCCAAAGGTTCTTAGTCTGATCTACAAAACCCTACTAAGAAAGTGACAACAAATGTTTCTAATCCCAGGGTTGGAAAGTGGAAATATGTGATCTTGGGGGCATGATGCCCAACCAGGGCATGATGCCCAACCAGGATATTCCACATTAAAAGTTCCAGAACAGTACAAGATCTTGCTATGAAACAACTAAAAGGTAAAAAGAAAAATGAAAGTTAAGGCTGACCTCTTTCCTGTGCATGCAGATATGCAGCACACACACACACACACACACACACACACACATACACACTGCAATAAGATAACAAATTTTGTTTGGAAAATAAATCTATACATGGTACAATTGATGTGTTAAAAAAGCATATATTTCCCCAAATTTTGATTTTCTGTGTTTGAAATATTATTTTCAAGTTAGTAACTAATTCTTTTATTTTCTAAAAGGAATACTGGACCTTTTAGAAGGCAAGCAGTAGGTAGATTTGTTTGTTGTAGAAGAAGGGGGAAAAAAACCTTTTCAGGCAGAAATGACTTTAGCTACATAGATGAGTGGAGATGAAACTTGATTCAGTGGCCTTGTAAGTATCTTTCCTCTCATGTAAAGAGAAAACACCTGAATAAATCTCAAAAAAATTCAAAAATAACATATTGCAAAAAGGAAATTAAAAACATTTTGTATCATTATGATCATTTAATCTTGGATCCTGTTCCACAGAATATAGTCTCTCTGAGTTTGACAAACTAAAATTTTGTAAATTTTAAGTACACTATAAATATAAAATATTTGTGTATAGCTTAAAATACAGTGGTATGAAGGAAATAAAATCATTAAAATAACATACATAGTTATTCTCATATTGTGAAATAATTGATCATTACAAAGTTGTATTTTGATATAATAATCTCCATAGCCATTCTCAATATTGATAGAAGTCTGTGATCTGGAATCAGTAACTTTTTGAACATACTCAAAGACAATTTTTTACACTTTGGCTATTTATAATAGATATTGCTCAGTAGTTAATATAAGAAACTGCTTTGTCATTGTTGGGTTTGTCATAAGTGTATTTTTATTCTGTAGCATCAACATGTCTAATATGCATATAATACTTATAAATGAATTAATGATGTGGCATATAAATCCTATATTCAAGTTCAAGATAATTTTACTTATTTTGATAAAATAATCCTAGGAATTGGCTTGTATTTTCTACTAGAATATTTTAATCAGCTCTCTATTGCACCCTTTAAATAAAAGCATGCTGTTTACATTACTCTGATTGTTAACATTCAAAAGTCACTTTCACTATGGTAGGAAAACATTAAAAATGAGTTATTCATACATAGAAAGTAACAATTTTAATATTTATAATGTTTTTAGAATTAAAATTTATGTTAAGTGATTAAATGGGTTTCAAGAGATTTAACCAATCCACAGGTTTTGTTGTTGTTGTTGGAAATAATAATAGATATTTAAAGAAAAAAGTAATAAAACAACCAAATTTGCCTATAAAAAATTTATGACTTGATTATGCTGTTTTTAGTGTCTCTTTAGGCGCCCCTATCAACAGCAACTGACTTAAAGGATTTTCTCATATGTGGTATTGTTTTTTTTTTTCTTAGTTAGTTATATGATGTTTACAGAAGCATTGGCAGCCCAAGCGAGTTAATTTTATTTAAACTCTACATACTCATGAACAAATATTGAGTCTATGTAATTTTAGGTCTATAAATAATAATATGATTTCTATTTCTGTTGCCCTGATTACCTTCCAGGTGTTGATGGTATGCTGCTGTTGTTGAAGATACCATGTACTTCAAACACAGGACTCCAGAGGACAATGATTGCATGGTTTTCAGTCACAACTAGTACAACCACAACATGAGTTTTGCAGAGAGGACAATGCAGCCAATCCTGATGCAACCTGATAGGCTAGGGTCAGATAGTAGGGGAGGAGGACCTCCCCTCTGAGTGGAGTAGGGGAGGGGCATAGGAGAGAAAGAGGAGGAAGGGGGAACTGGGAGGAAATGAAGGAGGGGCTACAGCCAGGATACAAAGTGAATAAATTTTAAATAATAATAATACTAATAATACTACTAATAATAAATCTCTCAGTTTCACACACACAAAAAAAAGATACAGTGAATATCATGAAAGACATAGCATAAAATTCTAAGGATCAAAGGATTCTGCTATGACATTATTTCCTTGTAAGAGTAGATAAACTTAATTCATTATATATCTTCAAAATAGCTGTATTCATTTTTAGTTTAATGGAAACCTGAAAAACACAACACTAATAGATTTGCTAACCAGTAAGGAAGAATTTCCTCAGGGCCCCATGCACAGACAAAGAACTACAGACAACTGAGGAATTCCAACAAAGGAATTTGCCACCTAAATGGCTATTCAACACCAAGTAGAAAAACATGAAATAATATTCATACAAATGAAAGTAATCAGACTCAGAATGTTATATTTATTTACATAGTAGTGTAGAAATATTTTAATGACAAAAATAATAACTAAAGAAAACAGAAGCCATGATTTGAGAGGGAGAAACAAGTGATAAAAAGAGAAATTGGAGGGAGGAAAAAAGAGTGAGAAAATGAAGTAAGTATACTTTAAGCCACAATTTTCAAAGAGAAAAAGAAACTAAAAAGTGATTAATTTAAATTGCAAATCATCAATTAATTTCAAACTTTGAAAGTCACAAAATTTATTAGCTAAAAGAATATCAGCTTTGGTGTAAATTCCTACACTTCTGGGTCAGATGTATTAGCTCTTTAATATGCTCCCCTTTTAAATGAAAAAAAATGCAAAAACATTAAAGTCGTAAATTAAAGTTGTAAAGTAGGACTCAGTTTGAACACTGAACTTGTTTGTATTTGTTTACCAGGTAGTCCAATGCAAAATTATCAAAAAAGTGATAAGTAATGGAGAGAATTCCATGAGTGTTTTATGATAATGGAACAATAAGAAAAAGTGGTCTTATAGACAGAGAAAGCTTCTTGTTCTTATCTCTTAATTTTTTCTTAGTCATCTAAAAAGTCTAATAGTAATTTAGTCCACACATGTTGTGGGATATTAATATTTACTAATGATTTATATTTTTATTAACCAGTGATTATTCCTAAACCAGCTGTGTACCCAAATCACCACACAGAGACCGAGATTTATTTAATTAACCTAGAGCACAATGCTGGGCATAAGTTACTCCATCCTAACTTTTCCTTGTAAGAGTAGATAAACTTAATTCATTATATATCTTCAAAATAGCTGTATTCATTTTTAGTTTAATGGAAACCTGAAAAACACAACACTAATAGATTTGCTAACCAGTAAGGAAGAATTTCCTCAGGGCCCCATGCACAGACAAAGAACTACAGACAATTGAGGAATTCCAACAAAGGAATTTGCCACCTAAATGGCTATTCAACACCAAGTAGAAAAACATGAAATAATATTCATACAAATGAAAGTATAGTTTCCTACCATTCAGATTTCACCCATCATACTTGCTTTTAGCCATGTCTAAAGTCTGGTTTCCTACCATTCAGATTTCACCCATCATACTTGCTTTTAGCCATGTCTAAAGTCTGGTTCATCTCCCCAGGTGGTTCCAGGTCCTGTCCTGCTGACCTTTGCTCTCTTCTGCCACCACTGGCCTCCTTCCCTCCCTCCAGACCAAGATGCCCCACCCTACTTTGTCCAATGTACAGCACTGGCTGGTCGTTTTATTGACAATGCAGAGAACAAATGGTGCCGTGTTTACACAAACTTGAGACAGGTGATGCTTAGAATAAGCATCACAATGCAATGTCTGGACTGAAACCAGACAGTGGGGTAGAGAAATCAACATTTGAATAAACAAGGGTAAATTATATATATATTCCAAAAGAACATTATGCCAACTTTTCCTCCTTTAAGTCCAGTAGGAGGCTCCTTTTCTTACAGTACAATAATAATAAAATTTATGAAAACTATTAGGTAAGATTTACATGTGCAATGTTCAGTCTATGTGTATTTAGCAACTTAGGAGAAAGTATTTGATTATCTACCCTATCTTGACAATTCAGAGTTCTATACCTAAATTAACTTTTATCCTCATTGGTACTACCTTTACAAAAATACTTTCTTAAATATTAAATAACTTACGCTTAATTATGGAACTATAATTATTTGATTTTCAACACCACCAGAGACTTGAGAAGGAATAAAATTAGTTACTGGAGTAAATAGGAAGTGCATGTTAGCAGCTTCCAAAAAATTAAACACTGACAGACAGTTTGTTGCCTGAACAGTCACCCATAACTCTCTGAGCCTTCTGGCTCAGAATATTTAATAGACATAAATGTGAAGCAGAAACTATTTAGGACTTGCCTACCATGGCTTGGCAGAGTTCGGCAGTCGACTTGTCCTACATTTAAGCTTGCCAATTTTGGGCAGAATTCTGTCTGCGGTGAGAGGAGGGCATTTTCTTTACCAGAGTGACTTGTTTCCCACATTTGAAGCCATCTCCATATGGAGGTTCTGCAATGTTCATCATCTACTTTGAGGTAGGTGGGGTGCTACCGGGAGATGACCTATCTCATTGTCAAAGAATCTTTAAAATAATAAAGACATTTTAAATGCCATATTCAGTAGGTCCCTGAAGTTTTTGAAGACTTACCCATCTTTATAGACCTGTCTAAAAAATAATGTCTATCTCTTAAACCTAGGATGTATACTCTTGTGATAAATTAGACTAGTGTTTGACATAACTATGAGTGATTAACTAACAATTAAGTATTATCTAATATCTTAACAGTTTGTAATAGCAGTTTAAAAGTATTGGAAGCAAACTTGAATTTGTGTCAATATACTAAAATTTACCAATGTATTAAAAACAGGCTTATATTTGCATCAATACACAAAATCTTACACCACAGTTAAAATTAATCTTATTTGAGAATAACAAATGAAACCTTGAGTCGTTTCAATAATCTACCTTTTGTCTTATTATTTCTATAAGAGATCCCTGTATTTCCCTTTCTTTCTTTTCAGCCCTTTTTCTCCTTATCTAAGACAGAAAAATCTAGAAAAGTAAAAAGAAAAGAGATCCTTTCCCAATTTGTAGGCTGTCGTTTTGTTCTGATGACAGTGCCTTTGCTTTACAGAAACTTTTCAGTTTCATGAGGTCCCATTTATTGATTGTTGCTCTTAGAGCCTGTGCTGTTGGTGTTCTGTTCAGGAAGTTGTCTCCTGTGCTAATGAGTTTTAGGTTCTTCCCCACTTTTTCTTCTAACTGATTTAGAGTATCTGGTTTAATGTTGAGGTCTTTGATCCACTTGGACTTCAGTTTTGTGCAGGGTGATAAATATGGATCTATTTTCATTTTTCTGCATGTAGACATCCAGTTGGACCAGCACCATTTGTTGAAGATGCTCTCTTTTTTTCATTGAATGGTTTGGCTTCTTTGTCGAATATCGAGTATTCATAGGTGTGTGGGTTTATTTCTGGGTCTTCTATGCGGTTCCATTGATCCTCCTTTCTGTTTCTATGCCAATACCATGCAGTTTTTATTACTATTGCTCTGTAGTACAGCTTGAGATCAGGGATGGAGATACCTCCAGATGATCTGCTGTTGTATAGGATTGTTTTGGAGATTCTGGTTTTTTTCATTTATTTGTTTATTTTTGTATTTTTAATATCAGTTACAGTACATTAACTCTGTATCCCAGCTGTATCCACTCCCTCATTGCCTCCCATTCCTGCCCTCCATCCCTCATCTTCTCCCTATGCCTTTCCAAGTCCACTGATAGGAGAACCTACTCCCCTTTTATTTGACCCTAGCTTATCAGGTATCTTCAGGCCTGGCTACAAAGTCCTCCTCTGTGGCTTGGCAAAGCTGCTCCTCCCTCGGGTGGGGGAGGGAGGTCAAAGAGCCAGCCATTGTGATCATGTGAGAAATAATCCCTGTTCCCTGTTCCTCTTACTAGAGTACCTACATGGATACTGAGCTACCATGGGCTACACTGAGCAGGGGTTCTAGGTTATCTCCCTTGGTTGGAGATACAGTCTCATAAAAGACCCATGTGCCAGATGTATTTGGTCCTTGTGGAGCTCCTGTCCTTTGCATGTCATACCTACTCCCCTTCTTTCATATGATTCCCTGTACTCTTTGGTTATGAGTCAAAGTATCTGCTTTGATACACGTCTAGGTAGAGACTTTCAAAGGCCCTCTGTGGTAGGCTCCTGTCCTGTTACTTGTTTTCTATTTGATCCAATGTCCATCCCATTTGTCTTTCTAAGTGAGGGTTGATCATCTTACCCAGGTCCTATTTCTGCAGGAGTCTAGAACTCATTGGCACAGGAGACAACTTCCTGAACAGAACACCAACAGCACATGCGCTAAGAGCAACAATCAATAAATGGGACCTCATGGAACTGAAAAGCTTCTCTAAAGCAAAAGACAATGTTGTCAGAACAAAACAACAGCCTACATACTGGGAAATGATCTTCACCAACCCTATCTGACAGAGGGCTAATATCCAGAATATATAAAGAAATAAAGAATTTAAAACGCAGTAAATTAAGCAATCTAATTTAAAAAATGGGGTATAGAGCTAAACAGAGAATTCTCTGTAGAGGAATATAGAATGGCAGAGAAACACTTAAAGAGATGCTCAATGTCCTTAGCCATGAGAAAGAACCAAATCAAAACAACTCTGAAATTTCACTTACTCCAATCAGAATGGCTAAGATAAAAAACTCAAGTGTCAACACATGGTGGAGAGGTTGTGGAGAAAGGGGAACCCTCTTCCATTGCTGGTGGGAATGTAAACTTGTACAACCACATTGGAAATCATTGTGCTTTCTAAGACAATTAGGAATAGTGATTCCTCAAGATCCAGCTATACCACTCCTAGGCATATATCCAAAAGATGCTCAAGTACACAAAAAGGACATTTGTTCAACCATGTTTGTAGCAGCTTTATTCCTAATAGCCAGAACCTGGAAACAACCCAGATGTCCATCAATGGATGAATGGATACAGAAATTGTGGTACGTTTGCACATTAGAATACTACTCAGCAATTAAAAAGAAGGAAATCATGAAATTTGCAGGCAAATGGTGGGATCTAGAAAAGATCATCCTGAGTGAGGTATCCCAGGAGGAGAAAAACACACATAGTATATACTTGCTTAAAAGTGGGTATCAGACTCATAACATAAGATAAAAATACTGAAATCTGTACACCTAAAGAAAATTGTGAGTTTTTTTCCATATGAAATTGAGAATGTTTTTTCAAGAGTTGTAAAAAATTGTGTTGATATTTTGGAGGAAATTGCATTGAATCTGTCTATTGCTTTTGGCAGACTGGGAAAGTATCTTCACCAACTCTATATCTGACAGAGGGCTAAAATCCAGTATATATAATGAACTCAAGAAATTAAAAAAAACAACAAATCAAGCCATCTAGGTAAAAAATGGGGTACGGAGCTATGCAGAGAACTCTCTGTAGAAGAATGTAGAACGGCAGAGAACCACTTAAAGAAATGTTCAGGACTGGCTGCAATGTCCTCCTCTGTGGCCTAGCAAGGCTGCTCTTCCCTTTGGGGGGGCAGTCAAAGAGTCAGCCACTGAGTGCATGTCAGACACAGCCCCTGTTCCTCTCACTAGGGTACCCACTTGGATAATGAGCTACCATGGGCTACATCCAAACAGAGGTTCTAGGTTATATCCATACGTGGTCCTTGGTTGGAGAAAAAGTCTCATAAAAGACCCCTGTGCCCTGATATATTTAGTCCTTGTAGAGCTCCTGTCGTCTCCAGGTCATATTAACTCTCCCTTCTTTCATATGATTCCCTGCACTCTGCCAAAGGCTTGGTTATGAGTCTCTGAATCTGCTTTGATATACTGCTAGGTAGAGCCTTTCAGAGGCCCTCTGCAGTAGGCTCCTGTCCTAATTACAGGTAATTCACTTTGTTTCCCTGCTATAGCCTCCTCCCTCATTCCCTCCCAATCCCTCCATTCCTCCCTCATCTCCTCCCTGCCCCTCTCCAATTCCACTGATAGCGGAGGACCTCCTCGCCTTCCATCTGACCCTCCATCAGAGTCTCAGCATCTGCTTTGATACATTGCTTGGTAGAGTCTTTCAGGTGCCCTCAGTGGTAGGCTCCTGTCTTGTTACTTGTTTCCTCCTACTTCCAATGTCCTTCCCATTTTTATTTCTAAGTGAGGACTGATCATCTTACCCAGGGTCCTCTATTTTTTTTATCTTCTTTAGGTGAACAGATTTTAGTTTGTTTATCCTATCTTATAGGTCTAGTACTCACTTATAAGTGAGCATATACCATGTGTGTCTTTCTTCTTCTTCCTCACTCAGGATGATCTTTTCTAGATCCCACCATTTGCCTGCAAAGTTCATGACTTCCTTGTTTTTAACTGCTGAGTAGTATTCCCTTTTGTAAAGGTATCACAATTTCTGTATCCATTCCTCCCTTAAGGGACATCTGTGTTGTTTCCAGGTTCTGGCTATTACAAGCAAAGCTACTACAAACATGATTGAGCAAATGTCCTTATTTTGTACTTGAGCACCCTGTCCTGAAGACACCTTATAAGTAGGGTCAGATGGAAGGAAAGGAGGACCACCCCTATCCGTGGACTTGGAAATTGGCAGGGATTACATGAGGGAGGAAGGGTGGGATTGGAAGAAAATAAGGGAGGGGGTTACAGCTGGGATACAAAGTAAACAACTTGTGATTAATACAAAAAATAAAAATTATAAAAAATGAAAAGGATAAATAAAAAAAGAAAAGAAAAAAATGTTCCAAGTCCTTAGCCATCAGGAAGATGCAAATCAAAACGACCCTGAGATTTCACCTTATACCCATCAGAATGGCTAAGATCAAAAACTCAAGTGACAACACATTTTGGAGAGGTTGTGAAGAAAGGGGAACCCTCCTCTATTGCTGGTGAGAATGTAAACTTGTACAACCACTTTGGAAATCAATCTGGCACTTTCTCAGACAATTAGGAATACTGCTTCCTTAAGATCCAGCTACACCACTCCCTGGCATATATGCAAACAATGCTCCAGTACACCATAAGGACATTTGTTTAACCATGTTTGTAACAGCTTTATTTGTAATAGCCAGAACTTGGAAACAACCCAGATGTCCCTCAAGGGAGGAATGGATATAGAAATTGTGGTGCATTTACACAATGGAATACTACTCAGCAATTAAAATCAAGGAAATCATGAAATTTGCAGGCAAATGGTGGTACATAGAAAAGATCATTCTAAGTGAGATATCCCAGAAGCAGAGAGACACACATGGTATATACTCACTTATAAGTGTATACAAGATCTATTACATAGTATAAACATACTAAAATCTCTACACCTGAACAAGCTAAACAAGAAGGCGGAACTGGAGTAAGATGATCAATCCTCACTTAAAAAGACTAATGGGATGGACATTGGAAGTAGGAGAAAAGGAGAAGCAGAACAGGAGCCTATCATAGAGAGCCATTGAAAGACTCCACCTAGCAGTGTATCAAAGCAGATGCTGAGACTCAGGGCCAAACTTTGGGCAGAGTACAGGGAATCATAAGAAAGATGAATGAGTATGACCTGGAGACGACAGGAGCTCCACAAAGACCAAATATATACAGTGGTCTTTTATGAGACTGATTCTCCAACCAAGGACCATGCATGTATATAACCTAGAACCCATGCTTGGATGTAGCCCATGGTAGCTCAGTATCCAAGTTGGTTTACCCTAGTAAGGGGAACAGGGACTGTCTCTGGCATGAACTCTGTTGCCAGGTCTTTGATCTCCTAACACCCTGTGGGAGGAGCAGCCTAGCTAGGCCACAGAGAACGACATTGCACCCAGTCCTGGTGAGACCTGATAAGCTAGGGTCTGATGGAAGGGGATGAGGACCTCCCCTATCAATGGACTTAAAGAGGTTCAAGGAGGAGATGAAGGAGGGAAAGTGGGTATGGGAGAGAATAAGACAGGGGGCTACAGTTGGGATACAAAATAAATAAGCTGTAATTAATATAAAAATAAAAATTTAATAAAAAAAGAAAAAACAAAACTGTGAGTCTAACCTTGTTTTCTCACTGAATAAGACCATTATTGATTTATAACCATCTTCCAAAGACAATAAACTCTCATAGCCACAGAAAACAACCAAAAACCTACCCAACTCTCCCTTAAGGAAAATCAGACTTCCTTCTCATGGATTTCTTCTAGCTGACATTTTCAACATGCAGAAATATCTTGGGGCAGGGCAAAGAAAATTCAAAAAAATGGTTAATTAAGCAAGCATTAACATTTGTGGTCCAATCTTTGAATATTGGGAAATTTCAGGCTTATAGAAAAATCCTGTCTGGAACAGTCTAAAATGCTGGATCAATTGAGATTAGTAGCTTTCTTCAATGTTCTTTTGGGAGCAGGCTTTGATGAGAAACAGCAATTGAAGCAGTTGAGGCAAGAACAAGTAGAATGCTGAAACATGCAAGATGCTGGAACAGATGTTTCAATGTCTCAGTGTGCTAGAAGGAGGAATTTTGTCAGGTTTGATCAGCATCTCTGGTGTCCAATCCTTTTGTTCTGCAAACATATAACTTCTCACAGGCATTATACAGTTCAAATATTTTAAATGTATGAGATGTACAGGATGAAACTAATAGAACCAAAAGAACATTATACCAACACATACATATCAATCAGTTCACATCATTTGATGAACTCATTAGCAATGAAAAGTATTTTATTAAAACACAGTGGACTGGTGGAGAGGCATAAGAGAAGAAGAGGAGGGTAGGTGGTATGGGGGTGAAGAGCGGGGGTCACAGCTAAGATACAAGGTGAATAAACCATAATAAATAAATTTAGCAACAGCAACAACCAAAAAACACAGTGGTTAAAACTGCCCATCAAAAGGATATTGCTTGCTCTTTGATCACATTTCCCTGGTGGGGCAACCTAGCCAGCCCACAGAGGAAGAGGATCCAGGCAGTATTTATTGGATCTGATAGGCTAGGGTCAGACAATGGGGACCAGGACTTTCCCATCAGTGAATTAGAGAAGAGGGATAGGGAAGGAAGAGGGAGGAAAGGGGGACCTGTAGGAGATGAGGGAGGGGGACAACAACTGGGATAATAACAATATTTTAAAATGAGATGCATGATTTTCTCAAAAATGTTTTGAGCCTTGGAGCCATCAAATCCCTCCCCTCAAAACTTAGACAACCTCATGGAAGCAGATTCAGAAAGAGTGTAAGAGCTACAGAGGATGAAGGACACAAGGATAACAACGCCCTCTAAGCTATATGAGTATTTAATACAACATGTAATGACAGAGTATTAAAGATAGAAAGTAATTGGCTTAGCATGTTTTAATATAACAAAATATGAAGTGAGCTACATTTTACTCCTAAAAAATTATTATCTCCTCAAATTTTCATTTTAAAATAAACATAGTTTTTCATAGGATTTCATAATGGTTCAGGAGATAAACTACTTGTTATCTTCATTTTCTTAAATTTTTTTTTCTTTAATGTTTAAGAGCTTAGTGAGAAGCCTCTTCAAGAAGAGGAAACTGTGAGTGGAAGAGACACATTACTGAATTTAGAATGAAAACTCACCCACCGATGCTGTTTTTGACAGACAGTAGAGTTGGGAGAAATAGTCTTTACCATGGATGAGCCATATATTTAGTTAATTGGTTATCCAATACGAAGTGGTAAGCCCTGAAATCATCTATGTGCAAGAAGCACAACAGGAAAGGGAAGAGTGATCTAACCATACTGCATTTTTTATTTTACTGGAAACACAGTTTTTCTTACTATCTTACATATAGTATATATTTCATACTATATTTCATTCTATTTTTCATACTATATTTGTAATATATTCTGATTATGGTTTCCACTACTCCAAATCCTCCTAGTTCCTTCCCACCTCATCTCTGCTCCAGATCCACAGCTTTTCTGTCTCTGTTCGGGAAATACACAGACACACAAGGAATAATAATAAAGAAAAGAAGAAAAGAGAAGAAGAGAAAAGAAAAAACATCAAAACAAGAGTGATCAAACAAGCGTTTGAAAACCATCCAAAGAAAAAATACAGGAAACTCATATAGATGCAGCCACATACAGTCTCACATACAGGAATCCCTTAAAACAAAATAAAGCAACAAAAACAAAAGCCAAAACATATATGCAAAGGAACTGTGAGGAAAACACAATGAAAATGCCCTCACACGGCATTATGAGGCACAGATCCAACAACGATGTCTTTGAGCTAGTTTTGTGTTGGTCGTCTACAGCTGATGTAGGGTCTCTCTCTAAAAGTTGTTTGTTTCCCACCAACACCCTTTGAAGAAAACTAATTTACCATATCTGTTGGAAATAGCACCTGTGTTAAGATGAGGCAGTGTGTCCACGTCTCCCAGATATAGGACTCCATCCAGGATAGACCTGTGCAGTCCCTGAGCGTGATTCCAGAGTCTTTGTGATTTCATATGTGAAACAATCCTGTTGTGTAGAGATGGTTAAGTTTCCTTGGTGTCCTTGATGTCCTTAGGATCTTACTCTCTTTTGCCTCCTTATCTCAAGAGTTTATGGAAACCCTTTGGGGAGGGGTTTGCTGGGGACATCCCATTTAGGGCTGAGTGTTCCAGGATCTTCCATTTTCTGAATATTATCCTGCTGTAGGTCTCTGTATTTGTTCTCATCTACTGCAGGAGGAAGCTTCTCTTATGGTGCCTAAGCAAAACAGTAGTCTATGAGTATATAAAAATGTTTGTAAGAGTCATTTTGTTGCTTTTTTTTATTAAAACACTGGTATTTGTGTTTTTCTATGCCCTATTCTTTGCCTCTTGCCCAATCAACATGGTTGGGTATGGATCTCATGGAATGGACTAATGCAAATCAGGTCTTGTTTGCTCACTCTAACAAGGTTTGTGCCAATATTTTGCCAATATATCTAGCAGACAGATTGTCATTTGATATAAATTTATTATAAATAATTATAAATAATTACTCTTTAATTTAAAATAACATAATTAAAATTTTCATTACTAAAAGAAAATTCTTATTAATACCCATTTGCAGAAACACATTAGTAACACAGGCACAGAAAGCCTGTGTCTTTATTAACATTATTCAGGGAGTTTACCAGTCCTGGAAAGTTCTCCATGTCTGCAAACCGAGGTTTCTTTTCTGTTTGCTTTTGTGGAAATCCTATGGAATGAAGACACCAGTCACAAAATACCCTTTGCCATCATTAAATGATTTTATCACCTTTAGAAAGCAGCTCATGTGAGACTCAGCATAGATGTGGAGTAATCATCTGCCTAAATTTTGTATGTTGTCTGAATGGATGATTTGCTTGATGCAATGATCTTTTAACCAGTGTGATGTATGAAATTCTGTGTGATATTATCATGTTGTTTTCCCCTAGGTACTTGCATACATCCTGTGGAGGACTAGAATACTTAATCCCACAGTGAAATAAATTTCCTTGATTTTCAAGCTTCAGAATTAAGAATTTTATGCTTGCATTATAATAAAATATTTTTTTTATTAAGGCATCATAAGGCATCATATAAATAACATATGTTATTTTAATTTGATTCATTAGCTCTTGCTGTTCCTAAACTTTAGTCTCTCTACAGCTTTATTTAATATATGCCTTGAAAATGAACTATAATAGTAGAGAAAGTTTTGAGAAGGTTCACTGGATGTCATAGTCAGATCTACCTGGATAATAAATGGTTCATTCATTAGAAGGGTCATTAAAGACTATTCTGAATACATGAATTATTAGTATTTACTTTTTCATAATTTTGAAAAATATAAAATTAGCAAGTTAAATGTATAAAATTCTGTCATATTGGCATTCCTATGTAACAGAAATTAATGTTTGTATTTGAGCAAAATATATTAATGTAAGATATTTACACTAACAATGGCATGGCACAGGGTCAACATATATTGCAGTGGACAGTATGAGAAAATTGTAACAACATTTGAAATAAATTGTTCTTGTATTCATCTGTGTGTGTTTGTTTGACTGTGTGTGTTCAAGTGTGTTGTATATCCATGTGGTATACATATATGTTCAATTGTGTATGCCATGGGCATTGAATTTCCTTCTCTATTCTTCTCCACCTTGCCACTTTAAGAAAAGATCTCTCCCTAAATTTGCAGCTGAGCCAGTAGCCAGTCAGCCCCAGAAATTCTCATGCCTCTTCTCTTCACAATGATAGAGTGAGCAGCATGTGGTTCGCCTTGTATGGCATTTTAGGTAGTTGCTATAGGGTTTTGAACTCAGTTCCCTATGATTTCACAGAAATTTCTGTTCATATGAAAAATCTTAGACTCTCTAGATAGTTCTTGTTAATGCCTCCAATAGTCACACTTTGTGCTTCCCTCAGAAATGTAACCGAAAGCAGTACTGATGACATCACTGAAACCAAACAGGGGATATCAAAGCTAATAGATTTCACTGAAGTGAAAACAATGCTACCAGAATTTAATGGTTATTAAATAACCACAGAAGATGCAAATATTTCTTTTGATAATTTCAACGAGTCTGTATTTTATATAAGCTAAATCAATTAGATAAGAAATCCTACTGACAAACCTAAGTACCATCTGCAGTGTGAGTATCTTTTGTAACTTTTTTCCAGATTATAAAAAAACTTTTCATAATTTAATACCCATGAGATGTCTGGATTGTCAAGGCATGGGTCAGGATAGAGATGAAATGCAATTGGATGGGTATTGGTAATAATCAACTGCTGGCCAAGCTAATAACCCAAACAATTTAAGCAAACATGAAGTACATCCAATCTTCTCTTTAAATAACAGTAGCAAGATAAACCATTAGGTAATGGATGAGATCTGAATGTTTCTACAGATATAGTAAATTTCATAAAGTTAGGCTTTAAGGAAGAATTGGAAAACTAGTGTTATTAATTACTGTTTAGGTGTGCATTAACTGTAAATACGTGACCCAGAGAAACAATATAAACAAAGAATAATTAAAAGAAGAGCATCAGGGTTTTTTCCAATAATAGACCAGGATTTCTAGTGTACTCAGAAAAAGGGGCTATTAAAGAAGAGAGAGTAGCATTAAGTGAAAAATAACAGGAATATTTAAAGGAGATCAAATGTTTTAAACACTGCTGAGAAGGACTCCGAAATGAAGACAAAGCAACTTCCATTGATTTTGGCAAAGCTAACGCTCTCAGTGACCTTGACAAGGATTCTAAAGGGTATGCTGGAAATTGAATTAAGTACCTTAAATGTCATTGGCAGAAGGGAATGTCTCAGCACTTTATCATGTGAATTATTTTGTGTGTGTGTGTGTTTGAAGTAAATGGAAAAATAGAAGACAGAGGGCAAAGAAAGGTATGTACCGAGATTTGGAGTGTGGTGTAGGAGCATTACAAAGAGAATACAATGCAAAAAAAAAAAAAAAAAAAAAAAAAAAAAAAAAAAAAACGTATGGAAGAAATAGTCTTTGATAATAACTATTGGCAGTGAACAATCAAACAAAGGAAAATCCCCTGAAATATATGAGGCAAATCCAGGATTGGCTTACATGCTTGTAATTGTGGTATTTAAAAGGTCGAGGCAAGAGTGTCAGACATTAAAAGACAGCTTCAGTTACAAAGACAACTTGAGGCCAGATTGGGTTGCATGAGACATTGTCTCAAACAAATGGAAAATATGAGACCAGTCTGAATGTGACTGGAACATTAGTGATGAGAGAACAGGAAAGCTCATATTCCATTGAATCAAATTATTATTATTATTATTATTATTATTATTATTAGCAATCCATTCACTTTGTAACCCAGCTGTAACCTACTTCTCATCTCCTCCCAGTCCCACCTTCTTTCCAATGTCTTCTTCCTAGGTCCCTCCTCTAGACCAACCACTTTGGAAATCAATCTGGTGCTTTCTCAGAAAATTAGGAATAGTGCTTCCTCAGGATCCAACTATACCACTCTTGGGCATATGTCTGCATATAACTATACAACAAGAACATTTGGTCAACTATGTTCATAGCAACTTTATTTGTAATAGCCATAATCTGGAAACAACCTAGATGTCCCTCAAATAAAGAATAGATAGAATAGATATAGAAATTGTGGTATATTTACACAATGGAATACTACCCAGCAATTGCAAACAAGGAGATCATGAAATTTACAGGCAGATAGATGGAACTAGAAAAGATCACCATCCTGATTGAGGTTTCCCAGGAGCAGAAAGAAACACATGATGGGTACTTAATCCTCATTCAGAAGGGCAAACAGGATAGACATCAGAAGTAGGGGAAGATAGGGAACAGGACAGGAGCCTTCCACAGAGGGCCTCTGAAAGAGTCTACCAACAAAGGTATCAAAGCAAATGCTGAAGCTCATAGCCAAGCTTTGGGCAGCGTAGAGGGAATCTTATGGTGGAAGGAGGAAACAGAAAAACCTGAAGGGTACAGGAGCTCCACAATGAGACCAACAGAGCCAAATACAATCTGGGACCTGGGGATCCTGTGGAGAATGATGAATCAACCAAGAAGCATGCATGGAGATAACCTAGACCCCCATGGACAGGTCAGTCTCCACAGGGTTTCCCTAGTAAGGGGAGCAGAGGCAGTCTCTGGCATGAACTTGGTTGCCTACTCTTTGATCACCTCTCTCTGGTGAGGTGGCATTACTAGGCCACAGAGAAATAGGATCCAGACAGTCCTGATGAGATTGAATACACTAGGCTAAGATAATAGGGAAGGCGACCTCCCCTATCAGTGGGCAAGGGGAAGGATATAGGGGAGGAAGAGGGAGGAAGGGTAGGACCTGGAGATGCATGGGGTGGGGGGTAAAGCTAGGATACAAAGTGAATACCTTGTAATGAATAATAATAATAATAATAATAATATTGATAATATAATCTTAAGGGAGGTTAGGTATTTGAATGTTCCTGTAAACAAAAAACTGTTTGATTAGAATAAATACATGCCAATAGAAGCTGTCATTGTCCATCTAAAATTAAAATTTAATTTGACATTCTGTGTTTTGATGTGCCCAATCTGGCATCATTAAGCAAGACATAAAAATGTGAGCATGGTAGTGACACATTAACCCATTTTATCTATAAAAAGCTCATATTTAAATTTCTAGAATCAGTTTCAAGTTTTGTTGACTAAAGGACAATATTGTTGTGCAAGACAGGCAGGCCTCTGTGTATAGGCTCACCAACTCAGCTGCCATCCTGGCCCAGATCCAACGCTTTAGGAGTCAGTCTATCAGAGAAGCTAGTCCATCTATGGGCTGCTGGAACAGAGGATCTGTCCTGCAAAACCAAATGTCATTACTGACTCGACTTGTCCAAGACCCAGTGGCCACCGCTCTAGCATGGAACTGATGTGGTTGCAGCCTGAGTTGCTTACAGTGCTGTGAGATAGCACTAGTCAGTGATTCTGCCTGAAGCCTGCAAGTATAAAATTTGGTACTGGTGACCTCAGGACAGCCAATACAGAGGATCAAGATGTGCGCATCTCCCTGGAGCTCACATAGAACGTGATCCCAACTTTCTACCTAGTGGTAAGATCACCCTGATTCTGAACAACAGCAGGATATACAAGATGAATCTTAGACATTTTCCAGTATTTATGGTGTGTCAGAGACCAGAAACATTGAACCAAACAAATGACTCTTTGCAATGAGTATTTGCATCCAAAGCTGTTTGAAAAAATCAAACAAACAAACAACAACAAGAACAAACTGACATAATGCAGTTTGCAATGCCACTATTATGAAGAAATCTGAGATGGAGATGTGGGAGAGATGGCGGAACCAAGCAGTGGGCAAGTGATGGAAAGAGGAGGAACTGACACGATGGCTTTAATTGGTGAGAGATATAGGAGATAAGGCTGTGGTGGATGGGGGAATCTGACATTGCTCATTAGGAGCAACAGGGAGATGTGCAGCAGCCTAGAGATCGCACTCTGACCCAGGTCCCAAACAAACTGTCCAGATGCATGATTGCCTGGTTCTGAGAAGCAACAAGATTCCTGAGATGAAGAAAAGGTTTTCTGGATTGGAACTCCTTGAAAGACATCTATAGTTGGTAATGCTTCTGGAGGTCACGTTGGTGTCTGTGGTCCATTGGCCCAGGCCATGAGTTCATGTGGAGGTTTTTGGTCCTACAGCAACTGAGAATGCTGTTAATGCCGTTACCACTGAAAGCCAATGCAGATATCCATTCCCTGCCACCAGAATACATGCTGATTTTATGGGCCAAGCTGTTGTGAGGGGACAGGGGACAGGGTAGAGGTGGGGCATATGCACTGCCACCTGAGACCATAGTGTGGTCCTGGGCCTGTGCTGCTGCCTAGGCCTGAGTGTATCTGGGGCCTGCGCAGCAGCCTGGGGACCATGCTTATATACTAGGCACATGCTGATGCCTGAGAGCGTGTGACTGTCATGATCCATGTTGTCACCAGATACCATGTGCAAGGATGAGCAGCGTTCATGCTCCTTCTGACTGTAAAGGGCAAGGTGCTTCTTTGCCATGGATCGATGACTACAGACTTACATTGAGAATGGGAAGAAAAAACGTTTCTGGGACAACCGCATGCCCATCCCCACCTTCCAAAAGAGTATCAGCCAACTAAGAGTATCAGCCAACAAAGAGTATCAGCCTACAAAGAGTATCAGCCTACAAAGCCATCAATGAGAACACTTAAAATTTGTGATAAGGATGCTGAAGTGTCACTCTCCACAATTAACGTCTTCTGGCAGAGTGGCAAGAGGCGTAGGACTCAGTTTTCTTTAAGGAAAGGAAGGTTGCACATGGTCCAGTTAGTCTATGGGAAAAACAAATTAGACGACTTCTTTTTCTTCTTCTTCTTCTTCTTCTTCTTCTTCTTCTTCTTCTTCTTCTTCTTCTTCTTCTTCTTCTTCTTCTTCTTCTTCTTTTCTTCTTCTTTTCTTCTGTTTTTGTGAGTAAAAGGTCGAGGAAAGGGTAGATCTGGGAGTACTGGAAAATGTGGGCTCTGGGTGTTCATGACGTGAAATTACCAACTAAATTATAAAACTATTATGGGGACGAAAAAGCACAGTGTTGTCTCTTACTACTGTGATGTTCCATAGCAAAGGCTGTTAACATTAAAATCAAACTTGTAATACATCAGCAAGGCTGTGAATTCATGTACAAGTGGTTTCTAGACATTGACTATCATAACATATTACAGACAAATAATAAAATAAATGTCATTTATTGCCAAGATAGTGAACAATTAAGAAATTATTTCAGAAAATATTACATAAGAGTTTGTGTGAAATTACTTATGTATACCCAAAGGCGTAGCTTCTTGTCAAAATCCATGTTTTAGCACTTAAATTTTATTCTTAGCTTGTATTCATTCCCTTGTTCAATCAGATCTCATGGTTGATTTGAACAGAACATTTAGAAAGATTAGTGAAGCACAAAATGTATTTGTCTTGTTTATTTTGTTAACAATTGAATCCACACGGAGAGTACATTTTCATAAATAGATATGGCAGTTTCCTACTTAAAAGCATGAATTCTTCATTCAGTAAATGTATTCCTAAGTGAAGAAATATACTTCCTCATTACTTTAATTTTTTTTTTTCCTTTAGAAGGTTATGACTCATTTAATGAATTCTACACATTTATTCTTCCCACCATCACCCTCAGCACCACTATCCTCCCAAAAAGTATAGCTGTTTCTTATCAAGCCACTTAGGAAATGTGCCAGAAATTAAAAAGAAAAGAAAAGAGAAGAAAGCACTTTAGATTATAAAAATAATATAATCCTATAAAATGCTCATAATTCTATAGTTCTAAGTATTAAGTACATTAATTCACTCTTGATTCCAAGGTCATCTGTATTACATACTTCATACTGCTTTTAGGAAAAAAGAATGTACTCTATAACTTAGTTATCCTCTTACCTCCTGATAATAGGTGGACAGTAAAGACATTGAACATGGCTATTTTTTGATTTATCAGCCAGTGCTCACCTGTATGTAACTCAATAGCCATTATGATCACATAAAAAACCAGTACCATTACTAAAATCATTTAATTATATGATCTAATGAAATAATCATTATGGATGTACCTTCACATAGTACATTTCTTAATTATTTGTAGATATATGCATAAATGCATGCCACGTTCATTTCATTTCATGTGTGATTCCATGGTTTCCTAAATAATTAATGAGGCTGTGAATTATTTGTGTAGTAATATGCAATTACTAAAAAAATTAATAACACTTAATTCATTTTTAAATATCTACCAGGTGAATAAATATCTGGAGCTCATGAGCATAGAAATGGATTTTAATTATAGGGGTCAGTAGTATACAGGCAACATGAAAAATGAAAGAAATTAACTTTATTAAACTTCGAAGTGAAGCTAGAGGGGTTAGAAAGAGGAGAAATTACAGGTTGGGTTAGGCCAAACTAAGGACATATGAAGAATTCCTACAGAAATCCACTATACTTTATGCTACTAGTTATATTTAATTATGAATATAATAATTAAAAAAGAGTTTGAACAGAAATACCTTGTGCAGAGGAAGAATGTTTCTACCAGAAAATATGGGTTATTAAATGACAATTTCAGTCCCAAGCAAAGAAAATTTCCCATAAACTATTTGTAAAGGAGGCTTCAGAGAAACCCAGAACAATAAAAGCACCGCCATTGCTCTCGCTGGCCTTCTGTAAGTAAATGGTAACACTATATTACCAAATTTACCTCTCTACTGAGATGCAGAACCTAAGGAAACTATCTCCAGCTGACGAGTGAACTCTCTCCACGGTGAACTCTCATAATGTCACACAGTGGCACACAGCTTCAGGGGCTGCTTTCTGACTGGATAGAAGGCTTGAGCCACAAATGAAATTCAAACCTGGAATGGTTAGGCTGGTCAAAGGCATAGTTGAAGAACTCACAGGACATAGAGGGGGAAACAAATGATTTTTGGTATTACATGATGTCAAACTGCCTTCTAAATATTTATACTTAACCTGTAGATTTATATGGCTCTCAACTTTCTGTATACCCATATATATATATACATATATGTGTATATATGTGTGTGTATATATGTTATGTGGGGTGTATGGGTAATTTTATCTAGAATGTTCAATATCATTTTTTTCTTTAAAATGAATTTTGAAAAAGTAAAATAACAAAATGTGTAATTAATTATTTTTAATATAAAGTCTTCATTCTGTGTACAATTGCACACCATCAAGCTAAAATAGTAAGAAGTCTGCTGACGAATGTAAATTTTTTGTCCTGAGAATATGAATATGAATGGTCTCTTCAATCTTTTAACTCTTTCATGTTTTGACTAGCTTATCATTATTTCTTGTTTAACATATATGTTATTCTTGTTCAAACAATACATGTTTTGAAAGAATAATAATGAGCTTGATGTGACACTGTTCTCTGAAAGAACTTTATGTAAACGTAAGACAGGGGGAAGAGAATAAGCGGTCAGTGACTTAGAACTTAAAAAGGTGTTTTGCCTCTTTTGCACACGGAACTACGCACTGAGTTGTACTGCAATCAAAGATTATCACACATGTGTGTGAACACTGCATTTTACAATCAGACACAGTAAAGAAAGAGCATGCTTATCATCTATGCTTTCTCTTCCTGAACATGAGCTCCAACAAAGTTCAATAGTGCTTTTTCAATAAATTTTTTATTTTTATATTAGTTACAGTTGATTCACTTTGTGTCCCAGCTGTAGCCCCATCCCTCATTCCCCCCAACCCTGCCCTCCCTCCCTCATCTCCTCCCATGCCCCTCTCCAAGTCCACTGACTGTGGAGGTCCTCCTCTCCTTCCATCTGACCCTAGCTTATCAGGTCTCATCAGGAATGGCTGCAATGTCCTTCTCTATGTCCTGGCAAGACTGCTTCTCCCTTGGGGGAGGGGTGGTCAAAAAGCCAGCCACTGAGTTCATGTCAGAGACAGTCCCTGTTCTCCTACGAGGGAACCCACTTAGATACTGAGCTTCCATGGGTTACATATGAGTAGAGATTCTAGGTTATCTAGGTTATTTCCATGAATGATCCTTGGTGAGAGTATTAGTCTCAGCTGCCTCTCAATGGAGGAACGGATACAGAAATTGTGGTACATTTACACAATGCAATTAATACTCAACAATTAAAAACAAGGATATCATGAAATTTTAAGGCAAATAGTGGGATCTAGAAAAGATCATCCTGAATGAGGTATCTCAGAGGCAGAAAGACAGACATGGTATATACTTACTTATAGGTGGATAGTTTACCTATAAGATAGGATAAACATACTAAAATCTGTACACCTAAAGAAGATAAACAAGGAGGAACTGGGGTAAGATGGTCAATCCTCACTTAGAAAGACAAATAGGATGGACATTGAAAGAAAGAGAAAACAGGGAACAGGACAGGAGCCTACCACAGAGAGCCTCTGAAAGACTCTACCCAGCAGTGTATCAGAGCAGATGCTGAGACTCATAGCCAAACTTTGGGCAGAGTGCAGGGAATCTTATGAAAGAAGTGGAAGAGAGTAAGACCTGGAGAGGACAGAAGCTCCACAAGGAGAGGAATAGAACCAAAATATCTGGGCCCAGGGATATTACAACAATGTTTGAGCACTTCACATAATTTTTTTGTGTATAATCAGAATGAGTATGTGGAAAGCACCATAGATTATTCTAGGCCTTTTGGGTAAATAATGTAATAATACACAGCCAGAAGTGGTAACAAATTAAAAAAAATCTGGTTCTAGAGGAATCTAAGATAGAACAATGGATTCAAAAATCATTTTATAAATCACCTAGATGTATTTAACATACGCACAAGATGACCACCAAAATAAAGACAAAAAAAATCGATTTCAATTTCAAATATCTTCCTTTCAAGATAACACACACATGAAGAACATTTTGTCATAGAAGTGATTTGTCAAATACAATTGACTTAAAAGAAATTTAGTCTTTGGCTATTATTCATAGAATTATAAATCAAATAATAGTGCTCCAAGTACTTGAACATATAAACATTTTATTAAGAAATATGGAGTAATTATTTTATCACCCATTTCAGTAGTAAGACTATGGAGTATATCTCTCAGTATAGGAAACACTCAAAATCAGTCCTTTGAATACTTGGCTTACAATATATTCAGCTGAGTGCTAGCCAAAACACACAAGAAATATGGAAATTACCTTTATCATTGACTGCTATTTTTCTTTTTCCTATTAAATTATTTATTTATGTATTTATTTATTTATGCATTTATTTACTTTGCATCTTGGTCTTAGCCCCATCCCTCCTCACTTCCCACTCCTACCCTTTCCCCCTCTCCTCCACCCTGACCCCAAATTCATCAGAACAGTAGATGCCTCCATTCCATCTGCCACCGCTCATCAAGTCGAATCAGAGCTGAGCTTGTCCTCTTCCTTTGTGGCCTGTGAAGTCGTCCATCCAGGGGGAAGTAATTGAAACACTGGGCAAGAGAGTTGATGTCAGAGAGATCCCCCATTCTCCTTGTTAGGAGACCCATTTGAATATAGATGCGCCCATCAACTATATCTTTGTAGGGTCCGTTAACCCAGTCCATGCAAGGTCCTTGATTAGTGCTCTAGTCTCAGCAGGCCCCTCTTCACCGTGGTTGGATGGAACTAGAAAAGATCATCCTAAGTGAGGTAACTCAAACCCAGAAAGACATACAGGGTATGTATTCCCTTTTAAGTGAATTTTATACCCTGTTGTACAGAATAAACATGTAAGAGTGCACAAACCCTAAGAAGATAAATAAAAAGGAAGATGCAAGGGACAATGCTTAAATCTCATCTAGAAGCGTAAATAGGATAGAGGTAATGTTTGAAGAACAAGGTAGGAGAGAAAACACAGAGGTATGAGGGTGAAGATGAGACCTGGAGAGAGCTAGAGCAGAAGGGAAAAAAAGGCCTTAGCGAGAGGAGAAACTGCGAGTAATGGCATCTCTCTGACAAGCTGATACCTAAATCAGGGTATGTGCTAGGGGCTTATGAGAGAGACTCTAGCAGAGACTCCTAGTATCAGAAGTCATAAAAATGGAGAAAAAAAAAAACCTCTAACTAAAAACATCTCCTATTAGAGGGAGGGTAACACCAAATCGGCCACAAAAACTTTGACTCAAAATCACCCGGTCTACCAGATGTGAAGGGATAAAGATAGAGCAGACATAATATAACAATAGCTACTAGTTTAATTTTTTTTACAATTCATTCTGTAGTATTACATTTAACTGCTTCTCTATGAAGGTAAAAACGTAAATAAATTAAACATTTGTCTTTCCAGTTCTCTTTAGAGGGAAGTATTTCCTGTCTTCCTGTCATTCTACACTGAGTACCACAAAAGGGAATCCTGTGCCCCAAAAGTTCTAACACTGAACAAAAACCTCCATCTCCTTTGAAGGTCATAACGAGGCAGCTGTTGATCATCTTCTATACCTTTTGGAACAAGATTACAGTAAAAAGAAAATATATTTTTAAAGAAAATATTTTAACACGTAAATTTTCTTTTTCATGAAGTGTTAACGTCTTCCTATACTGGTTTTTAAATGGTTTAGAGAAAAAAATATAAATTAAAAAAAATCAAGCACTGAACTATTAGGTATTGGGAAAACATCAGAAATGTGTGTGTGTGTGTGTGTGTGTATACATTCCCCCTCTGGTCCTTGAAATTATTAAAAACTGACGTCTACAAACACCTTCACTCTACTAAACTGGTCTTTCTGGTTGACAATAGGCTGTGAAGGGAAGGTCACTTTTTCATTTGTTTTTTATTGCATCATCATTTGAGTTCTTCGTTCTTCTAAACAGGCTCATTTCTGTGCTTCGGATTTTGACAGATAACAGCTTCTACATCTCCTGTGACCATCCACCACTGTTTTCAAATCCTCAGCTTTGCTATGGCAAAGAGTGTGTTCTCATTTGCTTGGTACCCTATTCAATCCTGTAGAAGGCTTGTTATCTTACATCATAGCTTGGAAAATGTACCTAATATCAAAGAATTATTTACTTATATTTGGAAAGTAAATGTTTCAGTCAACACAAACACACACAGATGTCTTAAAAGCAATTTATTTTGTGAGACTGTAGACCAGTTTCCGTGAAAGATGGCTCAGTAGGTAAAAGACTTTGCTACACATGCCAGATGACCTAAGTTAGATTTTAAGAATCACCATAAAGGTCAAAGTGTAAAAAAGAGTCTACAAAATTATTCTTTGATCTCTGCTCACAATAGAATGTGACCTCCTCTCACTCCCAATAATAACGGATACAATGAAAAACAAAATCCAGTCAAGGGAGAAAATAATCATGAAAGAAAAGCTCTGAAACAACAGTAACTGTGCTGCTCCTTGACTGACTGTTGACTACATTCCCACGTCCCAGCTACCCATTTACAAAAAGCTCGGTATTGCTATAGTTTTGCACTTTCAGAAAAGAGTCTAAAGTATTTCCCTCTTTCACAGACATGCTTCCCCAATGCTTTACAGGCTTACACATTATAACATTATGACTTAAATACACTGCTGATTACAGCAGGAGAAGTGCTGTGAGCCTCAGAGAGCACTGGAGAAACTGTTGCTCTTGAGGATGCAGAAGAAGATGCATGTTCAGTCTTCATTAATTTGATCTAAAGACCCTGTTACACCGGAGAAGAAAATCTGTTTTGGAAGACATGACATTCAGCATGCAGGTGCCCACTGCACTGAATACTCTAGATCCGATTTTGTATGTGGATAAAGAAATATTTTGGAATCACAGGTAGAATAAGATATTTGACACATGGGGGCTATATTGAATATGATAGATTTAGTCCATACAAGTACATTATAAAGTATGTTCTCAATGATAATTATGCAATATGATATTTACGTAAAAAACAGGTTGTACAGGCATATTTTACCGTGACATATTCCCAGTCAAATCATAGATCACTTATACGAAAATGATAAATATTTTGTTCAAGTGAGGTGATGTAATCTTTATCAAGTTATACTGCAGCTAACATAGCTAAGGTACAGGGCCAAAATGCTGTGTATTTGAGGTTCTCAAACTTAATTTTTCTCAGCAGATATGATTCATTATCGAGAAATCAAGAAAATTTATCTGTTTGGTCATTTAAGTGGCTTTTTCTTTCAACACATATTTCATCAATGCAGCATGAAGTTTAGTAACTTCCTTTGCAGGAGTGAAATATTTAAAAAAATGTTTTTAAATTTTAAAACATCAAATAAGTCTTATTTATCACTAACAGATGCATTGGGATTAGGAGATTTTCTAGGCAATCCACTTCAACTTCAATCATCATTTTTAATTGTTATAGTGGTAGCAACCCCAAATGATTATTTAAATAAATTCTATAAAGACAATACATAGATACTGTGCTATCATGGGCTACATCTGAGCAGGGCTTCTAGGTTATATCCATACATGGTTCTTGGTTGGAGAAACAATCTCATAAAAGACCCCTGTGCCCTGATATATTTGATCCTTGTGGAGCTCCAGTCTTCTCCAGGTCATACTAACTCCCGCTTTTGCACTCTGCCGAAGGTTTGGTTATGAGTCTCAGCATCTGTTTTGATATACTGGTAGATAGAGTCTTTCAGAGGCCCTCTGTGGTAGGCTCCTATCCTGTTTCTTGTTTTCTCCTACTTCAGGGACTAGTTCTGAGATGAACTAAATGGCTGGCTCTTTGAATCCGCCCCCCCCCCCCCCCCCCCCAGGGAGGAGCAGCCTTGCTAACCAGCCCTGAAGATAAGCTTGGGTCAGATGATCGGGGAGGAGGACCTCCCCTATTAGTGGACATGGAAAGGGTCAGTGAGGAGATGAGGGAGGGAGGCTTGGATTGGGAGGGAATGAGGAAGGGGGCTACAGCTGGGATACAAAGTAAATAACCTGTGATTAATATTAAAAAATAAAAATTATTTTAAGAAAAGAAGATACATAGAGAAAATTACAGCTATGAACAGGCCACATGATAAACCTGCATATAACTGTTTTGCTTAGAGACCTGTTCTGTGAGGAACACGTCTTCTGAGCTCAGCATAAAATGAAGGAATTCCTCTGCTAGTGGGGCTTCCTCTTCTCTGCTGGTGGAGCCAGATTTCCCCACCCACTACCTGAGGGAAATTACAGATCCAACTTCCTTCCTTTGTTTAGCAAGCACCTGGGATTTCTGGGATGCCTCTCTGTAAGAAAGGCATTCCTGTACTTTAAGTCCCCACCAATTGTCTATACCCAGCCTAGATATCCCTACCCCTTGCCTAGCGTTTTATATAGCCTTTCTCACCACAATGAATCTGAATTTCGTAGCTGAAGCTGGGCCCGGAAGTCTGTCATTTCTGTCAATGCGCATGGGCCATCTGAACCCCCAGTTTGTTGCTTCACTTCTGCTTCTTCTGTCCCTGGGGACCAGTCGTTAAGCTCCCCCTGGGGGAGGGGAGAGCCCCCAGTATTACTCTGCAAAACAGAGTAAGCTTAGCCCATAAAAACATGTTATTATTAATGAAACATAAAATTCAGTGCATTTCATACATTAATAATATGTTTGATGTTGTTTCAGCTTGGGGATAAGCAAAATTTTTAAAAGTGAAATGAACTGTTTTGACAGTTGCTTATATAATACAGTGTTAAGTTCAGTTACGATTCCTTTTAAAGGTAGAAGCAAGTAAGTTACTACTCTTGACTTTCATTTTTGCTTGAAATTGAGCTTGCACTGCCAGTTCTCAACATTTTACATAAAATTACTTTAAATTCTCTTTTGAGGGAAGGGCAAAATAGGGCAAGAAAAACTTAGGGGAAGAAAATTCTCATTAATTTCACTGAATTGTATATTGCATATATTTTCATGGGATATTGGTACCCTGAAAGCAATACTTAAATAATTTCCCAGCATGGCATAATCTATGCCTGCACATATTTTGCATAAGTTATTACCTTCCACCAAGGGATGAAAATGAGAATTGTTTAAAATAGGATATGCTTGATAGTGAATCAAATTCCCCTAGTATGTAAATTATTTCCTGGGAGTGAATAAGGCACATTGGGAGCAATTTAATAAATGATACCCTAGAGGTCTGAATGGATTAATGAAGCTGATTATCCTTTTCTTGCAGAAGGAAAGAACTGTCACTCTTCAGTTAGCCTAAGCTGAGCTCTCCATTGTGTTATTTTTAAGGTATTTTGTGGAGGAAGGAGGGGGGGAATAAGTACAGGTGGTCCATTTACTTCTTCTTGGGGTACACTTTGCATTATCACTTTCTATCTTCCTCCTCACGATGTTAGTAGCACAGGGAAGATAGTCTCACTGAATAATGAGTGTGAGCTGCATATCTTGAGGTAAAAAATAAAAACAAAACATAGACATGATACCTCTGTTGTGCTGTAGCTTGTCTTATGGTGATACCCATATGGTCTTTTCCAAATCCTAATGCACTTGGACTTGGGCTGCACCTGGACTTCTTTTTGTCATGCCTCTCACAGGTATGTCTTGCTTTGTAATGTCAATGGAATCGGCTCAATTTTTTTGACTTAGCTGTTAACAATAAATGGGGTAGTCTTAATGCCAATAAGAAAATGGTTACTCACAATTTCATATAAAATACCTGAATTGATTTTCTACTATTGTGCAACAAAGCATTATGTTGTAGATACTTATTGTTATAAAACACATCATTTAACTGCCTCTGTAATTTTGTAGGTGCTAGAATAAAAATACCAGAGACATTTTGGCTTTATTGAAGAATTTACTTCTCACAGCTCTGGAGGCTATGTTATTGAAGATCAACATTTTAATCAACTTCATACCTGGAGAGGACTTAGCTACTTGCTTAGAAGTAGATACTATATGAGAATTTTATCTTTCTCATCCCTGTATGAGTACACATGCCCATCATGGTTCTCTCATTCTTGAGACCTCACTGTAAATAATAGCATCCCAAATCCCCATTGAGAGTAAGACTAGCAACACCTATTTTGGAGGATGACATAAACATGATTTTCTTAGTACACTGACATTCACCGTGGGTCAGTGTTCTGTGTAGGGCTTTGCATCCTTCTGCTCGGGGAGAGGAAGTTATTCGCTAGAGCTGCAATCCTATCTGCCCCTCCGTGCCCCTCCACATACATCCTGCTTGTTGGCAAGTTCTTTTTTATTTTTTTAGTGTTCTTTAATTTTTTTCTTTACAATGTATTCATTATATATCCCAATTAAAGTGCCCTCTCTCAACTCTACCCAGTCCCACTCTACCCCCACTTCCCTCTCCCCTTCCCCTAGTCCACTGAAAGGCAGAGTTCTCCACCATTGCCATCTGTGCATAGCTTGTTAAATCTCATCAGGACTGCTTGGATCCTCTTCCTCTGTGGTCTTGCAAGGATGCATCATCAGGGGCTAGTGATCAGAGAGGAGTCAGCTGACTTCATGATAGAGGCAGCCCTTGATCCCCTCACTCACAGATCTGCATGTAGACTGAGCTTCCAAGTGGCCACATCTAGGCAAGTTGTCTAGGCCATCATCATGCATGCTCCTTGGTTGATGCATCAGTCTTTGCAGGACCCCCTGGGCTCAGATCTTTTAGTTTTGTAGATAATCAGTTTTCTCAACTCCTGTATCATTCTCAGTTTGGCTACCTCAGAGTCTTAGAACACAGTGACTTTATTTACATCCCAGAACTCTGATGGCTTGAGTGAGATGTTCCCCATAAGTCTCAGGGATTATTGGTTGTCTGAGGGAGCTAAAGAGGTGTGGCTTTCCTGAAGGAAGTATGCCAACACAAGTACATTTTGATATTTCAAAAGTCTTATGTGATTTCCAAGGCACTTTCTCTTTCCTGTTTGAAGTTGGAGATGTGAGTCATCAGCTGTTCTTGTCAAAATGACTGGATGTTTGTTGCAGTGTTTGTTTTACCACTGTGATGGTAACATATTCATCATTCTAGAACTGGAAGCCCCAAATTACCTTTATTTCTGAAATTTTTCTTAGTTATGGTATTTAAGCACAACATTGAAACCACCACAACACTAATTTTCTCACCTATAGGGAAAAAACACAGTTGCGTTACTATTGAACTTGCAGGATTCATAAATGTGACAAGACAAATGGACCAAATATAATGTGTTATCAAAAGTTACAATGAATTTTGCATGCCAGAGGGTACAATTATTTGGCACACATGTAGCTCTACATGTGGAAAAGCATATTCATAAACATGCACTTTTACAAAATATGTGACTCACCACACATCAGAATGTTATGCAGATAAAATATTCCAAGTTGTCACTTAAAATACTTTTTCTTTCCAGAGTTTGGCATTAAAAAATATACAGCTATGTTTAGACAAACATAGAATTTCCCCACTTTTTCTTCTAACTGATTTAGTGGGGAAGTTATATGAGACTCTATCTCCAACCAAGGACCATGTATGAATATAACCTAGAACCCCTGCTCAGATGTAGCCCATGATAGTTCAGTATCCAAGTGGATACCCTAGTAAGGGGAACAGGGACTATTCCTGACATGAACTCAATGGCAGGCTCTTTGACATCCTCCCCAGCCCCTGGAGGAGGAGCAACCTTGCTAGGCCACAGAGGTGGACATTGTAGCCAGTCCTGATGAGACCTGATAAGCTAGGGTCAGATGGAAGGGGAGGAGGATCTCCCCTATCTGTGGACTTGGACAGGGTCAGGGAACAGATGAGGGAAGAAGGGTGGTACTGGGAGGGAATGAGGAAGCAGGCTACAGCTGGTTTACAAAACTAATATTTTAAAAGTATAATAAAATAAATTTAAAAACATGGAGACTTTAAAAAAATCATACAACTTTAACACTCAAGAATATAAATCTAGAGGATCATGAGGTTGAAGAAAAACATGTTCCAATGAAAGACAGATAAGATTAGATGAGAAAGATCAACAATGTGTATAAGAACACTACAAAGGCTACATAGGACTGCATCCATACTACAGTCCACAAAGATGTCATTTTAACTTTTGAGCATGTACATGATATTAAAAACCATTAAAGAGACATGTATATGAAAGGATTCTGAACCCAGATATGTTTTTCTTCCACTTTCTTCTCTGTATTGCACATTACGTGCACACATACACACACACATACACACATACACACACATACACACACACATTAAAAATAATGAGCTGATGATGAGACTAACTTGATTATATGGCCAAGAAGTAATTCTAACTTTTCCTCTAGTCATGAGAGAATTAAGCCCCTGGGCTTTATTTTCAATCTTTGTGCAAGAATAAATATGGGACTTGTACAGTTGACTTTATTAGAATCAACATAGATTCATGAAAGCAACAAAAATATATAGAGAGAATGAATTTGGTAAAGTATTGTAATTGTAATGAGCTGAACAAATCTCTATGCCAAGAGAATCATAATAACTATCAAAATTGAGTATACAAAATTATCAATATTTAGATCTTCTGCACCTGAATATAATAAAAAATGACTAGTAAGGTAGTTCAAGAGATAATTTATGTTATTCTTAAGAGACAATACATGGAACTATAGAATCTGTGTTTATTTTAACTGTACAAAATTATATATTTTTAGGAAAATGGACATTTAATCAAGTTTTAGTTCATAAAAGTAACTGTGGTTATATTAGAGATCATTTTCTAGAAGATACTTGGCTTGAAAATTAGCTGGTATAGATGTTTCGGTTCAGATAATATATGATTGTGATTATCAAAATATAATAACATCAAATTACTTATGTGTTAGAATTTGAATATGAAATATCCCTGACAAGATCAAATGTCTAATTCTTGGTCCCCAGTTTTTGGTGATAATTTGAAATTTGCAGAGCCTTTAGGAGGTAGAGGATTCCTGGGGGAAACAGACAAGTACAGGTAGACTGCAGAAGTTATACCCACCTGGTTTTGGGCTTGATCCCTGGATCCCTTGTCCAATGATAGGGGAAGTCTACCTATTTCTTCCAGGTCCTTTTTTTCCCCTTTCATTTTGTTTTTATTATAGCATGTTTAATTAATTTATAGCAAGAAAAAAATAAGCTGGGCCTTAAAGTTATTTTTATATGTTCTTTTTAACAAATATTGTGTACAACCTCTTTGTTTTTATATCTCTCTTATTCCGTAAGACTCTCCATGCTCTTTTCAAAGTTTGGCTGTGAATCTGTGCATCTGCTTGAATCTCCTGCTGGGTGGATTCTCTGAGATGAAGTCTGTGGTAGGCTCCAGTCATTGCTTTTGAAGGAGATTTGAACTATTTGCTCTGACTTAATAAATATGGATAAAATAATATATTGCAACATTAGAAAAAGGCTTCAGAGGGCACAGCAACACCTAGTCTTGCTATTGTTCATGTTCTGTGGCTTCCAAGTGAAATCTGCTACAAACATGAGATCCAATGATATCTTTATCTAATGGCCAGTAATGTTAAGAGCTGCCTGACTTGTGACAATGCTCTGCCTGGCTAGGCCAGTATCAGTTCATCTTCCAGCAAGCTCGAGCATATGAAATAGGCCTTCAGAGTCCTACTGTTAGACCTCACTAGTCCACAGCCTTAGGCAATGCAAAACTTTGTGAAAAAAATCGTTTATTTTATATCTTAAATTTTCTAAATAGACAATCTAATACTTTGATTTTAAACTTGATTTTTATGACTAAAGTATGAAATTATTAACTTGATACTTAGACTAAATGACAAAGGTACAAAACAAGAGAAATAACATTCACAATAAAGCATCAAAAGGCCTCTTTGAAAAGGAATTTACAAGATGATGACATATTCTAGGTAGTGTCATGGTAGTCATATTAGACACACAGAATACTTTTTACTCATAGCATAAACGTGTTATAGAGGTGGTGACATTTGCAAGAAGGAAGCCTATATTGTGTTACAGAGACGACAAAATCAAAGGCAACCTGAGCACCATCGTAAAAATACTGAAATGTGAAGTGTCATTGAGAACTAGACTGACAGTCTGAATAATTCTCAGATTCAAAGCATAAGCATGTTTTGAAGTAAAAAAATAATGTTATGCAAAATGTAAAATTCGACAACTTAAGTTGAAAATGGAGTGACTTATATTAGTTAAAAATAGCTCCATACAAGGTGGGCTGCTTCTGAGCTAAAATGTAGGACTGTAAGAATATTCTGTCAACATAGATATTATATACTTGTTTTTAAAAAGTGACAAAATAGCTAGAGAGACTGCTCAGTGGTTAAAAGAACTATCTGTTCTTCACAGGTCCTGAATTCAATTCCCATCAATGACATGGTAGTTCGCAACCATCTATAATGTGATCTGGTGCCTTCCTCTGGCATGCAAGCGTACATGGAGACAGAGCACTTATATAGACAAAAATAAATAAATAAATACAAAGTGACAAAATGAGTTTTATAGTGACATTTTCATATATAGTTGACACTGGGCCTTAAAAGGTAGACCAGTCTGGCCGGGAACTCCTATGGATCCATGTGATTCTCACGCTAGTGAGCAGTGATTGAAGGCATGCACCACCATGCTTTCATGATAGCATTTTTAGTCACGGAGATAATAACCATCTCCAGAGCTGGAAGTCATAGGAGATCACAGTTCTGTGCAGGAAAGCCAAAGAAACAGAAAGAGCCATATTTTCTCATTTTTAAAATTTCTGTTATGCTGAGTATCACAGGATTTTTGCTTGGATCATTTTCAGCTTACCTATTTGATGGATGAACACATCCTTGGTCACAAATATGGAGCACAATAACAAATTGGTTTCTAGGATAAGGCAGAAAATAAGTCAATGTTTAGGTTTGTGACTTAAACTATAAACATGAGAAGAGCTGTGAAAACTAAGAGAAATATATAGTAGGATCATAAAGAAAGATTGGAAAATGAAATGGGCCTCATCATTACACCAAATGCTGTGAAAAAGACATACAGAAACTAAAATGCCCTAAGTTGCACTGAAACATCAAGTGTATAATGGAAAGGATAATAGTTTTATTTTGTTGTTGTTGTTTTAACTTTTTTCACTTTGTTTAGTATATAGCAGTTATGCAAATGGATAGATTTATGAAAACATTTTCTTTTATATTTTTTATAATTTATTCACTTTGTATCCAGGCTGCAGCAGCACTGTTTCTCATCTCTACCCAGTGCCACACTCCCTCCCTCTTCTCCCCATATCCCCTTTCCCTAGTCCTCCTCCTCAGCCCTCTTATCAGGCCTCATTAGCACAGTCTGGACACTGGGTTGCAGTTATCTGAAAACTTCTTCTAAGTGAAGATGGGGTACTTTGATTATATTTTCCTGCCATTGAGGTCACGCCCTCTATATATTCTCTATCAGCACCCACTATTATTCTCATGTCTTTATATTACCTACACATTACATATAGGTAACATATTATATTATATATATATTATAATTGAGACTTTCATTACACCATTTTCCCTTTTCTCTGTGTTTAACACTTCTGTGCACACCTCTTGCATTTTTAAGTTCATGCCTTTTTAAAATTGCTGTTATGCACACAAACATATTTGTACCGTTTTGCTTGATCAGCTCATGTTGGTGAAGCTTTATAGGTGGAGACAATATTTCACAATACAATGTTCTGGCACTTAGAATCTTTCTGTCTCTTTATCACAATGATCCCTGATCCATAGGTGCAGGAGTTGTATTTTACACGTATCAGCTGGTACTGGGCTCCATTCTATGTATCTTGATTGGATATGTTTTTTAGTTAGTTATTCACTTTATATCTCACTTGTACTCTATTGGTATAATCTTATTTTTGCATGCATATTGATGCAAAAATAAGTCTATTTTTGATGCATTGGTATAAGCTTTAGTATATTGATAAAAAAATCCAGGTTACTTCCAATACTTTTAAACAGCTATTAAGAATGGGTTAGGGTATTAAGCAATGCAAGTTAATTGCTAGTTATTGAACTCATAGTCATGTCAGACACTAGTCTAAATTATCACTGGAGTATAAGATTTAACAGATATATATGATGTTTTAGACAGATCTGTTACATAAAGATAGGTAGTCTTCAAAAAGTTCAGAGACCTACAGAATATGGCATTTAAAAGTGTCTTTATTATTTTAAAGATTCTTTGACAATGAGACAGGTCATCTCCTGGCAGTACCCTGCCTACCTCAAAGAAGATGATGAGCATCAAAGAGCCTCCATATGGAGATGGCTTCAAATGTGGAAAACGTACCACTTGGGTAAAGAAAATACCCTCGATGCAGGACAAGTCAACTGCCAAACTCTGCCAAAACAGGGTAAGCAAGTCCTAAATAGTTCCTGCTTCACATATTTGTCTGTCAAATATTCTGATCCAGAAGGATGAAGATGATGCTCCAACATTATAACATCTTGTGGATGACTATTCAGACAGCAAACTGTCTCTGTCAATTTTTATTTTTTTGGAAACTGCTAACATACACTTCCTATTTACTCTAATAACTAATTTTATTCCTTCTCAAGTCCCTGATGGGGTTGAAGATCAAGTAGTTATAGTGCCACAATTAAGCTTAAGTTGTTTAGAAGTTAAGAAATGCTGTCACATAGGTAATACCAATAAGGATAAAGGTTAATTTAGGTATAGAACTCTAAATTTGTCAAGATCGATTGGATAATCAGATACTTTCTCCTAAGTTGTTAACACATGTACTGGACATTGCACATGTAGATTTTACCTAACAGTTTTTATAATTTCATAATTATTATTGCATTGAAAGAAAAGGGGCCTTTCATTGGACTTAAATTGGGAAATGTTGGTATAATGTTCTTTTGGGTTTTTTTTGTTTCTTTTTAATTTTTTATTTAAATTTTATTAATTACACTTTATTCATTTTGTATCCTCCCCTCCTGGTCCCACCCTCCCCCCTTTCTGCATGCATGCCCCTCCTAAGTCCACTGATAGGGGAGGTCCTCCTCTCCTTCTTTCTGATCTTAGTCTATCAGTTCTCATCAGAAGTGGCTGCATTGTCAGGGTTCTAGGTTATCTCCATGAATAGTCCTTGGTTGGAGTATGAGTCTCTGGGAAGTTCCCTGTGTTCAAATTTTCTTGTTCTGTTGCTCTCCTTGTGGAGTTCCTGTGTTCTTTTGAAATGTATACCCTTGATCATTCAAATGCTGATTTCTCTTCCCCACTCTCTGGTTTCAATCTAGACATTGCAATGTGATACTTATTCTAAGCATTACCTGCCTCAACTTTGTGTAAACATGCCAAAATAAAACAACCAGTCACAATGTTGAGCAATGGAGAGGAAGGAGTAGGAGGGAGAGGAGAGGTGCCAGAGGACAGGAAGGAGTGGGAGGCAGAGGAGGAGGGAGAAGAGAGGCTGGGAGAGAAAGGCTGGGAGAGCAGTCTGGAGAGAATGAACTGGACCTAAAATTTCACAAAAAGCAAGTATAATGTGTAAATCTAAATGTTAGGAAACTGTGAGGGCTTGGAGGTTTAGGATGGAGTCATTATTTCCCAGCATTGTGCTCTAGGTTAACTAAATAAATCATAGTCTCTGTGTGGTGACTTGGTTATACAGCTGCTTAGGATATCAATAGTAAATATTATTGAAAATACAACAGTGCCACCCCTGTCATCCTGGTCTCTGCCTTCTATTTTTCCTCATCCTCCCTTATTCTAGTTCCCCTCAAAAAAGGGGAAACCTCGCCCCCTTAAACATGCACTTGCACATCCACTGTGTGTCATCTTTCAAGTTCTTCTGGCAAAGCAGCCATGCCAGGGGGAAGTGATCGAAGGCCATGCAACAGAGACCATGTCAAAGACAGCTCCATCCCCTCTCTGGGGCACCCACATAGAGACTAAAATCTATAGTCCTAAAAAACCTAAACAACAAAGAGGACCCTATGCAAGAAGCTGAAACCTCACTCAGAAGGGCAAACAAGATAGATATTGCAAGTAAGAGAAGACTGGAAGCAAGAAAAGGAGCCTTCCACAGGGGGCCTCTAAAAGACTACCTTCCAGGGTATGGAAGTAGATACTGAGACTCAAAGTGAAATTTTGGGCAGAATGTAGGAAACCATATGGAAGAAGAGTGAGTCAGAAAGAGCTGAAAGGGATAGGAACTGCTTAAGGAGACCAACAGAGCCAAAATAATAATAATAATAATAATAATAATAATAATAATAATAATAAACAAACAAACAAACAAAAAACATGGAGCCAGGGAGGCTTGCAGAGACCAAAAATACAACCAAGGACCATGCATGGAGAGGACCTAGGCCCCCTGCTCATTTTCCAAGTGGGGTCCCTAATAAGGAGACAGGGGCTGTCTCTGACATGACCTCAGTGCTCTGCTCTTTGATCACTTCCCGCTGGGGGTGCAGCCTTGCCAGGCCACAGAGGAAGATAATGTAGCCAGCACTCATTAGACTTGATAGGGTAGGGTCAGATAGAAGGGGAGGAGGACCTCCTCAATCAATGGAATAGGGAAGGGGCACAGGGGGAGAAGAGGGAGGCTGGGTGGGACTGGGAGGAGATGGAGGGGGCTACAGCTGGGAAACAAAGTATATATATATATTAATAAATAAATAGATAAATAAACAAACAAATGAAACTATTTGGAAAAAAAAAGAATAATGAAAACAATGAGTTGGCCCAAATTTGCACAGCTAGAAGAGTGATGATTTGTCAGTCTGACTCATCAAGTCTTAAAACATGAGTTTTAGTAGACTAGAAAGACTACAGATTCTATACCACATTGGATAAAGGACATAGAGAAGACACAGGCTGAATATTTCCAACTAAACCTATAAATTCGGCTATGAGATTAAAATGATCCTTACGGAATGAACCTAATGTAAGTGGAGAAAAAAATTTGACATCCTTTAAATTTATGTGTAAGTCAAATGTTAGGGGAAAATGAGAGTGGGTGAGATTAGTTTAGCTGATGAGACTGGGGACAGCATCACACAGAAAGCGATATCTAATTTTGATCTTAAAGGACAGGTACATTTGAAGCAATTTTATCTCTAATACATTTCTGGAAGAGACAGATGATGTTTCTTACTGTGGGTTGAATAAATTCTCAGTTGGGAATGAAGAGGGATTTTTTCCTTCTCTTCACAAGGCAAAGCACACTCTTCCACTATAGCATGTGCCAACAAATTGTTCTTTTAGTATATCCACAGCTGAAAAGCTCCTATACCTGATTTTTATTTTTAGTACACTATATTGAAATGTACCATATATACAACTTTCTACTTAATAGTATATGACTCTGATGAAATGCCATGCTGCCTAGTGGGTTAACAAAATTAATATTTTCTTGTAGAATACCGGTTTTGTTGAGCTTTTACGATGGAATTAGAAGACACAATCTGAATAATAGTACCTGCAGCAAAATGAAGATGCTGCAATGATGATAAAAAAGCAACCCTGAACACAAACATTTTTTTTAATATATTCTTTTTCTGATCTTTACTGGAACTTTCTTTGCCTTTTCTACTTTGGCCTGAGAATTACATTCCTTGTTCAAGAATATTTTAAGAAGCCAGGCACTGAATCTTACTGAGACTGTAACTAGTCTCCCGCTGCCCTTTTGTGGTCATGTTTTGTTAGATTTTTAAGTAGGAGGATATATAAATGAAAGCATCCCTTGAAATACTCCTGGTGGTTTAGTTTCACAGGAAGTTTTCAGGGCCTTTTGGGTCAGCTACTATATGTGTCAATGGCATCACTGCTTCCCAAAGGTGCAATGCATCACCCAGAATAATGACATCTCTGGCAGCATCCTCATGCTCAGTGATCCTTTATGGACAATTCTTTCATGAAAAAAAAATGAAATGAAAGTAAGCGAAGTGAAAGTTAAAGCACAAATAGTATCTTTTGGAAGAGGATAGAGCTAATTTTTAAAAAGTTATGAATTCCATGTTTTAAAGTGTGCAATTCATTAATCATGTTAATAGAATGTACTAAAGGTTGGTATTATTTTATGATATGGTCCTATTAGTTTTATATCACTGGCACTGAAAAATACATCTGAATTCTGAGAGATAGAGCAAAGTAAATCAATTGGAAAATATGTGGTGACAGTGACCAGAATGGGACTTTATCAAGACAGTGAATGAGAATTAAGAGTTAAGAGATGGAATAAATGGAAAATGAAATCACAACTAAGGTAGGATAGTAGCAGAGGGTCACTAACAGCTCCAGGCTATGGGGCTGCAGAATTTAATCCTTCCTTTTTATCTCTCTCAAAAAAGAAAGATAACTTTTTATTTGACAGACATTTGCTTTTAAAAGTGTCAAACAAGTAGAGAAATAAAAAAAAAAAAAAAGCTAGAACTGCTACCAGCTAAGTTGCATTTTCTCATGAAAGATAGTGTAGAGAAATAGTAAGGAAAAGTAGTAGAAATGAAAAGTCAGATTTCAATGCATGTAAGTGTCACCATGACATGAAAACACAGTATTTGTGAAAAGTTTAAATAATTAAATGAACATCAAGTCAGCTACAATGGAAGAATGTGTATATCATTTCTGGACATAATTGGGTAGAGGGAAAGAGAAGGAAAGTGTTTTTGAAGGAGGTATCAGACACATTAAAGAAATGGCAATGTGACAAATTCCAGCATTGATGTCATTATTCATGCCTTGTAATTAGATTTTAGTTTTGGGAGGCAAAAGAAAAGAGTAAAATCTTAGGAAGTCACAGATCTTTTCAGAAGTCTTCTGTAGACAGTTCCTTGAATCAATGGAGAGGCATTAAATGATCTTACCAAAGGATGTTCAAAAATCAGATTTGTACTTACAAAGCTCTGTGATAGCAGCAGGATTGCTCCACTGCTGATCTGAATGGGAGAAGGGAAGAGAGTGAAGGAAATACAGCTGCAAGAGGGGAAAATAGTGGAGGTTTAAATTCAGGGAGGGCAGAGTCCCAAGAGAAGCCTGAAAAAAGAGATTCTTTTTTTTCTCTTATTCGTGTTTGTTTTTATTTATTTTTTAATTAATTTTTTTACATTAATTACATTTTACTCACTTTGTATCCAAGCTAAGAGACTTATTAAAGGGACGAATTCACATTGGCTGCTCAGTTTCCCTGTGTGCTCTGGTTCCCTAGTAATGGAAACAGGTACTGTCTCTGATGTGAACTCATGGGCCCACTCTTCGATTGCCATCCCTTAGGGGGTGCAGCCTTGCCAGCCACAGAGGAAGATGATGTAGCCAGCCCTGAATGGAACTGATAAGCTAGGGTCAGATAGAAGGCTCTATCAGGGGACTAGGGAAGGGAAATAAGGGGAAGAGGGAGGTTTGGTGGGACTAGGAGGAGACAAGGGAGGGGGCTGAAGCCTGGATACAAAAGGAATAAATTGTAATAAATAAATATATAAATTAAATTAAAAAAGGAAAAAATGGATGAAGTCAATGTTTCCTGATGGTCTATATTAAGTGCTGAGATTTAACTGTCCAGGATTAACCAACAAACTGCTCTCTGGGACAGAAATGGCTGCCTACCCAGATACCTTGCCCATAGTTTCCTGAGTAATAGTGTAATGTATTTGTCAGTAACAGGAGAGAGAAAGAGAGAGAGAACAGCAAACAATACAAATGAAAGAAAAAGCAACCATTAAAAACAGAACAGAAAACAAAACAAAACAAAACAAAACAAAAAAACACACAAAAAAAAACCCAAAAAAAACAGAACAGCTACTTTCAGAGTCAGTCAGACAATTAGAATGAAAAGAAATATAGTTATTCAAATAGCCAATCATATTGCCTTTTCTGTCTGTCTTCGACGTAGACTTAGAGAGAAGGAGAGTTTGGGGGTTTGAGAATAACAGAATTCTTGAGCATCAAATGGCAGGTGAAGTTCAGATGTAGTTGAGTCAAAGATGAGCTAGCGCTGCAGCCATTTGCTGTGAAAGGAAACTGCATCCAGCAGGAAAGGAAGGAGCAAAGGTTGCAAGGCTCAGAAGTATATGAATTTCAAATGTCTGAAATTTTGGAAAATTCACAAAATTTACAGGCCCCACCCTCACACATTTTACAAACAGTCCCAGCTGCTGGGGGAGGAGACGCTCTTCCCAGCAAGCTGCAAGGAAGGAACATAGGAAGGGCCCCAGCGAGGGCTGCCTTCAAGGGCAGGCTTTGTGCTGCGTCAGCTGTTCGCTTGTAAGTCACTCTAACAAAAGCATCAGTTCGTGAAGCTGGACTAGGGAGGAGATGTTTGGTCTGTCATCACTGTCTTTTCTGGTGTTGGCTTGATTCTCCCAACAAGAATTACACGAAGAGGTCACACATGCAAAATCCCAACCGCAAACATGGGAAACACTAATGTTAGCTGTATTAAAACTGTGAAAAGCAAGAAAATAAAAGGAAAAAGAAGAAGGCGCATACACCCGGCAACAACACGTTAGCTAAAGCTGAAGGAAAGAAAAAATGCTAAACAACAGCAAACACAAGGAACACTATAAACGATTAACTGGAGTAATAGATGAGCTATTGATAGAGCAGTATATATTGTGATTTGAGAAGACTAAATTACAGCGAAATGAAGCATGGACCTTGCTAAATTGCTAAATTGCATAAGAGCAACAGGAGTAATACATGAGTTTTGAGAGAAAAAAAAAAAGAGTAAAGGAGAAAGCCGCTTTATGGAGGTGATAAAGAGTTGTTCCTTTTTTTTTCTTTTTTTTTTTTTTTTTTTTTTTTGGTTAACATTCCAAACATGTTTATGTGTTTAACCAACCAATCAGCATTGCCTAGATTTATTTTTTATTTTGTTGGTATTCACTCCAGTAACTTAAATCCACAGATACAAGCAGATACAAGCATCAACAAAGACAAAGAAGTAACATAGGAAGAAAAGAAAATTCTTTAGTAATTAATAGCTTTCTGATTCTAAAAGTAAATATTTCATTACATAGAATTTGAAAATATTTAAACATAAAATTGAAGTTTTGACTCACTATTCTGTCTCCATTTCTTATGGTTATTTCAATACAAATATAAAAATACTTCACTTTTCATAGAGAACAGGGCTTATTTTCTTCCCTGGATGCTTTGATAGACAATTAGTCCTCCCCCCTTAACAAATTCCATCACATCCCAGGGACTCCAAGAGAATACTAAATATGTGATGCAGGAATAAATAACACAAAAATTACAAACCTCAAAGAAAATGATAGGAGAAACTTTACAATGAGTTGCAACTTAAATTTTTCAGTGGATCAACCACAAACCTACTGCATTGCTTTTAAAATTCAGGCACTTAACACCAGTCATGTAGTATAATTGGTGAAAATTCCTGTACAAAATCTCAGACATTTCTGCATCCCATTATTCTGTTATAAATGACAAATATCTTCCTATTTCACCTTTAAATATCTGTCTACTGAATATGATATTGTTCTGTCTTATTATTTCAATCCTTTGGCATATTTTCTTTTAATATCATTCTAATATGCTTATTCTATGTTTTCATCATACTATGACAGTACAATCATTTAAGTAAATTTTTAATAAAAATCACTGTGTAAAATTTATTTATTAATTATTACTCTGATTGTATGTGATTGAAATGTACAAAGGAGATGACTAATAGAACAAAAATCTTTTACCTTCCATTCATGTATTTGCTTATAAGCATTCACCATTTTTATACAAATAATGTGATTACTGAAGTGTGCTCTTGATTTATTTAATTTGTAGAATAATTAATTGCTGGTTTTATTAACTGCATAAAACAACAAGTGTTGTAGTTAAAATCCTGGCTGAGCGCCAAAGCATAGGTTTAGTGTAAGTACAATTACTATATTAGTTTCTCTCACAATATATTTAGCTTTGTATTCTTGATTCATAGAATCTGATCTTTGTGGGAAGTACTAACAAACACAAAATTGTGAACAGCAAGGAAGCGATCATAACAGTACAATTACTCTGTAAATGGTTCAAACAAGTTACCAAAATTCAGGAAAGTTGTTCAGGACTTAATTTTAAACAAGAATGAATCTGGAACATCAAACATTCTGTTCTAATGTGATTGGTTTCTTTATCTTTTTCAGTGGAATTATCTTTAAAATGAGAATATTTGATGACAGTTTTAGATAATTTTTGGAAAGTATATGACTACAGAGAGTATGATGTGTTTATGTGTGTAAGTTTCTCTTTGTATAGGAAAATATGAGATTTATATGCAGAATTATATGTGTTTCACAGTAACAAACAGTTTAAGCTAATTCTAATATACATTAATAATTATAGTCATCATACGATTAGTATTTCTTTACATGTGTGGAATCTGATGTAATAACTGATGTATTAACTGAAAATAGGTTACTATGTATTACAAGTTTTATATAAAAATCATAAGGCTATTTATTTGTATAATAATTGCACAAAGTTATATATTTTACTTTTAACAAATATAAGTTATGTTATGAATAAATCCACTCAACATAAGTGGATCATCTTCAATGATGTGAAGATGAGTTTCAAGTTAGGAATGAAGAGTGTAGGCAAGATTTCACTTGTTCAAACAAAGCTGAACAAATGATTTCCAGTGGCAGGCTCTTTGAGGGTGCAGCCTTGCCAGGTCACAGAAGAAGACAATGCAGACAATGCAGCCTGATGAGACCTGATAGAAGAGGGTCAGTTTGAAGGGGAGGAGGACCTCCCCTCTCATTGGACTAAGGGAGGGGCATGGGAAGAAAAGAGGGAGGGAGAGAGGGTAGGACAACCACTTTTAAGTTGATTTTGAGGATTTATAAGCTGAAGAAATCACACTCTTTGAATGTAAGTGTTTGGAAATAGCTCAACACACTCCAGATCCACTGATATCACTGTATTTGTTAAGAATCCTAAACAAATGGAATTCTCAAAAAGTAAAATGCATAAATAAATGTATGTGTATACAAGGAACTGAAACTAAAAGTTCCACCAAGGTAAAGTTGTACATATAGAGGTATCTTAATCATAAGTGCCACCAGAATGCATCAACTTCTGTAGTCCTATTTTTTTTTTCTGGCTAATTGATAGTTGACTTGATCATATTCTTTGCTCTCTCAATCAGACTATTACAGTTTTATATGCTAAATATTCTTAGAATTTCAGTTCATGGTGCTTTGTTTTCTGGTGCTTTTACCTATTGGCTGTTGCTATTTTTTTTTTTTTATTTTTGATATGTTACCCAAGATAAATAAACTTGTTCATTCAAAACTAAAACATCAACAAAAGTTTAGCAAGCAATAAAAGCATGAATCACATATATACCATGACAGTGGATAACAATATTAAAAATTGAGGAAGTGAAAGAATTTCCACCAAATACACCTAAACCATAATTCTTTTTCCTATGAAATATTACCACAAATAAAAATCAATTTAAACAACTAATTAAAAAATATATACAGAAAACAGTAACAACAAAAGTTAGAAAGTTGTTTACAGGTTTCACATTAACAAACTAAGGGGACAGAACGTAAACTTTCAATGCCTAACTCAGAAAGATTATGATATAAAGACAGACCTGCAAATCAATTGGAATGAAACTTGAAATACAGTGACTGCTAGATTTCTCAAAGCCTGCTAATACAGTTCAATGTAACAAGATAGCTTTGTTAAAGTTGCTAGAAGAAAATCACCATTCATTAAAAATTCCTGCTTCCACTTATACAATTTTTCTAACCATAAAAATGAAAAGTCTGGATTTAAAAAAAATTACAAAATTTAATGTTACAGTTAAACACTGTAATCTGTTTCTAAAAACATCAGCTTATATCAACAACGCATAAGCTATCTTCTTCTAGTTTTTTGTTTCCATGAGGAAAACAAATTATATTACAACAAAGGCATCATCTATAAATATGAATAAAATCCAGACAAAATGGATTAAAAGTTCATTGCTGAGTCAGTAAACAAATTATATTACATTTTTAGAGTATTTCACAACAGAAAAATATAAAGTTATAAACAGTTACACGGATAAATTCTAAAGTCATTTAAGATGACACAAGGATTCTGCATTATTTAATGCACAAATAATTCCAGAGAAATTGACATTGTGTTGTCAAATTCATCCCTTGTGAGGCAAGTTTTTACTACCCAAAAATGGAGGAAATCTCCTAATTTCATGTTGTTTATACAACTACATGGAAGTTTATAGTGAAATAAATTATATACCTCAATGGGTTAATTGCATGTAAATTATTTCTCCAAAAACCATGGATTTTACAATAAAACTTCAAAAATCAATAGACATGTCAAAAACAATTTAAAATGTATAGAAAAGTATTAACGAGGTGGGAAACTGAGTCCAGGAAAATTACTGAGGGTGTAGGAAAAGGAGCTTAGAATGTGAAAACAGGCTTGGGTAATGGCTCAGAGAGTAAACTCCTTATTGTGCACATGTGAAGACTTGTGTTGGATTCCACATACACAGGATAATAATCTGTAACTCAAGGTCTGTCCTAAAACAAGATAAGAAGCAGGTACAAGAGTATCCATAGATACTCATCCATGGATCATCAAGCTTGGGTTATATTGTAGAGTAGTAAGAGACCCTACCCAAAATTAGGTTGAAGGTAATGACTAATACTTGAGATTATCCATACAAATACCATGGCATGCATACAATCATGAACACACATTAACTTGCATGCACACATACACATACAACACACAAAAATAAGTGAAATGTAAAAGTCACCGTGAGAAGATATGTATAATGAGGAGCTCTGTCTACATATATACAAATATATCTTTTTGTGACTATGGGTATACATGTTTTGAATAGAAACACACATATTTGTATATGAATATATATATATATATATATATATATATCACATGGAAACATAGGTACACATACACATATTTAGGTTTTAATTTCCATAAAGAAATACATATAATCAGATGAAAGAAAAACATCAGGTTATGAGTAGATCTGTAAATCTGAATATATATCTAGTATATATAAACTCAAAAATACTATGGATACAATTTAACCTAAAAACAAAACAGGAAAAGAACTACAAGATACTAAAATTCACCAAGACCAGTTATCTTATTAAAATATTATCACTAAAATGGGCTAAAGAGATGACTCAGTGTTTGTGAATCAAGTTGGTTTCCTAGCATCCATATTAGGGGACTCAAAACCATCTTTAGTTCTGCCTCACACATCCTGATGGTCTTTTCTGGCCTCGGCAGGAATTGGCACACATATGTCATGCTTTCACAGAAAAGCACACACATATACAAATATAAATTAATAAAAAACAAGTCTTTAAAATGGTTCATAACTTATTCAAATAATATCTAAATGACTAGAAAAGGGAAATTTGTAATAAGTTATTCTTTAAAAGATATGTCCTTTTCAACATTTAAAATGAGTTCTTTATTTTTTCTGTAATAAGGTACAATTGTTATAGCATTTATAATTATGGATTTTAAGCAAATTTGAAAGAATCATCTGGATTAATAATAATTTATAAACCATCAATAAATAATTGACCCAACATTGTTTAATGTTCTTCATTGTCAATCAATAATTATTTTTTGCATGTAAGTTTTCCAGTGAGTCAAACTTCACTGATTCAATGGCTTTATAATAACTAAATATAAAGTCCTATATATTTCCTTGGATTGGTAACCACTTATATTAACTTACATTTAATATTTTCTATTTCATCTGGGTGCTTTTTGCTTTTCCTAAATGTATAAACTGTGATGCATCATTTAATAAAGGAAGGACAGAAAGTCATACTAAAATGGTCACCACTAACCTCTGTCTTCTGTTATTCAAGTCTTCACTAGCAGCTTTCTACACAGCTTTACTGTTATTATTTGGCATCACTAGAATATTATGTTTTTCTCTTTTTTGTTTTCCAATTCTATATTTCTCTTACCTTTGCTCCAGGGGGTATTGTGGCTTCCATGATACTCAGGCTTGAAATAGAGCCTCTGGAGAAGGTTTATGCTTCAGAGCATAAAGCAATCTCTGTACAAAGAAGCCAACAATTTCATTCATGTCCACATTCTGACAAATGAGGGGAGAAATAAATTAAAACTACTTCACCGAGTATCTCTTACTTCACAAAAGATGGCCTATAATGAGAGGAAGCCTTGTTACTGGCATTGAAGTGGTGATGTATTCACTAACACACATTCAAATTGCCAACTTTAGTAAAGTATGTTCAGCTCAAGCTTCTCCTCATACAGTTATGTACGTGGGTGTGACAAGAGCAACTGAAATCTGTTTTGACAAACATTATCGACAGTGTAACGTTATTAACAAGCCAGAAAGCTGCATCTTAATATACATAAGTTTTAGCTTTGTACCCTTTGAACAGAAATACTAGTTCTGTCAAGCTTCTAGGAGTTTGAATAATTTAAAACACATCAATGGCTGAATTTCTCATAGGTTCAGATGCTTAAATCAAATACACATACTATTGAAGCCACTTCTAAATATGAATACATTTGCTAGGTCAAATTGAAATGTCAAAAACAGGGTTTTTTGGAAGTTAAAGGTATAGTGGGTCACAGTAATTTATTTAAGACTGATTTCTATATAATATTTAACACATATTTAACCACCTTTAATTTCCTAGAGTATGCCCATAATGTCATTAACATTTTCAACAGTTTTAATAATTGCACATTGGTCAGAACCCACTAAGAACTTGTCTAAAAGCTTAATGCTAGCTTATTCACCTTACCAAAGTAATGTTAAAAAGTTTGCCGTAAATGTCACTAATAAACACCAGCTGAGAATTGCTCCTCTTCCTTTGTTCCTTGGGTGACAGGAAAATAAAGCAAACAATTTAAGGTCAAAATCTTTATTTTTAGTAGTATTGTATTTAACACATATTTCCAGTAACTTGGACTGATATACAGGAACTTATAAAATAATTGATTGTAGAATAAAAAGCATTAAACACAGTGTAACAAAAACATAAATTTTAGTAGACGTATATTGTTCAAAAAACACAAAAAAATGTTAGCCAGAAAATTTTAAAAAATAATGCATATTTAATTGTCCACTCTAGAGAAATATCAAGAAAAATCTTAAATTAATTTTTAAATGAGACTTTGAAAACAATATTGGCATACCATCAAAGACGCGTCTTCTTGAAGATGGTAATTAAGAGATGCCTCTATCAAATCCTTCCTATAAGTGCTTAACGAGCTCAGTAGAGGAGGCAGAAAGAGTGTGATAATAATATTATTACTACTATTATTATTATTTACTAATTATTCACTTTGTATCCCAGTTGTAGCCCCCTCCCTCATCTCCTCCAGGTCCCACCCGCCCTTTATCTTCCCCTCCCCCATCCTTTTGCCCTAGTCCACTGATAGGGAAGGTCCTCCTACCCTAATATCTCACCCTTGCGTATCAGTTCTCTTCAGGATCCTCTTCCCCTGTGGGCTGGCTAGGTAGCTCAGCCAGGAGAAGTGATCAAAGGGCTGGCAACGGAGTTCTTGTCACAGACTGCCCGTGGTTCCCTTTCTGAGGCACCCAAGGAGACTGAAGTGCCTACGGGCTACGTTTAACCAGGAGTTCTAGGTCCTCTCCTCCACCTAGCATGGGATCTACGCAGAAGCTGAGACTCACAGCCAAAATTTGGGCAGACACAGCGAGCCTTATGGAAGAAGGAGGAGACAGAAAGAACCGGAGGGGACAGGAGCTCCACAAGAAGACCAACAGAACCTACTCAGTTCTAATGTGAGAGAGAAACAAAGTGGATCTGGATGATAGGGCATGTGGGAAGGAACTGGTAGCATCAGAGGAAAGCATACAGTAATAAGGTTGTATTGTATTGGAAAATAATCTTTTAAAAAACTAATTAAAAATAATCAGACTTCCAATAAAAAGCCAACAAACAAGCAACAAACTCAAAATAATGGTGAGCCACAATCAGACAATGTGCAGAGAGTGAAAGTTTTTGGAGAACTCAGCCATTAATTGAATCCCATATCACAGATGTTCTGTATGGAAGAAGGCAAAGAAAAACTGTAAGACCCAGGAAAACGAATTTCTTCAAGGCAACAATTTCTCCTCTCACCCCAAACAACAGGAGAGGTGCACATGTAAACTCCAGTACTAAGAAAACGTGAAGAACAAAGGTCAAGCTCACGACAGACAAAACACAACCAAACTAACAAAAAACAGAGCCTACATTTGTTTTCCAAGTTCTCCTGGGCAGGGGACTTGATCAGGAGGGCAGTTGCTAAACCTAGTGTCAGTCCACTGTGGGGAAAACAGCTGTTCCTGATACACTCTTTGTTAGGAGTCAGACTCTGAGTTTTTTCTTTTCTTTACTTTCTTTCTTTTCTTTTCTTTTCTTTTCTTTTCTTTTTTTTTTTTTGACACAGGAGGATGATGAAGTTGAGTGAGAATGGAAATAGAGGGAGATCTCAGAGGAGTTGGGAAAAAATAAGATTATTAAATTACTTTGCATGAAATTTTTAAAGAACAAATAACAAGTTGTTAAAGACTTCTCTTACAAATACAGGTAAAGAAAATAAAGTACTGGCTTTATTGAGTCTCATTCTTACATTCCCACAAGTAGGTTTATATTTCTGCAAATGAAATTGAATCCAGAAGCATTATTTAGAGACCTGATAAGCTAGGGTCAGATGGAAGGGAAGGAGGTCCTCCCCTATCAGTGGACTTGGAAAGGGGCAGGGAGGAGATGAGGGATGGGGCTATGGCTGGGATACAAAGTAAATAACCTGTGATTAATATAAAAAAGAAAAGTAGATTTAGTCATGGGAATCATGAATGACAGTCTATAGTATTACATGGCCTAGGAAAATCAAGCAGCGTGTCAGGTGGACCCAGAAGGACCTGATATGGCTGGATGTAAACTGTAGGACCATTTTCTATGACCTTAAGGAATACTGGGGTGGTGACCACTTATCTAAATTTTAACACGTGATAAAAATAAAATAATTTTCTGTGGGTAAAAAAGAAAGATACTGCTCAAAACACTAGGTGCCCAACTACCAAATAAATTATTCAAGCTGCCCTGTGTTCATGGGGTTAAAGATTCACTGCTTATTATTTAACTGTCCTTGATCTTGTCTCCTACTTAGTTTCTAAACAGCAGTTGAAAATAGAAGGTTGAGTTGTTTGCTTTGGGGTTCAAAAGTTTTCACCTTCAATGTCAGTCTAGGACAGGAGTCCCTTTATCATACAGTATTAAAGAAGTAAGGAAAGAGAAAATTTCCTTGGACCACTTTTCAGATATTAAGTGTACTAAATTGATTTTAGGGGCCATAAACAACCTGTACATACTAAAATTATGCTGATCACAGGTTTGTTCAGGTGTTATTGAGAGGTGATTTCTGTGTGCACTGGAGGGTGCAGCTTAAGGACATTATCTCTGAAGCATGGACATTGCAAACACATCAGCTGGAGTCAGGACTGACATTCATAGAAATGGGACACGCACAAGGAGCCTTTGTTTGCTTCTGTATTTTCAATTTATTTTGTATTTTCTTTTGGATGTTTAGTGTTGATAATTTATAATAAGTAGGCATATAACATTTATATAAATATTATTTTAAATCATTATTTACATCAGTCTTTTATAATAGTTAAGCACATAGCTATTATTAAGACTATTACTTATAAGAAACTTTTATTCCTCCCACGTATGTAGCTTTATGCATACATATATATGCATTATGCCAATGACTTGTACCCCCATGCTAACAGAAACAATATGCAGACTTAAAAGCTATGGCTTGATATTTCTACAAGCTACCCACTTTCTTTTTAATTGTTGTTTTGAATCTTAATTGTTGTTTAGTACATTTAATGGGTGTTAAAAAACTAAGATGCAAGAATGAGCAATTCCCATCAAAATACCAGTACAATTCTTTACAGAACTTAAAAGAATAATTCTCAATAGTATATGAAAGTAAAACAACAACAACCCAGAATTGCTAAAACTATCCTGTACAATAAAAGAGCATCAGGAGGTATCCCTATCCCTGATCCAAGCTGTACTGCAGAGAAACAATAGTAAAAACTGCAAAGTATTGACATAGAAACAGAATAGATTTTTTTACAAAGAAGCAAAACCAACAAACAAACAAAAAAATGAAAAAAAGACAGTATCTTGAACAAATGGTGTTGGTCTAACTGGATATCTACATATAGAAAAATGCAAATAGATCCATATTTATCATTCTGCACAAAAAAGTCCAAGTGGGTCAAAGACCTCAACATAAAACCAGACACACTAAACCTGTTAGAAGAAAAAGTGGGGAAGAGCCTTGAACTCAGTGTCACAGGAGACAATTTTCTGAACAGAACACCAATAGCATAAGCTCTAAGATCAACAATCAATGAATGGGACCTCAAACTGAAAAGCTTCTGTAAAGCTAGGGATGCTGTCATCAGAATACAATGACAGCCTACAGCCTGGGAAAGGATCTTTACCAACCCTCTATCTGACAGCAGGCTAATATCCAGAATAAATAAAGAACTAAAGAAGTTAAAAAGCTACAAGTCAAGTAATCCAATTAAAAACTGAGGTACAGAACTAAACAGAGAATTCTCTATTGACAATTTCCCTATTCTGCATTTCCCTGATGACTAAGGACATTGAGCATTTCTTTTTTTTATAAATTTTTTATTTAACTTTTATTAATTACACTTTATTCCTTTTGTATCCCCCCATAAGCCCCTCCCTCTTCCCCTTCCAGTCCCACCCTCCCCCCCTTTCTGAATGCATGCCTCTCCCCAAATCCACTGATAGGGGAGGTCCTCCTCTCCTTCTTTCTGATCTTTTTTTTTTTTTTCTTCTTCTCAATGCAGTTTATTCAGGAACCTTGAACAATCTTCTGACCCTGGGGAAAGCCAGCCCACAGCTTAAATAGCCTCTGGGTAGCCAACCCCAGCGTGCCTCTGTTTCTCTGTTGTTTTCAAACGAAAATGTCCCTGAGATTTCACCTGACACCCATCAGAATGGCTAAGATCAAAAACTCAAGAGAGACATCACATGCTGTAGAGGATGTGGAGAAAGGGGAATCCTCCTCCATTACTGGTGGGAGTATTTATTTGTATAACCATTTTGGAAATCAATCTGGTGCTTTCTCAGACAATTAGGAATAGCGCTTCCTCAAGATCCAGGTATAGCACTCCTAGGAATACATCTATAACATGCTCAGGTATATTTAACATGGACATTTGCTCAAACATGTTGGTAACAACATTATTTGTTATAGCCACAATTGGGAAACAACCCAGATGTCCCTCAACTGAGGAATGGATACAGAAAGTTTGCAATTTTAAAAACTTGATAAGAACTCTTATTTTCCATTTATTCCCTTATAAATGTTAATTTCAAGATTGAAAATTTTAAATACATAAAATAAAATTAATTAAATGCAAACATGTAACCATTTAAACACATACACCATCATATTATGGAAAGCATGAGTACATTTAATATGTGATGAAAGGAGAAACAGAAAAGAAAATTTTAAATTATTATATTTATTAATAATATTTACATTTTATTCACTTTGTATCCCAGTTGCAGCCCCCTCCCTCACCTAATCCCAGTCCCACCTTCCCTCCCTTCTTCCTCTCCTATCCCTCTTATCTAGTTCACTGATAGGGGAAGTCCTCCTGTCCCCTCTGGCTCCTTTTATATCCCCCTTTTTTCATAAGACTCCCTGCACTTTCTCTAAAGTTTGGCTGTGAGTCTCCCATCAGCTTCCGTCCACTGCTGGTTTGGAATCTTTTAGAGGACATCTGTGATAAGATCCTCCTTGTTCTTTAGCTTCTGTATGTCTGTAGATTTTAGTATGTTTATATGACTATAGTATGCTTATATGTTTATATTATATGTTTATATATGTTTATATTATATGACTAATATCTACTTATAAGTGAGTATATACCATGTCTGTCTTCCTGCTTCTGGGATTCCTCACTCAGGGTGATCTTTCCTAGTTCCATCCATTTGACTGTAAATTTCATGATTTTCTTGTTATTAATATCTGAGTAGTGTTCCATTGTGTAAATGGACCACAATTTCTGTATCCGTTCTTTAGTTGAGGGACATTTAGGTTATTTCCCGATTCTGGTTATTATGAATAAAGCTTCTATGAATATAGTTGAGTGAATGTGCTTTTACAGTTGAGCATTTTTTGGCTATAAGCCCAGGAGTGGTATAGTTGTTATCTTGATGTAGCACTAGTCCCAATTTTCTGAGAAAGAGCCAGATAAATTTCCAAAGTGGTTGTACAATTTTATTTTCCCAATGGAGGAGGGTTCCCCTTTCTCCACAACCTCTTCAGCATATGTTGTCACTTAAGTTTCCCCAAATAGAGGAGGACTGGTTTTAGGTCAAGGGTACATGAGTAGCTGCGCTCCCCTGCTAGAACCTCCAAACAAGCTCAAGGTCAATAGAAGAAATTTTTAATGTTAATATCCATCAGTATCTCTAACAGAACAAAGCAACATGTTAACTACTTCCTGAATGTGTTCATTAAAATGTGTATGGAATTTTAGGCTTTGGGAAAACTATAGCCAAGTAAAAATGTAGTGATAGAGTTTGTATTACAAGACTGAACAAATTCAAAGATTGCGACACTGGAAAAGTCTCCAAACTCAGAGCTTTATCAATAGGAAAAGATTTATCATCAAATAGCTTTGTGCTCAGAAACTAGTGTAATGAGAAGATTTGAGAAGAGAAGGAGGAAGGAGCTCAGTGACTGGACAAGATGGACTAGGAGCTTGAGGTAAAGAGAAGTACATCATGGGGACAGACTGATGGAAGGGAAACTTCCTGGGAGTCATCAGAGTGAAGAATGAAGACTCTGGTGTGCATATGGGTAACACATGAGTTCATGGAAAACAACTGCCTGAAGCAGGCACCACAGGCATTGGGAGATACCACACCTGCTGGCTCGTGAGCATGGATAACAAACACCTGGAAAAGAGGAACAACGTACCTTAAAAGTGTCACAGACATCTTGCTTTGTCTGCTCAGCATTGCACTGAGTTTTCTAATCAGCACATAAGGCAAAAAAGGCCTAAAAGTCCTTCCACTGAAGCAGTCTGATGGGAAGCGATGACGGCTTGTATGCAGCTGAGAGGCAAGGACATGTGGATGAGAGCTCTCACCCTGATCATGGCTCTCACCGGGTGGACAAGAGAATCAGCAAGTGCCTAGTTGGAATTTCTGAAATCACAGTTCCAGAGTTGGGATCCCTGAGCTCCTACTGACCCAAGCTGCAAAGCCCAAAAGCCCAAGTACAGTGACAAGCTTATCCAGGATGCTCAGGGGACTGTCATGTCCTGCTTATATTAGTGACCTGAAATCAGACACCATAACTCAGAATAACTTTTATTTGTGTCAACATAAAGTCAAAGTCAGTTTTATTTCTATACCTCTGCTTTCTTTTAATTTTTTTTTTAATGCAGTTTATTCAGGAACATTGAACAATCCTCGGACCCCGGGGAAAGCCAGCCCATAGCTTAAATAGCCTCTGGGTAGCCAACCCAGGCGTGCCACGGGGGCAATGCAGATAGGTCCACATACATGGAAGCAAGCCAGATCCTCGGCCTTAGCCAAATGTGGAGTTGTTCGTGACAAAGAGCACTCACCATCGGGAAGGTGGAAGGCGGAAACCAGCTCCATCTTTAAGGCATAGCATTCCACAGCTCTCTACAGTTCCCCCTTTTTGTTTTAGACGCATCAGGCAAGAGTAGAGGTCTGATCTCTGATATTAGAAATAAATTGGGACTTTGTACAGATGTTCATTTAGGTGTCATCCACCCAAAGAGCATCAGACCCGTCCAATACCTTTTTCTCAGAGGCGGGACCTGGGGCATCAACCCGCATGCAATCAGACATGCTCTTCTCTGGGTCCAAAGCGGCTGACCCTGAGTGCAGTGCTTAGCCTCGCATCCTGAGCGTATCATTTTGATACGCTTTCTTTTAATTTGTGACTGCTATTTTTCATGCTTTGCCACATTAAAAAAATCAAATATGAGAGTTGGCCCAGAGGTTAAGAGAAAGTACTGCTTTTACAGAGGACCTGAGGTTGGTTTCCACCACACGTGGGACAAGTTACAACTTCCTAGAAATGTGTCTCTGATTAATCCAAAGCCTGTCTCTGAGCATCTGCACTCACTCACACTCACTCACACACACACACACACACACACACACACACACACAGACACACACACACAGAGACACAGACACATTTAAAAACTAATAAAACAAATCTAAAAAATTCAGTATAAAACATTGAAATTGATTATGTCCAAGGGGGCCTGGCATCTGGCTTCCTATTCATTTTTCTCTCCAGATGTGGGCATTTGTAAAAATACCTTAGCTCTATGAGTTTTAACTCCTTAACTGGTAGATGGAAAGAGTGGTAATTTACTGTATTTGTTAGATTGTAAATGTTACAGTTAGTAACATTTAGTTACAGATAGTAACTCGCTGCTATCATCCTGGTGAGAGAGAACAACATTCCTGGTTTGCACACACTGTTGTGGAGGCCTTGGCTCTGCTTACTCTTTGCAGGCTCTTGGTATACCCATAAATGCCTGCAGTTCATGGATCCTCTGATAATATTTGATGAACACCTGCCTTATATTCAGCATTTTGTTGTGTACTTTTAGAAAAACAAACAAACTGAACAGACTAAATGATGAAACCTAAGTGACATAAATTGTAGATAGATGTTGTAAATTTGCACAGAATCTTAACAGTTGGATAACACAATCATCTACTCAGAGAATTGCACTGTGGAAGATGAACAATAACCAGTGTGCCCATGATAGCTGGTAATTGATAGAGTAGGAATATTAAGAGTCAGGAATTGTTTCTACTGCTTTACATTTAATTAATTTATTTACGTTTTGATTGACAAATTAAAATTGGTTTGTGTTTATGAGCTATGGTGCTTTGATATATGTATGATATAACATGATCATATCATGTTAGTTGGCCTATCTATTGCCTCATTTTATTCTGATGTTTTTTTTCTTTTTTTTATTAATTACACTTTATTCACTTTGTATCTCCCCCGTGGTTCCCTCCCTCCTCCCATCCCAATCCCTCCCTTCTTCCACCCTCTGCATGCATGCCATTCCCCAAATCCACTGATGGGGGAGGACTTCTTTTCCTTCCTTCTGATCCTAGTCAATTAGGTCTCATCAGGAGTGGCTTTGTTGTCTTCTTCTGTGGCCTGGTAATGCTGCTTCCCCCTCAGTGGGAGGTAATTAAAGAGCAGGACAATCGGTTTCTGTCAGAGACAGTTCCTGTTCCTATGGAACCCACTTGGATACTGAACTGCCATGGGCTACATCTGTGCAGGGGTCTTAGGTTAACTCCATGCATTGTCCTTGGTTGGAGTATCAGTCTCAGGAAAGACCCCTGTGCTCAGGTTTTTTGGTTCTGTTGCTCTCCTTGTGGAGTTCCGGTCCTCTCCAGATCTTACGGTTTCCCATTTCTTTCATAAGATTCCCTGCACTCTGCCCAAAGGTTGTCCATAAGTCTCAGCATCTACATTGATAGTCTGCAGTGAGAGCTTTTCAGAGGTCCTCTGTGTCAGGTACTGACTTGTTCCCTTTTTATTCTGATTTTTAAGAAGAGATGTTAGAAGTGGATTTAGTTATTCTTATGTATACAGTGCATTATTGCTGACTGTTAAGTATAGACACCTTACTATGTGTTAGATTTCAACATCTGTTCTCCCTACTGTAGAAAACTGCAAAATGTCGCTTCCTTTCTGTTCTTTCATCTCCTTTTATTTCTTGTTCTCTCTTCCTCTCTCCTCACCTCTTCTTCTCCCTGCTCTTCTTTCCTCTCTTTTTCTCTCCTCTCTGTAAATATCATTATCTTCCATATTTCTATGACTTCAAAATTTTTAAATACCATAAATAGGTAATACATATGTTAGCTAATCTTTCTGGAAATGTTAAAATTATCATTATGGCTGTTTTTAGAATGGGGACTGAAACATTGCGAAGTGGTTAAAATACATTGTTAAAATTAGAAGCACATAAACCAACACTGTCATGACTCAAATAAATAAAGAAAGAAAATAAAAAAATAATGGTTTTGTAGTCTGTATAATCATGATTAATTATTAGGAGATAACCTCCAAATGAAGAAAAGTCAGGCATTTGCTAATTACTCAAAATATTAAGATAAAGTGTTGAAGAGGAGTTTTAGATGACATTATGAAAAATCTATAATGAAATATATTGTCACTAGAAATTCTAATTCATGTATGCTGTGGCAAAATCAGTGGTGTGTCCAAGCAAACGAGAGCTATGGATACAAACTTCCTTTTTGCTTATCTTCATGATCACAAAACTCCTTTCGTCTTCAGATATTATCTTGTCTGTATGTGAAAATTATAGAACATTAGATTACATGGACCAAATACACTGTGGAAAAAATAAGTCAGCTGATATCAGATTTAGTTGTTTTGCAATTTTTAAAATCAATTACAACTTTCTAAAATTCATAAGCATCAGAACCTCTGTGGATATCAGACGACAAAAAAATTGATTTAACTTAAAATGGAAAAAAATATTCTTACCTCACCGAATTCAATGATCTCTTTTCAGAGTATAGTGTACTACAAAAGACAAGTTGTGTGTCAAGATAATTTCACAAAAACAAAAACAAAAAAATATTACTAGACAAGAAAATTTTATTGCGTGTCAGACTGGACCACTGGATATTTCCATCAATATTAACTGGCTACAATTTTTAATGTAGCCACCCTTCCACTTAGAAAGGTGCTTAAAAACAAATCCTTCTAACTACATACCAGCACTTAAAGAGTAGCTCTATCACATATGCCTCTTTTCATCAAAATCTAATTGGACAAATAATGATAAAAGATGGCTTTTGCAAGTTATGTTTTTATGTCACCTATGCAATGATAGATTTTGAGTGCATTTGTGTATATGTGTGAACACTCAAATGTGACAGATAATCCGTATTTTAATATAATATACAGTATGTTACATGTATATACCCCATTTGTAGATATAATTATATACATAATCCAGAGTCAGTTATTTTACAGTTATATGTTCTATGTACGCTATATATGAAATTTGATTATATACCTAGCTGTGTGTGATTTTTACACTTTTAATAGAAAACCACAAAATATGATTCAGAAAGATTATGGTTTCTGAGTCATATACGATGCTCCTATTAAGTAAAAGAGTGTGTATTATTAATGTGAGAATTTGAGCAATCACCTGTTATGTACTTTCCATAGAGAAAATTTAAAATATACATAATTTATTCAAGTACAAAATAAAAACATGTGACTTTTATTTTAAAGTCTCTTATACAGTCTCTTTCTGAATTCTGTAGAAATTTTGTGAAAATATTGTAAAAATATGATTATGTTAATGGCATCTAAGGAGATGATCATGTGTTTGTTTGTGTTTTCAGATGATCATGTGTTTATTTGTTTATATGTTGGATTACATGTGATTTCCTTATAATGAACCCCTGCATGCCTGGCATGAAGCCTACTTGGTCATTGTGGTCATTTGGTTATGAGTCTCAGCATGGGCTTTGATGCACTGCTAGGTAGAGTTTTTCAGAGGCCCTCTGTGGTAGGCTCCTGTCCTGTTATTTGATGTCTCCGACTTCCAATGTCCATCCCATTTGTCTTTCTAAGTCATCAGAATGGCTAAGATAAAAATCTCAAGTGATAACACATGCTGGAGAGGTTATGGAACTATTCTCTATTGCTAGTGGGAATGTAAACTTATATAACCCCTCTGGAAATCAATCTGGTGCTTTCTCAGACAATTAGGGATAGTGCTTCCTCAAGATCCATCTATACCACTCCTAGGCATATATCCAAAAAATGCTCAAGTACACAACAAGGACATTTGCTCAATCATGTTTGTAGCAGCTTTATTTGCAATAGCCAGACCCTGGAAACAACCCAGATGTCCCTCAATAGAGAAATGGATACAGAAATTGTTTTACATTTACACAATGGAATACTACTCAGCAATTAAAAACAAGAAAATCATGAATTTGGCAGGCAAATGGTGGGATTTAGAAAAGGATCATCATGAGTGAGGTATCCCAGAAGCAGAAAGACATACACGGTATGTACTCATTTATACAGACCTATAAGATAGGATAAACATACTAAAATCTATCCACCTAAAGAAGATGAACAAGAAAAAGGACCCAGGGTAAGCTTCTATTTTCTTACGTGATATTGGACTAGTTAATGTATTTACCTTGTCTTGATTCATCTATGGAAATGGAATTTATCAAGAAAATTGTCCATTTCATTTAGCTTTTCAAATTTTGTTGTGTATAGGCTTTTAAAGTAGGACCTAATGAGTCTTTGGATTTCCTCAGAGTCTGTCATTATGTCTCCCTTTTCATTTCTGATTTTGGTGATTTGGAGAGTTTCTCTTTGCCTTTTAATTACTTTGAACAGGGGTTTGTCTATCTTTTTGATTTTCTCAAAAAAACAGTTCTTGGGTTTACATGTTTACTTTTCATCATTTAAAAGTGTTACATTAAAATGTACCAATGTGTTCAATTGGGAAAAATTCTCTCTTCCATTTCTTATTACTTTTGGAAATTATAATTATTTCTCACTTACATTCTCCTGCCAATATATATCTCCCGTGTATCTTCATGCTCCTTCAAATTCAAGGTATTCTTTACTTACTTGTTACACAAACACACACACACACGCACACACACACACACATACACACATAAACATAAACTGGTAAGAGGCATAATTTTACATATATGTATATATGTATATATTTATATATGTAAAATTATCAAATACCATTTGGCATTTGATAACCAATTGATGTGTTCCTTTTACTCTCTTGATTCCTTAGCTGCCTCTGTAGTTCTTTGTGTAGTGCTGAGGACTAATGGGTCTTTCCCTTGACCTGCTCTTATTCAGGTCCTATTTAGGAAATCATGTTGTGAAACACAATCTCACAGCAAATGCCCTGTTCTTCTGGCTCTTACAAGTTATCAAGTCTGTCTTCTGAAATGATCCCTTAACCCTATGTGTAGGAGTTGTACTACAGATATACCAGTTGAGATTGGTTTCTTAATTAATATCTTTTGAATGACTTTGTGTTTTTGTAATGGTCTTTATTTATTTGATGAGGATTGATGATTATATTTATCTGTGGGTATAAGAACAAATATTTAAATGAAGTTAGGGATTATGCTGGTTTAATAATGGTGTAACTGTAGATAGTTCTTGAAGATCAGTGACTTCACCAGTATTGAGTAGCTAGACATGTTTCAAGTGACACACATGATTTCCTGTTGTCCAGCTGTTAGATTCCTCCAAGTCTTATGTGCCATGACTGTGTTCTTATGGTGATTATGTCATGCTGGTCATTGTGGCTCAAATGTGTCATACCTGTGGCAGACTGTTAGTTTCTCCCTCATATGGAAAAATAACAATACTGGTGTCTCAAAAAATCAAAATGAATCATATAATCAGTTATCTGCCTAAATAAGTGTAATACACATAAATCAGTGTAAATATGAATATATAATTTAAATGAAAATTTCCCATCTGAGCTAGTAGTGCCAAGAGCAGTAGACAATCTAACAACAATCATGGCAACAATCCTAACAACAATCAAGAAGAATTATCTTTTGAGTTGGTTTTCGATTCTCCAAAGCACTCTAAAATATTACAGGCTCTTCCTATTAGCTTTGGTTGTTCCCCAGAGGTTCCTATTGCCAGCACATAATTGATTTGTAGAACACAGAGACCTGTGAACTGGAATTACTGAAAATAATTAATAATTTGACTATATAAGCAAAAATACTCCAGCAAAACTGAGTTATCAACAAGACGCTCAACCGAGGACATACGAATCTTGTAAGTAAGACATCAAAATTAAAAGAAAAGATGCTGTTGGAAAGAGGCTACACAATGAACCTGACCAAAAGGCTTCCTGAGCCTACAACTAGGTAAAAAACAAAAAGCTGAAGATTTGCATTAACGTAGGACATGACTAAATTCCATATCATACCTCAAATTATATATTAACAATAAATATTTTTATTGACCAAATTCATAACTATTTATGAAGACAGTGATTTGAATGCAAATTTTCACTTATATGTATTTCCTAAATTGGAAGCATTTTTTTTCAAAAATTGTCTCCATATACTGAAATGTTTAGTTTAAGTAGTGAGATGCATCATAATTCAAAAGTATGTGTTCTTGGGTATTGATGAGAGAAGTGTTCAGTGTATCCCTCATCTCTGAAGGAGCACATCAATACACTCACCGATCCCTTAATAGTCTCTAGAGATCTGTCCTTCCCAGAGCACCTCCTAGTCTTCTCACTAGTGAACTTCTCCTGAAGTCTTTTGCATGTAGTTATAATGCCTATGACTGCCACCTAACTTCTGTATTTTAATTGTGAGCTCTGTATTTGCATAATCACAGACATACACTATACTCTGAACCTTGAATTTTCCACCTTATATAAGATTTTCCATGCTGTTTAATTTCTAATTTCCTCATTATGATTATTATCATTATTATTTTATATGCGATATTCATATTATCATATGATATTCACTTTTATCCCCCAAGGTTTTAATTATCAACTTTATATCATATTTTGTATTTGTTTAAGTAAGAGTGTCATTTTGGAGACCAAGCTGTCTCCAGACTCATGGCATCCTCTTGTTCTGTCTCTTGAGATTTAGGATACAAAGTGTAGTAGGCCGATTGTGTGACTTATTTTGTAAACATTGGGAAGTCTCTATTCGGGACAGAGTGAGCATGTTATCCGAACACTCCAAAGCACTTGCATGATGGATTCAGGCTCCAGCTTTTTGTACCTCTATGAGGATGAGTTTCTGAAACAGCGAATGTGATTGGACAAGTTTTATTGGTTAAATATAAACTGCTATTCAATAATAGGACTGTGTAATAGTTCTCTGGAAACTGCAATTAATGAGGAAAAATTGCCAGAAAAGGGAACTCAAATATTAAGGAATATCTCATTAACATCTGGCGTCAGTTCTGTCAAATTAGGAAGGTGACTTATTTCTTCTTTCCAATTCAAAATTTGCTATTGAAATTTAATTAGCGATAATTATTTTCTGCTTAGTTAACATATAATTTTTAAACCTATTGATTTTCAGAATTATAGATTACTTTGATTTCTTCAATTTTAGAATGCACTTTTGAGACAGATTTTAACATTATCTAAAGTAATAATAATTCTAGATTTGCATTTTATTTTTATATATAATTTTAAGACTTAGTCCTGGTGAGACCTGATAATATAGGGTCAGATGGAAAGGGAGGAGGACCTCACCTATAAGTGGACTTAGAGAGGGGCAAGGAGGAGATGAGGAAGGTAGGGTGGAATTGGGAGGGAATGAGAGAGGGCCTACAGCTGGAACATAAAACAAATAAACTGTAATTAATATAAAAAATGAAAAATATATCAAAAAAAGAATTGGTCCTATCTCAAAAGCAATATGCAAATACTTATAAACTCTTCAAAAGAGCCATTATCACAACCCTGAATAATAGCCCATTTGCCCCTTAATCTTTCAATAACTAATTTTCCCTCATTTATCATTGTTTTCTATTTTTCCTAATTTGAATAAATATAAATCAAAGTCTGTGCATATCTGAGTGATTACTATAAACCATTAAATTGTAAAGATTAGATTATCAATAATAAGGCAATTCATAGTTCATTTTGTCATAATGGGATGCTTAATAGTTGTTTTTCTGGATTTTTCTTATCTCTAATGAAAGAATGACTTGATAAATAATGTTTAAAACAAAAGGGTTTATTATATTTGTATTTACCACTTTTCTATAAAAAAGACAAGTATAGTCAGCAAAATAAAGTTCTTTTAAGGCCTTGTACAAATATAATGTAATCGCTCTCACCAGAGTTAAATTGAACTATGACTTTAAATAATAGAACTTGATTTCCTATATGCTTGGTTATACAGGGACTCTATAATTAATACTGTTTGTCCTTTATTTTAATTTTTTGAAATATTTTCTAATAAAAAAATTAACAAGTGAAGTGATTATTAAACACACATACTTTATACATTGATTCATAATTTCATCTTAGGCTATGGCTTCAGAATTGTGTTAAATGGATAAATTTGAATAAAAGATATGAAGTATACTGAATTACTGAAAAGTTACATAAATATCTCACAGGTATTAAGAGAGAGAGCTGAGAGTCAAATCTGTGATTAAGAAAACTTAATCCTTATTCAGTGAAACAGGGAGAGCTCACAGCACCCCATGGTGATTCAAGACTTTCCATCACTCTTCTGTCCTCTCCTGGCCTCTACAGAAGTCTCACACGTACCATGCATAGATGAATAAAAGGACTTGGAGTAGCATTTAGCATTTTTGTTCATTTTGCTTTGAAGTATTTTGACAATTTTGAAAGGATATTTTCAGATTTGTTTTTGTTGTTACACAATTGTCCATATATCTTGAAAGGAAAATCCTGAGGTTCTTTTTTTTTTTTTTAAATCCTGAGGTTCTTATGGGAAAGAATGCAAAAAAAAAAAAAAAAAAAAAAAAAAAAAATCCCAGGATAGCTAAAACAATCCTGAACTATGAAAGAACTTCTGAAGGTCCCACCATTCCCAATTTCAACTTGTAGTACAAAGTTATGGTAGTAAACACATGGTATTGGCCTTGAATCAGACTACCCTAAAGATTTTTTTTTTTTCATAAAGAAGCAATAAAACTGGAATATAGCCAGAAGCTGGAAACAATCCAGATGCCCCTCAACTGAAGAATGGATGCAGAAATTGTGGTACATCTATACAATGAAGTATTATTCAGCAATGAAAAATAAGGAAATCATGAAATTTGCAGGTAAGTGGTGGGACGTGGAAAGGATCATCCTGAGTGAGTTGTCCCAGAAGCAAAAAGACACACACGGTATATACTCACTCATATAGACATACAACATAGGACAAACCCACTAAAACCTGTGCATCTAAAGAAACTAAGCAAGAGAGAGGACCCTGACTAAAATGCTCAATCCCCATCCTGAAAGGCAAAGAGGATGGACATCAGAAGAAGAAGAAAACATGAAACAACCCAGGAACCTGCCAGAGAGGGCCTCTAAAAGCCAGAAGAAGAAAACAGGAAACAACCTAGGAACCTACCACAGAGGGCCTCTGAAAGCCTCTGCCCTTCAGACTATCAAAGCAGATGCTGAGCCTGATGGTCAACTGTTGGGCAGAGTGAATGGAATTTTTTGTAAGAAGTGGGAAATAGCAAGAGCTGCAGAGGACAGGAACTCCACAAGGAGAGCAACAGAACAAGAAAATTTGAACACAGGGAACTTCCCAGAGACTCATATTCCAACCAAGGACTATTCATGGAGATAACCCAGAACCCCTGCACAGATGTAGCCCATGGCAGTTCAGTGTCCAAGCGGGTTCCATAGTAATGTGAAGAGGGACTGCCTCTGACATAACCTGATTGGCCTGCTCTTTGATCACCTCCCCCTGAGGGAGGAGCAGCCTTGCCAGGCACAAAGAAGACAGTGCAGCCACTTTTGATGTGATCTGATAGACTAAGATCAGAAGGAAGGAGAGGAGGACCTCCCCTATCAGTGGACTTGGGGAGGAGCATGCATGCAGAAAGGGGAGGAAGGGAGGGATCGGGAGGGGAGGAGGAAGGGGCTTATGGGGGGATACAAAATGAATAAAGTGTAATTAATAATAATAATAATAAATAACATCAACCACAAAAGCTGCTGATCAAGCTGAATATCTGCATTACTAGAATGCATATCGATTAATATTTAATACTCTGCATAAAACTCAACAATATGGATTAAATACTACAAATTAAAACCAGATACACTGGGCCTGATATAGCAGAAAATGGGGAATAGTCTAGAATTCATCAACACAGAAGACTTTCTGAACAGTACACTGTTAGCACAAACACTAAGATTAAAAAAAGAAAAAAAAAGAAAATTAAAATACTTCAAAGGACAATGCATAGAGAGGACCTAAAACCCCTGTTCAGATGTAACCCATAGGCTCAGTCTCCAAGTGGGTTCCCTAGTAAGGGGAGTAGGGGCTGTCTCTGGAATGAATTCAGTGTCAGGCTCTCTGATCACCTCCCCCTGGGCGGTGCAGCCTTGCCAGGGCTCAGAGGAAGACAGTGCAGCCAGTCCTGATGAGACCTGATAGGCTAGGGTCAGGTAGATAGGGAGGAGGTGCTACTCTAGCAGTGGGGTAGGGGAAGGCCATAGGGGGAGAAGAAGAAGGGAGGGAGGGATTGGGAGAAGGCTAGGGAGGGAGCCACAGCCCGGATACAAAGTGAATAAATTATAATAAATACTTAATAAAAATTTTTTTTTTCAATGCAGTTTATTCAGGAACATTGAACAATCCTCGGACCCTGGGGAAAGCCAGCCCACAGCTTAAATAACCTCTGGGTAGCCAACCCAGGCGTGCCACGTGGGCAATGCAGATAGGTCCACATACATGGAAGCAAGCCAGATCCTCGGCCTTAGCCAAATGTGGAGTTGTTGTGACAGAGAGCACTCACCATCGGGAAGGTGGAAGGCGGAAACCAGCTCCATCTTTAAGGCATAATTAAAAATACTTCAAAGCAAAATACAACAAGCCTATAGCCAACATCAAAGTAAATGGAGAGAAATTAAATCCTAGCTATAGCAATAAGACAACTAAAGATATCAAAACGATACAAATTGAAAGCAAAGAAGTGAAACTATCATTCTTTCCAGATGATAAGATAGTATATACCAGTGATCCCAAAAATTGCACCAGGGAACTCATAGAGCTGATAAACACCTGCAGCAAGCAAAGTAGCAGAATAAAAACCAAACTCAAAAAAAAAAAAAAAAAGCAGTAGCCCAGTAGCCTTCCTGTATACCTGTATAGAAAAGACCAAAAGGCTGAGAAAGAAATTAGGGAAACAGCACCCTTTACAACAGTACAAATAGCATAAAGGCATAAAGTACCTTGGTGTAACCCTGTCAAAGCAAGTGAAAGACTTGCATGAAAAAAAATTCTTCAAGTCTCTGAAAAAAAATTGAAGCAAATATCAGGAGATGGAAAGATCTCCCATGATTGCGGCTCAGTAAGCTTAACATAGTAAAAATAGTCATCCTACCAAAAGAAATCTACAGTTTCAATACAATTCCCATCAAAATACCAACAAAATTCTATATACACCTTGAAAGAATAATTAGCAAAATTATATGGAAAAAGAAAAAACCCAGAATAGTTAAAACAATCCTGTATAATAAAAATTTTCTGCAGGAATCTCCACCTCTAATCTCAGATTGTACTATAGAAAACAATAATAAAAATGTCATGGTAATGGCATAGAAACAGACTGGTGGATCAATGGAATCAAATCAAAGATGGAGAAATAAACCTACACACTTATAGACACCTGATTTTTTACAAATAGGCCAAAACCATAAAATGGGGGGAAAAAGATAGCATCTTCAACAAATGGTCTTCAACAAATGGTGCTGGTGTAACTGGATGTCTACATGTAGAAAATGCAAATAGATGCATATTTATAACACTGCATAAAACTAAAATCTATGTGTATCAAAGCCTCAGCATAATCCAGACACACGAAATCTGTTAGAAGAAAATGTGGGGAAGATCCTTGAACTCATTGGCTCAGAACACCAACAGCTCAGGCTCTAACATCAACAATTAATAAATGGGACCTCATGAAACTGAAAATCTTCTGTAAAGCAAAGGATGTCTCAACAGTGCACAAAGAGAGCTTACAGACTGGGAAAAGACCTACAGCAACAGAGGGCTAAAATCTAGACTATACCTGATAAATTAGGGCCAGAGAGAAGGAAATGAGGACACCCCATCTCAGTGGACTTGGAAGGGGGCAGGGGGGAGATGAGAGAGGGAGGAAAGAGGAAGAGGGGGAGGGCTACAGCTGGGATACAAGTGAATATATAAAATTATTTAAAAATTAAAAAAAATTTAAAAATCCAGAATATATAAAGAACTCAATATACTAAACACCAAGCAAACCAAATAATCCACTTATAAATGATGGTACAGAGCTAAACAGAGAATTCTCAACAGACTATCAAATGGTGGAGAAATGCTTAAAGAAATGCTCAACCAACAGAACAAGAAAATTTGAACACAGGGAATGGAACTTCCCAGAGACTCATACTCCAACCAAGGACTATTCATGGAGATAACCCAGAACCCCTGCACAGATGTAGCCCAGGGCAGTTCAGAGTCCAATTGGGTTACATAGTAATGTGAAGAGGGACGGCCTCTGACATAATCTGACTGGCCTGCTCTTTGATCACCTCCCTCTGGGGGGGGAGCAGCCTTACAGGTCATAGTAGAGGACAATACAGCCACTTTTGATGTGAACTGACAGACTAAGATCAGAAAGGAGAGGAGAACCTCCCCTATTAGTGGACTTGGGGAGTGGCATGCAAGCAGAGGGAGGAGGGAGGGTGGGATTGGGAGGGGAGGAGGGAGGGGCTTATGGGGGGATGCAGAATGAATAAAGTGTAATTGATGAAAAATTTAAAAAAAAGGGAAAAAATAATTTAAGAACCTTAAATGACTTTCAAAAGTGGAGGAAAACATGGAGTTAGTCAATTGGCATGGAGCACGTCTCACCCCTGGGGGCAATGGTCTCCTGAACCTACTCAGACCTCGGACACCACCACTGCTAGTTCTAGAACTGACACAGGATGTTCCAACGAGGGGGTTAAGGCTTCTCATAATATTTCCTATAAGCCCACACCTGTTTGTCTATATCCCCCATTTTTATTCATTATTAGCCAGATAGAGCCAAGTAATTGTGGTAATGATACTTGCTTTTTTGCCCAATGCTGGAATGCTAGTAAATTTAGGTATGCCCTGGTTACTCACATGCCTCGCTGGGTGCCTGTGCCCGTTGATGCCCCTCACGCTATGACTCCTTTCAGACAGAAAAGGGATCTTGGAACTACAGCCACCATTGTTACTACCATCTCATTGGCGGCTGTTGGAGCTACCACCGGGGCATTAGCCATGAGTCATACTGGGCAGACTGCTCAGACCCTGAACAATCATTTAGCCAATGTAGCTCATGCCTTAGTTGTACATAAAGGAATTAATGCTCAACTAAAAGGAAGCTTGATGGTTTTCAATCAGAGGATTGACCACGTGCAGGAGCAAATTGATACCCTATGGCAAATTGCTCAACTTGGCTGTCAATGAAAATATGCTGGACTTTGAGTCACTAGCATATAACATGAGAATTTTTCCTATGCTGCAAATCTGTCTAAACAATTGTCGAGCTATATTTTAGGTAATTGGACTGGAGAATTCGATACTACGATGGAGCAGGTGAGAGTGGCCATTGTCACAGTAAATTCTACCAGAGTGGACGCAGGACTAGCCACAGGATTATCATCATGGATTGCTGCAGCCATGAATCATCTGAAGGAATGGGCTGGCATGGGAGCGTTAGCAGGCCTTCTGGTGTTGGTCTCCTTGGTTTGCCTGTGGTATATATGCAAGATTAGAGTCTCACAACAGTGTGATGCAGCCATGATCATTCAGGCCTTTACAGCCATTGAAGCAGGACATTCTCCCCAAGCATGGTTGGCTACCATAAAAAGCTAAAATGTTATGCTCAGGATGCGAGGCTAAGCACTGCACTCAGGGTCAGCCGCTTTGGACCCAGAGAAGAGCATGTCTGGTTGCATGCGGGTTGATGCCCCAGGTCCCGCCTCTGAGAAAAAGGTATTGGACGGGTCTGATGCTCTTTGGGTGGATGACACCTAAATGAACATCAGTACAAAGTCCCAATTTATTTCTAATATCAGAGATCAGACCTCTACTCTTGCCTGATGCATCTAAAACAAAAAGGGGGAACTGTAGAGAGCTGCGGAATGCTATGCCTTAAAGATGGAGCTGGTTTCCGCCTTCCACCTTCCAGATGGTGAGTGCTCTCTGTCACGAACAATTCCACATTTGGCTAAGGCTGAGGATCTGGCTTGCTTCCATGTTTGTGGACCTATCTGCATTGCCCACGTGGCATGCCTGTGTTGGCTACCCATAGGCTATTTAAGCTGTGGGCTGGCTTTCCCCAGGGTCTGAGGATTGTTCAAGGTTCCTGAATAAACTGCATTGAAAAAAAAATTGAATAAAATAAAGCATTTTGTCTTAAGAATAAAAAAAAAAAAGAAATGCTCAACACCCTTAGTTATCAGGAAAATACAAGTCAAAACAACTGTGAGATTTCATTTCACACCCATCAGAATGGCTAATGTCAAAAACTCACGTGATAATTCATGTTTGAGAGGATGTGGAGAGAGTGGGCAGTCTTGCCTTGTATTTCTCTATAAACAGCAGCTACAACAAAAAAAATCCTCAAAGGTTCACAACACATTAATAAATGTAAGCATTATATTTCAAAAGTTATTCATATTTTTATCTTTATGGGGGAAAGATGTAGTGTAGTTTGATTCGAAATATATTCTTTTGACTTTCCGTTGTAATAAAATATTTTAACATTGTAGTAAAAATTTAATATATAATATGAAAAAAATAAGTTCTGTGGCTTTCTTCATCTGTGTGTGTGTGTGTGTGTTTGTGTGTGTGTGTGCATATAAAATATAGGTTACCCAGTAAATGAAAATTTGAAAATTGATACTTTTTTTCCCTTTAAGAAAATGAAACTACCAAGTAGTTAAACTCCATGTGTATATTATTGAATAAAATATCTTGCATTGCTTGGCAACATTTGGCCACATATATTATGAGTAGGAAGCAGTTTTTGATTGAGTGAATCTTTTCCTTGATTCTCTGTAATACAAACACGTCTTATCCCTTAGAGAACTAAGTTGTTGATAGGAAGAAAAAAGCATAGGGACAGAAGAAGGAAGGAAGAAAAGAAGGAAGGGAGGAAAGGTGGGAAAAGGAAGGAGCGAGAAAGAGAAAATAAGGAAATATTGGATATATTAATCAATTCTACATTAAAGTAATATAATAAAAATTAGCATACATAAAAACTTGCTGATTTTAAAAGCTCTGTTAAGATTGTTCATTCTTCTATGTATTCTTTTTCAGACTTCTTTATGTTGTTATTTTTTATTTGCTTTACATCCCAAGGATGACTCCTCCATCCTCTCTTCCCAGTCCTCTGCCTTTCTCCCTTCTCCCTTCCCCTCTCCCTTTCTCCCAGAAATGGGAAACCTCCCTCACCTTCCAGGATCAACCTTGTCTAGCACATCCAGTCTCATCAGGTTGAGCATATCCCCAAGCTCTGAGGCCAGGCCAGGCAAGCCTATCCAGTCCAGGGAAAGTGATCCAAATGCAGGCACTTGAATTCATGTTAGAAACAGTCTTCTCCTACACTCACAAGGCACCCCGTATGAGCTACCCATGAGCTACATGTGTGCAGGGGGCCTAGGTCCACACCATGCATTCTCCTTAGGTGATGTCTCAGTCTCTGTTTGAGCCCATGGACTGGTTTAGTTGTCTTGTTGGTCTGCTTGTGAGAGTCCCATCCCTTCCGGCGGCTCCTTCCATCTTTCCCCCAACACTTCCACAGGAACCTCAGATCTGACCCCCATGCTTGGCTGCAAGTACCAGCATCTGTCTCATCTGCTGCTAATGACAGTCAAGTTAGACTCCTGTCTGCAAGCATAGTAGAGTGTCATTAATAGTGTCTGGGGCTGGCTATCTACTATGGGGGTGGGTCTCAGGATGGGCCATTTATTGGATTTCCTCAATCTTTGTTCCCTCTTTAATCCTGCACTACTTGTAGGCACAGTAGTTTGGAATCACAGGTTTGGTTGGTGGGTTGTTTTTCCCTCCTTCCACTAGTCCTGCCTGCCTAGGAGATGGTCACTTCAGTCTTCATGCTAGAGGCACAGCCATATCCTCCCAGGAGCGAACCCTGTCAAAGGCCTCTAGCTTAACAAAAAGATGTTCTTCCTCAGTTTCCCTTCTTGTTTCCAACACTCTCACCTATCACCCCTCATCTTTCCACATCTGATCTCCATCCTTGTTTCCCTCTCCATTCCATCTCCTTCATCCACTTCTGCTGTCGATTCTGCTCCCACTGCTGAGTAACATTCAGGTATCCTCCCTTTGGCCTCTTTTTTACTTCTCTTCTTTTGGTCTGTGGATTGTAGAATGGTTATTGGGTGTTCACTTGTAAGTGGATACATACCATGTGTGTCTTTCTGGATCTGGGTTTCCTCACTCAGGATGATCTTTTCTAGTTCCATCCATTTGCCTGCAAATTTCCTGATTTCATTGTTTTTAAGAGCTGAGTAGTGTTCCATTGTGTAAATGTACCATACTTTCTGTATTCACTCTTTGGTTGAGGGGCACCTAGGATGTTTCTAGTTTCTGGCTATTACAAATAAAGTTGGTATAAACATAGTTGAGCAAATGCTTAAAGTGGTATAGCTGGGTCTTGTGGTAGAACTATTCCCAGTTTCCTGAGACAGTGCCAGGTTGAATTCCAGAGAGGTTATATAAGTTTGAACTTGCACCGTCAATGGAGAAGAGTTCCTTATCTCCACATCCTAGCTAGCATATGTTCTCAGTTGGGTTTTAGAACTTAGCCACTCTGACTGGTATAAGATGTAATCTTAGAGTCATTTTAATTTGGATTTCCCTGATGGCTATGAACATTGAGCATTTCTTTAAGTGCTTCTCAGCCATTTGATATTCCTTTGTTTAGCTCTGTACCCCATTTTTAATTGGATTATTACTCAACAAATTATGCTGGTCTAACTGGATGTCTGCATGTAGAAAAAGGTAAATGCACCTGTATTTATCACCCTTCACAAAACACAAATCCAAGGAAATGAAAGACTTTGACATAAAATCAGAGACTGTAAACCTATTAGAAGACTAAGTTGGGAAAGGTCTGGGACTCATTGGCATAGCAGGCAACTTCTTGAGCAGAACACTAACAGCACAGGCTCTGAGATCAACTATTAGTAAATAGGAGCTCATGAAACTGAGAAGCTTCTGTAAAGGAAAGGAAACTGTCAATAGTACAAAATAGCAGCCTACAGTTTGGGAAATATCTTCACCAACCCTATATCAGACAGGGGCTAATATCCAGAATACTTAAAAAATTGAAAATTAATTTTAATTTAAAAATAACTTAAAAAATTAAACATCAACTTCTTTATTTTCACTGTGTGTATGTGTGTATGTACTAGTAAATATTCTCCCACACACAATTTACAAGAACATTGCATATAGATATAAAAATAAATCAAATTCATTCCATATAAGTACTCACTCTGTGTGTGTGTGCATGTGTGTAACAAAGAGCTCTTAATAGTGTGTTCAGTAAATAGATCAAATTAAATATTTAGGTTTTCTTATTAGTACTTTGAGAGTTTTGTAATAGCATGTTTTGATCAAATTCACCATTATTATCCAATGGTTCCCAGATTCACTCTGTTTTCTACCTGCCCATTTCTATGCTCTTATTTTTTAATACTACAAGATAAATTTATATCACAAATGCTGTTGACTATATGATCTTAAACGTGAGTGTCGTTGACATAACAGAGGCTACCTACATTCTGAGAAACCTGTTTCTACGTCTCTCATAAGGTAACAATTGCCAAGAGATCATGGTTAGGTGTGTGATTGTGTTCTCAAATTCCATCTCCATGCTGTGATTTGGTCTGGTTTGAGTTTGCACATACTTTGTGCAGAATTTGTCAGTTATTGCGAATTCATATGTACAGCTGTTTTGTTCTGTCCAAAGATGTTTTTAACCCATCACTTTGGTTCCTACACTCCTCAACAATCTCCGAACTTTGAAAGGGAGAGTTTGTAGAATATTTTTTCCCTCATGGGCTGAAATTTTTGCATATCATCGTGCCTGTGTCACAGCCAGTTGTGGGTCAATGTGTTAACTCTCATCTACTTCACAGATAGAAGGAAGTAGATTCTCATATGAGAGGCCCATTGCTCTATGAGTATAACTACAATACATTCAGTGTTTCCTTAACTCTGTGTATATGTAGTGGTACAATAGTAGTACGTCCATTCTTCAGCTCTTTTTCTTTTGTATTCATAGGTTATGAGCTAAATAAGGCCTCAGGAATGGGCCTCAGTTTTGGAATGGGTTTTGAATCTAATCAGAAAGTGTTCAGATATTTCCAGGCTGCTAGTGCTAACATTGCAACAGTGTTTGTGCCTTCCAGGGCCAGTTATTATTGTAGCACTGGGAGTTTATAGCTCTGTTTGATTGGTGATTACTTTTCTCTGATCACTTGCATGGCATCTTCCAGTGTGATGAAAACTAGCTAGTAGATATGAAGGTTCTAAGTCTGCACCAGCTTCGTGTTTCTATGTTCTATGTTCAAGTATGTCGTGTCTTTAGTAGCAGAGATTTACCATCAAGTTGTGGAGGGTAACTGAGAGCAATAGCGATACCTGTAATATTGGAAAGTCTGAGACCTCACTAACCAGCAACGCAAAAAGGAATAAACCATTTCTGAAATTAAACATTCTATTTGATAGACAGAGGTATTCAGTAGACACCTTGTTGATCTCCTTTATGATAACTTTATGTGTGTATGTGTGTTGTGTGTTTGTGTGTGTGTGTGCATGTTTTAGGAAACTTCTATGGGGGTAGGTTTCCATGTCCTTTATAAAAGGCCTTGAGTGTTATTTCTCATTTCCCAAAATTCCTTTCTACCCTGTTTTCCACCTACCCATACCATTTTAACTCTTCTTGTTCACTCTTCTCCCTTAACTTGTTACCCTAGTGCATATTATACCTCCTCTTTTGAAAGCTTCTATCATGACCTTTTAGAAATTTCCTGAATTCCATTAAAATATTCTGACTGAAACACATAAATAAGATTAAAATCTCACATTTACAAATGTGAGAAAAAATGTGGTGTTTATCCATCTTGGTAGCCTCACTCAAAATAATTATTTTCAGCTGCATTCATTGCCACTGAACTTCGTAATTTCATTTTTGGTAATAGCTTAATAATATTCCATGGCATAAAATTATAATTTTTAAATATTCATTCACCACTTGATGAAAATATAAATTCTTTATAACTATTGTATACATAGCAAAAAACAGGGACAAGAAGATATCTCTATAGTAGGATATATATAAAGGGAATGAATGTACTAAGAAAAAAGTATCTGTTCTTGTTGATAGGAAGGTTGAAAAGTCAAGAAAGAGAGACTTTGATGGCCTCAGAATTCTGCTGAGGCTATATGAAATTCAAACTCCTTTTTGCATCTGACCTTGCACTTTTCTTTGCTATTTGGAATGTCTTTACTTTCAACAATCAGCCATCCAGTTTGTTTTATTTATTTTTTTTTGAAGTGTTAACTATCAAGAAATTTTAGTGCCAGATTTACTTTGCCTTTTACTTTTATAACCTATTTGAATTCATACAGCTATAACATTTCTGTGTTTACTCAATTTGAATTATGAGGTATGTATCCTGTGTCATACCTTTAAGTAATCACCTAATTTATAAACAGATATAATGTGTTTCTGATGTCCACCAAACAATGTGACATGGAATCAATTAGAAATCCAAATATTATCTTAATGATTACTTCTCTTTTGTATAAACATATGTTTATATTTATGTATATGTTTATGTGAACATATACGTCTTTATGACACAAAGTATTAAATTATAAACTTTACTTGAAAAAAGTATTAATGGCAAAGCATTTATAATAATATTTTTTAAATGAGAAAACTAACATTTTTAAATCGTAAAAACTTTTATATATTGCAAGGTGAGTCTAATGTAAAAATATTAGTTACTTGGGTGTGGTTGTGTATACCTGTAATCCTACACTTTAGAGAGTGAGGCAAGAGGGTTGTGAGGTTAAGAACAGTCTGGGCTACTTTGTATGATGCAGTTCAGGAGCCTGGTCTACATACGAAAGCTCTCAAACATCAACGGAAAGAAATATTATCAAGTGTTTTATGACTACAATACTTGATTTATATTCTGGTGTTGTAGGGAACTCTTTGAATTCTCTGTTGACTTTATTAATTGCTTCTGTGAAATGTAAGCAGGGGTTTAATAGGCTATTATACTGCAAGGTCTTTTTCAAAGTGGTTCTGAGCTTGCTCATCTCAGCTCATCTTGAATTTGTGTTTATTATTTTGGAGTTCAATGTACATCTCTGTCTGATTAGCTTGGAATGTGTTTGGTATTTAAACTGCTCTAAATGGTAATTGCCCTTAGCAAGGGAGCATCCAAAAATAAAATCACCAAATCAAATAAATCTTCTGATCATTATTCTAGGAAAAATTTGTTTTAGTTTAAAAGGAGATGCAGATCACAAAACCTTTCTATAATTCTATATGTTCTTTTGTCTAGTTAACTAATGTTTTAATGTTCTTTTGCTTACTATATAATTTATAGTAACTTTTGAAAGCTAAACAAGAAAATATTTTGTCAAATTATTGATGTTCCAGTGTTAGGAGTTAGTTATGATTACAATAAGATCAGGTCAGGGCAGAGACTACAGATTGTCTAAGTGAACAAACTCTCTTTTGCTTTGGATTTATTTTTATCTTCATCAATACGATATATAATCATTTATGAATTATAAATCCATCTCTTCAAATATTAGTTACTTACCTTTCAGTAAATAATTCAGTTTTTCTTTTGCCTTTTAGTATTTGTCTTGTGTAAGACCCATATATAAATAGGTTTCAAAAAAGGGAAAAAAATGAGGGATGAAATTGTCATGGAGGACCTTGGAAGGTATTTTGCTGGACTGTGCCAAAACCATTCAGAATATTTTTATAGAAGTAGTGATTTCAAATGTGTGACTTCCAAGAAAATTTCTCCTTTGTCCTCCTTTGAGCAGAGCTGAAAATGGATTTAAGGCCTCCAGGACATCTAACATATTCCACTCTCTAGGTTTATGGAGGATTTATGGTTAATTCATCTTTGAAATTAAATAGTTTTTCCACATGACAATTCCATATTTTAAGTAAAAGATGTTTGATATAATGTATGTTACATTTTACACTTGTCGCTGTAAGTTCAGTAAATTACATCGATGTATCTACTAGAAAAAATATTAGATTAGAGGCTAGGGATTTCAACCAAAAACACCCACGGTGTAGGGAACTAGGTATCTTTTAGTTGCTAGGTCTCGGATCCTGAATGTCTCATCAATCCAATTAAGGTACCAAAGGCTCAGAAGTTCCATGAAGATTGCCTGATGCCGTGTCTTTGTTGAAAAGCAAAGACTCGGAGTCTTATGTCCAGAGAATATAACAGCACTGAAAGATAAACCCAGTACCCAAAGAGGCCCAAACACATAGCACCTGCAATCTCCAGCATCTTCCCTGACCACCAGCCAAGCTGGAGGGTGTCATCCACAATCAGAGCCATTCCTTTCCTGTCTTCCTAGTACATATTTTTTTTGTTTTGTTTTGTTTTTCAAGTTAGTAAACATATTTATTATGAAATCTTATGGCATAATGACCAAGTACATACACTTTAAAATGAGGAATAAAAGAATATCTGAATTTGCATTCCCCTCATGACACATTTGTAATCATAGTGGTTTCCAACACAGGGTATAAGAGAGTCAAAGCAGACAACCCATGGGAAGCGTTGTATTAGCTTTCTCTTTGTTTATCAAAATACCTGACAGAAGCAAGGTGAGGGAGAAAAAAGTAACATTGACTCCTGGTTCATGGGGTACAGTCCACCATGGTGGGAGAGCATGGCAGTAGGCAACCATTCCACTGGCAGCAGAAGTTTCTGACAGGGCTTGCTCCCTGCTCAGTGTCCTGCTCAGAAAGCAGGAAGTTTGCACTGGAAGAGGCTCCTGGCTGTAATTCTGAAGGCCTCTCCTCAGTGACCCACTTCCCCAAAGTCAGTCCTCACATAAAGCTCTCACAGCCTCTGAAAGCAATATGCCACCTGCTACGGAACCAAGGGCTCAAACACAAGAGCCTCTAGGGACATTTTTTTTTCAATGCAGTTTATTCAGGAACCTTGAACAATCATCTGACCCTGGGGAAAGCCAGCCCACAGCTTAAATAGCCTCTGGGTAGCCAACCCCAGCGTGCCACGTGGGCAATGCAGATAGGTCCACAAACATGGAAGCAAGCCAGATCCTCAGCCTTAGCCAAATGTGGAATTGTTCGTGACAGAGAGCACTCACCATCGGGAAGGTGGAAGGCAGAAACCAGCTCCATCTTTAAGGCATAGCATTCCGCAGCTCTCTACAGTTCCCCCTTTTTGTTTTAGATGCATCAGGCAAGAGTAGAGGTCTGATCTCTGATATGAGAAATAAATTGGGACTTTGTACTGATGTTCCTTTAGGTGTCATCCACCCAAAGAGCATCAGACCCGACCGATACCTTTTTCTCAGAGGCGGGACCTGGGGCATCAACCCGCATGCAATCAGACATGCTCTTCTCTGGGTCCAAAGCAGCTGACCCTGAGTGCAGTGCTTAGCCTCGCATCCTGAGCGTATCATTTTAGCTTTTTATGGTATCCAACCATGCTTGGGGAGAATGTCCTGCTTCAATGGCTGTAAAGGCCTGAATGATCATGGCTGCATCACACTGTTGTGAGACTCTAATCTTGCATATATACCACAGGCAAACCAAGGAGACCAACACCAGAAGGCCTGCTAACGCTCCCATGCCCGCCCATTCCTTCAGATGATTCATGGCTGCAGCAATCCATGATGATAATCCTGTGGCTAGTCCTGTGTCCACTCTGGTAGAATTTACTGTGACAATGGCCACTCTCAGCTACTCTATCGTAGTATCGAATTCTCCAGTCCAATTACCTAAAATATAGCTCGACAATTGTTTAGACAGATTTGCAGCACAGGAAAAATTCTCATGTTATATGCTAGTGACTCAAAGATTTAAGAACCTTAAATGACTTTCAAAAGTGGAGGAAAACATGGAGTTAGTCAATTGGCATGGAGCACGTCTCGCCCCTGGGGGCAATGGTCTCCTGAACCTATTCAGACCTCGGACACCACCACTGCTAGTTCTAGAACTGATGCAGGATGTTCCAACGAGGGGGTTAAAGCTTCTCATAATATTTCCTATAAGCCCACACCTGTTTGTTTATATCCCCCATTTTTATTCATTATTAGCCAGATAGAGCCAAGTAATTGTGGTAATAATACTTGCTTTTTTTTGCCCAATGCTGGAATGCTAGTAAATTTAGGTATGCCTTGGTTACTCGCATGCCTCGCTGGGTGCCTGTGTCCGTTGATGCCCCTCACGCTATGACTCTCTTCAGACAGAAAAGGGATCTTGGAACTACAGCCACCATTGTTACTGCCATCTCATTGGCGGCTGTTGGAGCTACCACCGGGGCATTAGCCATGAGTCATACTGGGCAGACTGCTCAGACCCTGAATAATCATTTAGCCAATGTAGCTCATGCCTTAGTTGTACATAAAGGAATTAATGCTCAACTAAAAGGAAGCTTGATGGTGTTCAATCAGAGGATTGACCACGTGCAGGAGCAAATTGATACCCTATGGCAAATCGCTCAACCTGGCTGTCAATGAAAGTATGCTGGACTTTGAGTCACTAGCATATAACTTGAGAATTTTTCCTAGTACATTTTTAAGGCCTGAAAAATATCAGCACCCTTAAATCTCGTGTCATTCTTCTCAGAACACTAGCCTTGTTTGGTTTTGCTTGTTTTATTTTTTTAATTTATTTATTTATTCATTTTATATCCTTATGGCAGTCTCCTCTCACCTCTCCTTCTGGTCCTACCTCCTCAGCCTCTTCTCTCTTTCCTCCCTTCCTTTCTCCTCAGAAAAGAGGATACTCCCCAACATGCCATAGTTCATAAAGTAGCTTCAGTACTAAGCTCATCCTCTTCCTCTGTGACCTAACAAGGCATCCCAGCTAGGGGAAAGTGATCCAAAAGCAGGCAGCAGAGTCCAAGTGAGAGACACCCCCTCCAGTTGTTGGGACTCCCACAAAGACCAAGCTGCCCATGTGCCATGTATGTGCAGGGAGCCTAGGCCCAGTGTGTGCACGCTTTGGTTGGGGTCTCGGTCTCCGTGAGACCCCATGGTCCTCAGTTATTTGACTCTGCTGCTCTTCCTGTGGAGTTCTTGTTGCCTTTGTGTCCCTCTCTTCTTTCTGCACCTTTTACCCAAGACCCCCTGAGCTCCACCTAATATTTGGCTGTGGGTCTGAGGAGAGGATGTACATAGAGGCTCATACCCTTTGCAACATCACTTTTTGGATCTACATCGCTGTGTTTCTACACTTTGTATTTCTGCACTTAACTGTTCAGAATGAAATGTTCCAGTGAGCTTCTTCGGGTAATTCAACTGAGTCTTGTGGTGTTCACTGATTTTGTGTTGCTCGTTATTAGCCTTTGGACTGGACTTTCGGTAGTCTGACAACTGAGTTCATTAATCCCCTAATGACCCATCGACCTTAATCAGCAGAAAGTAGAAAAAAATATAACTACAAACTTTTCCCAATAATCTCCTACCTAAGGGGGATTAGATAGGATTGGAAGGGAAGTAAAGATGCTTTTTTTTTAATCTTACCCATTCTGATTGGTATAAGATGGAATCTCAGAGTTGTTTTGATTTGCATTTCCCTGATGACTAAGGATATTGAGGATTTCTATAAGTGTTTCTCTGTCATTCAATATTCCTCTGTTGAGAACTGTCTATTTAGCTCTGTATCCCATTGTTAAATTCAATTATTTGGTTTGTTGGTATCTAATTACTTGAGTTCTTCATATATTCTGCATATTAGCCCTCTATTGCATATAGGGTGGTGAAGATCTTTGTCCGTTTTTTAGACTGTGCATTTGTTTTATTGACAGGGTCTTTTGCTTTACAGAAGCTTTTCAGTTTCACAAGGTCCCATTTATTAATTGTAGATCTTAGAGCCTGTGCTGTTGGTGTTCTGTTCAGGAAATTATCTCCTGTGCCAATGAGTTTGAGGCTTTTCCCACTTTTTCATCCAATGTATTTAATGTGTCTGGTTTTATGTTGAGATCTTTGATCTACTTGGACTTTAGTTTTGTGCAGGGTGATAGATATAGGTTTATTTACGTTTTTCTACATGTGAACATCCAGTTAGACCAGCACCATTTGTTGAAGATGCTATCTTTTTTCCATTGTGTGGTTTTGTCAAAAATCAGGTTGTCTGTAGCTATGTGTGTTTATTTCTAAGGGTCTTCGATTAGATTCCATTCATCCACCAGTCTGTTTCTATGCCAGTACAATATGGTGCTATCTCAGAAAATTGGGAATAGCACTACTTCAAGATCCAGCTATACTATTCCAGGGTATGTACCCAAAAGATGTCCTGCCATTCAACAAGGACATATGCTCATCTATGTTTATAGCAACTTTATTTGTAATAGTCAGAATCTGGAAACAGCCCAGATGTCCCTCAATAGAGCAATGAATTGAGAAATTGTGGAACATTTACACAGTGGAATACTACTCAGCTACTAAAAACAAGAAAATCATGAAATTTGCAGGCAAGATCATCCTGAGTGAGGTAACCCAGAAGCAGAAAGACAGGCATGATATGTACTCACTTATAAGCATATATTAACCATATAATACAGGATAGCCATACCAAAATTTACAGACCTAAAGAAGCTAAACATTAAGGAGGACCCAAGAAAAGATGCTTAAATCTCATTCAGAATGGCAAACAGGATAGATACCAGAAGGAGTGGAAGAAAAGAAATGGAATGGAAGTCTACTATAAATGGTCCTCTGAATATCTCCATTCAACAGGGGATCAAAGAAAAATCTGAAACTCATAGCCAAACTTTGAGCAGAGCACAGGGACTCTTATGGAAGAAGAGGGAGGAGGAGATTGAATGACATGGAGGGACAGGAGCTCCATAAGGAGACCAACAAAGCTAAAAATAATCTGAGCCCAGGGGGTCCTGCAGAGACTGAGGCTCTAACCAAAGACCATGCACAAGAGGATATAGATCCCTGTTCAAATATAGTCAATTGGCAGCTGATGTCCATGTGGGTGACCGAGTAAGGAAATCAGAGGCTGCCTCTGCCATGAACTTGATTGCCTGCTCTTTGATCATTTGCCCCTGGTGATGCAGCCTTGCCAGACAACAGAGGAAGAGGATCCAGGCAGTCCTGAGGAGACTTGATTAGTTTTGGCAGATGTGAGAGGAGGACAACTTCCTCTTTCAATGAACTAGGGAAATGGGGAAAAGGGGAGGGAGGATAGGAACGGGAGAAGTTGAGGGAGGGGGTTTCAATCAGTATATGTAATGAATAAATTGTGAAAAAAATTAAAATTACACAAAGAAAGGTTCGTGACATAAAACATATTCACCGTCCTAGTAAAGGAGAGCCATATATATACACACAAACACACACACACACACACACACACACACACACACATATATATATATATATATATATATATATATATATATATTTAAAGTAGAACCTTAAATAAAGTAGGTTTGGTGAAAATCTAAGCTTACAGAACTGCTCTCCACCCCAGAGCTTCCCTTCTTTCTCCCAGCCCTCTCACCTCCCTCCCTCACTCTCCCGGCATACTGATCTCTACCCTCATTTTCTTCCCAAACCCATTTCCTACCCAGTTGCCTCTCTTCATCCACTTCTGCTGTCTATTCTATTTCCCCTTCTGAGCCACATTCGAGCATCCTCCCTTGGGCCCTCCTTGTTACTTAGCTTCTTTGGGTCTGTGGATTGCAGTAAGGTTATCCTGTAATATATGGCTAATAGGCTAATATCTGCTTACAAGTGAGTATACTATATTTCTTTATCCACTCTTCAGTTGAGGGTCATCTAAGTTGTTTCTAGTTTCTGGCTCTTACCGATCAAGCTGTTACGAACACAGTTGAACAGGTATCCTTGTGACATGGTGGAGCATCTTGCATCACTTGTGTCTCCTTTGGCAACTCAACTTAATTCTCACACCAGCTGTGTTAGCTAAGCTCCTAAGAATATCTCATCCAAACCACCACTCTCAGATTTATGCCTTCATGGTTACCCCTTTAACAAAGAATCTGACGAAACCTGTCATTTCTTTTCACTATCAAAGAGGGAGGGAGGGTGGGATTGGGAGGGAATGAAGGAGGGGGCTATGGTTGGGATACAAAGTAAATAACCTGTGATTAATATAAAAAATAAATTTAAAAAATGTAAAAAAATTAAACCTATAAATGTATACTGCAAAAAAAGTTACACAATGACGATTGTATTGGTTTGGACATCAATGAAAACCTGGAATTTCAATTTTCATCATTTAGGGCCTCAACCTGTCATGTAAGAAATGTGGTTTTACTACTAGTGGGATATTATGGAGAGAGAATTTCCAAGAAGATGTAGAGTTTATAAGACTGTGAGACAACCTGGAAAGAGAGAGAACCAACAGACTAGCAAATATCAATCTTCCTCCTATCTCTGATTAGCAATCAATGTAAAACAAAAACATTGTATACTGCTCCCATCCATGGAGTTAGAGGAACCATAACTCTAGTTGTCATGCTATGCAGGTGAACTGCCTTGCAAAACTGTCTTTGAAATTTGTCAGTAAATAAAGAGAGGATGTAAGGAAATGCAGCTAATTATTAAAGTGCTTGCCTAACATGCTCAGGATCCTGAATTCAGTTTCTTGTCAAGCTGGTTGTCAGTGTGACCCCATACAGCACTTGTCTTAAACATTACAGACTATCTTCACTGCCTGTGCTTGCCCTCCTAAGTTGACTGAAAGGTTTTATTGCTCAAGACACTGCTCAAGTCACAATATCCAGAGCATTCTCACCGGAATCACCCTGGAAGCTTGATTCCTACTGGGTAGCTTTCACGGTGTTCTCTATATTCAACATGTCGAGCATCCTGCATGCTACTGGAATAGCTTCCAGTATGGGACATGTGGGAGTCAGTTCAGTTAGGATGGAGTCCTGACGCTAGAGCTCTTAGTATAAGAATAATATCCTTATATAAAAACAGAAATGGAGACTCATATTCCACATCCTGTTGTGTTTATGTGTATGTCCATGACTTGAGTATTCACAATAAGTCAAGTATCTACAAATGAATGAACTTTGACTTTGTGCTTCTATCATTCAGGATTATGAGAAATAACTTTCTCGATGGTGAGTTTGTCATAAACGCTCAACCTCCCTTAAGAAAGACAAAAGGTTTGGGAGGCCAACAGCTCACTACATTAAGAGTTAATCATGGAGTTACTGACATTCAGTGAATCTTGCATAGTATACCTGGAACCCTAAAGGAAAATTAAGTTTTAGATTAAAGAAATGGTAACTGATCAACAAGAAAGTAATTACAGATCTTGGCAAAGTCATTCACGAAGAACTTTCAGAGAATGCTAGGAATGATAAACATATAAGGTGGTTTTTCCTGCAAGTGTCAGAGTACAATCCATTTTAAAACAGTTGATTCCAGGTCACAGACATTGCATTCAATTTTTAACTTCCCTAGTTCTAAACTAGTGCTTCACCTTATGAGTTTCTGTTGCCTCTGTTTTCTCATTTCTAACATAAAAATATACTTATAATCATTTTAAAGACATGTTATCAGGATAAAATATTTAAATATCCCTAAGAGGCAGATGAGAGCACTGGCTCTGCTTCCCAGCACCCTCAAGGCAGCTCACAGCAGTCTGAAACGCCAATTCCAGGAACTCTAAAACCACCTTCTGTCCTCCATTGGCTCCAGGTACACACATGACACACAGATATATATATGCATACGAAAAAAAGAATGCACATAAAAATTAGAATTAAATTAAAATAAAAAAATTCTAAGCTTTTGAAAAACTATCTCATAATAAAGAAAACATATTGGTAGTTTGTATCCAGCGCCATAAATAAATGCTTTAACAATAACTCTAAAGTATTATAATAAAATTATCTTGTTTCTTGAAAGTTCACTTGTGCCGCTAAAATGCCTAATGAGTATAAAATCAATCACTTAACCTGAGTGAAAAAGGAGGTAAAATCTCTAACTTTCACACTTCATCACAGGAAAGGCGCAATTATGAGCAGGAATGTCTCTACCTCAGAGCTCAGCACAGCTTCTTTACTTCACTAACAATAAAAACAGACAAAGAGAGCAATCCCATCTGTCCATATGACAAGTCCACAATCCAGACACCTGTGTGGCAAATATGCATAGCAGTAAGCATCACAGATGCTTTAAATTTAGTGCAAACCATATGCTGGATGATTTACTTAAATTGGCTTGGGAGGCGGAGCCACCATAGAAAAAGTCCACAAGCAATTAAGGAACAACATGTTCCTCTGCTCTCATCTCATCGTTCCTCCTTCAGTCCCAGATGTTACAGCCACTACAGACACATTAGTCAATTTGTTAATTTATTGTCAGATTGTTAAGGGTTTATGAAGATTTTTGACCCAGTATGCTACATTTGTTTTGGCAGTGAGATTAATTTAATTATAACTGTCTTGGGGACAAAAGGAACACAGTAGGATATCATCTGCTCTGTTCAAACAGCTTAGAGCTTGCAGCAGACACTCCAAGCCTGTGTCTGCCCAGTCTTCAAGCATGTGATCATCTAGTGAGCAGAAGAAAATCAGGGATGTAGAGTGCAGTCTAAGTCCCCTAAACAGCGATACTTTATTTTTTTTATATTTTTTATAATAATCACAGCTCATTTACTTTGTATCCTAGCTGTAGCCCCCTCCCTCATTCCCTCCCAATCCCACCCTCCCTCATTTCCTCCCTGCCCGTTTCCAAGTCCACTGATAGGGGAGGACCTCCTCCCCTTCCATCTGACCCTGTTTTATCAGGTACCTTCAGGACTGGCTGCAATGTCCTCCTCTGTAGACTAGCAAGGCTGCTCCTCTCGTGGGGTGGGGAGAGGTCGAAGAGCCTGCCATTAAGTTCATGTCAACACTTGGAAATACTTTATTTTTTAATTATTTATATCTAAAGGGAAATTCATATATTTTCTGCTCTCTCTACAGTTCTTTTTTACTTTCTTCTAATTTTTATTGTAATATATTAATTGTTGTGTTTTTGTTATGAAATTTTTATTCAAACATTTAATATGACTTGATAATTTAGATTTTTATATATTTATTTTTACTTTTGAAATTAAAATAAAATTTACATTATTTCTTCTTTGTTTTCCTCTTTACAAAATGACTGCCACTACCACTGTCACATACTTGTTCTCTAATTCATGGCCTTTGGCCTCTTTTTTGTTTTTCATTATTGTTAAATATATTCCTATATAAGATTACTTATATGTACATGATTCAGAGATGATTAGTTATTGAATAACCAATATAGTAAAACAATCATAAGATTGTAATAATGTCACTCATATCTTGCTGGTAACATACAGCTTTCTAATTGGAGCTAAGGCCCTCTGAAGAAGAGGGAAATTTTGCCTAGTTCTAGAAAACCAGCCTAGTAACAAAGTCATTGATAATGGAAGAGAAATTGTAACTTCTATCATTATAAACCAGCACATTTTTTAAATACCACAGATAATCGATAACACCACTCAACAAAGAAATTTCTCTTCAGAACATGCACACACCATTACAAAACCCAAAATGTGCCATAATGCAGAGAACAGGTGAACATATGGGGCCAGCCGAGTTCCGCACACACTGAACTCTCTGCTGCACCTAAGGCTCAGGGACATTTCCAGAGGGCTGGGAAGAAAGCTTTAAGAACTAAAGAAGCAGGGTAAGGAGTCTGCTTCAAGACTGCATCTCCTAGAAATTTCAGGGGCTTTTCACCAAAGATAGCTCAACGATGTTGCCAGCTGGCAAGACATGAACAAAGTCATGCTAACATGAATGCTGCTGTGGAAGGAAGGGATCTCCCAGCACCTTACCCACTGATGAAGCATTACAGGCCCCTAAACAACATTCAGTGTGGAAAAATATCATGTTTATATGTTTTTCTCAGAACTTACCACCAAATTTGATTTATGCCAACGTGGCATATGTCTTTGTGAGACTGGCTCATTTCATTCAACAAAGCCTTTTCTGATTCCTTTTCTGATTTTCTTGTGGATGTTATCAATTAAGTATTCTTTATAACTAAATAAAACCCCATTGCATAAATAAAACATGCTTTCTTTGCACATATGTTTATGGTCTCCTGTGTTGATTTTCTAATTTTTCTATTTTGAATGTGCTATGATTTAAAAACATGATTGTACAGGTATTTAAACTAGGTGAGTTTTTTGCCTCTCATGCTCAATGATGGTAGGGCTCAATTATTTGGATGTTCTGTTCTGAACTTTGGAAAGAAGCTCTGTATAGTTTGAAGAGTATCTGGACAAACTTCATCTTAATGGTGAATAATGGCTCCTTTTTCCCTGATCTGAGTCAGTGTTTATTATTTTCTGTTTCACTGGTAACAGCCATTCTCAGGGGGTAAAACACAATTTCAGCATAGTTTTTATTTGCTTTTCTTTGTTATCTGAGAATCCTAAACTTCTATTTCATATACTTATTTTCCACTTGTATTTATTCATCTGCCCACTGAATTCCAAATTTATTGACTGAATGATCTTCAGTTTATTTTTTGTAGCTTTTTATGTGTTATACATATACATATATACATCTATGTATAAAACTCCTGTTTAGTGATCTGCTGCAAAGCCTATCTCTATTCTGTATGTAATCTCTGCTCCCTGTTAGTTGTTTCTAATGATCTACATATAAATATTTCAAATTGATATGCAATCACATTTGAAAACAATTTCAAAAAATATTGTTTTAAGATTTTATACATGCATAAAATGAATATGATCATGTATAGCTGCCACTCTTTGCCAAAACCATAAGATTATCTATAGCACAGCCTTTGATTCAAGGCCTAGGGATCTATGTGGAAGAGGGGTAGAAAAATTCTGAGAGATAAGATTATACAAAACTTCAGGAAAAGTGCACTTTCCAGAAAAAAAAAGGGGGAGGCAGATGCACATTTGAACTCACAAGGATTAGGACAGCATGATTAAGTTCTGTGCAAACTCAAGCCAGACAAATATCTCATCATGGAGAGAGAGAGAGAGGTGGTATAAAGTTGTATATTTAGCTGAGGACTAATTACATTGTCATGGCTGCTAAGAGAGGGACTGTAAGTTTTTTTTAATGGTGTGATACCTGGTACATTTATTACACTCTATGGCATGCCCCACACTGAAAATAATAAGTGAAACACTGGAGTCAATGAGTGTTGAGAAAGAGAAGGAGAAAGAGAGAGGAAAATTCAGGTGGAAAGAACTGAAATGGACAGGGGTGAGTTAGAGAACAGGAATAATATGATAAAAATATATTATATGAGATTATCAAAGAATTTGTATCAATACTATTAAATTTTCAAAAAAAGATGCCTTTCTCCAATGAATTTTCTTGACACTTTCAACAAGAATCAAATAGATACAGGAATTTTCTACTAATTTCTTGAATACATTACAAGAATTTTTTTATGTCTATAAGTTTCTTGTTTTTTATTTATTTTTTATTTTAATCACAGGTCATTCACTTGTATCCCAGCCCCCTCCTTCTTTCCCTCCCAATCTCACCCTCCCTGATCTCCTCCCTTCCCCCTTCCAAGTCCACTGATAGGGGAGGTCTTCCTCCCCTTCCATCTGACTCTAGCTTCTCAGGTATCTTCAGGACTGGCTGCAATGTCATTATCTGTGGCCTAGCGAGGCTGTTCCTTCCACGTGGCGGTGGGAGGTCCAAGAGCCAGCCACTGAATTCATGTCAGAGACAGTCCCTGTTCCACTTACTAGGGAACCCACTGAGTTGTAATGGGCTACATCTGGGCAGGGGTTCTAGGTTATATCCATGCATGGTCCTTGTTGGAAGAAACACTCTGAGAAAAGACCCCTGTGCCCTGATATATTTGGTCCTTGTGGGGCGCTTATCTTCTCCAGGTCATAATAATTCCCCCTTCTTTCATTTGTTTCCCTGCACTCTGCCCAAAATTTGGTTATGAGTCTCAGCATCTGCTTTGATGCACTGTTAGGTATAGTCTTTCAAAGGCCCTCTGTGGTAGTCTTCTGTCCTGTTACATATTTTCTCCTACTTCCAATGTTGATCCCCTTTGTCTTTCTAAATGAGGATTGATCATCTTACCCTGGGTCCTCTTTCTTGTTTATCTTCTTTATGTGTACAGATTTTAGTATGTTTATCCTATCTTATAGATCTATTACTCACTTATAACTGAGTATATTCCATGTATGTCTTTCTGCTTTCGGGATACCTCACTCAGGATGATCTTTTCTAGATCCCACCATTTGCCTGCAAAATTCATGATTTTCTTGTTTTTAATTGCTGAGTAGTATTCCATTATATAAAAGTACCACAAATTCTGTATCCATTCTTCAGTTGAGGGACATCTGGGTTGTTTCCAGGTTCTGGCTATTACGAATAAAGCTGCTACAAACATGGGTGAGCAAATGTCCTTGTTGTGTACTTGAGCAAATTTTGGGTATATGCCTAGGAGTGATATACCTGGATTTTGGGGAAGCACTATTCCAAATTGTCTGAGAAAGCACCACATAATTTCCAAAGTGGTTGAAGAAATTTACACTCCCACCAGCAAGGAAGGAGGGTTCCCATTTCTCCACAACCTCTCCAGCATGTGCTGTCACTTGATTTTTTGATCTTGGCCATTCTGATGAGTATAAGGTGAAATCTCAGGTTCATTTGATTTGCATCTCTCTGACAGCTAAGGACTTTGAGCATCTCTTTAAATATTTCTCTGCCATTCTATATTCTTCTACAGAAAATTCTGTTTAGCTCAGTACCCCATTTTTTCATTATATTACTTGATTTATTGCTTGTTAACTTCTTTAGCTCTTTATTTATTCCATATATCAGCCCTCTGTCAGATGTATGGTGTTTGAAGATCCTTTCCCAGTCTGTAGGCTGTTTTGTTTATTGTTTGCTTTACAGAAGCTTTTACAACTTCATGGCTGTTTTCATTCCTTGTATATCTTAGAAATGACAAGGAAGATGGAGCCATGACATAACAACAATATGAAAAAAAAAAACAAAACTAAAAATGCAATACATATAGACAGGCTAAGGTTGAAAGGAAAAATCTCACAGGGACCAGCACTGGATAAAAAGCTATAGGCAACTAGTGACAGTTGAAAGAGGAAGAGTCAGCCTTTTCTGGGAAGATTGCTTATTCATTAACCAATAGAGAGCAGTTTGCCCTAAAATCATATACACACAAGCCAATGGAATGAATGCAGAAGGTCCTATTTATACACAGTTTTATATGTACCCACATGCATATACAGACACAGACACTGTCAATTTTATAGGGAGTGGATGTCATTGGAGAGTTCTGAGGGAGAGTACCTCAGAGAGGTTAAAAAGAAAGAAAGGGAAGAAGGAAATGTAATGATTTCTCTTTTATTTACTGTTTATTACAATGTATTCACTGTGCTCCCAGGCTGTACCCCCTCCCTCATCTCCTCCCATTCCTACCCTCCTTCTCTCTTTTTCCCCCGTGTCCCTTCCCTAGTCCACTGATAGGGGAGGTCCTCCTCCCCTACTATCTGACCTAGCCTATCAGGTCTCATAAGGAGTTTCTGGATCCTCTTTTTCTGTGGCCTAGTTAAGCCACCTTGCCATGGGGAGGTGACCAAAGAGCTGGCCACTGAGTCCATGTCTGAGACAGCCCCTGCTTCTCTTACTAGGGCTCCCCTTATTAGAGCCTTATTGAGTAGCCTGTAGACTAGATCTATTCAGGGGGTCTAGGTCCTCTTCGTGCATGGTAGTTGGTTGGAGCACTGGTCTCTTCAGGCCTCCCTAAGCCCAGATTTTTTGGCTTTCTTCGCCTCCTTGTAATGACCTTTTAATTTTTTTATTTTCCCTAGGGTATTAATTTAATTTTTATGTTTTTCTGTTACACTTTTTTAATTATTTATTCTATATATTTCACAATATTCAGTGAAATATAAAAAATATTTTATTAATTATTTGTGTATCATGTAAGGAAATGTGAACTTTGGCATAAAATAATGTACATTTTCTTGTGCCTTCATGTTTAGCTTAAATTAAAATTTACTGAATTAAATTAAAATTAAAATTGTACTGAAATTTTCCAAAGCTGTAATTGTCCAATAAAACTGTTCTTACATGAAGATGATAGTTCTCAAGCTCAATGAAACCCACAGTGGAATGATTCCCAAAAGCTGAGGTATAAGGAGTCTCACACCTTTTACATTTGCTAATGGGCAATTAAAATAATCTTTTCCGTGTCTTTATGTCAGAAGCAAGGTTTTTACCAAATTTGGCTCTTCCTTGGTTTCAGATTCTTACAAATGCACTCTTCTTCTTGAATATAACTGGGACAAATCTTTTAAAATTATTTCCTGGCCAAAGCAAAAGAAAGTTCTCTGTCTCTGTCTCTTTCCCTCCCCTTCTTACTCTTTCTCCTCTCTCACTCTCTCACATTCAATAAAGTACAATGTGCCAATCCTCCTTATGGGATTTTAAAATAATTACTTTTAATTTTGGTTCATCTCTTGATGACCCATTTTCCCCATGTTCTTGTCTCCCTCACCACTTGTTCCTTGTATCTCTACCTCGGTGTTTTTTGTTTGTTTGTTTGTTTGTTTTTTCAGATCACAAACTTCTCACCCCACTGTCTTGAAGATTCATTATCTATCTCATGGACTCTTTTCTAGTTTCTTGATGCCCACTCATAATCACCCCTACATGAATCAGCACACACTCCCCCACACCCCACACTACACTTAATTGCAGAAAACACAGTATTTTCCTTATTACCTCAACTACTATTTTTCAATTGCAACTATTTTCATATAGATTTCATAATCTTATTTTTCTTTACAATTAAATGAAATTTGATGGTGTACTCTAACTTAGTTTTATGATCCATTCATTTAAAAATTGAGAACTAGGCTGAGTCCATTTGTCTTCTTTGAGGAATAAACAGCAGAAACATGCTAGTACAAGAATGTCTGTGTTAAAATATAAAGAGTCCTGACATGAACTGAGGGGCTGGCTCTTTGGCCGCCTCCCCTGGATGGGGGAGCAGCCTTGCCAGTCTACAGAGGAGATCAATGCAGGCAGTTCTGATGAGACCTGATAAGCTAGGGTCAGATGGAAGGGGAAGAGGACCTTCCTTATCAGTGGACTTAGAGAGGAGCATATGAGGAGATGAGGGAGGGTGGGATTGGGAAGGGAGGAGGGAGGGGACTACAGCTGGGATACAAAGTGAATAAAGTGTAATTAACATAAAAAATTAAAATAAAAAAATGCAAAATCATAAAAAAATTATATATATATATGCCTAGGTCATCGGGTAGCTCTGTGTGTATATTTTGGGAAGCCCTCTCTTGTAAAATTCCTACAGTCGCTGTTTACAGGCCCAAGAGCAAATCAATGTCCATTTTTCTACATCTTCACCAATATTTGTCACCATTTGTTTCCGAAAAAAGAAAATTTTAAAAAGTTTAGGAACTGCCTAAAGTTTTGTTAAGTTGGAAGGAAAATATAAGTCTTATCATACATAGATTTTTTAACCCAGTATTAGTATAGCCCATGAAAGTTATTAGACTTTACTAACCTAAACCTAATAAAAGGTGATAAAATATGGATCCAAAGTTGATTCATTCTGTAAGCTCCATTACAGAGAGTCCTGCAGAAGAGAAGGCAGGAAGATTGGGAGAGCCCAAGTGGATGGAGGACATTTGGAGAAAAAGGCCCTCTAAATCCTCTGAACCCGCAGACTGGAGCACTGCGCACAGGGCTTACCCAGGTCTGCGCCATGTCCTCTGCCTACATAGTATACTTTCAGTTTAGTGTGCAAACGAGTGTGTTTCTGAGTCTTGATGCTTTTACTGGGTCTCTTTTCCTTCTGTTGGTTTGCCTTGTACAATGTTGACCTGATGGATTTGTTGTTTGTTTGTTTCTGTCCTCTTATATTTTATTTTGTCATGTTTTTAATTAGCTCTTAGAAGTTTGTTTTTTGTTTCTTTGTTTTGTTGTTGTTTGGTTGTTCGGGTTTTTTTTGGGGGGGCAGTTGAGATTCAGAAAAAGAGAGTATCTGGATGGGAAGTGTGGAAAGGGAATGGAGGAGCAAAGGGAGGAGAAACCATAATCAGACATACTGTATACGAAGTAATGTATTTTTACTAGAAGGGAAAATTAAAAAACACTATATTTGAACTTTTAGATTTAAATTTTTCACACTGTAAATTTGAAATAACTTTTAGATTTTTACATGCTTATTGAAGTGGAAAATATCATTTTATGTGTTCTGTGTTAGAATTCAAGATGCTTTGGGTAATTGCAATATATATTTTAATTGTAAAATTAATAAAACGATGTCACCTACTATTAAAAAACCTACTTATTATAGCAATGCTTTCACCTAAATGGTTGGTAGAATCCCAATAAAACTGTTTGCTTAGGCATGTTTATTTGAAATAAAAATCTAGAGCATAGATGTTACTCATATTTGTTTCTTATAAACACATCAAACATGAAAATTTATTGTTTACCTAGGGCGTAAACTTTCTGATTCTAGGATTCTGAATTTACTCTCAAGAACAGAGTGTCAGCACTGTTGAACCATTTGTATAAAGGATTTTCAGTATTATAGCAGACAAGATTGTTCCCATATTTATTCTTGCTTTTTTTGTGATGTAGCTCCAGTTCAACTTCAGTGTAAACAATATTAGGTAAGACAATATACATACAAATAGGACACTAATATGAACATTGTCAGTAAGATTTGAGACCCCAAAAGAGCACATTAAATGCAATTAATTTAATTGAATTTCAAATATTTGCACACTCTGTCAATGACTAGCCAAATATAAAATTAAATATCATAAAATATGACAAGTTGTCAAAGAATATAGAAAAAAGCCTAAGTCAGTGATTTTCATGTCTTCTGGAGATCAATTGCAGCAAAGTCTCCCAGGAACTTGTTAGCCTAAAAATCCTGAGCCTTCAGTTCTGAAATAGTGAATCAGAAACTCTAATGCCAAAAACAAAGAATGAAATTGAAGAAGACTTTTATCTGATTTTGATTTATGCTTATGTGAAATTTACATAAAGAAATAATCATATGTTTTAATTATTTTTGGCAGTCAATATAGATTCTCTTTTAGGAGTTTGAAGATATGTGGTCAACATTGTTCAACAACAAAGATTTACCTGCTATACCTTAATGAAATATTTACATCAAAGCCTCTGTGAAAAAATAACAATAAAACATTCTATAGGATTGTTTCAACCATTACAGCTTTCTATAGTAATGTGTGTGTTTACTATAACTACTAGAACATATTTTAATGTCAGATAGTTATAGATAATAGAAATTTATAAACACATATGGCTAGTGGTTATGATATCATAGAAGTCTGTGTGGCCCTGTGCTGATGAAGTCTATATGCCATTATGCAAAGATCTTTGATGTTACATGAAATCAGCTCTTTCTAAAATGCAAGGAAGTTCAATGAAAGACATTCAATCTTCCAGAAAACTATATGTTTCTGAATTTTGTGGACAACATTAAAATTCCAAAGTGTGTGGGGGGGGGATGTTCAGAATGTGGCTAGAAGCTGAGACAGAGAAAAAGGCCAATACTGCAAAGAAATTGACAGAATGCTTTATGTGTAAGATGTAGGTGCTGAAAATTTGGCATTAACGACAGAATTGTCATTGCATCTGGACTATGAAATGCTGAGGACATGAGGATCCATTCCTTAAAATAATGAGAAGTGTTAGGCAAAGACAACAGCCCTTGGGATGCTTCAACATCCAGATGGAATTCAGTGAAAAAGAGAAGAAATGAACAGGACCTCACGCAACAACAGACACCACAACTACACAGTAAAATTGTTTGCAGTTAATTTCGTGATCACTTCAGTATCTGTAATATGACAAGGATTTACTAATATGTTTTCCCCATGATTATAGAAGGACAGCTTCAATCAGAAAAGCTGCTTTCACTACGATTGCTAGGTGGCCTCTCAAACTTACTAATTACAATCCTCAAGGATGTATCCAAGGACCTACACAATACCTAGCTATATCTGTGTTGTCAATATAGAAGTTATAAGGAAAGTGTGGTGATTTTCATATAAATTATAGCTTCCAGTTCAGTGTTTTTATGAGATTCCTGAGTGTGCAGACCAGTAGGTCTTGGGGTCTATATTTGTTTCTTCTGCTTTTTCTTGGATGCTTTTTCTCCTGTTTGCTTCTTTTATATTTTAGTTTGTGTTTGTTTGTTTTATCTTATCATATTATGTTCTTTTATATTATTATATGTTATTATTATCCCTTAGAAGCTTGCTTGCTTGCTTTCTAGTTTCAAGTGAGAGACAGAAAGGAGGTCCATCAAGTGGAAGGGGAGATGGGGAGGAAAAGAGAGGAGTAAAGGGGTGGAAAAACATAGTAGGGTTACATGAAAATTTAAATAAAATTAAAATCTAAAATAAAGAACTCAATAATATTTTTGGAAGCATTTTTTAAATCACACAATGCTTTTTTGGGCATTATTTTTAACCTTACGAGTCTTTTGCTTATACATTATGGTTTCTGATTTACTGAATGTCAGTTGTTGCAAAGATGCGTGTCTCTGTATCTATCTGTTGTTTTATGTTTCCTCTGGATATTTTCTCTGCTCAATTGTTCTTTTTTATTTTTATATTATTACTATTATTATATTATTTACATGTTTATTTTAAATTGAGTGAGAGTAAGAAAGTCTGTGAAGGTGAAGAGGTCAAGAGAATCTTGGAAAGCAGGATATGGCATACTATGATCACAACACATTGTGTGACTATTCTACATTCAATAATAGAGACAAAGAACAAGAACTAAATTTACTTATATTGATGATCCAGTTACTTTATGAATTTCTGAGAAAAAAATACATGGACAGGGTCTCCACAAGGAGAGAAACAAAACCAGAAAATTTGAACCCAGGGGTCTTTCCAAAGACTCATACTCCAACCAAGTACAATGCATGGAGATAACCTAGAACTCCTGCACAGATGTAGCCCATGGCAGCTTAGTATCCAAGTGGGTTACATAGTAATGGGAACAGGGACTGTCTCTGACATAATCTGATTGGCCTGCTCTTTGATCACCTCCCCCTGAGGGGGGAGCAGCCTTACCAGGACACAGAAGATGACAATGCAGCCAGTCCTGATGAGATCTGATAGACTAAGATCAGAAGGAAGGAGAGGGGGACTTCCCCTACCAGTGGACTTGGAGAGGGGCATGCAGGAAGAAGAGGGAGGGAAGGTGGGATTAGGAGGGGAGGAGGGAAGGGTTTATGGGAGATACAAAGTGAATAAAGTGTAATTAATAAAAGTTAAAAAAAAAACTATGTAACGTTATACCAAAAAATATACATGAAAAAGCAAACCGAAAGTGAAAAGTCTTATTTTTGTTCACAGTGTCAGAGTATCAAGGTGTGAAAGCTAGGGTAGGAAGAGCTTGATCAGACTATTTGTATTAAATTTATAGTCAGAGAGCAGGAAGAAACCAATTCTGATGGTCAAATTCCTCTCTTCAAGACAAAATCCTAACCTATGGAACTATGATACTCATTCTTTTTTTTTTTTTTTTTTTTTTTTTTTTCAATGCAGTTTATTCAGGAACCTTGAACAATCATCTGACCCTGGGGAAAGCCAGCCCACAGCTTAAATAGCCTCTGGGTAGCCAACCCCAGCGTGCCATGTGGGCAATGCAGATAGGTCCACATACATGGAAGCAAGCCAGATCCTCAGCCTTAGCCAAATGTGGAATTGTTCGTGACAGAAAGCACTCACCATTGGGAAGGTGGAAGGTGGAAACCAGCTCCATCTTTAAGGCACAGCATTCCGCAGCTCTCTACAGTTTCTCCTTTTTGTTTTAGACGCATCAGGCAAGAGTAGAGGTCTGATCTCTGATATTAGAAATAAATTGGGACTTTTTACTGATGTTCATTTAGGTGTCATCCACCCAAAGAGCATCAGACCCGACCGATACCTTTTTCTCAGAGGCGGGACCTGGGGCATCAACACGCATGCAATCAGACATGCTCTTCTCTGGGTCCAAAGCGAATGACCCTGAGTGCAGTGCTTAGCCTTGCATCCTGAGCGTAACATTTTAGCTTTTTATGGTAGCCAACCATGCTTGGGGCGAATGTCCTGCTTCAATGGCTGTAAAGGTGTGAAAGCTAGGGTAGGAAGAGCTTGATCAGACTATTTGTATTAAATTTATAGTCAGAGAGCAGGAAGAAACCAATTCTGATGGTCAAATTCCTCTCTTCAAGATAAAATCCTAACCTATGGAACTATGATACTCATTCTTTTTTTTTTTTTTTTTTCGATGCAGTTTATTCAGGAACCTTGAACAATCATCTGACCCTGGGGAAAGCCAGCCCACAGCTTAAATAGCCTCTGGGTAGCCAAACCCAGCGTGCCACGTGGGCAATGCAGATAGGTCCACATACATGGAAGCAAGCTAGATCCTCAGCCTTAGCCAAATGTGGAATGGTTCGTGACAGAAAGCACTCACCATCGGGAAGGTGGAAGGTGGAAACCAGCTCCATCTTTAAGGCACAGCATTCCGCAGCTCTCTACAGTTTCTCCTTTTTGTTTTAGACGCATCAGGCAAGAGTAGAGGTCGATATTAGAAATAAATTGGGACGTTGTACTGATGTTCACTTAGGTGTCATCCACCCAAAGAGCATCAGACCCGACTGATTCCTTTTTCTCAGAGGTGGGACCTGGGGCATCAACACCCATGCAATCAGACATGCTCTTCTCTGGGTCCAAAGCGACTGACCCTGAGTGCAGTGCTTAGCCTTGCATCCTGAGCGTAATATTTTAGCTTTTTATGGTAGCCAACCATGCTTGGGGAGACTGTCCTGCTTCAATGGCTGTAAAGGCCTGAATGGTCATGGCTGCATTACGCTGTTGTGAAGCTCTAATCTTGCAAATATACCACAGGCACCAAGGAGACCAACACCAGAAGGCCTGTTAATGCTCCCATGCCCGCCCATTCCTTCAGATGATTCATGGCTGCAGCAATCCATGGTGATAATCCTGTGGCTAGTCCTGCGTCCATTCTGGTAGAATTTACCATGACAATGTCCACTCTCAGCTGCTCCATCGTAGTATCGAATTCTCCAGTCCAATTACCTAAAATATAGCTCGACAATTGTTTAGACAGATTTGCAGCACAGGAAAAATTCTCATGTTATATGCTAGTGACTCAAAGTCCAGCATATTTTCATTGACAGCCAAGTTGAGCAATTTGCCATAGGGTATCAATTTGCTCCTGCACGTGGTCAATCCTCTGATTGAACACCATCAAGCTTCCTTTTAGTTGAGCATTAATTCCTTTATGTACAACTAAGGCATGAGCTACATTGGCTAAATGATTGTTCAGGGTCTGAGCAGTCTGCCCAGTATGACTCATGGCTAATGCCCCGGTGGTAGCTCCAACAGCCGCCAATGAGATGGCAGTAACAATGGTGGCTGTAGTTCCAAGATCCCTTTTCTGTCTGAAGAGAGTCATAGCGTGAGGGGCATCAACGGGCACAGGCACCCAGCGAGGCATGCGAGTAACCAGAGCATACCTAAATTTACTAGCATTCCAGCATTGGGCAAAAAAGCAAGTATCATTACCACAATTACTTGGCTCTATCTGGCTAATAATGAATAAAAATGGGGGATATAAACAAACAGGTGTGGGCTTATAGGAAATATTATGAGAAGCCTTAACCCCCTCATTGGAACATCCTGCATCATTTCTAGAACTAGCAGTGGTGATGTCCGAGGTCTGAGTAGGTTCAGGAGACCATTGCCCCCAGGGGCGAGATGTGCTCCATGCCAATTGACTAACTCCATGTTTTCCTCCACTTTTGAAAGTCATTTAAGGTTCTTAATTTATTTTTCCCTTTTTTTAAAATTTTTCATCAATTACACTTTATTCATTCTGCATCCCCCCATAAGCCCCTCCCTCCTCCCTTCACAATCCCACCCTCTCACCTCCCTCTGCTTGCATGCCATTCCCCAAGTCCACAGATAGGGGAGATCCTCCTCTCCTTCCTTCTGATCTTAGTCTATCAGATCTCATCAGGAGTGGCTGCAATGTCATCTTCTGTGGCCTGGTAAGGCTGCTCCCCCCAAGAAGGAGGTGATCAAAGACGAGGCCAATCAGATTATGTCAGAGGCAGTCCCTCTTCCCATTACTATGTAAGACACTTGGACACTGAACTGCCATGGGCTACATCTGTGCAGGGGTTCTGGGTTTTCTCTATGAATAGTCCTTGGTTGGAGTATGAGTCTCTGGGAAGTTCCCTGTGTTCAAATTTTCTTGTTCTTTTGCTCTCCTTGTGGAGACCCTGTCCTCTCCAGCTCTTACTATTTCCCAGTTCTTACCTAAAATTCCATTCACTCTGCCCAACAGTTGCCCATCAGGCGCAGCATCTGCTTTGATAGTCTGAAGGGCAGAGGCTTTCAGAGGCCCTCTGTGGTAGGTTCCTAGGTTGTTTCCTGTTTTCTTCTTCTTCTGATGTCCATCCTCTTTGCCTTTCCGGATGGGGATTGGACATTTTAGTTAGGGTCCTCTCTCTTGCTTAGTTTCTTTAGATGCACAGGTTTTAGTGGGTTTGTCCTATGTTGTATGTCTATATGAGTGAGTATATACCATGTGTGTCTTTTTGCTTCTGGGACAACTCACTCAGGATGATCCTTTCCAGATCCCACCATTTACCTGCAAATTTCATGATTTCCTTATTTTTCATTGCTGAGAAATATTCCATTGTGTAGATGTACCACAATTTCTGCATCCATTTCTCAGTTGAGGGGCATCTGGGTTGTTTCCAGCTTCTGGCTATTACAAATAAAGCTGCTACAAACATGGTTGAGCAAATTTCCTTTTTGTGTGCTTGAGCCTCTTTTGGATATATGCCCAGTAGTGGTATGGCTGGATCTTGAGGAAGCGCTATTCCTAGTTGTCTGAGAAAGCACCAGATTGATTTCCAGAGTGGTTGTACAAGTTTACATTCCTACCAGAAGTGAAGGGTTCCCCTTTCTCCACAACCTCTCCAGCATGTGTTGTCACTTGAGTTTTTGATCTTGGCCGTTCTCAGGGGTATAAGGTGAAATCTCAGGGTTGTTTTGATTTGCATTTCCCTAATGGCTAGTGAGGTTGAGCATTTCTTTAAGTGCTTCTCTGCCATTCGGTATTCCTCCACAGAGAATTCTCTGTTTAGCTCTGTTCCCCATTTTTTAAGTGGATTACTTGGTTTGCTGCTTTTCAGCTTCCTTAGTTCTTTATATATACTGGATATGAGTACTCTGTCAGATAAAGGGTTGGTGAAGATTCTTTCCCAATCTGTAGGCAGTCGCTTTGTTTTGATGACAGTGTCCTTTGCTTTACAGAACCTTTTCAGTTTCAGGAGGTCCCATTTATTGATTGTTGCTCTTAGAGCCTGTGGTGTTGGTGTTCTGTTCAGGAAGTTTTCCCCTGTACCAATGAGTTCTAGGGTATTTCCCACTTTTTTTTCAAGCCGATTTAATGTATCTGGTTTAATGTTGAGGTCTTTGATCCACCTGGACTTCAGTTTTGTGCAGGGTGATAAGTATGGATCTATTTTCATTTTTCTACATGTAGACATCCAGTTCGACCAGCACCATTTGTTGAAGATGCTATCTTTTTTCCATTGTATGGTTTTGGCGTCTTTGTCAAAGATCAGGTGTCCATAAGTGTGTGGGTTTATTTCTGGGTCCTTTGATCCACCATTCTGTTTCTATGCCAATAACATGCAGATTTTATAACTGTTGCTCTATAGTACAACCTAAGATCAGGGATGGAGATACCTCCAGAAGATCTTTTATTGTAGAGCATTGTTTTAGCAATTCTGGGTTTCTTGTTATTCCATATGAAGTTGAGAATTTTTCTTTCCAGGTCTGTAAAGAATTGTGTTTGTAATTTGATGGGCATTGCATTGAATCTGTAGATTGCTTTTGGTAAGATGGCCATTTTTACTATGTTAATCTTGCCAAGACATGAGCATGGGAGATCTTTCCATCTTCTCATATCTTCTTCTAATTCTTTCTTAAGAGATTTGAATTTTTTTCATACAACTCTTTGACTTCCTTGGTTAGGGTTACTCTGAGGTACCTTATGTCATTTGTGGCTATTGTGAAGGGTGTTGTTTCCCTAATTTCTTTCTCAGCCCTTTTGTCTTTTGTATACAGGAGGGCTACTGATTTTTTTAAGTTAATTTTGTATCTGGCCACTTTGCTGAAGGTGTTTATCAGCTGTAGGAGTTCCCTGGTAGAGATTTTGGGGTCACTAACGTATACTATCATATCATCTGCAAATAGTGATAATTTGACTTCTTCCTTTCCAATTTGTATCCCCTTGATCTCCTTCAACTGTCTTATTGCTCTAGCAAGGACTTCCAGCACTATGTTGAAGAGATATGCAGAGAGTGGGCAGCCTTGTCTTGTCTCTGATTTCAGTGGGATTGCTTTAAGTTTCTCTCCGTTCAGTTTGATGTTGGCTATAGGCTTGCTGTATATCGCCTTTACTATGTTTAGATATGTGCCTTGTATCCCTGATCTCTCCAATACTTTGAACATGAATGGATGTTGGATTTTGTCAAATGCTTTTTCAGCATCTAGGGAGATTATCATGTGGTTTTTTTTCTTTCAGTTTGTTAATATGGTGGATCACATTGATGGATTTCTGTATATTGAACCACCCCTGCATACCTGGCATGAAGCCTACTTGGTCATAGCAGATAATATCTTTGATGTGTTCTTGGATTCGGTTTGCAAGTATTTTATTAAGTATTTTTGCATCAATGTTCATAAGGGAGATTGGCCTGAAATTCTCTTTCTTTGTTGAGTCTTTTTGAGGTTTAGGTACCAAGGTGACTGTGGCTTCATAGAATGAATTTGGTAATATTGCTTCTGTTTCTATTTTGTGGAATAGTTTGAAGAGAATTGGTGTTAGCTCTTCTTTGAAGGTCTGGTAGAATTTTGCGCTGAAGCCATCTGGACCTGGGTTTTTTTTTTTTTTTTTTTTTTTTTTTTTTTTGAGACTTTTGATGACCACTTCTATTTCTTTGGGGGACATAGGACTATTTAGTTAATTTAGCTGGTCCTGATTCAGCTTTGGTAAGTCAAATCAATCAAGAAAATTGTCCATTTCATTTAGATTTTCAAATTTTGTGGCATATAGACTTTTGAAGTAAGTCCTAATGATTGTTTGGATTTCCTCAGTGTCTGTAGTTATATCCCCCTTTTTATTTCTGATTTTGTTGATTTGGGTGGTGTCTCTCTGCCTTTTAGTTAGCCTGGCTAAGGGTTTGTCGATCTTGTTGATTTTCTCAAAGAACCAGCTCTTGGTTTCATTGATTCTTTGAATTGTTTTATTTGTTTCCAATTGATTGATTTCAGCCCTGAGTTTGATTATTTCCAGCCATCTACTCCTTCTTGGTGTGTCCGCTTCTTCTTTTTCTAGGGTTTTTAAGTGAGCCCTTAAGGTGCTTGAATGAGCTGTCTCGAATTTGTTCTTGAAGGCACTTAGTGCTATGAACTTTCCTCTAAGCATTGCTTTCATTGTGTCCCACAAGTTTGAGTATGTTGAGTCTTCATTTTCATTGATTTCTAGAAAGACTTTAATTTCTTTCTTTATTTCTTCCCTGACCCAGCTGTCATTTAGTAACAAGTTGTTCAGTTTCCATGTGTGTGTAGGCTTTTTGTTATTTCTGTTATTGTTGAGGTCCAGCTTTATTCCATGGTGATCAGACAAGATACAGGGGATTATTTCAATCTTCTTGTATCTGTTGAGGCTTGCTTTGTGACCCACTATATGGTCTATTTTGGAGAAGGTTCCATGAGGTGCTGAGAAGAAGGTAAATTCTTTTGTGTTTGGGTGTAAAGTTCTGTAAATGTCTGTTAGGTCCATTTGATTCATGACCTCTGTCAGAGACATTGTTTCTTTGTTTAATTTCTGTTTTGTTGACCTGTCCTTTGTTGAGAGTGGGGTGTTGAAGTCTCCCTCTATTAATGTGTGGGAATCTATATGTGGTTTAAATTTTATCAATGTTTCTTTCACAAATGTGGGTGCCCTTGTATTTGGGGCATAGATGTTCAGGATTGTGATGTCTTCCTGGTGGAATAATCCCTTGATGAGTATGAAGTGTCCTTCCCCATCTCTTTTTATTAATTTTGGTTGAAAGTCTATTTTATCAGATATTAGAATGACTACTCCTGCTTGTTTCTTGGGTCCGTTTTCTTGGAATGTAGTCTTCCAACCCTTTACCCTCAGGTAATGTCTATCTTTGTGTCTTAGGTGTGTTTCTTGTATGCAACAGATTGCTGGGTTTTGTTTACGTATCCATTTTGTTAATCTGTGTCTTTTTATTGGAGAGTTGAGTCCATTGATGTTGAGAGAGATTAATGACCAGTGGCTGTTAGATCTCTTGATTTTGATGTTGGCTGTGGTCATCAGGTTGTGTGTTTGGTTGCTTTTTGTTTTACTGAAGTGAGGTTATTTATTTCCTGTGTTTTCTTGAATGTAGCTAGCTTTCTTGGGTTGTATTTTCCCTTCCAGTGTCTTCTGTAATGCTGGATTTGTTTGTAGGTATTGTTGAAATTTGTTTTTGTCATTGAATATCTTGTTTTCTCCATCTATGAGGACTGAGAGTTTTGCCGGGTATAGTAGCCTGTGCTGACATCTGTGTTCTCTTAGGGTCTGCATGATATCTGTCCAGGCCCTTCTGTCTTTCATAGTTTCTGTTGAAAAGTCAGGTGAGATTCTAATGGGTTTGCCATTATATGTTACTTGGCCTTTTTCCCTTGCAGCTTTTAGTATTTTTTCTTTGTTCTGTATATTTACTGTTTTCATTATTATGTGGCGGGAGGATTTTCTTTTCTGGTCAAATTTGTTGGGTGTTCAGTAGGCCTCATGTATTCTAATTGGCCTCTCCTTTAGCTTGGGGAAATTTTCTTCAATGATTCTGTTGAAAATATTTTCTGGGCCTTGGAGAAGGGAGTCTTCTTTTTCCTTTATACCTATTATTCTTAGGTTTTGTCTTTTCATATTGTCTTGGATTTCTTGGACGGTCTGTGTCAGGAATTTTTTGGATTTAACATTTTCTTTGACAGATACATCGATTTCTTCCATTGTATCTTCTACACCTGAGATTCTTTCTTCCATCTCTTGTAGTCTGTTGATTATGATTACCTCTGTAGTTCCTGTTTCCTTCCCTAGATTCTTCCTTTCCATTATTTCTTCCATTTGTGTTTTCTTTAATTTTTCCAATTCTATCTTCAGGTCTTGAGTTGTTTTGTTTACTTCCTTCACCTGTCTGATTGTACTTTCCTGTTTTTCTTTTAGTTCCTTCAACTCTGTTTCTTTTATTTCATTCAGTGTTTTAAGCATTTCCTTTCTAAATGCCATAAACCGTTTGGCTGCAGTTTCCTCTATTTCTTTACAGATGGCAATATTCTGTTTGAGTTTATCTTCTTCTATGTCTTTACGAATCTTATTTGTTTCCTCTATTATCATCTTCATGAGCATACTTGTTGGATTTCAGTTATGGTGGGGTGTCCAGGGCTACTTGCCCCTGGGTAACTGGGTTCTGGAGATGCCATATTGCTCTGTTTTTTGTTGCTTGAGCTTTTATGATGGCCTCTACCCACTGTGCTATCTTAGGTGTTTGGGGTTATTTTCTGGTGGTTCCTGGGTATCCTGTGGTGGAGAGAATCCCCTTTGCAGATAGCTGGTTTTTCATGAAGGATGTCTTCTCAGCTTTTTTGGGTATAGTCCCTGGATGGCTGGTGTTTTTTCAGGAGTTGCTCACCTCAGGGATAGAAACCTGAGTGGTAACTGTGGTCTTTGTTAGTCGAGAGGGTTCTCCTCTCACCCAGGGAAGTCCTGAGGGCAGCTGCCCTGTTTCTGGGTTTCTTTTTGTAAATTTAATGATCAGCTGCTGTGACCCAGTTGGACATCAGGCGCGCCTCAACTGTTTGTGCTTGTGTCTGGAGCACAGCTGAGTGCTGGCGCCTCGGCCCCACTAGACTGCTAGACTTTTTCTAGGGAATGATTGGGTGATTTAGGTCAGTATAGTTTCCTTCCTTCCCCATGGATTCTCTGGAGACACGGACTCCCAGTGTCTTTTTTTGCCCTGGTGCACACTGCTCAGTGTCCGCCAGCTGGCTGGCCGCAGAAACTGCCTGTGCCTGGAGCACAGCTGTGTGGTGGTGGCTCAGTCTCTGCCAGCTGTCTGGTCCGCAGAAACTGCCTGTGTCTGCCATTGTGGCCTTTGGGAACCTGGGTGCCTCCCTAAGCTGGGTAATTTTTCGGGGACCTTTTCAGGTTGGGGGTGTCAGCTGAGTGCTCTAAGATCAGACCAGCCGTTTCCCTCCCTGTGTGTTTGCACCCGACAGTGAAACTCATTCGCTGGTGCCCTGGTGCCCACAGTTCTATCTCAGGTGGCGAGTCAGGCGTGCAGGCAGGCAGGGCTCAGTGCCTGGAACCTGGGTCCCCGGCTCTGGCTCTGGGCTGGCTCCTGGGGTGCCCGTGGAACCCTAGTCTTTTCCAGGGGATGTCTGGATAACCTAAGGTCGGTCCCAGTCATTTCCTGTACCCTGCGGTTATCTCTCGACTGAAAATTCCAGTCTCTGATAGTGTGGTGCGCACGGTTCAGTCTGGGACCATGACCAGAGACACTGGCTTGTGGCTCTGGGCTGGGGCTGGGGCTGGCGGCCGGCAGCCAAGCGTCTGGCGGAACCGGGATCTCTTCAGCGGTTTAGCCGGGTGAGTTAAAAGCTGATTGAATCCCCCACCGTGGGGTATCCTATCACCTGGGAAACACAATGACTGTGTTTTATGGCCGCGAGTTCTGATTACTGGTCACTGTGCTGATCCTGCTGCTGCTGCTCAGAATGAGAGTCCTCCTGGTGCCACCATCTTGCCCCTCCTCAATACTCATTCTTAGGGTGGGCTTTTTTACATCAATTAATCTCTATAATATAATCTAGATAATCTTATTTAGAAACCCCCTTGTAGTCATTCTCCTGTTTCCATGTTGATTCTAGATATCATCAGGTTGAGAATCTAGATTAATCATCAAAATAGCATGTAGTTAGATAAGTACAGAACATTAAGTGATCTGGTGAAAATACAAGCTGATCTTGTGGCTTGAGTTGATTTTAATTTTTAAATTCTCTGTTGTGCCAACCTCATACAATTAACATTTTCAGTTTCTGTGGTGAACACCCTCAGCCTGGATCAAAACTGTCTTATTTTTAGGCGATCCTACAACCTACAATACTACCTTTGCATCCAGTAGTACCAGGCATGTGGGTGGAGCACAGACACAAATGCAGGTGAAACATAAATATAAATAAATGTTTTTAAAGTTTAAAATAGTTTTAAAAATAAGAGTGTTATTGTTAAATAACACTAAATAAATAGTGTTAATATTAAATAACCTGTTATGTGAGCTTCTAATTTTATAGGGTCCTAAAAGCAGCACATAAGATTAAATTAATACTCCCTATAATTTTGCACAAGATAATTTTTACCTGGCATGGTCAGTTTAGGAAAGAGCACTGAGTTTCAAAGTTTAGAAATGATTACTGCCCTCATATCTCTATTATGTATTTTTATTATTTTTACAATTTATTCACTTTATATTTTGATTGTAGTCCCCTCCCTAGTCTCCTCTGAGTCCCCCCTTCCTCCCTCCTTCTTCCCTTTTATCCTCCTCACTTAGTCCATTGAAAAGTGGGAGTTCTTTTCCCCTACTCTCTGGCCTTAGCCTATCAGATCTCATCAGGACTATCTAGATCTTCTTCCTCTGTGGCCTGCTAAAGCCACCACACCAGAGGGAGGTGATCAACGTGCAGTAACTGAGTTCATATCAGAGACTGCCCCTGCTCCCCTTAGTAGGGAAACCACAAGCAGTCTGAACTATCTATTGGCTACATCTGAGCAAGAGGTCTAGGTCCTCTCCGTGCATGGTTCTTGGCTGATGCATCAGTAGCTGCAGGGACTCCTGGAACAATCTGTTGCTCTGTGGCTCTCCTTGTGGAATTCCTGTCCTCTCAGGATCTTTATATCTCCCTCTTCTTCCATAGGACTCCCTGAGCTCATCCCGAAGTTTGACTGTGAGTCTCTGGATCTGCTTTGATCTCCTGCTGAGTGGAGTCTTTCACAGGACATCTATCCTAGGCTCCAGTCCTGTTCCCTCTCTTCCACAGTTAATACTGTTTGCCATTGTGAATGGTGATTCAGCATCCTCCCTAGGGTTTTCCTTTTTCTTTATCTTCTTTAGGTCTGTAGATTTTAGTATGGTTATCAAACATATCAAATAGTCCAATTAAAAAAATGGGTTCATCTCAAGCTGTAGTACAGAGCAATAGTAATAAAAACTGCATGGTATTGGCATAGAAACAGAATCTTGAATCAATGGAATCGAACTGAAGACCCAGAAATAAACCCACATACCTATGAATACTTGATTTTTGACAAAGAAGCCAACACCATTCAATGGAAGAAAGACAACATCTTCAACAAATGGTGCTGGTCCAACTGGATGTCTACATGCAGAAAAGTGAAAATAGATCCATATTTATCACCCTGCACAAAACTAAAGTTCAAGTGGATCAAAGACCTCAGTATAAAACCAGATACACTAAATCGGTTAGAAGAAAAAGTGGGGAAGAGCCGAGAACTCATTGGCCCCGAAGAAAACTTCCTGAACAGAAAACCAACAGCACAGGTTCTAAGATCAAAAACCAGTAAATGGGACCTCATGAAACTAAAAAGCTTCTGTAAAGCAAAGGTCACTGTTGTCAGAACAAAACAACAGCCTACAGATTGGGAAAGGATCTTCACCAACCCTATATCTGACAGAGGGCTGATATACAGAGTATATAAAAATTATAGAAGTTAAAAAAAGCAATAAAAAGAGCAATCCAATTAAAAAAAAACAGGTACAGAGCTAAACAGAATTCTCTGTAGAGGAATACAGAATGGCAGAGAAACAATTAAAGAGATGTTTAACGTCCTTAGCCATCAGAGAGATGCAAATCAAAACAACCCTGTGATTTCACCTTACACCCATCAGAATGGCTAAGATCAAAAACTCAAGTGACAATACATGCTGGAGAGATTGTGGAGAAAGGGAACCCTCCTCCACTGCTGGTGGGAATGTAAACGTGTACAACAACTTTGGAAATCAATGTGGTGCTTTCTCAGATAATTAGGAATAGTGTTTCCCCAAAATCCAGTTATACCACTCCTAGGCATATATATCCAAAAGATGCTTAAGTACAAAACAAGGACATTTGCTCAATCATTTTCATAGCAGTTTTATTTGTAATAGCCAGAAACTGGAAACAAAACAGATGTCCCTCAAAAGAGGAATGGATACAGAAATTGTGGTAATTTTACACAATGGAATGCTACTCAGAAATTAAAAACTAGGAAATCATGAAATTTTCAGGCTAATGGTGGGATCTAGAAAAGATCATCCTGTGTGAGGTATAGCAGAAGCAGAAAGACAGGATATATAGTCACTTATAAATGGATACTAGACCAGTAAGATAAACATACTAAAATCTGTACACCTAAAGAAGATAAACAAGAAAGAGGATCATGGATAAGATGATCAATCCTCACTTAAAAAGACAAATGGGATGGTCATTGGAAATAGGAGAAAACAAGCAACAGGACAGGAGCCTACCACAGAGGACCCCTTAAAGACTCTACCTAGAAGTGTATCAAAACAGATGCTGAGACTCATAACCAAATTTTGGGCAGAGTGCAGGGAATCATATGAAAGAAGGGGTAGTTAGTATGACCTGGAAAGGATAGGAGCTCCAGAAAGACCAAATATATCTGGTCACAGGGGTCTTTTCTGAGACTGTTTCTCCAACTAAGGACCATGAATGGATATAACCTAGAACCCTTGCCCAGATGTAGCCCACTGCAACTCAGTATCTAAGTGGGTTCCTAGTTACAGGAACCCCTAGGGACTGTCTCTGACATGAACTGGGTGGCTGGCATTTTGACACCCCACCCCCACCCCAAAGGAGGAACATCCTTGCTAGGTCACAGAGGAAGAAAATGCATCCAGTCCTGATGATCCCTGATAAGATAGATTCAGAATGAAGGGGAGGAGGACCTACCTTATCAGTAGATTTAGAGAGGGGCAGGGAGGAGATGAGGAAGGGAGGGTCGGATTGTGAGGGAATGAGAAAGGGGCTACAGCTGGGATACAAAGTAAATGAACTGTAATTAATATAAAAAATAGAAAATTAATTTAAAAATGGGGTTCAGAGTTAAACAGAGAATTTGCAACAAAGAGATATCAAAGGGTGGAGAAACACTTAAAGAAATGTTCAATATCAATATTCATCAGGGAAATGCATATCAAAACTACCCTGAGATTTCACCTTATACCCATCAGAATGGCTAAGATCTAAAACTCAAGTGACAACAGATGCTAGAGAGGATGAGAAAAATGTGGAACCCTACTCCATTTCTGGTGGGTATGTAAACTTGTACAACCACCCTGTAGTCAATCTGGTGCTTTCTCAGAAAATTAGGAATAGTGCTACCTGAAGATCCAGCTATACCAGTCAGTCCTAGGCATATATCCAAAATATGCTCAAGTACACAACAAGGACATTTGCTCAAGCATGGAAACAACTTAGATGTCACTCAGTGAAAGAATGGATACAGAAATTGTGGTATGTTTACACAATAGAATACTTCTCAGCATTAAAAACAAGGAAATCATGAAATTTTCAGGCAAATGGTGGAATCTAGAAAAGATCATCCTGAGTTAGGGATCTCAGAAGCAGAAAGACACACATGATATACAGTCACTTATAAACAGGTTTTAGCCACATAATATAGGATAAACCTACTAAAATCTCCAATACATATTTTTAAAACACTAGCTTCAATTATTAATTTCAGAGTCTTAGAGGTGGTTTTCCCTCTGTTTCTCTAGTAATTGAAATTCTTATTCCTTACTGTTAGAAGACAGTTTGTGTATTAATACTATACAGTCTTACCTATGGAAAAATAATCTTCAAATAGTAACATTAAAACAGTTGAAAGCATTTCTACCATGATGTTAGTTATGTATATAAAATAAAAAGAACTCATTTTTTTATTTAGCATACTTTTCAACTTGCTAAATACTTAATTAGTTATATTGAAGAAAAATATTTTATTGCATTTAAATCCCTTTCAGTCTGTTATAATTCAAGAGATTACTCATGTCTTTCAACTCAGTAAGGAAAGGGGAGAGGAGAAAAAGGCTCTGTATATGACAATAATTCTGACATCCTGCCAGTGAACAATGAAGGAAAACTGGCAGTATTTGTTCCTTTCTTCTTGGCCACACTGTAATAACTCACTCTCTTCTCAAGCTTCATTTCTGAGGTAAGTGATTGAACTTTGAAACGTTCTCCCAAGTTCATTTTACCAGAGATGAATTCTATTTCCTGCATACTAAAATAGCTTCCTTTAAAATATTAGTTTTGATATATGAAATGAGAGTAATGGACACACACATTTTATATAAATATATATATATATATTTATATATATAGGTTTCCAAAGTGTTTTCCTTTTACCTACCCTGAGTGATTAAGTGTGAAATGTCAGTATACATTGGAGAATTACAAACACTATAAATTCTTTGGCCCCATAGTGTGTAAAGTAGTTTTCTTTCTATAATTCAAGTATGTTTACCAGTTATTTGCATCTTGCTTATGCTTCTTGGATGCTGAAATTTGTGAATCCATATTCGAAGTACTATATACAACAAAATTTACTCTTCTACATTAAATATTTATAAAATATTATGGATTTCAAGGAGCTTCTTTCCTTTTTAATTATAAACACTACAGAGTGAATTGCTAAGTTATTCTCAAAATTGATATTATACTCTGTACTGGAATCAATCATTGTATCTTCACATACCCTACTTTTTTTCTTCTTAGAATCCTATAGCTCGACTGTTATAAATCAGGCAAAGACACCCACCTTGTATGACAATAACAATGGAGTTATCCAAAAGGTTTCATACAAACGTAGAAAAAAAAAAAAAACAAGAAAAAAATTGTACAAATTATACTGATTTTAAAGAATGGCTAAGTGAAATCTCCCTAAAATTGTTTATTCTCCAATTTAAAATTGCTGAACCCAGTGGAACAGAAAATATCGCTTCCATCCTCTAGCAGCTTAACAACTATACATGTCATTTGCAATGTAATGTTTCTACAATGAGACACCTCTTTCCATCAGCTCCTACTAAGCATTTGAAAAATGAAAGTAAATTTATTTTAAAATATATTTATATCAAACTTATTAAATTTTATACACAGTATTTTGATGATATTCGTTACCCTCAGGAGATAATCCTATACAATGCTAACCACTCATGGGCTTTAACCCATAAGCTCATTGCTAGTTTGTAAAAGCAGTTGTAAAATTGCTAGTTTGTAAAAGCATCTTTGACTTCAGATAAAATTTAACAATGAATCTGATAGAAAGTATTTTATAAATATGTAGTCCTTAATCAAAGTAATTAAGCATAACAGGTAAGATTTCTGTTTAATTTGTAATAATTTGAATGATGTTCAAGAGGAAAGAATAAAAGGCATGTATCATTGTCTCTTGAGCCTTACTTACCGACAGCTATTAGGACCTAATGTGAGTTCTAGAAACAGAAATTGAGTCCTGCCCAAAAAGAGCACACACTCTTTTTCTTTAAATCTTATCACTTATAAGGTGATTGATCATTAATTTGCATGTCTTAATCATCGTTTTGATTCTTTTAATTTACTTTTATTTATAAATTTATTTCAATTTATTCACTTTGTAACCCCTCTGCAGTCCCACCCACCATCCCTCTTCTCCCCCTAAGCCCTTTCCCTAGTCCCCTGATATTGGAGCACCTCCTGCCCTTCTATCTGACCTTAGCTTATCAGTTCTCATCAAGGCTGGCTGCTTTATCTTCCTCTGTGGCCTGGCAAAGCTGTCCCCCAGGGGGAGGTGCTCAAAGAGCCTGCCACTGAGTTCATCTCAGAAACAGCCCCTGCGCTCCTTTCTAGGGTACTCACTTGGAGCCTGAGCAAGCAATGGGGTTCAAAGCTTCGAATGAGGGTTTAGGACCTCTCCATGCATGGTCCTTAGTTGCAGGCTGCCCTGGGCCCAGGTATTTTGGCTCAGTTGTTCTGCTTCTGGAGATTCCTGTCCCCTACATGTATGTCTATCTTATTCTTTTTCCATAAGGATTCTGGCACTCTGCCCTAAGGCTCTTGTCCTGTTCCTTGTCTTCTCCTACTTCCAATGTCTATCCTGTTTGTCCTTCTGAATGAGGATTAAGCATCTTCCCTAGGATCCTGCTTGTTTAGCTTTTTTTTTTTTTTTTAGGTACTTTGCCTTTCTCTTTGAAACAGGTGTCAGTTCTGAATTCAACTCTTCACTCAGGTACAAATTCACATATTTGAAAATGCATTAAGTAATTGGAAAATGCATAGATAAGGCATTAGATCTTGTATAGTGTAGTCTGGAGGAGGCAGTGTATCATGTACTTAATGCTGCTGTATGGTGTAGTCATCACAGCACATTTGCAGATTATCTATGTCATTATGATGTGCTTTGTACCAATTGTTCACTTGCCATTCAGAGAGCTGGATTAACTGATTCATGGTCCTCATGAACAAGTCTCTAATAAGCCTCTAATTACCTAGCGCTTTCTCTTGACCTTCAACATAGAATGATTTGGATCTGGACAACACTAGCATCAAGGTTCATATCCATAGCAGATCAATTCAGATTATGTAATTATGTATTGCTCCCAGTGCAGAGTTTATCCAGAAAGCCAGATTAGGTAGTCTAATAGTTTGTCCTCATATTTTTGGCAATTGCAGTGGTAACCAATACTTTGTTTTTAACCACTAAAGTTTATTTTTTTGTATTGTTCTTTTTTATTGTTAATTACACTTTATTCATTTTGTATCCCCCATAAGCCCCCCCCTTCTCCCCTCCCCATCCCACCTTTCCTTTCTGCATGCATGCTCCTCCCCAAGTCCACTGATAGGGGAGGTCCTCCTCTCCTTCCTTCTGATCTCAGTCTATCAGATCACATCAGGAATGGCTGCATTGTCTTCTTCTGTGGCCTGGTAAGGCTGCTCCCCCCTGAGGGGGAGGTGATCAAAGAGCAGGCCAATCAGATTATGTCAGAGGCAGTCCCTCTTCAAATTACTATGTAAGACACTTGGACACTGAACTGCCATGGGCTACATCTGTGCAGGGGTTCTAGGTTATCTCCATGAATAGTCCTTGGTTGGAGTATGAGTCCCTGGGAAGTTCCCTGTGTTCAAATTTTCTTGTTCTGTTGCTCTCCTTGTGGAGTTCCTGTCCTCTCCAGCTCTTACTATTTCCCACTTCTTACAAAAAATTCCATTCACTCTGCCTGACAGTTGGCCATCAGGCTCAGCATCTGCTTTGATAGTCTGAAGGGCAGAGGTTTTCAGAGGCCCTCTGTGGCAAGTTCCTGGGTTGTTTCCTGTTTTCTTCTTCTTCTGATGTCCATCCTCTTTGCCTTTCAGGATGGGGACTGAGCATTTTAGTTAGGGTCCTCTCTTTTGCTTAGTTTGTTTAGATGTAGCGATATTAGTGGGTTTATCCTATGTTGTATATTTACATGAGTGAGTATATACCATGTGTGTCTTTTTGCTTCTGGAACAACTCACTCAGGATGATCCTTTCCAGGTCCCACCATTTACCTGCAAATTTCATGATTTCCTTATTTTTCATTGCTGAGTAATACTCCATTGTATAGATATACCAAAATTTCTGCATCCATTCTTCAGTTGAGGGGCATCTGGGCTGTTTCCAGCTTCTGGCTATTACAAATAAAGCTGCTACAAATGTGGTTGAGCAAATTTCCTTTTTGTGTGCTTGAGCCTCTTTTGGATATATGCCCAGTAGTGGTATGGCTAGATCTTGAGGAAGCGCTATTCCTAGTTGTATGAGAAAGCACCAGATTGATTTCCAGAGTGGTTGTACAAGTTTGCATTCCCACCAGCAGTGGAGAAGGGTTCCCCTTTCTCCACAACCTCTCCAGCATGTGATGTCACTTGAGTTTTTCATCTTGGTCATTCTGATGGGTGCAAGGTGTAAGGTGAAATCTCAGGGTTGTTTTGTTTTGCATTTCCCTAATGTCTAATGATGTTGAGCATTTCTTTAAATGCTTCTCTGCCATTCCATATTCCCCTACAGAGAGTTCTCTGTTGAGCTCTGTTCCCCATTTTTTAAGTGGATTACTTGGTTTACTGCTTTTCAGCTTCTTTAGTTCTTTATATATACTGGATATGAGTCCTCTGTCAGATAAAGGGTTGGTGAAGATTCTTTCCCAATCTGTAGGTAGTCACTTTGTTTTGAAGACAGTATCCTTTGCTTTACAGAAGCTTTTCAGTTTCAGGAGGTCCCATTTATTGATTGTTGCTCTTAGAGCCTGTGGTGTTGGTGTTCTGTTCAGGAAGTTTTCTCCTGTACCAATGAGTTCTAGGGTATTCCCCACTTTTTTTTCTAGCCTATTTAATGTGTCTGGTTTTATGTTGAGGTCTTTGATCCACTTGGACTTCAGTTTTGTGCAGGGTGATAAGTATAGATCTATTTTGATTTTTCTACATGTAGACATCCAGTTGGACCAGCACCATTTGTTGAAGATGCTATCTTTTTTCCATTGTATTGTTTTGGCATCTTTGTCAAAAATTAGGCGTCCATAGTGTGTGGGTTTATTTCTGGGTCTTCTGTTCGGTTCCATTGATCCACCATTCTGTTTCTATGCCAATAACATGCAGATTTTATAACTGTTGCTCTATAGTACAGCTTGAGATTCAGGGATGGAGATACCTCCAGAAGATCTTTTATTGTAGAGGATTGTTTTAGCAATTCAGGGTTTCTTGTTATTTCATATGAAGTTGAGAATTTTTCTTTCCAGGTCTGTAAAGAATTGTGTTGGCAATTTGATGGGAATTGCATTAAATCTGTAGATGGCTTTTGGTAAGATGGCCATTTTTACTATGTTAATCTTGCCAAGACATGAGCATGGGAGTTTTTTCCATCTTCTCATATCTTCTTCTAATTCTTTCTTCAGAGACTTGAAATTTTTTAGTCATTTTTTTAGTCATTTATGGCTATTGTGAAGGGTGTTGTTTCCCTTTTCTTTCTCAGCCCTTTTTTCTTTTGTATACAGGAGGGCTACTGATTTTTTTTGAGTTAATTTTGTATCTGGCCACTTTGCTGAAGGTGTTTATCAGTTGTAGGAGTTCCTTGGTAGAGTTTTGGGGTGACTCATGTATACTATCATATCATGTGCAAATAGTGATAATTTGACTTCTTCTTTTCCAATCTGTATCCCCTTAATCTCCTTCAACTGTCTTATTGCTCTAGCAAGGACTTCCAGCACTATGTTGAAGAGATATGGAGAGAGTGGGTAGCCTTGTCTTGTCCCTGATTTCAGTGGGATTGCTTTAAGTTTCTCTCCGTTCAGTTTGATGTTGGCTATATGCTTGCTGTATATCGCCTTTACTATGTTTAGATATGTGCCTTGTATCCCTGATCTCTCCAATACTTTAAACATGAATATATGTTGGATTTTGTCAAATTCTTTTTCAGCATCTAGGGAGATTTTCAGGTGGTTTTTTTCTTTCAGTTTGTTAATATGGTGGATCACATTGATGGATTTCCATATATTGAACCACCCCTGCATACCTGGAATGAAGCCTACTTGGTCATAGTGGATAATATCTTTGATGTGTTCTTGGATTCAGTTTGCAAGTATTTTGTTAAGTATTTTTGCATCAATGTTCATAAGGGAGATTGGCCTGAAATTCTCTTTCTTTGTTGAGTCTTTGTGAGGTTTAGGTACCAAGGTGACTGTGGCTTCTTATAATGAGTTTGGTAATGTTCCTTCTGCTTCTATTTTGTGGAATAGTTTGAAGAGAATTGGTGTTAGCTCTTCTTTGAAGGTCTGGTAAAATTCTGTGCTGAAGCCATCTGGACCTGGGTTTTTTTTTTTTTTTTTTTTTTTTGGAGACTTTTGATGACCGCTTCTATTTCTTTGGGGGATATAGGACTATTTATTTGATTTAACTGGTCCTGATTCAGCTTTGGTAAGTCAAATCGATCAAGAAAATTGTCCATTTCACTTAGATTTTCAAATTTTGTGGCATATAGACTTTTTTTTTTCAGCGTTCCCCATTCTTCTGTACAGCGATGTTTATTAGACCCACTGATGTACTCGACTCCAAAACATTCATATGGGAAAAAAATTGAAAAATTGTGATTAAAATTGATTTTTTTTTCAGTTGGGAAGTTGGAATCAAAAATGGTTACCTGCTCATTTATGAAACAGATTTATTCTGTTGACAGAGAGGCTTGTTTGAAATGTACTTGAATTTCTGTTACCTAATGGAAGGTGACAGTTAACAGTATTCCATTTTTGTCTCAGCAGATAACATAACACAATTTTGATTTGTAGTTAGCTTTGGAATCTAAGATTGTTCTATCTCTGTAATTGAAAAGATGAGAGTGTGATGACCCCAATACAATCCTTTTTTTGTTGTTGTTCTGTTTTGTTTTTATACAACCAGCAAAGATAGTTTTAATACAGTTAACAGCCTCTCTCTTGTGCTGCTAATGGTTTTGTTCAGATCTGCTCTGAACACCTGAAAAAGTTGACCTTTCTCAACTTCCTTCCACCGTTCTCAAGGCACCCAGAAATGGCTGCTCCACCAGCTCAGTTAAAAGCCCTTTGGAATACCCTATTTCCAAGACCAAAGCTGAACCAGGTGGAGGTACAGAAACCAGAGTTGAGGTTATTTACAGAAATTAGCTGCTGAGAGAAGGGAGTGGGGAAAAAAAAGCATATAGACTTTTGAAGTAAGTCCTAATGATTGTTTGGATTTCCTCAGTGTCTGTAGTTATGTCCCCCTTTTCATTTCTGATCTTGTTGATTTGTTTGGTGTCTCTCTTTTAGTTAGCTTGGCTAAGGGTTTGTCGATCTTGTTGATTTTCTCAAAGAACCAACTCTTGGTTTCATTGATTCTTTGAATTGTTTTATTTGTTTCCAATTGATTGATTTCAGCCCTGAATTTGATTATTTCCAGCCATCTACTCCTTCTTGGTGTGTCTGCTTCTTCTTTTTCTAGGGTTTTAAGTGAGCCGTTAAGTTGCTTGAATGAGCTGTCTCGAATTTCTTCTCGAAGGCACTTAGTGCTATGAACTTTCCGCTTAGCACTGCTTTCATTGTGTCCCACAAATTTGGGAATGTTCTGTCTTCATTTTCATTGAGTTCTAGGAAGATTTTAATTTCTTCCTTTATTTCTTCCCTGACCCAGCTGTCATTTAGTAACAAGTTGTTCAGTTTCCATGTGTGTGTAGGCTTTTTGCTATTTCTGTTATTGTTGAGGTCCAGCTTTATTCCATTGTGATCAGACAAGATACAGGGGATTATTTCAATCTTCTTGTATATGTTGAGGCTTGCTTTGTGACAAACTATATGGTGTATTTTGGAGAAGGTTCCATGAGGTGCTGAGAAGAAGGTAAATTCTTTTGTGTTTGGGTGTAAAGTTCTGTAAATGTCTGTTAGGTCCATTTGATTCATGACCTCTGTCAGAGACATTGTTTCTTTGTTTAATTTCTGTTTTGTTGACCTGTCCTTCGTTGAGAGTGGGGTGTTGAAGCCTCCCACTATTAATGTGTGGGGATCTATATGTGTTTTAAATTTTTTCAATGTTTCTTTAACAAATGTGGGTGCTCTTGTATTTGGGGCATAGATGTTCAGGATTGTGATGTCTTCCTGTTGGAATTTTCCTTTGATGAGTATGAAGTGTCCTTCCCCATCTCTTTTGATTAATTTTGGTTGAAAGTCTATTTTAACAGATATTAAAATGGCTAATCCTGCTTGCTTCTTGGGTCCGTTTGCTTGGAAAGTAGTCTTCCAACCCTTTACCCTCAGGTAATGTCTATCTTCGTGACTTAGGTGTGTTCCTTGTATGCAACAGATTGCTGGGTTTGCTTACATATCCATTCTGTTAATCTGTGTCTTTTTATTGGAGAGCTGAGTCCATTGATGTTGAGAGAGATTAATGACCAGTGGCTGTTAGATCCCTTGATTTTGATTTTGGCTGTGGTCATACGGTTGTGTGCTTGGTTGCTTTTTGTTTTACTATAGTAAGGTTAATTATTTCCTGTGTTTTCTTGAAAGAAGCTAATTTTTTGGGGGTTGTATTTTCCCTTCCAGTGTCTTCTGTAATGCTGGATTTGTATGTAGGTATTGTTGAAATTTGTTTTTGTCATTGAATATCTTCTTTTCTCCATCTATGAGGACTGAGAGTTTTGCAGGGTATAGTAGCCTGGGCTGACATCTGTGTTCTCTTAGGGTATGCATGATATCAGTCCAGGCCCTTCTGGCTTTCATAGTTTCTGTTGAAAAGTCAGGTGTGATTCTAATGGGTTTGCCATTATATGTTACTTGGCCTTTTTGCCTTGCAGCTTTTAGTATTTTTTCTTTGTTCTGTATACTTACTGTTTTCATTATTATGTGGCAGGAGGATTTTCTTTTCTGGTCAAATTTGTTGGGTGTTCTATAGGCCTCATGTATTCTTATTGGCCTCTCCTTTAACTTGGGGAAATTTTCTTCAATGATTCTGTTGAAAATATTTTCTGGGCCTTGGAGAAGGGAGTCTTCTTTTTCCTCTATACCTATTATTCTTAGGTTTTGTCTTTTCATATTGTCTTGGATGGTCTGTGTCAGGAATTTTTTGGATTTAACATTTTCTTTGACAGATACATCAATTTCTTCCATTGTATCTTCTACACCTGAGATTCTTTCTTCCATCTCTTGTAGTCTGTTGGTTATTCTTACCTCTGTAGTTCCTGTTTTCTTCCCTAAGTTCTTCCTCTCCATTATTTCCTCCATTTGTGTTTTATTTAATTTTTCCAATTCTATCTTCAGGTCTTGAGTTGTTTTATTTACTTCCTTCACCTGTCTGATTGTACTTTCCTGTTTTTCTTTTAGTTCCTTCAACTCTGTTTCTTTTATTTCATTCAGTGTTTTAAGCATTTCCTTTCTAAAGGCCATAAACTGTTTGGCTGCAGCTTCCTCTATTTCTTTACGGATGGCAATATTCTGTTTGAGTTTATCTTCCTCTATGTCTTTACGAATCTTATTTGTTTCCTCTGTTATTATCTTCATGAGCATACTTGTTAGGTCATCTTCTTGGATTTCAGTTATGGTGGGGTGTCCAGGGCTACTTGCCCCTGGGTAACTGGGTTCTGGAGATGCCATATTGCTCTGTCTTTTGTTGCTTGAGCTTTTACGATGGCCTCTACCCATTGTGCTATCTTAGGTGTTTGGGGTTATTTTCTGGTGGTTCCTGGGTATCCTGTGGTGGAGAGAATCCCCTTTGCAGATAGCTGGTTTTTCCTGAAGGATGTCTTCTCAGCTTTTTGGGTATTGTCCCTGGATGGCTGGCATTTTTTCAGAGTTGTGGCTACTCACCTCAGGGATAGAGACCTGAGTGCTAACTGTGGTCTTTGTTAGTCGAGAGGGTTCTCCTCACCCAGGGAAGTCCTGAAGACAGCTGCCCTGTTTCTGGGTTTCTTGCTGTAAATTTAAAGATCAGCTGCTGTGACCCAGTTGGACATCTGACGCGCAGCAACTGTTTGTTTCTGTGTCTGGAGCACAGCTGAGTGATGGCAGCTGGGCCCTGCTGGTCTGCTAGGCCTTTTCCAGGGAAGTATTGGGTGATTCAAGTCAGTACAGTTTCCTTCCTTCCCTGTGGATTCTCTGGAGACAGGGACTTCCAGTCTCTCTGTTTTTTGCCCTGGTGAGCACTGCTCAGTCTTTGCCAGCTGTCTGGCCGCAGAAACTGCCTGTGTCTGCCTTTCCGGCCTTTGGGAGCCTGGGCGTCTGCCTAAACTGGGTAATTTTCCTGAGACCTTTTTGGGGTGGGGGTGTCGGCTGAGTGCTCTGAGATCAGACCAGCAGTTTCCCTCCCTGTGTGTTTGCACCCGACAGTGAAACTCATTTGCTGGTGCCCTGGTGCCCACAGTTCTATCTCAGGCAGTGAATCAGATGCGCAGGCAGAGCTCTGTGCAGGAGCCTGAGTCCCCAGCTCTGGCTCTGGGCTGGCTCCTCGGGCACCCATGGAACCCGAGTCTTTCCAGGGGATGTCTGGGTGACCTAAGGTGGGTCCCAATCGTTTTGTGCACCGTGGGGTTATCTCTTGACTGAAAATTCCAGTCTCTGATAGTGTGGTGCGCACGGTTCAGTCTGGGACCATGACCAGAGACACTGGCTTGTGGCTCTGGGCTGGGGCTGGGGCTGGCGGCCGACAGCGAAGCGTCTGGCGGAACCGGGATCTCTTCAGCGGTTTAGCCGGGTGAGTTAAAAGCTGATTGAATCCCCCACCGTGGGGTATCCTATCACCTGGGAAACACAATGACTGTGTTTTATGGCCGCAAGTTCTGATTGCTGGTCACTGTGCTGGTCCTGCTGTGCTTATGGTTAGAATGAGAGTCCTCCTGGTGCCGCCATCATGCCTTGTTTAGCTTTGTTTAGGGCTATAGATTTTAGTATGTTTATTCTATATGATATGGCTAATATCCACTTATATGTGAGTATTTATCATTTGTGTCTTTCTGCCTCTGGGTTATCTCACTCAGGATGATCTTTTCTTGTTCCAACCCTTTGCCTGCAAATTTCACGATGTCCTTGATTTACATTGGTGAGTAGTATTCCATTGTGTAAATGTACCACACTTTCTGAATCTATTTCATTGAGGGACACCTAGGTTGTTTCCATATTCTGGCTATTACGAATAGAGCTGCTACAAATATAGTTGAGCAAATATCCTTATTGAATGCTGGGGCATCTTTTGGGTATATGTTCAAGAGTGGTATAGCTTGATCTTTCAGAACATTTCAACAAAGCAGAAAAGAGTATACCTTCTTCTCAGCACCTCATGAACCTTCTCCAAAACTGACCATCTAGTCGGGCACAAAACAATCCTCAACAGATACAAGAAGATTGACATGCTTTCTTGTATCATATAAGACCACCATGGTCTAAAACTGGACCTCTACAACATCAGAAATAACAAAAAGCCTATTAACACGGAAGCGTACACTCTTAAACTACTCAGTCATCTCTCCAACCCCACATCTGCTGTTTTGTATTACTGGATGAGGGTGAGGACTGAAAAACTGTATACTTAAGTGAAATAGGATGAAGCTACTTACCTGAAAAGGTAAAAATGAATCAATATGACAGTGTATTTTTAAAGGGCTGCTATACCAGAAAACAGAATACATGGAGACATTTAGATATGTGAGGATGAACAATTTAGTCAAAAGTTCTCCAAATGACTTCATCAAATGTATTTCACACATGGTGAGTTTAAATGTATTATGAGCATTTTGTCTTGAGTGGATATATGATATTATTTACTAAGTCTTCTTAAACTGCATATTACGGTTAGGTTATTTTTCCAGCATGCACATCCCTAAGTGTATGCTACAACGATACTAAAATTTAATGTTTAATGAATAATACAAATATGTTAAATATCTCTTGAAAGCAAGCAGTGAAGATAATTTTTAGTTAAAAGACTAAAATGCAACCACCTTTGATTTCTTAAAGGAATCAGAATCATTTCTTATTTATAAAGAAACAAAAGAAATTGAAATACATATAGTTTATGAAGGATAAATTTGTAGTGAGTTTTTAAACTGCTTAATTAAACAAGTAGAGATTTTAAAAGCAAATTAATGCAGTATATTTGCTTCACAATAGTCTTATTTTGGCAACAACGATTTCCTTCTCTGTGGAAAAAAAAATAACATTCAGACAAATTCCCCTGTCAGACTTATCTTGTGTAGCTTTTGTTGCAGCTTTAGCCTGAATACGTTTTATAAGTACTTCAAAAGAAACTCAGGGAAGCCAAAAGTGGCCTTTCTTTTTAGACATACGTACCCTACTCTTGAGTATTGGAATTGCATTTCATATCTGGTTTGGAACTCAGCTCTTGAGAGCCGAGCATAATCATCCTTAATCCATTTGACTGCTTGCTTATTACTTTGAAGAGAGGAAGAAAGGTGCCTCTATTGGGTTTACTCTTCAATCCATGCCTCTTTAAAGAGTGCAGGTGAATAATCTATATTTCAAAGAAAGATGACCTTTACTTGACTTAATGGAATCTTTCTTTCAATATCTGAAATGAGAAAGTGATTAAAGCTTTGGTTGATAGGCAAGATGTATTTTAGGAATAGATAAGCATAAAGGTCAGACACTGTCAGAAAGGATTTCAACTTTCCTTAATATTTAAGTACTTCATATAAGTCATGATTTATGCATTAATAGTATATCTTGTAAGTTACTTTAAAATCCCTGCATAATTTGTGTCATTCAAAATTGGTTTCTGACATCAGGTAAAGATATTGGGCAAGGCAGGTATATTTCTGCTGTTATTTTCATAGAGATGGATATATTCTGTTCTCAAAAGATCAAGTCATCTGACATACTGCTTTAGAGAATTTAAGACTATGCTTGATATATTTTTAAATTATAAGTAATCTCACTTTCTATAGCTAAGATTCTTTTTTTTGGCCTCATTATATAACATTTTTTTCTCAATGTCTTATTAAGAAAATAAATAAAATGTATTGAAAGCTTCAGTGGGTGTCAAATGTTTTGCAAGTTACTTTATGAGCATCTAAACATTGAAGCTGCACTTAGAGAAACATTTGACCTACCATGAAGATTTGTGGCAAGAATGGATTAATAACTTTAGAATCAGGAAGGTCAAATCATCACCATTTTATAGAAGAGGAGTCTGTGACAGAAAATTTAAACATCTTGTGCAAGGCCATGAAATAACAGCACTAGGTTCCAAAATGGGTCCCACTGTGAAGACTAAATACTTACCTATGAAGATGTGCTGCCATTTTTTTTTAATATTACTGATAGCCTATGCATATCTTTGTAACTTTCTGAGCAGAATGCTTTTGATCATTTTCAACATATTCCAACTATCATTGCAATATGTGAATTTTATTGATAATATATATCCTCCCAAATGCACCTAGTAACTATTATCTATACTTGATAGGTAAGTGCTTCATTGATTGTCAGCATGGTTATAGTATACAGTAGAATAAATATGAAATGACCTAATAAATATAAAACAATGTTTTATTTAAATTAAAGAAGAGTTCATACCCATGTTTTTCCTCAAGACATATTTAACAGAGGGCTAAGGAATTGCTATGAGAATTTCTTAAAGTTTTGATGATTAAAAACCAGAAAGAACAGCAAGAGTGAGAGAAACAGGGAGGTGGCTACAATTAAACAGAAGGACTATCTTGGGAGCTTAGCATGCGTTGCAATTGTCAAAACTTCAGTGATCTTTGTAAAACTTCTGTGACATTTGCATGCATATTCTAAGAGTAGTTATTGGTCACTCAATTATATTATAGAATTGGATTCTTTTCTTAGGGCCTGTGTAAAGTATAAGATATTAATATTGCTTTTTCCAGAGAGAATATTTTATATAAGAGCCAATGAAAACTATGTTAAAGAATAATATGTATGCACAATGTTATGTATCTACTTTATGTAAAGCATCACAGTACAAGTCATTTCCTTTCCTTTACTGCTTTTTCTTCTACTCATTTGTGTAGTATAGTAATCACTGGGCATAAAAGGAGAACTTTCCAAATGAAGACTTCATTATTGGGACTTCATTATAATAGGCTTACAAATAAAAATGTGAGGAAGCTGAAAAATAATTTAGATATTTTAAGTAATATTGGAAATTTTAGAAAAGACTGAAAAAATGAAACATAGAACATGTTCTTTAAGAAAGTGAACTCAAATATAAGACCTCCCCTATCAGTGTACTTGGAAAGGGACAGGGAGGAGATGAGGGAGGGAGGGTGGGATTGGGAGTGAAGGAGAGAGGGGGCTATGGCTGGGATACAAAGTAACTAACCTGTGATTAATATAAAAAATAAAAATTATAAATAAAATAAAATAAAATAAAGAGAAAAAAAGCCCAACCCAAGTGGAAGTTCAGTTTGTTCTCTGCTGCAGCTGATATCAAGGTATTCCCACCAAATAATCACGGAGGATCCTTCTGTGATCCATATAAATGCACAAGAGTACCTGCTCCTCTTTGTCTAGGCATCATGAAGTACAATCTCCTCATGTCATTTTCCTGTTCATGCCATTCATCCCCAGAAGATCGTGATGATTAAGTAATTAAAATTAATTTATAATGCCTAAATGTTAAGCCCCAAGCAGCATATAAATCATTTTACTGAATGCTTTATGGGTGCATCAACAATTCTGCAAACTAGAATTCACACTCATCAATAAAGCTGCACCATTTACCTGAATATTTCTTAAAGTTTCTGACTAATTTAGCTATCCCATGTAAAATGTAGCTTCTTAGAAAGCCTCTGGGTTTGTAAGAACTAGCTTTTGGTTTTATAAAAATCTCAAATCACTTAGGCTCTATTGGGTGTCTTTCTTTTTCTCATTTCCACATTCAGATTGTTACTCTTCACTATGCAAAATAATCCAGCCATGACTGAGGAATACATCTTGTACACATGATTCTGAATGAATCATGACTCTAACTTAGTTACATGGAACTTCAGAAATACAGAAACTTATCTCACCATTAAAAAATACAGCTTATTTTTGTACTCATATGTCATTAATTTTCTTGTCATTGATAATAAATTACAGGATGTTGCGTGGTGGGTGTCTACTTTTAGGAATGGCTAAACCAAAATCCATCATTTGTTTCCAACCTTTTAATAGACCATAACTTTCCTAAAAGCCTGGCTGGCAAAACCTTTCCCCCTCATTCTGGTTCTGTTGCTCTCCTTGTGTGGTTCTCATCCTCTCCAGTTTTATTCTCACTTCACTAACTGCCCCCTTTCATTCAACAATACAATCTTGGATAATTTTACAACCTACCTAACTTCTCCTTCATCATATACTCGTTATACCCATGGGAAACTTCAAAGCTCTAACTATCTACTGATTTCCAAGTTGTATAGGCCAATGTATTTATTGTTGTCACAATTGGGCCATTATTTGTACTTGACATCTATTAATATTTCTCTTGCCAAGCCAATTACTTGTGCTTCAACAAGAATCTAAATGTCTAAGTCTTTCTGATGGAGTGTTCAAAGTTCATATTATAGCTTCATACATAGGGTAGAACCATTTCTCTTTCTGTACTGACAACAGAAGAAAAATATCAATATATAACTTAGCATCACTTTTTTCTATTTTTCCTGTATTCCTGTACATTACTTATCAATACGATTGTACTCTCTGTGCTTTTATCTAAGGTAACCCATATACTTATAGGTAATATCATAATTTTTCTATCCAGTCAATGCTGGAATAATATCTGCTTTTCTATATTAATTTCATTGCTCTTACCTAAAGTGAATTATGCAATAAAAATATCTTGAACTTTAAGACAAGCCACACTAAACAGACTCAGCACACACACACACACACACACACACACACACTCATATATACTCACATATATTGTAACAATAATAATAAAAAGAAGTCACCAATAGGAGGAGTGCAAAGGATCATACCTGAGTTTGCCTGGAAGACGGTGAAAAGAGAAATGATGTAATCATACTTTTAAATTTTAAATTAATAATTTAAAGATACAGAATAAAGAGAATTTAACAAAATGTTCTCTTGAGATCTGTGCTGTGCAGATACTACACTCATATGTTGTGGTCTCCTTTATAATAACAATGTTCTTTGCTGTGCTTTTATTCAGAGTAGCAAGCCCTTCATAACACTCTGTTTTCTCCCTGGCTCAAACTCACTCCATTCACTTTTGTCTTTAGCACTCCATATTGTTTTCAAAGTCAAATTGGCCTTGATTGCTATACATATTGTAACTTCACAGATCCCTCTACACCAATGTAGTGATACAACCGACAGAATGAGCTCTTTGCCCTTTGTCATTGTGTTAATTAGGCTTTCTTGCTATGATGAGAAATCATGACCAAAGCAACTTGGAGAGTAAAGGATTTATTTCACTTATATATGTCCAAATCATAGTTCATCAACAGAAACTCAAGAGGGCAGGAACCTGAAGGCAAGCACTGATGCAGAGGCCCTGAAGAAGTATTGCTTAATCATTTTCTTATCATGGCTGGCCCAGTCTGCTTTTTTGATAGAACACATGACCACAAGCCCAAAGATGACAACATTCTACAATGAATTGAACACTCCTGTATTAATCACTAATTTAAAAATCCCTACGAAAGGATCTTATGGCTGCATTTTCTCAATTAAGGTTGAGACTATACTCCAACCCAGGACCACTGTGTTGAACCCATGGTGGCTAAGTCTCCAATTGGGCATCCTAGTAGGGGGAACACAGACTGTCACTGACAGAAACTCAGTGGCTGGCTCTTTGATCACCTCCCCCTGAAAGGGGAGGAGCCTTGCCAAGCCACAGAGGAAGACAATGCAGCCAGTCCCAAAGAGACCTGATAGGCTAGATTCAGAAGGAAAGGGAGAAGGACCTCCCTTATCACTTGACTTGGAGAGGGGCCAGTCCTGATGATACCTGAAAAGTAGGATTAGATGGAAGGGGATGAAGACCTCCCCTTTCAGTGGACTTAGAGAGTCCCTCTCCTTATGAGGGAGAGAGGGTGGGATTTGGAAGGAATGAGGGAGGGGGCTGCAGGCTGGGATACAAAGTAAATAACTTGCAATTAATATAAAAAATAAAAATTATAAAAAAATGTTTAAATAAATAAAAAATGTTCGCCTTTCATATACCTCTAATTTGTGTCAAATTGACATAATACTAGACAGCCATACTGAACCATACTTACAGTCTTTTCTTTTAAAAGGGAAATCTAGAAAACAGGGAACAACCTAGGAACCTGCCACAGAGGGCCTCTGAAAGCCAAAAGAAGAAAACAGGAAACAACCTAGGAACCTGCCACAGAGGGCCTCTGAAAGCCTCTGCCCTGCAGACTATCAAAGCAAATGCTGAGCCTGATGGCCAACTGTCAGGCAGAGTGAATGGAATTTTAGGTAAGAAGTGGGAAATAGCAAGAGCTGGACAGGACAGGAACTCCACAAGGAGAGCAACAAAACAAGAAAATTTGAACACAGGCAACTTCCCAGAGACTCATACTCCAACCAAGGACTATTCATGGAGATAACCTAGAACCCCTGCACATGGCAGTTCAGTGTCCAAGTGGGTTACATAGTAATGTGAAGAGGGACGGCCTCTGACATAATCTGATTGGCCTGCTCTTTGATCACCTCCCCCTGAGGGTGGAGCAGCCTTACCAGGCCACAGAAGATGACAATGCAGCCACTTCTGATGAGAACTGATAGACTAAGATCAGAAAGAAGGAGAGGAAGACCTCCCCTATCAGTGGACTTGGGGAGGGGCATGCATGAAGAAGGGGGAGGGAGGGTGGGATCGGGAGGGAAGGAGGGAGGGGCTTATGGGGGACACAAAATGAATAAAGTGTAATTAATAAAAGTTAAATAAAAAAAGAAAAAAATCATTATGAGATAACCTCTTAAAAAACGGGGAAATCTTCTTTCCTTTACCTCCTAAATCTTGACTGCTTCTAGTTCATTCCAAATTCTTCCATAATTCTGAATTTTGACTCTATGTTAGTGACATGGAAATTTTATTTTTGTACTTTGGAAACCCAAAGGGACTAGTCTTACTTTTAAAAAGATACAGCCCAACTTTATGCCCATATGACTTTATTTTTTTTGTGTAATTGATCATAAAATTCAGGCTGTTGCTTGGTGGAAGTCTCCAAGTGAAGAATAACTAACCTAGTCAATTCCGTGTTGAGATTGTTTACCATGAATAGCAGACATGCAGGAACTGTTTTTTTTTGTTTTTTTTTTTTTTGTTTTGTTTTGTTTTTTGGTTTTTTTTTTTTTTTTTTTTTTTTTGGTAAGACCGTGTTGGTAATTGTTGTTGTTTTTTTTTTTTATTGTTTGTTATTATTATTTACATTTTATCAACTCTGCATCCCAGTTGCATCCCGCTCCCCCATTCCCTCCCAATTCCACCCTCCCTCCCTCAGCTTCTCCTTGCCCTTTCCAGGTCCACGGACTGGAGAGCTGGAGAGGACCTTCTCCCCTTTCGTCTGGCCCTGTTTTATCAGGTATCTAAAGGAACTATTTGTAATCTCAGTCAAATTACTTAAATAGCTACAATGTGCTACTAAAAATTGAACATGGAGGAAAAATTACTTAATCTTTGAGTCCTTTGTTGGTTAATTATTGTTAGTTGACTTTTGGGGCTTCTTTGAGATTTATCATCCATAATACACGGCTAAGGGACAGAATGTATCATTTTTACAAGTGATGAAGTCAGACTTTGGCTTTTTTCCAAGTTTTAAGAATAAATTATGTCTTCTTCATGTTATTCAAAGAAAACCCTTCCCCGTGATCTCTTGATTCTACCTCTTCTTTTCAATATTTTGCATCGTAATTAATTCAGATTCCCTAAAAGACTTCTTTTCGTTTCTTTTTTCCAATTCTAAAGTAATTCACACTGGGCATCTTCAGCAGAAAGCACATACCAATTCTTCATCTTTAGTAATAGCATGCATTAACTCTAATATTATATCATACAGATATTTCATTCTCAGTGTTCTTCATTGCTATTCAGCCAGTCACTCCATGTAGAATTCTACATTGGCTCTCTTGGCTTTACTAACCCACGGAACAATCACATCTAATTAAATTTCAAGTTTTATCAATGTCTTCCATTCCTTACATCTATACTCCTCATTTTTTTTAATTTTTTTTATTTAACTTTTATTAATTACACTTTATTCCTTTTGTATCCCCCATAAGCCCCTCCCTCCTCCCCTCCCGGTCCCACCCTCCCCTCCTTTCTGCATGCATGCCTCTCCCCAAGTCCACTGATAGGGGAGGTCCTCCTCTCCTTCTTTCTGATCTTTTTTTTTTTTTTTTTTTTTTTTTTTTTTTTTTTTTTACTTTTAGCTATTCCTTTGATTCAAGTCTTGATGATTCACTTCCAGAACATGTGAAGGGTTACCCACAGTGTCACTGAAAACTATACCATCTTTATCATACTGTGTCAATCCAAGGTGTCACTGATATTTAAAAACTAGGTTCTCCTTCTCAGCAAAACATATTATGTCTCTCCTCATTATACAATAGTCCTCTACCTTTCCACTCAAGCTTTTAAAACATTTTATTCCTAAAAGCCACAGTGTGGCATCATATCCCATAATATCTACAAATTAACATTTTACAAGTGGTAAGGAAAATGTTTCTGTGCCCCATGGGCATTCTGTGCTTGCCTATCTGATGCCTCATTTAGAGTTGCTTAGTACACAGCATTCATCCTTAATCATCTTTCTTACAGTCATATGAAGAGCTCAAATATTTGTTCGTGAATTAATGGAAAGTTAATTTTTTGATGACAAATGAAATACTACAATTTTAAGATGAGCTTCACATATTTAGATTTTGCGTCTTATTTCTGCTAGTGAGAGAGTGACAATTACAGTGATAGAGGTCTCCTCTAGTCTTACTTGATTTTTTTTTTTGCTGTCAAAATTTTGATTCCTTGTTTATGTACTAAATTGTTCCTTCTTATATAGGTTTCCTTTTTAATAATGTTTTATAACCTTTTTCATCCCTATCACAACTATTAGAAGGATATTTAGAATGATTTGCTTGGTTAGACCCATAGTATTTGTGTCACTTTTGAGAAAAATTAAAAATAAATAAAAGTTCCATGTGAAATCATGGCATTGAGAACAAGCTGGCTGAGAGAGGAGCTTTTTGATGGATGGATATATTTAAATTACATTGCATGGACTACTTTAATAATTAATAAGTTACAATACAAAGATTTGTCAGATAAATATAGAAATCGCTTAATATTTAAATTCACTACTTCTGTACAAGGTTTTTTGTTTTTGTTTTTGTTTTTCTAGGTTCTTTCTTTTTATTCAAAGAATTGAAACAAAAGTTTAGAGTTTCAGGGTAGCAAAGAAAGTTTATTCAAAGCAAAAAGAATAGATCATTTATGTGTCAAGAGTGACAGTGCTTCACATGATTAAGAAATGAATGAATCAATAAATTAGTCAATTATTACTTAGTTGATATGTTCTAGGTATCTGAATAGAAAAGGGTCATTTTCATTGGTTGTTAACTTATATCCATCATTAAGAAGAATTATATATACAACTTGATTCATATAGGTCTTAGGTTAACCACAGGTTGCTAAGTGGATTGTTTGGAGAAGGTGTATGTTCATAATATGTGCTGAAAGGATTTCTGGAGGCCAAGTGCATTCTTGGAAAGGTGGTGTGCAAAGCTCAGCAGAATGCAAAATTGCTGGTTTTTTTTTTTTTTTTTTTTTTTTTTTTTTTTTTTTTTTGCGTTTGCCATTCTCAACTCTGTGCATTACAAGTTCAGGAATAAAGACTTCTGTTTCTTCTCTGCACACAACTATTAGAATCCTTTACCCACAGTACCCTGCTTGGAAAGAAACCTTTGCTAATAGTAAGACGGAAACAGAACAAAGAAGAAACATTAAGCAAATGCAGAACTATTTATAGTATATATATGGGTAGTATGTTAAAAACAATAATATATAAAATTAAGTTCTTTACGAGTGATCTGGCGTGATATAAACCCGAATGCGTGTGTGTGTGCATACTTGTGTACACAAATTAGATATGATTTTTTTCTAATTTATGTGGTTTATTTTAATATTTGGGGGGATTTCACATTTAGATCCAAAAAATAAATATGTAGATACTTCTCATATGCCTGCTTTGAAATTCGATTTACCATACATTAATTGTGCAAATATATATGAATAGTGCGGTAGTTATGCCTACCCACTTACTTTTATTTTTTTCTTTTCCTAAACTTCGGCTGCATTTATACATGGATTACAGGTGAAATCCTCAGTTTCCAGTATAAAATGTCCCACCTGCCCAATTTTTGTTAACACATAAAAATCCCTGCAGGAATTTGAATAGGTCTTCCTGGAGGGCATAGAGATTTTCATCGCAGCTTAATTGTAATGACGGGGTAAGATGCAACTGGAGCACATGTAAAACCCGTAGTAGACAGCGAGAAGACATAAAGTGTCTGTCGAGGAAGAGATGGCCTCATGGTTGAAATTTCAATCTAGAGAAAGGAACTGACTTTTTTTTCAGTTTCTTTTAACTATATTTGCCTTCTAATGTTGGCAAATATAATCATTATTAATGCATTGTGGAAAATCTTCATATTAGCAGATTACACAAACATTCTTCAGAAAACAACAACACAGAACTTCTGGGTCCCCGATACTTTTGTTCTGAAGAAACTCATAAGTAATTCTTTAAAAAAAATAATGGCAAATTAAATTCAGTTGAGTTAATGATGTTGACATTAATGAATCTGCTGAGTTAATGAGTTACAGCTTATTGTCTCTGGAAATAAATTGTCTCTGTTATATAAAACCAGTTAAGGGAGCCTGAGAAGAACATAGAGACATACATGTGACATGTGAGGAAATCACCTCTGTAAAGAAAAAGGCAAGTACTAACATACTAACATTATAATAATAGAGAGGGCTCAACAATTACTTTGTTACTTGATGAAAGATGAGAACACAAAAGCAAATTCAGTCTTAAAAAAATAGTGCTGTAGCAGGAAAGAAGTTGAGAGAATCTGTATCTTTTATAAAGACATGGAAAGAAAAGTAGAGATAAAATTAGAAATTTTACATAAATGAAAATAAAGACAATGCAGCCACTCCCGATGAGACGTAATTGACTAGGATCAGAAGGAAGGAAAAGAAGTCCTCCCCTATCAGTGGACTTGGGGAGGGGCATGCATGCAGAGAGTGGAGGAAGGGAGGGATTGGGAGGGGAGGAGGGAGGGGACCACAGGGGGGATAGAAAGAGAATCAAGTGTAATTCTCAGCACAGTCATCCACTAAAATGAGTACACTGCTCTGAGGTGATCTGAAAACTATTTACTTACTTATTTATTTATTACAATTTGTTCACTTTATATCCTGGCTGTTGCCCCGTCCCTTGTCCCCTCCCAATTCCACTTTCCCTCCCTCTTGTCCCCTATGCCCCTCCCCTAGTCCACTGATAAGGGAGGTTCTCCTCCCCTACTATCTGACCATAGCCAATCAGGTCTATTAAGGACTGGCTACATTGTCTTCCTCTATGTCTTGTTAAGGCTGCTTCCCCCACAGGGGGAGGTGATCAAAGAGTAAGCCACTGAGTTCATGTCAGAGACAGGCCCTGTTCCCATTACTAGAGCACCCATGTAGAGGCTGAGTCTATGGACTACATCTGAGCAGAGGTTTTAGGTTCTCTCCAAAATGAATCTTAGGACACAATCAATGCCAATGCTGGGAAACAGATACCAAACAGATAAGACACTTGAATGCAGGAATAGGAAGAGAGATCCATACTATTTCAGTGAACATTTTTTCCATTAATCTAAACAAGTACAGTAATAAAAGAAAATAACTATAATCTAATTTCATATGTCTAGAGTCAGAAATTTAAAAGCAAAAAGCATAAGCAAATTTAAAAATAAATTCAGTTAAAACCTATTTTCATGAAGATATGCACGAAAGGAAATGACAAGTAAATAAATACATATCTCTGAGTAATTTATATTTCCCTCTGTTTTTTTCCTTTGAATTACCTTCCCTCCATCCTTCCCAGTCAAAATTACAAAGATGCACAATTAGCTAAAGTGCAGAGAATAAGTGGCCATGGAGTACCCAACCACATTTTTTGTGTCTACATCATAATGCATACCACTGAGGCTCTAAGAAAATTATCAAACAGAACACGAAAGGCTTTCCAGAGCTAGATGACTAGAATGTATGTGGTGAAGGAATCTCTTCTAGGCTTACTCATGAAGTTTCAACAACATGCTTACTTAAACAAATTTAATCAAGGACACTGTGACGCTGCATGCCAACAAAAAATAAAGGAAATCTCACAAGATTCCATTCCTATATGAAGAGCTTAAGCAGTTCCCAACTGCTGAAAGAAAACTTGGTTTCCTTCAGAGAAGACTCCCCGGACGGATACCCAGAAATACCATTTACATATGAGCAACAATAAAAGGGATCAATGTTAGTAACAAACTGTATAAAACCACAAAAATATTTATTAAATATGTGCATTTGTGTTTTTTCAGAAATTGAAGCAATGAGAGCATAGAGAAATTAAAAATCAAGAAACAGAAGACATGAGTGAAAAATTCTAAGAGAAGTAAAGTAATAACTCAGCATGTAAGAGGTTATTAGGATTTATATAAGAAAATTAAAATTTTATTTTTTTTATGTTTCCAAGAAACTGTCTCTGACTTGAACTGATTGGCCTGCTCTTTAATTACCTTCCCCTGAGGGGGAGCAGCCTTACCAGGCCACAGAAGAAGACAATGCAGCCACTCCTGATGAGACGTAATTGACTAGGATCAGAAGGAAGGAAAAGAAGTCCTCCCCTCTCAGTGAACTTGGGGAGGGGCATGCATGCAGAGGGTGGAGGAAGGGAGGGATTGGGACTGGAGGAGGGAGAGAACCACAGGGGGGATACAAAGTGAATAAAGTGTAATTAATAAAGAAAAAATCTAGAAAAAAAATTGGAAACAGTTTTTTTTTTTAACTTCTTGAGTTCTTTATAAATTCTTGATATTAGTCCTCTTTCAGAGATAGAATTGGTGAGGATCCTTTCCCATTCTGTAGGTAGTCGTTTTGTTTTGATGACAGTGTCCTTTGCTTTACAGAAGCTTTTCAGTTCTTGAGGTTCTATTTATTGATTGTTGATCTTAGAGCCTGTGCTGTTGGTGTTCTGTTCAGGAAGTTGTCTCCTATGCCAATGAGTTCAAGGAATTTCTCCACTTTTTTTTCTAAAAGAATTAGTATGTCTGGTTTTCTGTTGAGATCTTTGATCTACTTGGACTTTATTTTTGTATAGGATGATAAGTATGGATCTATTGTATTTTTAACATTTAGACATCTAGTTAGGCCAGCAACATTTGCTGAAGATGTTATGGTTTTCTTTTGTATGGTTTTGGCTTTTTTTTTTTTTAACTATAGTTGTGTGATTTTATTTCTGAGTCTTTGATTCAATTCCACTTATCTACCAGTCTGTTTCTATACCAGTATCATGCCTTTTTTTCATTTTTTTATTAATTACAATTGATTCACTTTGTATTCCAGCTGTAGCTACCTCCCTCTTCACCTCCCAATTCCACTCTCTGTCCCTCTTCTCCTCCCTTGCCCCTCCCCCAGTCCACTGATCCTAGTTTATCAAGTTTCATCAGGACTGGCTGCACTGTCTTCCTCTGTGGCCTGGTAATGCTGTTTCCACCTCAGGGGAAGGTGATCAAAGAGCCATCCACTGAGTTCATGTCACAAACATCCCCTGTTCCTCTTACTAGCAAGCCCGATTTTTATTACTGTTGCTCTATAGTACAGCTTGAGATCAGGGATGGAGATACCTCTAGAAGATCTTTTATTGTACAGGGTTATTTTAACTATTCTGGGGTTTTTTGCTTTTCCACATGAAATTGAGAATTGTTCTTTCAAGTTCTGTAAAAAAATGTGCTAGCAGTTTGATGAGAATTGCATTGAATCTGTAGATTGCTTTTGGTAGGATGAGCATTTTCACTGTTAATCTTATCAATCCATGAGGATAGGAGATCTTTCCATCTTCTAATACCTTCTTCAATTTCTTTCTTCAGAGACTTGGAGGGTTTTTTTGTGTTTGTTTTGTTTTTGTTTTCATATAGGTCTTTCATTTGCTTGCTGAAATGAAACACCAACAATCCAATTACTCCAATTAACAAAATGGGTACAGAGTTAAACAGAGAATTCACAACAGAGGAATATCGAAAGGAAGAGAAACTATTAATAAAGCGTTCAGTGCCTTTAGTCATCAGTGAAATACAAATCAAAACGACCCTGAGATTTCACCTTACACCCATCAGAATGGCTAAGAACAAAAGCTCAAGTAACAACACATGCTGGAGAGGATGTGGAGAAAGTGGAACTCTACTCCATTGATGGTGGGAATGTAAACTTATACAACCACTTTGGTAATCAATTTTGTGCTTTCTCAGAAAATTAGAAATAGTGCTATATCAATATCCACTTATACAATTCCTAGACATATATCTGAAATATGCTCCACCATACAACAGGACTTTTGCTCAACTATGTTTACAGTAGCTTTATTCATAATAGCCATATCTAGAAACAACCTAGATGTCGCTCAACTCAGGAATCGATATATTCTTATACATTTATACAATGAAATACTACTCAGCTATTAAAAACAAAGAAATAATGAAATTTGCAGGCAAATGGTGGGAACTAGAAAATATCATCCTTTGTGAGGTATCCCAGAAGCAGAAGACACATATGGTATATACTCACTTATATGTGGATATTGGCCATGTAATACAGGATAAACATACTAGAATCTATAGACTTAACAAGAAAGACCCTAGGAAGATGCTTCATCCTCATTCAGAAGGGTCAACAGAGGGCCTCTGAAAGACTCTACCCAACAGGTTATAGAAGAAGATACTGAGACCCATAGGAAAACTTTGGCCACAGTGTAAGGAATGTTATGAAAGCAGGGGAAGATGGAAAGCCCTGGAATGTGAAAGGAGCTCCACAAAGAAATCAATAGGCCAGTGGATTAGTGGAGGGTCATAGGGGAAGAAGAGGGGGGGAAGCTAGGACAGAGAGGAGATGAGAGAGGGCCTTACAGCTGGGATACAAAGTGAATAGAGTATAGTAAGTAATAATAAACAATTTTAAAAAAGAAAAAAAGTAAATTAAAAAATCAATTTTTATAAAATATATTCTGAATATGGTTCCTGACTCTCCAACTTCTATCAGATCCTTCCTACCTGCCCATGCACACCCAAATCCACTTTTTCTTGTTTTTCTCATTATAAAACAAACAGGGATCTTTAAAAAGAAGATGTAAAGAGATAAAATAAAATAAAAAACTATAAAACCTGAATAGGGCAAGAAAAATCTCAAGAAACACAGACAGAGATTAGTATTTGTGGATTGGGAAGTGCAGGTAATGGCAGAAATTACATATGAATAAAAAAATCAGAAATCCACTATATAAACTGAAGACCATCTGTTCTTACTTGTATGGTAAAAGAAAAAGAAAGAAAGAAATTAAGAAAAAGAAGAAAGAAAGAAAGAAAGAAAGAAAGAAAGAAAGAAAGAAAGAAATTAAGAAAGAAGAAAATGCCAAGAAAACTTATTATTACTCAAAGAATAATCCAAAAATCATATTGAGTTTTTTGTTTGTTTGTTTGTTTTTTATGTTGGACATCCACTGTTGGGCATGAGGTATGACCTTAACAGTAGTTTGTATGCCAAGAGAGGATTTTGAGGAAAACTAAATTTTTATTTATAAGTCCTTACACTTGAAGAGGGCTTCTGGGTTATGGACACAGTCCTGTGGGCATTTCCAACTCTCAACACTGAGACCCCATGAGTCTCTCTGTGTTGATATATGCATCAGCACTGCTATGTTTTAAAGGTCTTGTTTACTTCATGTACTCAATCCTTCTCTGGCTCTTAAAATCTTCCCACCTCCTTTTCCACAGGGTACCCTCAGGAAAAGTATGGATTGAAAAAATCCCACTTAGGGCACAGTGTTACAAGTTTTCTTACTCTCCGAGCAGAGTGAAGCTGTGGGTCTCTGTGGTATTTCTATCTATTGAATGAGGAAGCTTTTCTAAGGATAACCAGGTAAGACACTGATCTATGAGTGTGGTAGAATGTCAGCAGGAGTCGTTTTATTGTTATGTTCCTTTAGAAGAGCTATAGTGTTGAGTTTTCTCTTAGTTTCCTGGTCTATGCAGTCTTAGGTTCTCGGCTACCTGAACAGTGTCAGGGAAGGACTCTATCTCATGGGTGGGCTTTAAATCTAATCAGATGTTGGTTTATTAATCCCACAAGCTTTATGCCACTAATGCACTAGCAGGTTGTTTTGAGATCATAGGGATTGTAGGGTTGGTACTGACATTTGTCCTTTGGTAGCAATGAAGATTAACCTCTAGGATCCTGATCACTAGTAAGTAGGCGTGAAAGTTCTAGGTAGACACCAGTTTGGCTTCATCATGTCTAATAAGTTGTGTTGGTGTTGTCTTTAGTAATAGGGCCTTACAGTCAGTTTGCAGAGAACAATCAATAGCTTTAGCAGCAGAGAAAGGAGTTGTTTGGTTGTTTCCTGTAGGCACCTTGGTGAACAACTCAATTTTATGTAACCTATTCCCTCAACTGCAGGCTTCATTTGGTGACCATTTGGTTTCCATTCCTCCCATTATGTGGTGATTCCATTTAGGTTGCTTTCTTGTATGTGCATATTTTAGGAAGCCCCTACCATATTAGATTTCCTTATATCTCCTCATATGACCTTTAAGTTTAGTTGTCCCTCCAAATATTTCCTTCCCTATCATCCTCTTCCCTCCTCTTCTCTATTTTCATTTTAACAAAATACATTTCTTATATATCAAGCTGATAAAAATTAAAAACAGGAATCTTCCATGCTGTTACAAATTTTAGGAAAAAAAAAAGGCTCTCAGTCTTCTTGTGAGAACAGAAGGTATATAGCATATCCTTCCAGTCTAGAATAGAATCAAGAACTTTCTAGCAAATGTAAGTGTTCATTAAGGTTTTGGCCAAATGATACTATAGCTTTATACTTAGGAGTACTTAAAGAAAAGTTAAAAATTAAAAATTTAGTAAGCTAAATGCTCTAAATTTATTCAACTTGCAAAATATTGAAAACTACACAAAATGGGTTTAAACTGTATAAAAGAGAAATTACAGGATGGGGGTCTACCACAGATGTCCTCTAAAAGACCTCACCCAGCAGGGGATGGAAGTACATGTAGAGGCTCACAGCCAAACTTTGGACAGAGAAGATGGAGTCTTACATAAGAAAGGGGACCTGGAAGGGACAGGAGCTCCACAAGGAGACCAACATAGCCAAAAATTGCTGTGCCCAGGAGGGACTGCAGAGACTGTTGCTTCAACCAAAGACCATGCGTAGACAGCAGCTAGACCCTCTGCTCAGATGTAGCCCATAGACAGGTCAGTCTCCATGTGGGTCTTTTAGTAAGGGGAGAAGAGATTGTGTCTAACATGAACTCGGTTGCCTGTTCCTTGTTCTTTTCTCCCGGGTGGGACGACCTAGCCAGCCCATGGAGGAAGAGGATCCAGGCATGTGATGTGATAGGCTAGGGTCAGACATTAGAGGAGGAGAACGTCCCCTATCAGTGGGCTCGGGGAGAGAGATAAGGGAGGAAGAGGGAGAGAGGGTGAGACCTGGAGGAGGTAGAGGAGGAGGCTACAACAGGGATTCAAAGTGAATACACTGTAAATAATAATAACAACAACAGTAAGAAAAAGTTTTAGCATTTAATATCATAAAATGTAAACCCTAACAAAATTTCCATAAACTGATGTGAAATCCTTTCTTAGGAATGTAGCACGTGGGAATGAACAAAGCAAGGGAATGGACTGGGTGGGCGTCTGTTTATTGAGTAGAGAATGAGGCAGTGCGGTCTGCTGAACTGAGAATGAGGCAGTACGGTCTGCTGAACTTTGATGTGTAATGTTGTGTGTGGCATAGAACATTTGAACCAAGGCCTTCCGTGGTGCTGTTAATTTTGGTCAGTAAGTTAAAATCTCATTAGTTGTACTGATCTCATGATTACTATTTTTCCCATTGTAACTTATAACTAATTTACACACGAGTACATTGAAAATATGTACATATCCCCATAAGGATCCTCTAGCTGGATAAATCTTTTAGTGCTTCTGACCTGAATCGATGTTTTCTGTTTTGTTGTAAAAATTTAATTAACTCCCTAATTTATTATATATTTTAATTGAAATTACATTAATACAATCAATTCGTTATTAATTTGGCTAATATTTAGATGCATGATTTTATTTCTAATAATAACTCATAAAGTGTTTACCAATGCAAACATACATTTTTAGGTTGACACATATTGACACTCAACTTGTTTTTTCTGTTGTTTTGTGCAGTTGCTCTACCTTTGAGATAGATTTCCACAATTACAATTATATACTCATTTTCTAGTACATCAAGATATTTGTTTCATATATAATAACATATAATAAAAATGTGCTTCACTATGATATTTGTATGCACACAAAATTTGTACTTTGTTCATAGTCACTCTTCCATATCTGTCACTTAACCTGCTTGTCTCATTTTCTTAACTTCCCTGGACTGTTTCATTGAGTGTTAGTGATATTTAGTGGATGCACTGATGATCACCTGTTTTCGATTTCACTTGGCTCTAGGAAATAATAGTAAGCACATATTTTCTCTTAGAGTCCCTACAAATAAGGGAGGTTGCTGGGCCTGTGGGGTTACTTCTGATTTCTCATGATATTTCTGAGCTATGTATTCGTCCTGAAGTAAACACAAGAGGTATGAATAACAAAAAGGTGGAATGAGGAGGGCAAATGAAAAGTGATGCACTCTCTAGGTCCAATTTCTTGTCTAACTCACACTATGAATCATCATTAAATATCCTATAACAAGACTGGACAGAAAAGCTTAAAAGACATAAAAATAATGAGCTATTCAATGCTAAAAATAGAAAAATTATTCATATTGAAGGTGGACAGTTTTAAATTAAAATCAGTCAATGCTGTTTATATAAATTGCTGAAAGAACAACAGAAGTCAGTATGGCTATATAGTATAAGTAAAGAAAAATAGAAAAACCAATAAGCTTTACATTTTCTCTGTAATTATGGACAAACACGATATTATCTTTATGCTGAAGCCTATAATTAAAATTTTAAATATTTTTATTCTGTCTCTCTAAATATGCATATGTTCATTGAAAAGACAAGAAAGCAATAATAAAGCAATAAAAATTTAAAAAACAGTATATTTTTTAATATTTGGCAAAAATTTTGATGATTAATCCCAGTAATCCTCATGTTGTATCATTATCCTTATGAAATACATCTCATATATTATAACTTATGGAATATATATTTTATATATCACACAGACATAAGAAATACTAAAAATACACTAGAAGTAATAGTTGTGTAACTTTTAGGATAATGCATGTCAGACATAAACATTTCTTTCCAGTCACATTTTCATCAGATAGAAGATCCATTCTAGACTTTTGTCCATATCTGGGAACAGACTAAGGAAGCTTTGTTAGATCCATAAATATTTTTGATCTCTAGTGTTAGCTTTATATCCAATAATTTGTGCCAATAAGTCCATGAAAAGCTCTTCCAGAGCTCTACAAAACAGCATACCAGCACAATAGTATACTCTGGACCAAACATGAAAATACACCTATGCAATCTCAAAGTTATGATTGTACAACAAATGCCTAAATAATGACTACACTAGTTACTGTGCCAATAAGGATAGAGTAATTTTCACAAGACCACATGTCTAGATGAAGAAGGACAATTTATAGTTGGTGAGAGGAAAAATCATGTTATTCCAATATCCAGCTCTCTGATAGATTATTTAACTCCAAATGGTCAGCCATAAACACATGTACATAATAAGAATAGTACTGGACTCACTAGGTCATATACACATGTATATTACACATATTTAGCAGTAATAGATGAAAAAGACATGGTTTGAAAGGGTTAACATGCTTGTGTGTATCCTTAGTGTGTTCTTATATGTTTGTCCTTCCCTCTTAACCTGTTAGTATTCACTCACAGTATTTCCAAATGCATTTAACCTTCATCACCTCCCAAACGGCCACACTTCTGCAGCACATTGTTGTTGATTAATTCTCAACTCCTTAATTTTTCACAATGGTGATTAAAGTTCAGTGTAAGCTTCAGAACAGAAAATACGCACAGCAGAAGGAAACAGCTGGATAGAGCTTCATTAGCCACATGAGGACTCTTTAGCATCAGAAGATGTAAAAGTATTAATAATTTCAATGAATAATATAAAATCCATGAGATTTATGTACAACAAACCTGTGAACACAGGCACACAGACTTAAGTAATGAAACAAAAATGAAGAGAAGAATCTTAATTTCAGCTTTTGACTGACAAATAGATGAAATAATATAGCCAATTAATTTACAGAAAACATATTAAATTTCATTTTCTTAAGAATCATCAATACATGAATAATCAACAGGATGAGGATGTTTGATGAGAAACAGAATATTTGCACATTCTCAAAAGACCTCTTTTCAAATTAGATACTAATTAAAAAGGAAGAGTAGTAATTATGAAGTGGATAAGATGTATAACATTTTAACTAACTGATCAAAATTAGTATCACCAACAAATAGTATGGGGACAACACAGGCCTCCATTCCATTCCCTGAAAAGAAATAATCAGAACTTCAGAAGGAACCAAGTAGATGACATATAACCTGAATCTAATCATGAGGAAACTTCAAGCAAATGTAAACTGAGGGGTTGTCTATACAATAACTGTCTTGTGTTCAAGGTTATTGAAGTGCAAAAGTCAAAGAAACCAAAAAAAAAAAAAATAGATTGAGGAACTCCTTCAGATAAAAGAACAGTGCAAAGGCAATCTAACTTTATTTTCTATGTAAACTTAGCTGCATGCTATAGTAAAATTTTGTGCAGAGAACATTATTTTTTTGCCATGGATAAATTCATAGCAAATCATGGGTTAGAATTAAGTATTAAGCTCTGCTGAAATGTACTAGATTAATATTAATGCTATTATAATCATATAATAAAATATTCTCATTCTTAGAAATTATAAATGAAGTAATTTTAAAGGACAAATATAAACAATATATTAAATACCTACTCATATGTTGCAGTAAATGTACAAATGACACATGCAGACATATATATGAATATATTCATATGGGAAATGAATCTGATAATTATTTCAAGCAAAATATTAAATACTGCTATTTTAGTTCTGAAAAACAAATACATAATGGATTTTAAAAATAATTTAATAATTCATTTCAATATTGGGGGACAACAGAAGTTACTTAAAATATGTGAAGTTAAAGATCATTTCTTTTCAAAACCAGAAAATTGATGGAAATGCTAGCTGTCTGAGAGAAAGGAAACACTGTGTTAATGATTTTCACTCAGTGCTGCTTCCTGCGTGTTATAATGCTTACCTACGGGCACTGGGCATGAACTGGTACAATAGTGGCATTGTGATTATAAGAAAAACCAATCACTGTCATAGGCTCTGAGGATGATTTCACAAGAGGGATTCCACACTTTGTACCCTAGACCTGATCAATGGCCCAGAGCTTAGAGATCATATGCTTTACAGGATAACTACTGTTGTTTTGCTGAACGCGTATGGAACCAATCTGTGTATTTTTATTTATTATCACGAATTTGTACTTTACTCAGAGAAGCTTCTTTTGCAGAAAGTAGTGGATAATATAGACCTTGATGCCTTATGGAAGAACTGAGCACACATATCAGCTTCAAATGAATCATCTCTATGAAATTTCCACCATCCAAGACCCAGGGAACTTTATGAAAGGTGAAGCAGATAGAAAGCTAGAGCTGATGAGTAGGGAGGAAAGTGGAGAAGTTATTCTGGAGACAACATGGCTATTGAAGGCATCAGACCATAGCAGCTGTGATAATCCATGTATGATCCACAGACCAAAAAACCCATGAAAATCCCAGAACGGAAGGGAAGAGGCCCACAGGGATTTGCTTCTTCTCTATTTGCTTTTGGTACTGATGGCTGTAAAGTAGGTGATTTCCTCTTTGTGCATGTGGCCACTTGTAGATTGTTCTTGGCTTAGGTGATAACCACACCTAAGCATACTTCTGCATATGAGCAGAAGTAACTGGAATTTGATGTTTATTATTAAGCAAAAATAAAATTAGGATATAAGACCTGGAGTCTCACAGCTCAAGAGCTCAGGATCGCGCCCTTCCCAGGAACACTCACAGACCACAACTAAATGTAAAAGCAAGAGGTTTATTCCAATCACGATAGGGTCACCCCTTTGAAGACAGGAAACAACCCCGAACATGCAAAGCACAGGGTTTTTATACCTCAAAATCAGACCACTTTTGCTCTATACATTGATTGGTCAGCAAGAATAGCATGAAGATAGTTTACAACTGGTTGTAGATAGTTGCAGCTGGTTGTAGATAGTTTACAACTGGTTGGTTATGGTTTTTCTCAGAACAGTTCACCCGGCCCTTCAAAAGCCATCTGCACCTGGCTTCAATTCAAATAATCACAGTTGTTTTTCTCATTCCCGGGTGGTCCCTCAAGGACAGGTAGTTCATAGCAAAATGGAATAAAGATCGTAGGGGTATTAGTGGGAGATAGTAGTAGATGGCTATTGCGTATATTCACAGAACTTCAAAGGATATAAAACATTAAAAAATAAAATCAGAAAATTATCCTGGACCATTAGAATAACTATTCAATATTGATGTAGAGCTTGAGATACAATACAGAATTTTTATTCTATACATTATATTTGAGGCTATACCAGAGCTATGGCAATATTAAAATAGTGTAATTATAACTGAGTATATATGATTAATTAATTAATGGAATCATTAATTAATGACTATATGTCATTAATTTCAATGACATCTAGCTCACATGCTGAGAAGATAGCTTCCTCAGTAAGGGTTTATATGATGGAAAGCCATTGTAGCCTCTTCAGTGAGTTCTAGGTTCACTGAAAAGTTTTGCCTCAAAAACCAGTGTAAGAGGGAGAAAGACGGAGATGGATACCAAGGTCGACCATTGGCCATGACAAGAATGTGTGTGCCCACATGCTTCTGTGTGCAAACATGCAGACACACATATACACACACAAGAAAATTAATTCAAAATTTTCAGTGAATTCAGATTTCTACTTTACCTGAGTTTACTTCTATATCTGAGAAAGGAACTGAAGAAAATTGAATAAAATAGAAGGCTCAGGAAAAATCACACAAATATGGCCACCTAATGTTTCTCAAGGTGCCAAAACATACACAGGAAAAAGAGTTTCTTAAGAAAGCACAATTGGTAAAATTGAATCTCAGCATGTAGAAGTCTGAAGGGAGATCTTATATATCAGCACAAAAATAAATTAAAAATTAGCCAAATACCTTTTTATAAAAATAAATTCTAAATCATCTAGAGGTGAACAGGGAAATATTTTCAAAATATAGTCACAGACAAGATTTAATGAAATAAAATTTACTATGTAATTAAAACAGTTGATAATAATATATGATTAAAAAGAAAATTTTTAGTGAGGAAACAAATCTGAAAAGTTAAGGGAAAGCATGTAGAAGAATTAAAAAACATTGACAACACTCCTAGCATCAGGAAAATACTAATTAATACTACATTGAGATTCCATATTTTCCTTATCATCCAAAAAAAAAATGTTGGTAACAATTTTCGGTGAAGATTGGGAAAAGGAACTGTTTTACACTCTGATAGGATCATCAGATTAGACAGCCACTACGGAAACCAGAATTGAGACTCTTTAACAAAACCAAGCACTTCACAAGGCAGTAAGGATCCTTTCTTCATTAGACCTGAGTCTATTCCTTTTTCACTGTCTTAGAGACATGAGAAATTTCCCACTAATTTAACAGCACACTTCAGGTCATCAGAAGGTGAAGTAAAACATAACTTAATTTGTAAGCACGCATACTACTTCTGTATTGAACTCATGGAGATCTGCCTGCTGCTACCTCCCAACTGAGGATCAAAGCTGTGTGCGAACATGCCAAGCTGTCTGCATTGTCCAACTTGGGGAAAGCTGTTGTTACAGAGACTTATATCCTCTGTTGCATGTCCCTCTTCCTTTGCTAATGAAATTAAAATCTTCTAAACTGTGTCAAATAGTTCACTGAGGAAATTGATCAATAAAGAATGGAGGTCAATTTCGATAAAAGTACTTTTGCTAAATTTTATTCCATTCACATCTTCACATATCGTTCCTATTGGGTACACCTCTTCTCTCAGGATCATGGTAAATCCAGAGAGGAAAAAGAATGTTAACCGTGGATCAAAATATGGGTCATAAACTAAACTCTGTTGGAAGCACTAGCAGGTTTCAGCTTAGTGAGGACTTCCAGAGGAATCCTAATACTCCAGACTACAGACAAAACTGTGCTGAGCAGCCATTGCACCATAAGCATGGTTTGTGCGTTCCGGAAACTTCTTATAATCTGTACTATGGATGGCTGAAGAGTTCTTTTCATCAACCTACCTCTGAGCACAGCTGAGTATCCCTGATAGAAACACGGAACCCGAGACACAGTCCTTGAATAAAGCAGGTCCAGTAACCTTGGAGCGATGTTCATCATATTGCAGTTCTACTGAGCTTCACATGTGCAGAAAATAGAAGACAGCAGGATACTCCATGGCTGCTGTAAAGTGACCTAAAATGGGGATAATCACCAGCAGAGAAGGCAGCAGAAACATGTTGAGGATTCTTAGAAGCAGCCTCAAACACTGTAGTGCAAGCGTGTATCAGAAAGGACATCATGCCTAAAAATCAGGGGTCAAAGCTGCTCTTCACGTCTGTTTCTGATAGCACATAACACTGCTTTGCACCGGTATGTATTTCTGTTTATTTCTGGTTTCAAATAAAAACTGGGAAGAGGACAGAACCTGTTTGGATAATATGGTTATGTAGGGTATTTAAATAGCATTGTTGTCTTTTTAACAAAGTGATTGCCAGTCAAACTAGAAAGACACACAAAACATACAATTATCTTCATTTGTTTTGTTTGTCTTTTCTTTACGTTGTAATTTTTGGGACAAGTTTTCCCCACCAGGAACTCAGGTAACTCAGTCCCTTATTGTCTCTCTAATGATGAGACTGCAGTGATTTGATATCAAGTTTTATAATCTGTCAATTCATTTGCAGTTCTTGCACACTAGTTTGGAGCTGCAGAGGGCATGTTTAGAAGCTCACATTCAAGATTTTAAAACATTGTATTTACTGTAAAACTAAAAACATACTTGGAAAAAAGCAAGGAATTTTAGAAAGTATAGCATAGAGAAGAGGAATTACTTTTGCTTGCTTTACATAGTGGTGGTTTATAGGAAGCATGCTGATTGTTTTAGGCATGCATATTCACTCACTGGATTTCCTCAACAGTCTCAGCCCAGCGTTGCCTGAATAGACCACATTACCGGGAAGAAAGGGAGACGGACAAGATATTGACATGCACTGGAGGAGCCCAAGTCTCCTTCCAGATCTGAGTTCTGGGTGAGGAAAGGGAACACACTGATTTTCATGCAGATGGCGTTCTTAACTCCACATAACAAGAAGTACTTAGCTCACACAGACTAAAATCCCAGCGAACATCACTAAACCTTAGCACAACTTCCAGAATGACAATGACTTTAGGCACAGAGTCAACAGCATATCTTTATGATAGAAGTCTTCTCTCACTTTACGCCCAGCTTGTAAAAATTTGTGACAAAGGTGAACTAAGGGATGAGAAATAAAAGAAAATGTAAGGAAATTAAACAGCAAGTAAACAATTAGAAGAGATAATTTAATTTAAAAGGAGGTTTTCTAAGGTCAGTTTCTTAGATACTTAAATTTCAGTGTGTTTTTTTTTTTAAACTGATTCAATTGAGGTCATGTAAAATTTTGCAAATCGACTTTTTAGCTCTTGATCGAATTAATGAGGTACAGTTTAATTGAACCACCTAAAATTTTACTGAATTTGATTATAAGCACATAGAGACAATAACTCAGGTTCTACTAGCTGAATACTATTCTTTTTAATGATCTTAGGCATGTTTGTTATTACTTCAGTGGGAACTTATGCCAATTAAAACAAAGCGTTATGAACTAAAAGGCATATTCCTTCTGCCATGTGGCTATAACTGGGGAATTTACAGTGGATTTGAATTAGTTGCAAAGCATAACTCTTCTCTGTTCTTTTTGATGAAAATAGTGATTTCCATTTTCTAATAAAACTTCTTTCCATCTCAATGTTTGATGAATTTTTTCTCATTCCACAAAGATCAAAAGTTGAGACTATGAGTCACTGTTTATATTTTCCATCACATAGGTTTTACTACTCAGACTGCAGTAGACAGTTTTCAGTGCCTAGTAGAACTAAAGGATTAAATTATTTTAAAGATTTGTCTTACAATGTTACTGAGACAATTTGTCTTACAATGTTAATGAGACAAAAATCTCCCTCTAAATTTTAGTGAATTTGTCAATTATTTTACTTCTCTTATTCATAATTTTCTCATTAATAAGCAAGGAGATGGTATTGATTGTAGTTTCATTCCACAAACTCACTTGAAACATCTATATTTTGAAATGTAATAAAGACTATCAATCATCTCCATGCTTTTTCTTATTTGTTTTTGTAAATGTCACTTAAGAAGATTGCCGTTTCTGATAGAAACAGACAATAAGTCAGAACCTGTCAGCTTTATTTCGTTCGGCGAGTGTCTGTGCTCCTTTTTTCAGTGCCTCCTGATGGAAAGCAATCCCGTGACAACAAGAATTTTTATTAGAGCTCCCAATAATCCCAGGACAACAAGGATTATTATTAGAGATCCCGATAATAAACTTCCGTGCTGAGCATCTGATACCCTATGTTGCTTCATTCCTTAAGCAAATCCCAAGATTTGGGGTTCAGACTCAAGAAAGACTTACCAACAGGTATCAAAGCAGATGCTGAGGCTCATAGCCAAACTTTGGGCAGAGTGCAGGGATCTTACGAAAGAAGGGAGAGAAAGACCTGGAGGGGACAGAAGCTCCACAAGGAGAGCAACAGATGCAAGAAATCTGGGCACAGGTGTCTTTTCTGAGACTGCTACTCCAACCAAGAACCATGCATGGATATAACCTAGGACCCCTGCACTGATGTAGCCCATGGCATTTCAGTATACAAGCAGGTGTCCTAGTAAGGGGAACAGGGACTGTCTCTGACATGAACTCAGTGGCCTGCTCTTTGACCATCCCCTGATGAAGGGGGGCAGCCTTACCAGGCCACAGAGGAAGACAATGCAGCCAGTCTTGGTAAGGCCTGATAGGCTAGGTTCATATGGAAGGGGAGGAGGACCTCTCCTATCTGTAGAGTTGGAGAGGGGCACAGGAGGAGATGAGGGAGGGAGGGTGGTATTGGGAGGGAATGATGGATAAAAGTGAATAAACAGTAATTAATATTTAAAAAATGAAAAAAAAAGTAAGGAAAAGCAGCCTGAGGTGCCTAATTAACATACTAATACAGACCTACCCTACAGGTTCTTCCAGCATCCCTCAGTCCCTACCTGAACTTTTCGGCCTAGAGGCTGGGTTTTCTCTAGACAATAGGCTCTTCCCTACATAATCCAGACATTTTGGTTCTCTTTCTCCCCACCTCTCTCTCTACCTCCTACCCCACACTTATCTGTCTCCCTCTGGAGGAGGACTTCCCTGGACCTGTTTCTTGGGACTGGTGAACCAAACTGAGAGCTTCCCCCATTAAACCTGTCTTTATATACTTTAATTTGGCTTGAACTGGCTCATTTCATCAGTGGTGAATACCTACCATTAAAGTTAACTTAGCATTGTTACTCTGAAGAAACAATTTGAGAGTAAAATGATAATTACCTACCCAGTTTATTGATGGATCTTTAATAGTAAACAAGTAATAATTGTGTTTTATTTTATGTATATTTACTTTTTTGGACTGCTAAAATTCTTTCACATTATTCCTCATAGACTTTAGCTACTTGCCAGTCAGTAAAATTTTTTCTGTTACCTTTTAAGAGTGTTTTGTTAATCTATACATTAACATTTAAAATGAAAAAAATTAAATAATTAAATACTATGAAAACCTTAATGAATCATTTTCTGATGATAATGAGTCTAAACAGTACCATCTGTTGGGATAAATGCGCTTGTTAGACTGATATTTGTTTCCAACCCAAGAAAATTGAAGTTGTCTAAAAATATGCAGCAAATAATTTTCACTACCATAAGAAAGTAATTAAAAACTTGACATTCTCTATCTACACTTTTAATTTTGAACCAAATAGACATGTATATTCACCTCCTCTACAGTTTTATATATTTGAATAAGCATAACAGATGATCATCAGGGAATATAATATATATAACATTCTCTCCAAATCTGAACAAAATGAGATTTCTTTTTCTCAGATTGTTTTTTTTTTTTAAACTCTGATCCAAATATGCTGTTTACTTATTGTCCTTATTCCTGCTAATTCTTCATCATTCATCAACATAGACTTTGGAAACTATTCTCTAGTATCCAACTTGCAACTCATCCTCATAAGTCATGGTCTCCTATGTGTTTTTTAAGGAATTCAGTCTGTTATCTTTATGACTATCTGTTAAATACTTAAGGAACATTAAAATTGGCATCCACATTGACCTAAGTCTCTCTCACATATTCCTTTCTGAAGTGACTGTTCTGTTCTCTTTGACTTAGGTTAATACTCCATCTTATTTAAAAGAGTTATAACCACCATTCTATATTCCTCTACAGAGAATTCTCTGTTTAGCTCCGTTCCCCATTTTTTAAGTTGATTACTTGCTTTGCTGCTTTTTAGCTTCTTTAGTTCTTTATATATACTGGATATTAGCCCTCTGTCAGATAGAGGGTTGGTGAAGATTCTTTCCCAATCTGTAGGCGGTTGTTTTGTTTTAAAGAAATGCTCAACCTCATTAGCCATTAGGGAAATGCAAATCAAAAAGACCCTAAGATTTCACCTTACACCCATGAGAATGGCCAAGATGAAAAACACAAATGACAACACATGTTGGAAAGGTTGTGGAGAAAGAGGAACTCTCCTCCATTGCTGGTGGGAATGTAATCTGGTACAACCACTTTGGAAGTCAATCTGGCGCTTTCTCAGACAATTAGGAATAGCGCTTCCTCAAGACCCAGCTATACCACTGCTAGGCATATACCCAAAATTTGCTCAAGTACACAATAAGGACATTTGCTCAAACATGTTTGTAGCAGCTTTATTTGTAATAGCCAGAACCTGGAAACAACCCAGATGTCCATCAACGGAGGAATGGATACAGAAATTGTGGTATTTCTACACAATGGAATACTACTCAGCAATCAAAAAGGAGGAAATCATGAAATTTGCAGGCAAATGGTGGGATCTAGAAAAGATCATTCTGAGTGAAGTATCCCAGAAGGAGAAAGACAAACATGGAATATACTCGCTTATATAGACCTAAAAGATAGGATAAACAAAATGAAATCTATACACCTAAAGAAGATAATCAAGAAAGCAGACATGGGGTATGATGATCTATCCTCATTTAGAAAGACAAATGGGATATGCATTGAACGTATGACAGGACTCTACTGCAGAAAGCATCTGAAAGACTCTACCTAGCAGTGCTCCAAAATAGATACTAAGACTCACAACCAAACCTTCGGCAGAGTGCAGGGAATCATATGAAAGAAGGGGAGTTTGATGTGGAAAGGATAGGAGCTCCACAAGGACCAAACGTATCTGGGCACAGGGTCTTTTCTGAGATGGACACTCAACCAAAGTCCATGAGAGGATAAAACCTAGAACCTTTGCTCGGATGTGACCCGTGATAGCTCAGTAATCAATTGGTTTCCCATAGTAAGGGGAACAAGGACTATTTCTAACATGAACTCAATGACTGGCTCTTTGACCTCCCCACCTCCCAAGGGACGAGCAGTAATGTTAGGCCACAGAGGAGGACTTTGCAGCCAGTCCGGAAAATACCTGACAAAAGCGAGTCATATGAAAGGGGAGGAGGTCCTCCCATATTAGTGTACTTGGAAAGGGGCAGGGAGGAGATGAGGGAGGGAGCGTGGGATTGGGGAGGGAATGAGGGATACAGCTGGGATACAGAATTAACAAAATGTAACTAATGAGAAAAATAAAATTATGGAAAAAAAAAGAAATAAAACATAGCAAAGAAAAAAAAAAGAGTTAGAACCACACGGAAATTTTGTATAAATGTATTCTTGTTTAAATTAAAAGCATTCTCAAGGAATTCGATACACCTAAGCAATGAAATATCTTCACATTATCCCAAATAGCATCCTTTTAATTCTCTCTTGGTTCATCCTAAATTGTCTACCTTCTAATTGTGTATTCTCTTATTCGCTTTTGTTTTTAGTAATACACATGAGGCAGTTACTGTGTGTGTGTGTGTGTGTGTGTGTGTGTGTGTGTGTGTGTGTGTACACATATACATACATACATAGCTGTGGGACTACCCACTGAAGCATAGACTGCCTACGAATGGCTAGCATTCTACTGAATTATGGTTCTTTCTCCTGGGGTAGCCATCAGCTACAGCTAGCTCTCCAGTCAACAATGGAACCTCATGAGCTCATCCTCCAACCATACTGGAATTTTGGGTGGTCATGTGGCGGTAACCACAGTTGCACAAGAAAGTGCGTCATAGTCACCCTTGTCCTCCCAGTTCTTTCTTTCCCTGTGCCCGTACTTCTGCTATGCACAGGCACACGTTCAGATGGTCATTTCCATGGCCACAGCCCTACTTCTATGAATCTCTCCTCTCAGTAGCCATTTTCTGACTTTGTGGCTTCTGCTTGTGCTCCAGTTTGATTTCAAAGGCAGAAATCAAATGATCATCTCAGAAGACATAGGAAAACCCTTTGATAAAACCCAGTACCCCATCATCATAATAGTCATGGAGAAAGTAGGAGCATGAAGCACATGCTTCAACATAATAAAGGACCTATAAGACAAGTAAATTCTATGTGCTGATATTTTGTCCAAACTTAAATTCTCTCACATTTGAATTCTAACAGCATATGTCACAAAGAAAAAAAAACTGAGTAATTCTACTTTTAATTTTTTATATATTGTCATATTTTTCACAACTGAAAGGTCTCTAGATGTTGTGATGATACTTTGACTGCTTGATAATCAAATTTATATTTTATATCTTATATTTGTGGTAGCTTTCTAATTGTATTATTGTTATAGTATCATAGAAAATATTTTTAAAAAATTATATCGTTTTAATAAAGTAATACAATGACTTGTCAAACACTGGATAAAATAATATAATAAGAAATCATAAGTTAAAACTAAGGTTAAATTAAGAAACATGAACAGCTGGTGTGTATTGTAGCATATTACATCATAAGTTTAGTGGTTTGTATGTATTTACTTAAACTTAGCACTAAACAAAACTGAATCAGACTGTCTGCATTTTACAGATAAGAACTTAAAGGGACTTTAAAAATTGATTAAATTAACTTTTGACAATTACATACATGTATGTAATATATTCTGATTATTCTCACTTATACCTGCTCTTTCTTCCCTCCAAGCCCTGTCATCCCTCACTGATCCCTGTGGGTGACTTCCCCAATTCATGAAGGTCCTGATTAAAATAAACAGGTCACAAAACAGAATGTTATATGACTGCTTTGAGACAGACCGTTTTTTTTTTTTTAACTATTTAGCTCACATAAAAATCAATTCACAAAATGAATAAAGTGTAATTAATAAATTTAAATAAAAAATTAAAAAAATCAATTCACTTTTTAAAGTCAATTGTTTTTATAAATGCAAGTTCTGTTCTTTTGTATTTAAAAAAGAAAAATCAAAATAGGTGCAGAAGACTAAATTCCATTAACTAATCAAGAAGGAGGACCCTGACTAAAATTCTCAATCCCCACCCCGAAAGGCAAAGAGGATGGACATCAGCAGCAGAAGAAAACAGGAAGCAACCTAGCAACCTGCCACAGACGGCCTCTGAAAGGCTCTACCCTGCAGACTATCAAAGCAGACACTGAGACTTATGCCATCTGTTGGGCAGAGTGCATGGAATCTTATAAAAGAAGTGGGAAATAGTAAGATCTGGAGAGGACAGGAAGTCCACAAGGAGAGCAACAGAACCAGAAAATTTGAACACAGGGAACTTCCCAGAGACTCATACTCCAACCAAGGACTATTCATGGAGATAACCTAGAACCCCTGCACAGATGTAGCCCATGGCAGTTCAGTGTCCAAATGGGTTTCATAGTAATGGGAACAGGGACTGCCTCTGACATAATCTGATTGGCCTGCTCTATGATCACCTCCCCCTGAGGGAGGAGCAGCCTTGCCACGCCACAGAAGATGACAATGAGCCATTCCTGATGAGATTTGATAGACTAAGATCAAAAGGAAGGAGAGGGGTCCTCCCCTATCAGTGGACTTGGGGAGGGGCATGCGTGAAGAAGGGAGAAGGAGGGTGGAATTGTAAAGGGAGGAGGGAGGAACTTATGGGGGGATACAAAATGAATAAAGTGTAATTAACAAAAGTAAAAAAAAAGGAATATATAAACTAAAAAAAAAAAAGAAGTAAACAATGCAATAAAAAAAATTCCATGAATATTTGGTATTCCCACTGTTTGCACAATGATGTACAGATGATTGTCCAGTGTTGGAAATTGCAAAATCACACTAGTGCTTCTACTTACGATTTATTTAGTCTCACAAGCTTATTAACAGCTTGAGAGAACAGAAAATAAGTAGTCACCATACAACTACACAAAACAGATAGAATTGCAACCTTGTGGTTCTGGACTCCACTGCAAATATTTTTCCTCCGATATAACATTCATTATTCAATAAGTGTAAACTAATATCCAGATATGAATGCATATCTAATCCTATCAAATTATCTATTAATCCTAGTATATTATACTTTACCCAGAAAAAAGTTACGTTGTGTAAGAGCAGAATGAAAAATAATGTATCCTAACTGAAATGATACTTCTATTTTAAAACAAACAGGTTGATAACATTCTGAAATTGAATGGAATTAACAAGACATCAAATGTTCAAATTAAGCTGCTCAGCCTTCCTTCTGAGGTCAGTGTCTGATTTAATCTTCCTTCACTCTGTGGAAGCAAAAGATAAAAGTCCTATAACATTGGAGTAGTGTAATTTGATACTGATTGGTACTGTCATTTCATCAATACATTTTTCTTCCTCTTTCTTTTCTTGTTAAGCCAATACTTTTAGTTGCATTCCTTATTTCATGATTAATTATCATCATCAGTTCAGGGAAGTTACTTTGATAACAGAGAAAAGGCAACAAAAATAAACAAATAAAATTTAAAATGGAAGAAAAAAAGTCTACTAGATTTTTTATTTTAAATTAATTTTACTAAATACACTTTATTTAATTTGTATCCCCCCTGTAGTTCCCTCCTTCCTCCCCTCCCAATCCCTCCTTTCCTTCTTCTTCTCCATGCATGCCTCTCCCCAAGTCCACTGGTAGGGGAGGTCTTCTTTTCTATCCTTCTGATCCTAGTCTGTTAGTATCATCAGGAGTGGATGCATTGTCTTCCTCTGTGACATGGTAAGGCTGCTCCCCAGCTCAGGGGGAGGTGATCAAAGAGCAGGCCAATCAGATCATGTCAGAGACAGTCCCTGTTCCCATTACTATGGAATCCACTAGGAGACTGAGCTGTCATGGGCTACATCTGTGCAGGGGTTCTAGGTTATCTCCATGCATGGTCCTTGGTTGGACTATCAATCTCAGGAAGACCCATGTGCCCAGATTTTTTTGATCTCTTGTTCTTTTTGTGGAGCTCCTATCCCCTCCAGGTCTTACGAACTCCTACTTCTTTCATAAGATTCCCTGCAATCTCGTCAAAGGTTGTCCATAAATCTCAGCATCTGCTTTGAAAGTCTGCAGGGCAGAGCCTTTCAGAGGCCCTCTGTGGCAGGCTTCTAATTTGTTCCCTGTTTTCTCCTTCTTCTGATGTCCATCCTCTTCACCTTTCTGATGGGGATTTAGCATTTTAGTCAGGGTTCTCCCTCTTGATTATTTTCTTTAGCTGTACAGATTTTAGTAGGTTTATCCTATATTATATGTCTACATAAGTAAGTATATACTGAGAAAGGGGAACCCTCCTCCTGTGCTGGTGGGAATATAAACTTGTACAACCACTTTGGAAATCAATCTGGCACTTTCTCAGACAATTAGGAATAGCGCTTCCATAAGATCCAGCTGTACCACTCCTAGGCATATATCCAAAAGATGCTCAAGTACACAATAAAAAAATTTGTTCTACCATGTTCATAGCAGATTTATTTATAATAGTCAGAACCTGGAAACAACCCAGATGTCCCTCAATGGATGAATTTATACAGAAATTGTGGTACATATACACAATGGAATATTACTCAGCAATTAAAAACAAGGAAATCATGAAATTTGCAGGCAAATGGTGGGATCTAGAAAAGATCATCCCGAGTGAGGTATTCCTGAAGCAGAAAGACACAAACCGTATATACTCATGTTATAAGTAGATACTAGACCTATAAGATAGGATAAATATACTAAAATCTGTACACCTAAAGAAGCAAAACAAGAAGGAGGTCCGGGGGTAAGATGATCAATCCTCATTTAGAAAGACAAGTGGGATGGACACTGGAAGAAGGAGAAAACAAAAACAGGACAGGAGCCTACCACAGAGGGCCTCTGAAAGACTCTACCCAGCAGAGTATCAAAGCAGATGCTGAGATTCATGACCAAACCTTCAGCAGAGTGCAGGGAATCATAAGAAAAAAAAATGGAATTTAGTAGGACCTGGAAAGGACATGAGCTCCACAAGGACCAAATATATCTGGGCACAGGGATCTTTTCTGAGACTGAGTCTCCACCCAAGGACCATTCATGGAGACAACCTAGAACCTCTGCTTGGATGTAACCCATTGCAGCTCAGTATCCAAGTGGGTTTCCCTAGTAAGCAGAAGAGGGACTGTCTCTAACATGAACTCAGTGGCTGGCTCTTTGATCCCCCCTCCTCTCCCAGGGAGGGAGGAGAATGCAGGCAGAATGCATAGTAGGACAATGCAGGCAGTCCTGATGAGACCTGGTAGACTAGGGTCAGATCGAAGGGGAGGAGGACCTCCCCTATCAGTGGACTTAGAGAGGGGCAGGGAGGAGATGAGTGATGGACGGTGGGATTGGAGGGAATGAGGGAGGGGGTACAACTGGGATGCAAAGCAAATAAAATATAAGTAAAGTAAAAAAAAAAATAAAAATTTAATTAAAAAAAAGAAAAGTAATCACAGCTTCATGTGATACATTTGATGAATCTCATGAGTATGTTGTAAAGGTAAAGTCAACCATGGAGAGTAGAATGCCTGATTGTGTGCTTCATTTTAAACTAGGCAAATGTGTCATTTTGTAAGTGAAGTTGAGAATGCTGCACACCCTTGTGGAGGAATATTAGCTGACTTCACCTATCTTAGGCCTGGACTTAAGCTGTGTATCTATAGTGTATATTCCTGCTTTGGGCTGAATATTTACCTACACACTAAAATGTTTTTTTTTTATTTTATTTTATTCATTTTTATTGGGGCTTGGAAGGTGTATCCAAGTTTAAAAGCATTTACCTCTCTTATAGAAGATCAGTGTTCAATTCCTAGTAACCATTTGAGCCCTCACAAACCTCCTGTAACTGCACATCCACATACATGATGCCCTTTTCTGTCCTCTGAGGCCAACAGCTATGCACCTGGTACACAGGCATAATTTCAGGTAAAAGAACCATATACATAAATGGAAATAAATAAATATTCTGTATGGATGCATTTATTGGGGAGTGAGTACATACTGTGGCATATATGTAGTGGGCAGAGGACAACTGAAAAGAGTGGATCCAGAAAATGAACTTCAATTACACAGGATTAGCATCAAGTGCCTTTGTCTTCTATAAAAGGTTGTAGGTAATATTTTACAATGATTTTGGTCCATATGATTGCATCACTTTTATTGAATATTTGAAAATATTATCTTTTCCAGCAAAGCATTATAGTAATTGTCACCTTCACTTAAAGAATTATACTAATCAAATGTAAAAAGAATTTAAACAATCCTCTCTTGTGCATTAAATAGTTAATTATAGTGACCAAAAATATTGTAGTAATGAAATGAAAAAGTAAATATATATATAATCTATTGGGTTTTAAAACATTGAATCATACACTTATTTTTGTAACATTGCTGGTTAATTTTCATTGTGAATTTGATACAAGTTAGAATCACCTTGGAAAAAAGTATTTTGAGGAATTATTGGCCTAAGGGCATGCCGTTGGGGATTGTATTGATTTTTAACTAATGTAGGATGACAACAAAATGCGGACAGCATCATACTATCATCTGGTCCTAAACATTACAAAAGAGAAGAAAAGATAGCAGCAAGCAAACAGCAAGCAAGGGTGCTCATATGTATAGACTTTCTTTGTTCTTGGCTACTAATATGGTATAGCTATTTGCTTGAATTCCTAGTTTTGACTTGCCTATGATGGACTGTAAACTGAAAATGTAAACTAAAATAATGCCTTTACTTGCAAGTTGCTACTAGTCAGAATATTTGATCATGAAATCAGAAATAAAAGTGGATTAAGAACACAGCCATGCTTATTAAAATATCATTAACTTTTCTCCTTCTCTTGAGGATTTTCTTTAATATTTTGCCTTCTTTTGTGTGTGATCTTTTCCATTTTCTGACACGAATACACACACACACACACACACACACACACACGGTTTTTTAAAAGTTCAGTGGAAAGACAGTAGGAAAAGAATAATCATACTCAGGAAACTTTGCTGAAGGTGTTGAAGAATTACCTTCAAAATGTTTTATTCAACAAGTGATCTCTCTGTGTTCTTTGTATATCATCATTATTTGCAAAATGCAAAGAAAGAACCTAATTACACAGCGATTTACTTAATGGTAGTCCAATATCATTCTTCCTCTATTCAATACACTTCTTTAATATTAAAGCCTGTCATATAATGACCGTAGTGATAAACCTGAGAAGAATGACTAATAACTCTATTCTTTTTGCTAAGGTAGTTGAACCTCAGAAATAAGTTTTTGTGGGCTTTTTTTTTTTTTTTTTTTTTGCTAGTACAAGGCATTTCAAGCCCAGCCTGTACATATCTAAATACAATTTTCTTGAGTGCATGATGGCTTGTTATTTAAATTATTTCATAAATTGCAATGTATGTACAACTCTATTTTCCTCTAGAAAACAATTATAAGAACAAACCAAAATAGGATTTCTGTAACAAGTTAAAATTGCACGAGAATGTTCTCCATGATTACTATCTTTTGCAATTATGGCTGAGATGGTGTTGGTGCCAGCTAATCACATGCTCCTCATAAACAAAGGAGGTGGTAACCCTGCCGTAACCCTGTGCCTGAGAAGATAATTTGGACTTCCTTATGTAGTGAACTTTTTAGAGCTTACCATTTGAAGGCTGAACGATTGCAAGGTTTGGGAGTTGTGTGGGAATACTGGCGAATAGTCAGTAATTTATGTGTATGCGTTGCTGTACATTCTCATGCTGTGTGTACATAGTTCTTTCTGAGATATAGTCGTACACACATATTGAGACCGCATATCCTGTTTCCACAAATGCTCTGTACAATAGAGATGATTGTTTAATTGCAAAGTAATTTAACTGTATGAATCTGATCTTAAGTAGAAACATTATTTTCAAGCAATCTGATAGCTCAGGGTCTCCTCATTGCACAACTCATGGTTGTGAAATTTCAATTCAGATTAAATGCTTCTGTTTTCAAATTAAACCTGTGATTGTAACCTTCTAGATTTGTTCAGTACCTCAATGCTAAATGTAGAGCAATGAATTCTGACTCAAGAATTTGAAGAAATAATTTCTAGTTAGTGACCGGTTACAATTTTTTTTTTACCTTGGGTAGTGGCATATTATATTAGAAAACATTATTTTTCCTCAAAAGTATTTTTTATTTCTGTTAATGTAATGGAAACTTATGCTGAGGGAAAATAAATTATAAAATATATGAAAAATAAATATTTGATGACTCATCCATAACATCCTTCAGTCAACATTCCAGCACAATATTGACTCATCTTCTTTTCCATTCTCAAGAAGTTTTGCACACACACTACCTAGTACTAAGTTTCTCTGGAATATACTACAGTTTTATGTAACTCAAACACTCCACAGCTAGGCTCTGGAGCTTCTGTACATGTTTTCTCACATGCACTACCAAGAAAGATGTTGCCTATGTTCTTTCTGCCAACAAAACCTTTTCTTTGGCATCCTTGTTCTGCACTGTCTCAGTGAGGAAGTAAGCAGAGAAGCCTGTCGATAGTTAATCTTTCACTACTCCTCCAAATGCACATTTACTATGAAGATGAGAGCAGGTGCCTCTGCAAGCTCTAAGGCTGGCTGCAGAATGATCATAGAAGAGTAAAGAATAAAACTGGATTCAGTAATGCTTTAACTAACCTTCTGGAGTTTGACAACAGATGGCAAATTTTAGCCATATTTAAGTTCTGGGTAATTTTGGAAAAAAGGCTACAATGCAGCTTAAGACTTGTTTACATTGTAACTCTTTACAAAGTACATATGCCTTCTTCTGCAAAGACTGGTGCTGTTGACTGAAGAACAGTACTCAATGTAAGGGTCTAGGAAGAATGCCTGAGGTAAACATAATGCTGTGGAATCAGGATGGGCCTTGGCCCTAAGGTAAAATAGAAGTTACTTAGAATGTTGTAAAGTACAAGTGACATCTCTCATAAGGATGGTTTTTAAGGACTTGGAAGCAATGCTCAAGATTTGGGGTGGGAGTGGAAGACTGTGAAGAATAAATATAATATTCTGGGGGATTGAGATGAAGCCTGTTGCTAGAAGCAGCAAAAGATCACCATGCTGTAAACTGTTTCATTTTGAGAATTCTGGGTGGACGATTGGAAAACATCTTTTTCTTTTGAAGAAACAAGCCTGTATGTTTTTAAGTTAGTGATTATCTCTGTTAGCAAGAACTTCCTAATCCCTACAGATGAGTATTTTAGGTTATTTATACCTTCCTGATCTTTTCGTATAGGTTATGTGTGTTTCTTAGCACATGGAATAGTTCAGTGTCTCTGCACTAAACACTAGTCATTGCAATAAGATGCTTCTCTGTCCAAAGTTGAGCACAGGACAAATCTTTGTATATAAACACAAATATTTATTTGTGGAAAGTTGACAGCACGGCCGTTTATTAAACCAATATCAACCATTCTCCAATAGGGTCTATGTCTTCCTTAGCCAAGGATTTTTTGTTTGCTTGGTTTTGTTCTGTTGAGTTCATGTTTACAGTACCAGGAATGATTTCCTTCTTGTGAACCAGGCCTCCTTTGTAGTTTCAGGGCCCAGAGTTCAGTCTCCTGGTCGCTGCACGGAGAGTGCTGTCCTGCTTCTCAGACACAGTGCTCTCCCGTCGCTGCCATCTTGGATCGAGCCAGGCCTCAAATCCAATCAAGAGAACAATTGCTTCACATATGCACACATAGGCACAGTTATGCACACTTAAAAGAGTCTTAGTACTACTCCTCCACCCGTGGCTACATCTTGCCTGGAAGGTTGTTATTGCAGCATGTAAGGTCCAAAGCTCAGTAAGACTTTTTTTTTAATTTTTTATTTTCAGTGACTATCTAGCACCTTCCTTCCTGCATTTTAAAGCCTAGCCATAAGCTGGGTTCCTAGAGAGCTCAAGATTAATTTCTTATGTCCTGTATCTGAAGCGGGTGGTATTTTTTTTAATCAATAGTTAGAAAATGGTCTTCTTGTCTGGCTACAGTGGGAAAAGAAGAGCCATGATAGCAGGCTACATTCATTGATTTGGAGTAACTCTGACCACTAAGTAACTGTTATCGAGGTATTCCTTGGCTAGCATTGAGATTTTAATTTACTCTCTTCTCCATATTCTGTTCCCAGTGTTATTAAGACCTTATTTCCCAGGCATGTACCATCCATCTCCTATCATATCGTATATGTTCTACATATGAATTGCAATAGCGCTGATGCTAAGTAAGTTCTTCTTTTGCATATTTCATTTTTAAAGTCTTCACCTGGCCCCTCATTCTCCCATGCACCTCACTCCACTACACCCGAATCCGTCTTCCCCAGGTATTAGCTTATTCTACTTTCATTTCTTCCATATTCTACTATCCATCCTTCCCAAATTAATCCCACGATCACTGGCCCACTTTTAGTTTTCTAGCTTCTACATGTGGTTATATTAAACATATAAGATATTTTAAGTTAGGACTGTCAGCCTTTGTCTTTGGGAAGTGGAAAAAACTCATTTCATCTTATTTTACAATTTTATAAGTTTAATGTAGAAATAGATCTACAATATGCCATCACTCTGTGGCATGGAACCAAAGGGTTATATCTCACTGCAGAGATACTTGCGCATGCTTATTGCCTGCTACTCTAATGACAGTAACTAGGAACTTGAATCGCATGAGAGGACCACCAACTGATAAGTGCATAATGCACATGTGGAACATATAAGCAATGTTAGAACACTTAGTCAAAATAAGACAGTTTTTGTGAGGCAAAACCACTCTATTATGACATACCAGAAATACCTAATTGTTTCTGGTTTTCTGTGTGAAAGTAGAACCCATACAAATGAGTGCACTGTTGAACTTAGGAAATTTTAAGCATTCATTCATGATTATCAATGACGTTAGCACACTTTTTTTTAAATATTCAAAACAAATCTATTTAAACATATGTTCCATTAAGTACTTAGAATAATACATAACTTTCTTGTACTACATTAATAATGTACCAAATATTAAGTGAGAAACAGACTAGTGTTTTTAAAAATCTTTTATTATTTTATTATCGTTTATTACAATTTATTCAATTTGGACCCAGCTGTGGCCCCTCCTTCATCTCCTCCCAATCCCCCCCCCTTTCTTTTCTCCTCCTATCTCCAAGTCCACTGCTAGGGGAGGTCCTCCTCCCCTTCCATCTGACCCTTCCATCTGAGACCTTCTTAGGTCTCATCAGGACTGGTTGAATTCTCTCCTCTGTGGCCTGGCAAGGCTGCACCTCCCCAGGGAGAGGTGACCAGAGAGCCTGCCATTGAGTTCATGCCAGAGTTCATTCCCTGCCGTCCTTACTAAGGAACCCACTTGGAGACTGAGTCTATGAGCTATATCTGAGTGTTTATTAATATCCTTCAAACCAATCATTTTAGTACCCAGTATATTTAATTGCAGTGAACAATTATAAATATTTTCAATAATTTTAAATTTTTCATGTTTCAATTATAGGTTATAAATCATTATTGTCCATTTTTGTATACAATCATCCTTCTACAACCATAGCCTCTTCAGGAACATGAAGATCAAAAAACAGATAAAAAATAATCTTAACCATAAAACGATAAATATTCAATGTAAAAACTAATACAGTAAGGTAACAATTTAATCCAGGATTTATTTTACATATATAAGCAGATTGTGTGTCAGTCCAACATACATATAACACATTTTCATATTGGAGACTGAGTATTCCTAAAAAAGAGCAAATTTGGAATACTGCAGTCTTCCAGGCTACCAAGACACAGCTGTTTCCTTATAAACCCTTCCATTTGGCTAAAACTGTCAAGGCTGCTTCAGAGTTACTTAAGAGATATTAATTAAAACCTTTTAAAAAAAATAATGTAGAAACCTTAGAAAGAAATCTATTGTCCTGAAAACAGATTTGGATATTTGGGGATTTTCATGGGACCCCTTTGGCCAATAAATCATTGGATGTAACAAAATCCTGGTCCTGGAAGATTTACTTGTTGACAAAAGATCCCCCCTTGGGATTCTGTCTCCACCATTATTTGGAGACTTGAGTAGGATGTTTGCCCCACTGCTGAGGACAATACCCATGTACCTTATTGAAATTGGATAGCTTTGTATGGAGAGATACCAAAAGTGGAGAGTATTCCCCAACCTAGTCAAGAAACCTTTGATCTACAACGTTGTCCTGCTGGAAAAAATGTGCTAGGGCAATAGTGGCACAAAACTTGTGAGAGTAACTAACCAAAGTCTGATTTGACTTGTGAATGTATCTCATATAAAATGTTGCTTGGGTGACCAAGAACCAGAGATTAGAATGCTCACATACCTATGATGAAGCCACATACAGCTTATCTTGGAAAAAAAAGTAGTGATCAATTTATTTTTAATGATATTCTGTTATACACACAGCTCAGTGCCCTATTCAGAGAAGCTTTGTCCTGCAAGAGATGGGAACAAATACAGAGACTCAGAGACAGATATTACACCAAACGCCCCCCCCACACACACACGCACACACACACACACACACACACACACACACACACACACACAGAGAGAGAGAGAGAGAGAGAGAGAGAGAGAGAGAGAGAGAGAGAGAGAGAGATATTGGTATACTCAGTTCTTTTTTTTTCGGGATAAGGCCTTCTTTTATATTTTTTTAATTTTTTATTTAACTTTTATTAATTACACTTTATTTCTTTTGTATCTCCTCATAAGCCCCTCCCTCCTCCCCTCCCGGTCCCACCCTCCCCCCCCCCTTTCTGCATGCATGCCTCTCCCCAAGTCCACTAATAGGGGAGGTCCTCCTCTCCTTCTTTTTTTTTACTCAGTTCTAAGTGGGATATCTCAATCCCTTGACTGGAAGGCTTGCCAGGAAATTATCCTGTTCAAGATTTGTCTTCCCCATTACTAGAAGTCTTAGCTAAAGTCACCCTCATACATTTCTGAGAGTTTTCATTGCTATACTTTTCTATCTTGCCCTGAAATACCCACAATTCCAGGCGTTTCTCTGAGTACTCTCTTTCTCCATCTCTTTTCCTGTTCCTATTTCTACCAAGCCCAGTCCACCCACTAAATCTGCTCTATTTCAACTTCCTAGGGAGATTCATGCACTCCTTTTACTTAGCCTCTCTGGGTCTATGGCTTGTAGCATGATAATTACTTAACCAAAAAAAATCCCACTTATAAGTGAGTATTTACCATTTTTTGTTTTTCTGGGCCTGAGTTAAGCACTCAGGATGATCTTTGCTAGTTCCACCCATTTGCCTACAAATTTAATGATTTTATTTAGTTTTAACAGCTGAGATATGTTACAACATGTAAATGTACCACACTTTCTTTATCCATTCTTTTCTTTGAGGGGCATCTAGGTCCTTTCCAGTTTCTGGCTATTATTAATAAAGCTGCTATGAATATAGCTGAGTAACTGTCTTATGGTATAATGGAGTTCCCTTTGTGTATATTCCCAGGAGTGGTTTAGCTGGGTCTTGAGGATGATTGATTCTCAATTTTCTGAGACATTGCCATATTGATTTCCAAAGTGGCTGTACAAGGTTGCACTCCCATCAGCAAAGAAAGAGCATTCCCCTTGCAAGCATGAGCTGTCACTTGAGTCTTTCATCTTAGCTATTCTGGCAGATGTAAAATGCAATATTAGAGTAATTTTAATTTGCATTTTCCTGATGGCTAAGGAAGTCGAGCATTTATTGTTTCTTGACCATTTGAGATAATTCTGTTATGAATTTTCTATTTACTTCTTTACCCATTATTAATTTGGATTATTTGGTTTGTTGATGTTTACTTTCTTGAGTACTTTATATACTTTCAATATGTGCACTGTCAAATATGGAGTTAGTGAAAATACTTTTCTATTCTTTAGGCTGCCAATTTGTTCTATTGAAAGTGTCATTTGTCTTACAAAAACTTTTTAGCTTCATGAGGTCCCATTATTAATTATTGATCATAATGCCTGAGCTGTTGATGTTCTGCTCAGAAAGCTGTCTTGCACCACTGGGATCAGAAAAATTTCCAGTTTCTATTCTATCAGGCTCAGTGTATCTGGTTTTATGGTGCAGTTTTGATCCAGTTGGACTTGAGTCTTGTGCAGTGAAAGAGATATGGATTTAATTGTAATTTTATACATGCTGACATCCAGTTAGACCGCCACCATTTTTTGAAGATGCTGTCCTTTTTCCATTGTATGGTTTTGGCATAGGTGTGTGGGTTTACATCTGTGTCTTCAATTTTTTTTTTAATCACTATAGCACTGTAGTAGTGCTTGTAATTAGGGATGGTGATACCTCTGGAAGTTCTTTTATTGTACAGGTATTTTTATAATATGGTGGGTTATATTAATTTATTATCATTATCATTATTATTTTGTATATTGAATGTTGAACAATCCCTGCATCTATGGGATAAAGCCTACTTCATCTTTGTGGATCATCATTGTTCTATCATTCTCTTTCCTTCTTGAGTCTTTGTGTGGTTTGAGTAACAGAATGAGTGTGGCCACATGAAATGAATTTGGAAATGTTTCTTCTGTTTCTATTTTGTGGAATAATTTGTGGAATATTGGTATTATCTCTACTTTAAATGTCTCATAGAATTTTATGCTAAAGCCATCTTGCCTTAGCCTTCTTATGGTTGGGAGACTTTTAATGACTGCTCTGATTTTTTTTTTTTTTTTAGCAGTTATAGGCCTACTTAAATTGTTTATCTGATTTTTGATTCAACTTTTGTAAGTGGTATTTATCAAAATAATTACCAATATCTTTGCTTTCTGTTCTAAAGCTTTCAGGTGCACTATTGAGTTTCTAGTATGAGATCTCTCCAATTTCTTCATGAAGGCAGTGGCTGCTATGAACTTTCCTGTTAGCACTGCTTTCATTGTGCCCCATAAATTTGGATATGCTGTGCATTTATTTCCAGTGAACTCTAGAAAGTCTTTAGTTTTGCTCTTTCTCTTCCTTTATCCAGTAGTCATTCAGTAGAGAGCTGTTCAGTTTCATTACTTTCTAGGATTGTTATTGTTTCTATTGTTGAAATGCAGCTTTTATCATGGTGGTCTGATAAGCTACAGGGAGTTATTTTAATTTTGTTGTATTTGTTGATACTTGCTTTGTGGTCAGTTTCAGAGAAAGTTCCCTAATGTGCTGAGAAAGTATGTTCTTATGTGTTTTAGTAAAATATTATATATGTGTGTGTGTGTGTGTGTGTGTGTGTGTGTGTGTGTGCATTTGCTTCATAACATCTGTTAACGCCTTTATTTCTCTATTTAGTTTTGTCTTAGATGTGGACATCCTTGCATTTCAAAACAGATGCTAAAAATTGAGATATTGGTTGATTTTTTTTGACAAATATCAAGTATCCTTTTCTACAACCTTCGATTAATTTTGGTTAGATGTTAAAATAGCTATACCAGCTTGGGTCCTTATGCTTGGAAAATCCTTTTCTAAGCATTTTCTCTATACAGTGTTTGATGTTGAGGTGTATTTCCTTTTATTTCCTTCCTTCCTTCCTTCCTTCCTTCCTTCCTTCCTTCCTTTATCCTTCATCCCTTCCTTCTTCCTTCCTTCCTTCCTTCCTTCCTTCCTTCCTTCCTTCCTTCTTTCTTTCTTTCTTTCTTTCTTTCTTTCTTATTCCTTTCTTATTTTCTTTCTTTCTTTGAGACATGATTTCTCTGTGTAGCCCTGGCTATTTTGGAATCACTTTGTAGAAAGGCTGGATTAAAATTCATAGAGATCTATCTGCCTGCCTGTGCCTCACTAGTGCTGGGATTATATGTGTTTGCCACCATTTAAATGTGTGTTTCTTGAATGCAACGGAAGAATGGGTTCTATTTTCACATCTATTATTTTTTTTAATTTATTTTCTATTTATAATTTTTCACTTTGTATCCCAGCTGTAGCCCCCTACCTCATCAACTCCCAATCTCACCCTCCCTCGCTCTTCTCCTCCCATTCCCCATCCTCCAGTCCACTGACAAGAGAGGTCCTCCTCCCCTCTATGAGACCCTAGCCTATCAGGTCTCATCAGGCCTGTCTGCATTGTCTTCTTATGTGGACTGGTAAAGATGCTCCCCCTCAGGAGGAGGTGATCAAAGAGCCAGATACTGAGTTCATGTCAGAGACAGCCCCTGTTCCCCTTACTAGGGAGCCAATTAGAGACTGAGCTGTCATGATCTACATCTGTGCAGGGGTTCTAGGTTGTCTCCATGAATGGTCTTTATTTGGAGTATCAGTCTCAGAAAAGACTCCTGGGCCCAGATTTTTTTTTTTTGTTCAGTTGATCTCCTTGTAGAGCTCTTATCCCCTACAGGTCTTTCAAACTTCCCCTCCTTTCATTGGATTCCCTGAACTCTGCCCAAAATTTGGTGGGAGCTAGAAAAGATCATCCTCAATGAGGTATCCCAGAAGCAGAAACACACACATGGTATATACTCACTTATAAGGGTATATTAGATATATAATATAGGATTAACATACTAAAATCTGTACACCTAAAGAAGCGAAGGGGGTAAGATGCTCAATGCTCATTCAGAAAGGTAAATGGGATAGACATCAGAAGAGGGAGAAAACAGGGAACAGGACAGGAGCCTACAACAGAGGGCCTCTGAAAGGCTCTGACTTGGAGGGTATCAAAGCTGATGCTCAGATTCTCATTTATTTTTTTAGCCTGTGGTTTTGTTTTGTTTTTTTTGGGGGGGGATTTGAGCCCATTGATATTGAGAAATATTATTGACCAATGATTGTTAATTCCTGTTATTTTCTTGTTGTTGTTGTTGTGTGTGTGTAGGTGTGTGTTCCTTCTTTTGGTTTTACTAGGGTGAGATTATTTATATCATGTATAGTTATGTGCAGAGTCAATTCCTTGCATTGAAATTTTCCTCCTAGAGTACTACTGTAGGACTGGATTTGAGGGTAGATATTGTTTAAATTTCACTCTGTCATGAATACATTGTTTTCTTTATCTATGGTGATTAAAAGTATTGCTCGGTATATTAAAAAAGTAAACTTGTTACTTATTCTGACTGGCATGGCCTATACCTGAGCAGTGGACATGTACCCCAGTTTTCTTTGCTTCATTTTTTAAAATGTGAAAAAGAAGAACATTAAAAGTTTTGATTTGTAAAAAACCCAGTTGTACCAATTATAATTTGAATTTACACAAACAGTTGCTGCACATTCTATAGTTGACATTAATACAATGTTGAACCCTGATATCTTATATATGCAAAAAAAAAAAAAAACATTCCGCACATTGAACAGGTTTTATTTATATGTTATATATTTTCAGGAATACTCTCTCCTCCAACACACACTTTAACAAATTATTGCCTAATTAACTCTGTTTCAATCACATACACAATCGCATACTTACAAATATACGCATGTGCGTTTATTTACATATAAATAGGTATAACTGCTTTAGTTATGTAAACTAGTATCTATTCTTAAGGCTTTCAAGCACCCTAATATTTATTTAGCGTCTACTTTCTTTCTCTTCACCTGTGTTACTTCCACACTGTTTCCCCAATTAGATAACCGTTCCTTTGTATCCCTTTCTTATTTCCTAGCACTTGTGTCTATCAGCTTCAACAAAATATGCTTTTTCCCTGCTCCCTTTCTACTTTCCCAGGTTCTATGGTTACTTCAGGTTATATACTGAGATCTAACCCTTGAAGATAGGATTCATTTAGGGAGAACATGAGGTGTCTGTCTTCCTTCCACTGAGTTATATAGCCCAATGGAATATTTTCGCATTCCACCTGTATATCTGCAGGTATGGGATTTTTTTTTTCTTTAGAACAAAATTGAATTCTATTTCATGTGAGTATTTGTGTGTGTGTGTTTGTGTGTGTAATGTTTTCATTTGCATTAATCCATTAAAGGATAGAAGGAATTTCACAAGGCCACACACGTAAATGAAGAAATATAATTGTATGTGCATGTCTCTTTGTGTGTGTTTGTGTGCATTAGTATGTGCACACATACAGAAATAATCAATACAGAAGAAGAGGTCATGTACTTGAGGCAAAGAAGGGAGCATGAGAGAATATTAGGGGAATAAGGAGGTTTAAATATTATGTAACAATAGCACTCATATGAAATACTAAAAAAATAAAAAAAAATAATAAGGATCTCTATATATTAAGACATTGTAATAAATTGAGTTGTACTTAATTTAATTAGTACATTTATTTAATATATTTTTAAAATGTTACAACTATAACTTTTTCCAGTCACATGATGTTCAGGTCATAATTTTACTAAGTATAGATTGAAAATATTAATTTTCAAATACAATGTACTCAGAAAATAAATAGTGTATGTTAGTAATGGTTTTCAATTAAGTTATTATATATGTTAAAGTTGCATTTCAATCTAATGCTTTAATTATACCTTAATATCAGGAAAAAATCTGTCTTTTGTCTTGACATAACAATATTTTTTGAAGTTCTGAACGAACAGAAACACTAATGGCAATGAATTTTCATTACCATGGACTGACATTTCTTTTATGAAATAATTAGTTATATTTATTTATTCCATTTTTTTCTTAAATTGAAATTAGGTTTTGCAGTGGGCAGTGGAGAAAATGCCTTTAATCCATGAATTTAGGAGGCAGAGAGGGGTGGATCTATGAGTTTGAGGCCAGGCCTTGTCTACAGAACAAGTTCCAGGACAGCTAGGGCTACACAGCAGAACCCTTTCTAGTAAAACAAAATGAAACAAACAAAGAAAAAAAAAACAAACACGGAGAATAAAGAAAGAAAATAAGGAAGGAAGGAAAGAAAGAAAGAAGAAAAGAAAGAGGAACATTGTGAGTTATACTGAAATTGAGACCATGACACGGTATATCCGTAGAATCAATGAATGGGTTGGAAGATTCAGTCTACCCAGTTTAGAGCGCTGAACTGAGAGCTGACTGAGTGTGTATCATCTCCCACCTCTCTCTCGGAAAGTAGTACCACAGCATTTACAAGATACATCTTCTGTTCATTAAAACACAGTTTTGGGGGAGGAATGTAGGTAATGCTACTATGTGTAGGTTTTATGTGAATGTATTTTACTGTCCAATAAAGCAGAAAGTATACATTTTTGTAAAATCATGCTTTTATTTTTTATGGTTTCTATACTTGGGAATATTTGGCAAAATATTTTCATGAAGTCCAAAAAGAGCTGTAAGTTATATCTCTCTCAATATTACATAATAATTAGTACTTCACAGAGAGTAAAAACATTTGGACTAATATTATAGTTAGATACATATCTGTCCCCAGTAGAAGTATACAAGATAGCCTTGGTCACCAGACTGCATTGCTGCTTACAGGAGTTTTTATATTAAGGAGATGGGCACTAGGGAAAGAAGAGATAAACATCAAGTCAGCCAGGGGATACTGGGCTCAGGTTCCTTCCTAGCTCTTCTCGTCTCCTTGATAGAACAAGGTGGGTAGCTTTCTCTGCCATGGCCCTCCTCAGGATCCACAGTGCCACAATAGACTAGGTGCACAAGGAACAAGAAAACTTTATGAGCCCTAATGAACCTTTCCTTCATTTGAAATTTATATGTTTCAATTATTTATCATGTTTCTAAAAGTAAAGCAAAATTAGTGAACCAAGATAAAAATTTTCATCAGTACATCTGTATCTAAAGAATTTCCCTTTAATATATTATATTTTTATAGTTCACATAAACTTTCAATTTTCAGTTCTTTACTGAATCTTAACATAAAGACTCATGTAGCTGTTACTATTGTAACAATTTATTCAATTTTTTTTTATTTGATCATCACTTTTCACACTTATTTTGTGTTCGGCTATGTCTTGTAGCTTTAAATATATGGCAGTATTACCATTACTACCTTTGTAGTTTGAACACTACGTCATTGGAAATCTTTTTCAAAGTGGCTGAAGATCTGTCCTTGCATATTGGCATTATTATCTGATTCCTGAGAATAAACAGTATGCTGCTAAAGCTCTGACACAGTTGTCTTGAGAGTTCACACATGGAAGAAAGTCAAGAAATGAGGATGATCAAAGCATATGAAAGGTTTATTTCTTGATTTTCAACATTACTACCCAAATACATTTTCATAATGAATACTACTCAGCAATTAAAAACAAGGAAATCATGAATTTTGCTGGCAAATGGTGGGAACTAGAAAAGATAATCCTGAGTGAGGTAGAAAGCAGAAAGACAAATGGTATATACTCACTTATAAGTGGATATTAGCCATATACTATAGCAAAATATACTAAAATCTTTAGTCCTAAAGAAGCTAAACAGCAAGAAGGACTCTAGGGAAAATGCTTAATGCTCATTCAGAAGACCAAACAGGATATACACTGCAAATAGGAGAAGACAAGGAACAGGATGGGAGCCTTCCACAGAGGACCTCTGAAAGACCCTACCCACCATTGTATTGATCACGATATTGAGACACATAGGCAAACTTTGGGCAGAATGCAGGAAACCTTATGGAAGAAGAGGGAGACTGAAAGATGTAGAGGAAACAGGAACTCCATAAGGAGAAGAACAGAGCCAAAATACCTGGGCCCAGAGGGCCCTGCAGAGACCAAGGACCATGCATGGAGAGGACCTCGACCCCCTGTAATAAAGAAGCTCATTGGCTGTTCAGTCTCCAAGTGGGTTCCCTAGAAAGGGGCCCAGGGGTTGTCTCTGACATGAAGTCAGTGACAGACTTCTTGATCACCTCCCATTGGAGGATGCAGCCCTGCCAGGCCTCAGAGGAAGATGATGCAGCCAGCCCTGATGAGACCTGATAGACTAGGGTCAGAATCAAGGGGAGGAGGTCCTCACTTATATGGGTGCTAGGGACAGGGTATGGGGGAGAAGAAAGAGGGTGGATGGAACTGGGAGGAGGCGAGGAAGTGGGCTGTAGTGGAGATACAAAGCGAATAAACTGTAATAAATACATCAATAAAATTAAAAATAATTAGTACCCAAAGCAAGATTTCAGTAGTCTTTAGAGAGGATAATGATATGATCTGCATTAAAGGGGAAAATAATCTAAAAAGAAATAAAAGTAAACTAAAAAAAATAACAGAAGAAAAGAGAATCTTTTGAGATTCTATTCTGTTCATCTTAGAGAATTCTCCTTATTATTCTTAATGTGCATTCAGATAATCTGATGGGTTAATATAATCAGAATTATGGCTGTATGATTCACATATATTGTCAGTTCAGCCATTGGTTGAATTGTACCTGTATATTATTACTCCATAATCATGAAGCATTCATTGTAATTGAGTATTTCAATTGTTTATAAGATATGGATTTCATTTACTTATTTGTACTGTATGAATCTATGAGGATGATACTCTTATCAAATGTTTCTATTAGCTTTTCATAGACAGTGTTTACCAATAGATGGATTACTTTTCTTTCTTATGTGGATAAGTTCTTGGAAAAATCTGTCAGGTACATACCCCTGGGGAGGAATAACTCTCTACCTCTCATCAATTGTTCCTTAGGGATCGTACCCTGTGATATTTCCCCCAGCTACATTGGAGGAACAACTGCTGTGGAAAATTTTTAGTTGTTTAAGCAGTCATGTTGTGAAAATTTCATGGATATAGCTTAACTGTCAGGGCGAAAGGCATAATATCATAGGAGATACTTTGTTCCTCTGGCTCTCACAAGTTCTCATATTCCTCTACCACAATGTCCCCTGAGCCTTGGGTGCAGCAGTTATGTTGTAGATACATCAGCTGGGGCAAAACTTCACATGGTAAGGTTTTCTTTTTATTTTGGGTAGTTCTCTAACAGTACATATAAATAAATAATTCCATTTTGATCAGGGGTGAACACAACACTGATTTATGTGTATAAAAATCAGCATTTATAATGCATTTAGCAACTATACTGGCTCAGTGAAGTGGTAGTAATATGTTCTCTTCCAAATTCATGACTTCATTAGTCACATATAGTCATTAGGTCTCCTGTACCAGGCCTGAGTTTTCTACCATTGAGTGGGATTTGCTCAAGACCAGTGACATTAGTTACAGTAAATAACAATAAAATAAAAATTAGTCTACAAATGTGAAAATTATTAAGACTGTAAATATTCAAAAAAGTGAAAGAAAAAAAGATACTGACACCTTACAAATCATTTAGGCTAAACATACTAAAATCTATAGTGCTAAAGAAACTAAACAACAAGCAGAACTCTTGGGAAGAGGCTCAATCCTCATTCATGAGGGCAAATGGGATAGACATTGGAAGTGAGAGAAGACAGGGAACCAGTCAGGAGCCTTCCACAGAGGACCTCTGAAAGATTCTACTAATCAGGGTATCGAAGTAGATGCAGAGACTCATAGCCAAATTATGGGCAGGGTGTACTGAATCTTATGGAAAAAGGGGGAGATAGAAAGACCTGGAAGGGAGAGGAGCTCCAAAAAGAGAAAAACAGAACCAAAACATCCGGGCCTAGGAGTCTTCGGGAAGACCAACATGCCAACCAAGAACTATGCATAGAGAGGACATAGACTCCCTGCTCAGAAGAAGCCCATATGAAGCTCATTCTCCAAATCATGTGGTTTCCTTAGTAAGGGGAGCAGGGGCTATCTCTGACATAAATTAAGTGGCCAGCTCTTTGATCACCTCCCCCTGCGGGATTTAGCCTTGCCAGGCCACAGAGAAAGACAATACAGCCAGCCCTGATGAGACCTGATAGGCTAGGGTGAGATAGAAGGGGAAGAGGACCTCTCTTATCAGTGGACCAAGGGAGGGGCAAAGGGAGAGAAGAGGTAGAGAGGGTGGGACTGGGAGGAGCTGAGAGAGGGGGCTACAGCCAGGATACAAAGTAAATAAAATGAAAAAATAATAAATAACTTAAAAAAATCATTTAGGATACCAAGAAAAGAAAGAAGCGAATTGTGATGTTTGATAAAGTAATTAGGTGTAGCCTATCTTGGTAAATTTTGGTATGCCTCACAGTTGCTTCTCTACACCTTGAGTACGGTACAGAAAAGGATGCTGCAAGATTGTCGCTGAGGATCTCAGACTCTGCTCTTATGGATATGGTATCAAGGAAACAGGACCTTCAAAATCACACAAACACACAACAAAGCCATATAAATAGAGCAATTTTCTACTCTTCCAATATTACATATTCAGATTTACATGAAATGAGCAAATGTTGGCTTAGTTTGTTGATTGTTACTCAAATATTCATGCACTTCAATTTCATTTCAATTAACAAGAAAGCTTTCTGGGAAATGTTCAGTTAGGCTATTTTGTCACTGTGTATCACCTCAAAGTTTGTTTTTATTCTTTATTAATTACACTTTATTCACTGTGTATCCCCTCCTGTGGTTCCCTCCCTCCTCCCGTCACAATCCCTCCCTTCCTCCACCGTCTGCATGCATGCTCCTCCCCAAGTCCACCTCAAAGTTTTTATAGCGATCTAAAAAATACGTAGTTGCACCCTCTTAGTAGAAGCCAGAGACGGAGTGTGCCCATGAAGTACACTGAACTTCTTTTAATCAACTCTTTCCATTTTAATTATAGGAGTACAATCTTAAATAATAATTAAATGTTTAAGTGTGACTTGCATTTCAGACCCAGGAATTCTATGTTGGTTCTAACTTAGTACTGTTTGGAAATACCATATCCAGCTGCATTAGAAATGAGAAGAGGAGAGAGAAGGAGAAACAAGAAAGGAGAGAGGAAAAACATGGTAGAGGGAGAAATGAAGAGACCCAGAGAAAGAGGTGGAAAGATGGATATTAAAATAGATCAAATTGAAACATTTATTAATAATTCGTTCTGTAAACTATATAGAAAGATTAGCAGGTTTCCCACTAATGTGACACACTGGGAAAGTTATTTGGCTCTGGGTGCACTCTTTTTATAGAACCCGAATGCACAGTGGAATTACTAATATAAAAATTCCATGGGGGGAGAAGGAAAGAAAAGGTTAAGAATGAAGACTGTGTTCAACTTGTACTAAACTCTAACTGGTAATCTGCTTCTAATAGAGTAGTACTATTGCCTTTTCATTTTGTTTCTCCCTAATACTGTTTTAACTATTGGATTTTCTTGTGAAAAGGGCTCCAAATTAATGAGGAAAGTGCATTTCATGAACTAAAATGATTTAAGCACAGCTTTCAGAGTAACTCTTCCCAAAATGTGCCCCTGGGATTCAACATTTCCAGACTCAAGATATTTCAATTCAAGGTTTAAAACCACATTCAAGTGTAATAGGAAAGTAAACATGATTATAATTTGTTTGATTGAAACTGCATGGGTTATTTTTCATTAAGTAGCAAAATCTAATTCTGGGGAAAACCACTCATTAATTGTTTTCATAAAGAGGTATGCTGGGGCATCCACATTTCGTTTCTAGTAATGATGGGTTTCAGAAAGCTTTCAGTACTTTCAAGTCATCACATTCTTCTAATACTCATTGGAAATAGAATATATAGAAAGCACCTCTTATGATGATCATTTATTAAATATGCGTTTTTTTCTCAGCAAATATATTTTTATATCTTCTGAGGAATTTGAGTGCTTGTTTCTTCAAGAACAGAGAGGCAGAGCAACCACACTCACATTGATGTCATATGTGCAGGTTAACAGTTGGCAGTTTACAGTTCTTGACTTGATCTCTGAAGAGCTGGCTTTGTGGACTCTGTTAAGTCCTAATAGAAGTGAGAATTATAAATGGCCTTTCCTGGGAGATTTCTGGCCTGCATGGGAACCTAATCAATATACATGCTTCCGATTAACATATATTAAACGTTATTCATTCAGATTAAAGAAGATTCATATTCATGATTTAAGACCCAGTGAAAGAACAGTAAAACAAGATTTTTCCTGAACTTCTGCAATCTTAAGAAGAATCGTTTATAATTTATGTATACACTTATGTATGTATAAGTGGATACATACATAAAAGCATGCAACATATAATTTGGTAAAAGTTTTTTTTTTTTAAATTACAACTTTGGAATAATATTTTTTACTTCCATTGAAATCACAAACCCCTAACATTTATATATACAAAAACTCTGTTTCAATATTTATATCATGACAGTGCTCATATTACGTTCCAGGTAACCATACAGACTCGTACAAACATTTCTCTACAAATGTAATTTTACCATCTGTTAACTATATTATGATTAATTAACAAAATCTTGACATTCAACAATTGGAGACGCCATGGAGACATTCACAGCTACTTTAAAGAACCAGACTTTCATTGTGTATAGATGTATCTAATGCTGCCAGAAAAGTTTCACACAATATTCTTAGTCTTAATATTTCTTAGTCCTCACTTTCACATTAGAAAGAAAATAAAGATTCTATAGAAAAATGAGCTGAATTATTTGATTTTCCTCACATATTTCCAAACTTTTGAAAGTAAAAACTTCCCAGTATCAAAAACATCAAGACAATGACCATAAACACAAATTATTATTATTATTATTATTATTATTATTATTATTATTAGCCTATTTTCAGAGAAGGAACCTGTGGTTTGGAAAATGTTAGTCTTTTTAAATGACCTTTTCTTTTCCATGCTTTCTCTCTTGACTAAAGCATGGTTTGTAGAGTTATATCACATTCATCAGTTGCTCTTATTTTTACTATGGTCTAGATGCTTCCTGCTGGAGAATAAATCAATCTTTCTTCAACTTACAAAATTACTCAAAAATCGACTTGATTCCTTCAACCTTTCTCCTTAAAATGTCAGTAAAGCTTGCATGACCAGGGCAGAATGTACTTTTCCTTGAGTACATATTAGTTGCGAACCTTGTTTTGTGTTTCTTAATAGAGGAAAATTGCCAGTGACTGACCTAAGTGCTTCAGGAATAAAAACTCAACTTGGAATTCAAGGGACTTTATCTCTCTTCTTAATGACCTTCAGAAATTAGGGCAGAAATCTCTTGAAGATACTGTAATGGTGCATTAGTGGGTTACTCTTGCAGTTTAGAAGCAATGCAATAGAGATGCAGTTTCAAATTATACCTTAAATAAAATAAATAGGACATTGAGATGTTGTGGTAGGGACATTATAAGCGTCTGACTATGCTTCATTGCAATAGCATTTTTATTAGGGACATTTTATTAAACATATAAAGTTCCATTTCCACTTTGTGAAAATTTTATAAATGTATTTTCTTCTTTGTTTTAATAAACAGAGTTGACTCATCAACTGTCTTAAATTAGGATAATGATATGAGCACCCCCTTTTATTTCATATTTTGATTATTTTGAAGTTTTGAGGGAATTTGAACATAGTTCCATATCAGACCTTGAATAAAATGACAGTTTACTCCCGTGTAAAACAATAGAAAATTCAGTAGAATCTCCTATTAGTTTAAAATAAGTTAATACTCAGGTTTTCGTCTTATATTAGCATAGTGTTTCTTTCTGAATATTCTGAATTTCAAGTATTTTTATTTGTGAAATTAATACTTTTAGATATTCATCAAGATTTAATTATATTATTGTATTGGTATAGTTGTGAAAAGCATGTACTTGTAAGAAGCAGAGCATGTCATGTTGGTTTATGGGAAAGGATCATAATAATACTGTTAAATATAAAGTATCCACAACATGCTTGTGTATGTCCAGGTCCTCAAGCCTCTGGGAGTTTACATGATAGGAGCTATCTGGTAAAGACAGGTTCAGGTTCTTGAAGCCAATGTTGCCATCTTTCTTTCTCTGCCCTTAATCTGCTAGAAGATGAACAGCTCTTCTTATTCCTTTCAACTGTGACTTTCTGGAATTTTTCAGAGTGTCACAAAAATGCCTCCACCTAAGTTTTCACTTCTCTCCGAAGTCCCCCTCTCCTTCCCTGCCTGGGGCTTCTCCTGGATCTGATCTTGACCCTCATTTCTGTCCTTGTTCTCTCTCCTGTCTTGTTCCCTCTTTTCAACCTCTTCTGCTTTCTGTTCAATTTTCCCTTCTGAGTGAGGTTTAAGCATTCTCCTTGGCTTCTTGTCAGTGACCTTCTTTGGGTCTGTGAATTGTAGTATGGTTATCCTATGCTATAGACATAAAATCTATCTACAAGTGAGAACCTGCCTTGCACGCCTTTTTTGTATGGGTTACCTCACTCAGGACAATCTTTTATATTCCCATCCATTTGACTGCAATTTCATGATTTCCTTGTTTTTAATAGCCCAGTAGTGCTCAGTTGTGTAAACATACCACAGTTTCTTTATCCTTTCTTAGACTGAGGAATATCTGGGTTGTTGTCAGATTCTGGTTATTATGAATAAAGCTGCAATGAACGTAGTTGAACAACTATGATATGGTTTGGTAAAGCTTCTTTTGTGTACATGCCCAGGAGTTGTATAAATGGGTCTGGAGATATCTAGTCTCAATTTTCTGAGAAAGCAACAGATTGATTTACAAAGTGGTTGAAGAAGTTGGTGCTCCCACCAGAAATGGTGTTCCCCTTTTACCACATTCTTCCCAGCATGTATTATCACTTGAGTTTTGTTTTTTGTTTTTTGTTTTTTGTTTTTTGTTTTTTTTTTTTTTTTTTTATCTTAGCTATTCTAATGGGTGTAAAATGGAATCTCAGTCATTTAGATTAGCATTTCACTGGTGACTAATGACTTCAACCAATCTCACTTATGAACATTGATACACGCGTACACACACACACACACACACACACACACAGCCAACCAAACAAACAAACAAATAAAAAATAAACAACTTGCAAAACAAATCCAAGAATGCATTGAAGATATCATCCACCACAACCAAGTAGGCTTTATCCCAGGCATGCAGGAATGATTCAATATGTGGAAATCCATCAATGTAATTCAAACATACTGAAAAAAATAGGAAAAAAGAAACACATGATCATCTCCTCAGATGCTGCAAAAGCATTTGACAAAAATCCAACACCTGTCCATGTTCAAAGTTTTGGAGAGATCAGGAATACAAGGCACATACATAAACTTAGCAAAAGCGATGTTGAGCATTTCTTTAAGTACTTCTTGGCCATTTGAGATGCCTCTGTTGAGGATTCTCTGTTTAGCACTGTACCTCATTTTATTATTTGATTTTTTAGTTTGTTGACCTCTTAAACTCATTCTCACTCCTCTAGTACAGTGCTCCCTGAGCTTTGGCAAGAAGTAATGTGATGCAAATGTCTCATTTGTGGCTGAGAATTTATCCTCTGAACTTGGACAGCTTGTATGTTTCTGTGTTAGCCAGTGTCTGCTGCACAAGGATTCTGGATAATCAAAGATTCAAGAACATTACAGAAATTCCCAGAGGTAATTCAATATTTAATTTCCTGTTATGTTAGGGAGACATAGTAGGAAGAATATCCTAGTGCTGACGTAAACACAGAAATATTGATCAATGAAATAGAATCAAGGACCCAGACATAAGAGTCTATATATCTATAGGCATCCAAGTTTTGACAAAGGTGCAAAAACATACAATGGAGAAAAGACAGCTTTTTTAACAAATGGATGTTTCATAAGATCCCCTGCAAGCTGCCCAAAGTTTGGCGGAGTCTCAGCATCTGTTTTGTTCCCCTGCTGAGTTGAGTCAAAGAAATGTTTTTAACAGTGATCAACATCATTAGCTGTCAGAGAAATGCAAATTAAAACTACAAATTCATGTACTTCAGTGAAAATGACTCGTTACTCCAGTGAAAATGGTTAATATTAAGATAACAGAAAAAGAAAGGAGCTGATGATGGGAAGTATGTGGGGTAAAGGAACCCTCGTGCACTGTTTGTGGAAATGATTGTGGCAGTTTTCCAGAACATTAAATAGAGAGCTCCAGTATGACTCAACAGTTCCAATCCTGAGCATGTATCTAGAGGACTCTGTTTCCTACTCCAGAAACATGCTCATCTATGTTTGTACCCCACCTACTTATAATATCTAAGGCAAGAAAATAGCTTAGATGTCTATCGATTGGTAAATGCTTACTAAAAATGTGGTACCTATATACAATAAAATTTTAGCGAGCTATAAATAAAATATAAAGGTGTAAAATTTGCAGATAAATAGTTGAAGCCCTATGGAAAATATCAAACTGAGTCAGTAACCCAGACCAAAAAAAAAAAAAAAAAACAAGTATTATAGGTTCATTTTTTATGTTTTATTTTTTATTTTTATTATTAGTTACATTTTATTAACTCTGTATCCCAGCTGTATCCTGCTCCCTCATTCCCTTCCAATCCCACCCTCCCTCCCTCATCTCTTCCCTGCCCCTTTCCAAGCCATTGATTGGGGGGAACCTCCTCCCCTTCCATCTGACCCTGGTTTATCAGCTATCTTCAGGACAGGCTGCAAAGTCCTCCTCTGTTTTTCAGCTTCCTTAGTTCTTTGTATATACTGGATATTAGTCCTCTGTCAGATAAAGGGTTGGTGAAGATTCTTTCCCATTCTGTCGGCATTCGTTTTGTTTTGATGACGGTTTCCTTTGCTTTACAGAAGATTTTCAGTTTCATGAGGTCCCATTTATTGATTGTTGCTCTTAGAGCCTGTGCTGTTGGTGTTCTGTTCAGGAAGTTGTCTCCTGTGCCAATGAGTTCTAGGCTGTTCCCTACTTTTTCTCCTAATGGATTTAGAGTATCTGGATTTATGTTGAGATCTTTGATCCACTTGGACTTTAGTTTTGTGCAGGGTGATAAATATGGATCTATTTGCATTTTTCTGCATGTAGACATCAAATAGTGAGGGGAACAGGGACTATTTCTGACAGGAACTCAATGGCAGGCTCTTTGACCTCCCCAACCCCCAAGGGAGGAGCAGTCCTGCTAGGCCACAGAGGAGGACTTTGCAGCCAGTCCTGTAGATACCTGATAAACCAGGGTCAGATGAAAGGGAAGGAGGTCCTCCCCAATCAGTGGACTTGGAAGGGGGCAGGGAGGAGATGAGGGAGGAAGGATGGGATTGGGAGGGAATAAGGGAGTGGGATACACCTGGGATACAGAGTTAATAAAATGTAACTAATAATTAAAAAATAAAATTAAATTAAAAAAAGATAAAACCATACCTATTACTTCTATATATGGACAAAATATACAACTTTTCTGTATTCATATCTCATTATCTGGAGATTAGCACAGGACTCAGACTCACCAATGAAGTTTATTTTGACAACATATTCTTTGAAGAAAAATATACTGCAATATGAAACCCTGTTTTTCCCCAAATAGAAGGTATTTAAAATACAGAGAAGGGAAAAGGTCAAAAAATATTTGAATAAGATTTTGTGTATTATCTGAATATAAATATAAATAAATACTGAAGTAGAAAGTGTTTTATAAAATACAAAGCTTGAGCATCTGGTGTTATGGTTTCGTAAGTAAATCATGTGTGACTCAGTATGAGAATTTGAGTTCAGATCCCTAGTAGCTGTGTAATAGAAACCACACGTAACGGCAAAAAAAAAGATAATCACATTGCTGCCAACATGGAGACAGTCTCACCAAATCAGTGGACTCCACCTCAGCACAGGGCCCTGTCTAAAAATAAGAAGGAATAACAATAAATCAGAGTAATTGAAAAAGTCATATAATGCCATGTTCTGGATTTCACGTGAGCACACATTCAGGTTCACAGAATTAAAAAAAATAATAATACCTCTAATGAGTGCACACACAAACACACATACACACTAATCTAAACTTGAAAATATATAAAGTATCATTAAATTTAAGAAACTGATTAATACTAAAATATCATTAAATAATACAAAGTATCATTAAATGTAAGAAACTGATTTATACTAAAATATAATTAAATAATACAAAATATCATTAAATTTAAGAAACTGATTTATACTAAAGAAAACTACATTTATGAAAAATAAGACTCACGTGGAATTTTAAATGTACTTGCAAATTTTCTGTAAGTATGATTTTATCATACTGACCATTTCTAGTGAAAGTCTGACTGGCATCAGGGAGGTCTGTATAGCTGATAAAACATGATCTCTACCAGTGAAACTGTCACCATTTGAAATCTGTAGACTTGAAAACACAAGATTTTCCTGAGCAATTGTGGACAGGCGTCATCCAATCTCTTGGTATGCAGAATAGAACAAAAAGGGCAAGGAAGGAGAAATCAATGTGTTTATGACTGCTGCTTTAGTATTTTCTTGTCCTTAGTACTAGAGCTACTCTCCATAATATTTAAGAACATGGGAGTAAATTTATTAATAAAATAATACATGTGTGTTCATATGTATACTTACACATAGGAATGTGCTTATGCTTATATAAATATACATAAGCATATATATATGTACTTTATACTTTATATGCTTATAAATCATAAATGATGTGTTTCAGATTTCTCCTCCTGAAAGATCTGAAAATCTCAAACAATTTTTGTAGATGTCGTATTTGCTAATTCAACAATACTTCAATCAGAAAGTTTGGTAAAAATATTGGTACTGATAATCAAAACTTTATTTTAAAATTACCTTTATGAAAAACTAACTTTAACAAAACAATCTACCTAAGATTGAAAGCTCATTTTTATAATAAAAATATACATGCAGTGCTTAAATATCCATAGTAACTATGTTTGCTTACCAGTTTGTTAAGTGTTTAATATTGTCTGTAAATGAATGGTTTTACTATATACCTTGTGCTGTTTCTATTTCTTCAAATTCTCATTTTATTGGAATAGTTCATATAAGGATTATCATTATGAAAATAAATAAACGATGCAAATGATATTATGAATTTTTTTGAGAAAGCAAGTTTTCTTGCTCATTGTGCACCTCTTTTTGCTCCTACTGTGTACTCTGAATCCTCAAGTGTGTTTGTTGTGTGCAGTAGGTGTTTTCTTGCATTCTATTTTGGTGTTTGGAGATTTGCTTCATGTATTGGAAAGACAAAACTCATTATTTCCTCAATATTTCTCCTCAAGCAGGGCTGAGTTTGTGTGAAATTACAATTGTTGACATTAATTAGTAATTTTAAAGGGAAAAAAATACCTAGACAGCTTCTACCCCTTGAGGGGGAAATTGGATAAATGAATACATCAACCATGGAATAATTGATACGTGTGTTGTATAGTCTTGAATTAGCTGGAATTAATTAAAATAATAGACAGCAAATGAATACATGTCATTGACTAATAATATCTCGTTACCATATGCTTTTCTGTTTATTTGTTTGCTTCAAATACAGACATTCAGAGCTTCAAATTGGATAATTTTGGACAAACACTAAAATTATTTTTGTTGAGATTTTGGGATATAAAATATATATTTCAAGTTTTTTAATGTCATTAGACATTATCACACATTTCAATTTAGCACACATTTATCTGATGCTTTTTTTAAATTAAGTGGTTATTTATTTGAAATATGAGAATGACCAAATACAGAATTCATGATAAAGACTGACAGAGTAAAAAATTAAAGACAATAATTCTTACTTTGCTTAATTAACGTTTTACTAATTTTTGAAAAATAAAGATAAAACTCCCAGCTCCGCAACTCCACTTATATGCACCCAAATCTGCCTTTGTATTTCTTTGTAAGTTCATTGAGTGCATTCTGTTCTGTCCATATACTCCAGGCATGTGTTGGCAACAATCAGGATCCTTCCTTTAAAGACAACTGATTTTTCTTCTCCCAGATACCATCCGCTGTCACAACCTCCTCGGTTAGAGCTAGGTCTCCCAGCTTACCTTTCCCTTCCTTCTGGGATTCTGTCTGGTTTGGTCTTGTCCTTGCTCAGTGTATGCTGTCACAAACACTGTGAGCTCATATCATCACTACTCTTTGGTGTCCTGAAAACACATTTCCAGCTGTCGTGTTGGTGTTGGTGGTATTGTGATGAGCCTAGCTGCCTTCCATGCAGCCATCCACACCCTATGGCACTTCCACTCTTTCCATGACCCCCCCCCCATACACACACGCCCATGTATTTGAGCACTGGGGAGTGTGAATATGATATAGTTGTTTTGTTTAAAACTGAATACTCTTATTTTTTGCCCCTTAAGCTCTTAGGGGGTCTCTGTATTAACCACCACATACTGAAAAAGTAAGTTTCTTTGACAAGGTATGAAAGCTGCATCAATCTATGCATATAATGTAAGTCATGAGTTAGTATCAGGTCCATTTATCCAACTACAGTAGTAGTTTTCTCATAGGGTCAATGACCTGTATAGCCACAGATTCTTGAGCTCACTAACAGTTTCATCTTATGGAGCACAGTTTAAATTCTATCATAAGGTGGTTGAATATTCCCATTATATTTGTGCTTCTATTGATCCAGCAGGGGTGTCTTGTCAGGTGGGGATGTTATTGTCGCTCACCAGGCCCATAGCTGGGTAATGTTGACAACCGTGTTTCTTCTCCAGTCGGTAGCTGAGAGCCATTTAGAATGTCATGACCTAAGCAGTAGGGGTGAAGATCTGGATGAGAACCAGCGTGATTGTATTCGCGGTCTAAGACTCATGTGTGTTGTGTGGTGCAGTAGGATCTTACTGTCGTATTCTGTATGGTAACAAAGAGCAATGGCTACAGCTCTGTTAAATTTCATGAGGGTATGACACCTTATTTGATAGTAAATCCCATAATATTACACATTCCTGACACTGGATTTTATTTGTTAGCTTGTACTGTCAAAGTAGGGACATTGTTGCTCTATTTCAAAGTAAGGGAATTTATTTTTTAATATGTATTCAAGTTTCAGTATGATTTATATGATTTTTTTCGATTGCATGTTTTCATATGTATTTTTCACATCTTTAGTTTTAGTAATCCCTTCCATATTTCCTCCTCTACCTTCTCCTTCCTTCCATGCCTCAATACAAAATCTGTTCCTATCCCATCATTCTACTCTTTATTTACATTACTGTGTTCTCTCTCCTCTTCTCTGAGACCCTTTATTAATTTACTTACCATTTTAGATATCAGATTGAATAAATGTACATCATCTTCATTAAACATATATTCTTATTTTACTCTGTTTTGAATGATTTCAGACCTGAAAATTATTTTTCACAATATTGTTGCCTTCAGGATCAACATTTTGTAACAACCTTTAGAAACAAGGGCTGATATTCAATGAGTTAAACAACAACAACAACAACAACAAAAGAACATTCCTGAAGTTTAGGTTTAAATAATTGAGAGAGAAGGGAGGTAGAAAATAGAAGAAAAAAAATGGGAATAACAAACATGACAGAATTGAAAGGTCCACACAAAATCAGTTTCTTAATACTCATTTTACCTGTGTCCTTTTGTATTATTCCTGTATCAGCCTTGGTGTTCTCAGGACAAATAACTTTTCTAAACAGTTCCGTCTACTTGAGGACTCCTTTTCATTAACAGAAAAGTAAATAGAAATCTGTGTAAAGTGAGTGGCCATTAAACTTGTCCATTCTAGGTATTAAGAGAATAATGCACAATATTTGGGTACAGGAATCTCATTTTTTATATCAACTTATTTTATTTTAAAATCTCAAAATTGGCTGCCATCCTAGTTTTGTTCAACATCCATCACTGACATAGGTTTGAGGGTCCTAGAACAGAAAGAAGTAGCTTCTCTGAACAAGAAGCTATCTACAATTGATGACTATTGGTAAATAAAAATGAGTTTTCTTCAAGTGAGTCTCACTGGGAATACAAACCACTCGTAAGTGTAGGACCCATTCCTAGCAGCAGTTTGCTAATTCAAAATTAGCAGTTGGCTAATTCAAAGAACAAAATAGATGTTCTTTATCTCATAACGTAGACTCAGAGCATTCCTTCTCTTTCTCCTCCTCCTCCTCCGTGTCCTTCTCCTCCTGCTTCTTCTATTCTTCTTCCTCCTCCTTTTCTTCTTCCTCCTACTTTTTCTAATCTTACAGATTCTTTGCATATATATTATGGCCTCCGGTTTTTGGTTTTATATTATTTCTGTGTGTTCAAACGTGTGTGTATCTTTGTCTATGTTTCTGGTGCTGGTTTTGTTGTTGTTGTTGTTGTTCTTTGTTTTTGTTCATTTTATTCTATTCTTATTTGCTTTTATTTTATTTCATTTATTTTGTTATTATTTCTTAGATGCCTGTTAGTTTTATATCTAAAGATAGAAAGGGTGTAGATATGGATGGCAGCAAAGTGGGAGGAAGTAGGAGGAATAGCAGGAGGGGAAAATATATTCAGAATAATCCAGAATATATGATATGAAAAAAAATTTTCAATTAAAAAAAGAAGTAGGTTTGTGTGATAATTTAACAGTGGTGCATGAGCCACAATTTCTGTTTATGTCTGTGTATGTTCACAGGTGTTAATTTTGTATATATTTGTTCTTAATGGGTGTATGTGTGCTATGCTGTGCTGTTGTTATTTTTTATTGATGATAACTTTGTGGGAGGAGATACAGAAAGAATGAAAGATTTAGATCCCTTTGGATATTGACTGATATATATTTTAAAGGGATTAACTTGAATGCTGACGGGGTTAAAAGGTCAAGAGTGTTTATTCAGACCTCAAAAATGATTTCTTCTCAAATGGTATTAGAGCAGAAGCAAATTTATTTTTTTTTCAATGACTTCTATTGACAGCATGAGATTATAGTCATCGTTAATAAACTTATTAATGCTGATCATAACAAAAATAGCTTCTGGATTTTGTGGTGGCTAGTGCTTAAAATGGAGCACCACTTCCTGGGCAAGTTGCCATACTTTAGTGTTAATTTGAAACTGCCCTTAATGAAGTCCCTAAAACAAGCTTTATAGACCAAAGGGCCGAGAAAGAAATTAGGGAAACAACATCCTTCACAATAGCCACTAATAACATAAAGTACCTTGAGGTGACACTAACCAAGCAAGTGAATGACCTGTTTGAGAAAAAATTCAAGTCTCTAAAGAAACAAATTGAAGAAGATATCAGAAGATGGAAAGATCTCCCGTGCTCATAGATTGTTAGGATTAACATTGTGAAAATGGCCATCCTGACAGAAGCAATCTACAGATTCAATGCAATTCCCATCAAAATACCAACTCAATTCTTTAAAGACCTCGAAAAAAAGATTCTCAGCTTCATATGAAGAAACAAAAAACCCAGAATCTCCAAAACAATCCTGTACAACAACAGATCATCTGGAGGTAGCTCCATCCCCGATCTCAAGGTGTACTACAAAGCAATAGTAATAAAAACTGCATGGTATTGGCATAAAAACAGAAAGGAGGATCAATGGAACCGCATAGAAGACCCAGAAATAAACCCACACACCTATGAATACTCGATTTTTGACAAAGAAGCCAAAACCATTCAATGGAAAAAAAGACAGCATCTTCAACAAATGGTGCTGGTCCAACTGGATGTCCACATACAGAAAAATGAAAATAGATCTATGTTTATCAACCTGCACAAAACTAAAGTCCAAGTGGATCAAAGACCTCAACATAAAACCAGTTACTCTAAATCTCTTAGAAGAAAAAGCGGGGAACAGCTAGAACTCATTGGCACAGGAGACAACTTCCTGAACAGAACACCAACAGCACAGGCTCTAAGAGCAACAATCAATAAATGGGACCTCATGAAACTGAAAAGCTTCTGTAAAGCAAAGGACACCGTCATCAAAACAGAACGACTGCCTACAGATTGGGAAAGAATCTTCACTAACCCTTTTACTGACAGAGGACTAATATCCAGTATATACAAAGAACTAAAGAAGCTTAAAAACAGCAAACCAATTAATCCAATTAAAAAATGGGGAACAGAGCTAAACAAAAAATTCTCAACAGAGGAATATCGAATGGCAGAGAAACACTTAAAGAAATGCTCATCCTCATTAGCCATCAGGGAAATGCAAATCACAACGACCCTGAGATATCACCTTACACCCATCAGAATGGCCAAGATGAAAAACTCAAGTGACAACACATGCTGGAGAGGTTGTGGAGAAAGGGGAACCCTCCTCCACTGCTTGTGGGAATGTAAACTGGCACAACCACTTTGGAAATCTATCTGGCGCTTTCTAAGACAATTAGGAATAGTGCTTCCTCAAGACCCAGCTATACCACTGCTAGGTATATACCCAAAGTTTGCTCAAGTACACAAAAGGGATACTTGCTCAACCATGCTTATAGCAGCTTTATTTGTAATAGCCAGAACCTGGAAACAACCCAGATGTCCATCAACGGAGGAATGGGTACAGAAATTGTGGTATTCTTACACAATGGAATACTACTCAGCAATCAAAAAGGAGGAAATCATGAAATTTGCAGGCAAATGGTAGGATCTAGAAAAGATCATTCTGAGTGAAATATCCCAGAAGGAAAAAGAAAAACATGGTATATACTCACTTATATAGACCTATAAGATATTATAAACATAATGAAATCTATACACCTAAAAAATGATAATCAAGAGAGCAGACATGGGGTAAGATGATCAATCCTCATTTCTAAAGACAGAGGGGATGTGCATTGAATGTATGGCAGGACTCTACTGAGCGCATCTGAAACACTCTAACTAGCAGTGTTTTCAAAGCAAAGACTCATGACCAAACCTTTGGCAGAGTACAGGGAATCATAAGAAAGAAGGGGAGTTAGTCTGATGGGGAAAGGATAGGAGCTCCACAAGGACCAAATATATCTGGGCACAGGGTCTTTTCTGAGACTGACATTCAACCAAGGACCATGTATGGATATAACCTAGAACCTCCACTCAGATGTAGCCTGTGGTAAGCTCAGTAACCAATTGTTTTCCCAAAGTGAGGGGAACAAGGACTATTTCTAACAGGAACTCAATGACTGACTCTTTGGCCTCCCCACCCCCAAGGGAGGAGCAGGCCTGTTAGGCCACAGAGGAGGGCTTTGCAGCCAGTCCTGAAGATACCTGATAAAACAGGATCAGATGAATGGGGAGGAGGTCTCCTCCTATCAGTGGACTTGGAAAGGGGCATGGTGGAGATGAGGGAGGGAGGGAGGGACTGGGAGGGAATGAGGGATCGGGATGGACATGGCTGGGATACAGAGTTAATAAAATGTAACTGATAAGAAAAAATAAAATTAAAAAAAATAAAAATAAAGAAATCAAAATAAAAAAAAAGAAAATTCAGGGCACCCAAACTTTTTTTTTCCATTTGTCCCAAAAGAATAGTAACAGAACAATTCACCATTTGATCACTTATGTGAGAAGGCAGTCACCTAAATAAATTAAGTTGTCGATGTTTACAGTACAAGGTAAAAGCTCCCTTCACTATTCTGACCTTTAGGCCGATTAAACAGCTGTCAGATACTTCCAAGATAATAATGTCACTATTAAACCCTTGGGGCTACCCACCTTATTGGTCGTCATTTTAGATCATAGCTTCTTTTATTGATTTGTTTTTCCAGATGGACAGGGCTACTATTGCTTTTCTTCCTTGGTGCTTGCATGGTATTTTTCACACTTGTGAAATCTAGTCCTCAGGGAAAAGGCTTCCAGGTCTGTTTCAGTTTAATTCCCCCAAGTATTATGTTTGAAATATGTGGTGTCTTCCCCAATAGAGCCTTACTTTCAAGTTGATGGAGGCAAACAAGGATAATAGAAGGTACGGTTATGACTCCTAGAGGAGAACCTACCAGTTATGTTTCTTAACCATTATAATTCCTAATTGCATTCTAAATTCTTATTTAGAATGCAGTTCAAATTCTCACTATCCATCTTAATAAAAGTACAAAAAATGAGCTCTCATTCTACCATGCTCAAATTGCAGAGAACGAGCCTTGGTGTGCTTGCTTAGTTACACCTTCCATTGCGATAGTTAATATAAGCAAAGGCAACTCGGGAAGGAAGGGATTTGCTGTACCTTGCAGCTTGCAGGCCATCGTTCAGGGAGGTCTGAGAAGGAGCTTGACCTGGCAGGGACCTGGAAGTATGAAGGGATGCAGATGCCATGGCAGATGTCTGCCTCCTGTCTGCTCCCCACGGCTTTCTCAGCTTGCTTCTCATCCATCAAGGACAGCATCCTAAGTGTGGCACTATCCCCAATGGAAATGAAAACACAATACAGATTTGTATGCAGGCAAATTTTATGTAGATATTTTCTCAATCTAGAGTTGTTTCCCCCCCACCCCAAATATTCTTAGACTGTGTCACGTTAAAAAAAAAAGACAGAACAATTTCCACAACCAACTAATGCATCTACAACTTCAATCCTGTACCTAAGGTTCTGGAAACATCACAGAACATGGAACAGAAAGATAGTAAGGGTCAGAAGACCAGAACACTGGCAGAAAAATAATGCATTCTTTATATGACAAAGAGGCTGCAGCCATGAACACACAGTGACAATATCAGCAAGTATTGAGGATGGGAAAATATAGATATAGGTATAGTTACAGATGAAGATACAGAGATAGATAGATGGAAGATAGATAGATGGAAAGATAGATAGATGGATGATAGAAAGAATAGTTTTTCTCTAAGGAAGGAGCTCCTGATGGGTTTTCCGTTACCAAATGGTCAGACCCAAACACTATATGAGATGTCAGAAAATGAGGAGAATGAAATAAAACAAATACAGCAATTTCATATGAAATTGTCAAAGTAAAATAAAAATTAAAATTGCACATTAAGAAACCAGTATTGATTGGTTGGACCAATCATTGTACCCTCTTTTGAGATTCCCTCCTCCCACATGCTATTTATTTGTCACACTCACTCCTTCCCTCCTTCACATTTTTGCTTTAAAATATTCAGTTTTGTACACATTTGTTTAGGTTACACTGTATTCTAACTCTTAGTACATTAGAGTACTCCAGAATTATATATGCCTTTCCACTTTACCTAATCTTAGAGTTTCTGCTCACCTTTAAATCATTTTGCTGTTCCAAAACCAAACACTGAGAAAATAAGAATGAAATAAAACAGGAAACTAAACAGGAAAGTGTTGCCAAATCCTCACTGAAGAGAAAGAGAAACTCAGGAAAAAACAAGTGAAGATTTTACTTCTCTACACACATTATAGTGCTTTCTACTTCCACGCTAAAGGTTCATAATATACTCTCATGTCCTAGTGCATGCTTGTCCTCTGTTGTCTGGAATTCACTGTAAACTGGAGCATGAAAGGTCATGCACATTCTTTTATAAAACAACATTTCCATTTTTTTTGTAATGGTAGAAATCACTCTTCAGTCTGATTCAATCTACACATGCTGCACAGGACACTGTTCTTTGTTTGCAGTTCCTCCAAATCATAAGATAAATTTATTTTTCTATTCAAGATACTTTAATGCTATATATGTTAAGTTAGAAAACTAATACTTAGCCTTCTAATGAAACGTTTAAAAGCAATTACATCTATCTTTATATAACCAGTCTTGGTCGGTACATTATTTCCAAGTAGAATATTTTATATAATATGTAGGTATTATATATATAAATATATATATATATGTTAATTACACTAAATACACGTCTGCTTCACAAAACTGAAAATCCACTTTATATCGACTTAATTGAAACCTTGCTGTATATAAATACATGCATTTGCAAGGATGGAGTGGCACTAGGTACATTTGAAGGTCTCAGCATATGTCAACAAGAAATTTAAGGGAAATACCACTGTATTACATTGGAAAGTTTTAAATTACATTTAATTGAAGATCTTAATTAGTTGCAGTTCAAATTCTCACTATCCATCTTCATGAGTTGGTATGAGAGGGGCCAAGTAATAACAACACTATCACCTTAAAAAAAAGGAATGATTTTTAGGTGTACAGATTTAGTATGTTTATCCTATATTATATCTCTAATACCCACTTATAAGTGAGTATATACCCTGTGTGTCTTTCTGCTTCTGTGATACCTCACTCAGGATGATCTTTTCCAGTTTCCACCATTTACCTGCAAATTTCATGATTTCCTTGTTTTTTTTGTTTTGTTTTTTTTTTTTTTTTTTTTTTTTTTTTATTGCTGAGTAATATTCCGTTGTGTAGATGTACCACAATTTGTGCATCCATTCTTCCATTGAGGGACATCTGGGTTGTTTCCAGCTTCTGGCTCTTACAAATAAAGCTGCTACAAACATAGTTGAGCAAATATCCTTGTTTACTTGATCATCTTTTGGATATATGCCTAGGAGTGATATAGCTGGATCTTGAGCAAGCACTCTTCCTAACTGTCTGAGAAAGCACCAGATTGATTTTTAAAAGAAACTAATCAAGAAGGAAGACTCTGGCTAAGATGCTTGATTCCTATTAAGAAAAGCAAAAAGGATGGTCATCAGAAGAGGGAGAAAACAGGGAACAGGACAGGAGTCTACCACAGAGGGCCTCTGAAAGACTCTACCCTTCAGGGTACTAAAGCAGATGCTGAGATTTATAACCAAACTTATGGCAGAGTGCAGGGAATCTTATGAAAGAAGGGGGAGATAGTAAGACCTGGAGATGATAGATGCTCCACAAAGAGAGCAACAAAGCCAAAAATTTGGGCACAGGGTCTTTTCTAAGACTGATACACCAACCAAGGACCATTCATGGAGATAACCTAGAACCCTTGCACAGATGTAGCCCATGGCAGTTCAGTGTCCAAGTGGGTATCCTAGTAAGGAGAACAGGGACTGTCTCTGACATTAACTGATTGGCCTGCTCTTTGACTCCTGTCCCCCTCCCCCAGCAGGGAGCAGCCTTACGAGGCTACAGAGGAAGAGAATGCAGCCACTCCTGATGAGACTTGATAGACTAGGGTCAGAAGGAAGGAGAGGAGGACCTCCCCTATCAGTGGACTTGGGGAGGGGCATGGATGGAGAAGGGACAGGAAGGGTGGTATTGACAGGGGAGGAGGGAGGTAGCTACAGGGGGGATTCAAAGTGAATAAACTATAATTAATAAAGAAGGAATGCTATAAAATATATGAACTCTACTCAATACATTTTACCACTTTTTCAAAGCTCTTTAAATAAATTTATATTCTGCAATATACTTCATTCCCATAATACCTCATTTCTTCAAAGAAGTTCATTTAAAGTACTTTCAAAAATTAAATCATCACCATTATCAGAGAAATCCATTTTACTAGAGGTACTCAAGAGCTTACATATTCAAATAAAAGAAAGTCTACATCATTTCATTGTGGTGTTATATGATGTCAAAAATTAAATTCTGTTCTGAAACATTTTTGCTTTTGTTCAGTTAACTTTGGTTTTCCTTTTACTAGTAAAAATCTATTGTTCTTAGTGAAAGGATTTGAGGAAAACATCAGACATAGCTTTGTACTGTTACATAATAGCAAAAAAAAAATCAAAAGCCCACCCCAGACACTCTTAATGTTTCTATATAATTAAGCATATATGTGTGGATGTGTGTGTGGGTAAAATACCATATTTTTCCCAAAGTTTCTTCCCTTGTGTTTAATTATCTTTTTAAAAACGGATAATCAGTTATTGTCATGAAAACTAAATTTATTTCAAAGAGAATAGAGGACAATGTAACCTAATTGCTGTTAAGTGGTTCATTCAAGAAGTGCATTTCAGAGTCTGTTTAAGAAAGACTGAGACAAAGTTGTCAAGACTGTACTTTCTAAGCTGAACATTGGCTATGGCTGGTAAGTCCCCCAGCTTATCAAAGCCTATACTTCCATCTCTGAAACAGCAGGTGTGCTACCTTTGAAATCCCTAAAAACTTTATTAACAGAAATTTCTAAATTTTAAACACTTGTGAACAAGGAATCCAGTTCTGAAATTATTTATTGGATCTAGGATTAAAGAAATGATAATTAAAATTGAAAGGTTCATCTAAAATAATTACTTTTCCTCACTCATACCTAGCTGATAAATTCTACTGTTTTATTTTTACTATCTTAAAAAAAAGACAGAGCTTTCATGATCATCATATCAAAACAGTCACCAAAAATAAAGATAATTTTTAGAAATCACAGAGAATTTAAAATAAATGTCATCTTATTAGAACAAATCAATATAACTATAACATAAAATAAAAAGTATGAAGAAATAAAAAGGAAAACTGAAGCCATTACAATCTCCAGGTAGTTGAAGAACATTGCTGTTTAATCTACAACGAGTCTTTGGGAAATAATGATTTCATTATTCCCTAAGTCTAAATCGTTTATAGTACATTTTTAAGTAAAACTGAATTTATATAATACCTTTGCAGGAACTCATATGTGTTAACAAAGACACATGAAAATAACTTCCTTTTGTATTTTGTCCATCATTTAATACATGTGGTCATTTTCAAATTAAAAGATGTAATGTTAAGAAATAACTGTAGACACTGATTTATTTGAGATTTGGCTTGGATGAATTCTACTGAGTCTACAAACTTGGATGAAGTATACAGAGTCTCAGGGCAAGTGAGATCCAGTTTGGTGGTCTCCTCCTGTGTCAGATTCCCATGCTACAAATCAGAAAGTTTTACATCATAGAGGAACTTGCAGATATACTTGGTTGATCAGAGCAGGTAGCTAGCAAGTCAATTTTCATTTCTCTTCTCTGTGTTATTTAGAATTAAGAATGGTTTTCTCCTATCTGTGAACTAATTTTACCTGTTAAACATAGTGGCCTGTGACAAATCTCTTGTCTTGAAAATCCATTTCATATAAGGATTCTTAATCTTGTTTTTCCCATTATGAAAATATTGGTAACTTTGGTAGATTTATGTATTTGCTTTTACTGAATCAGAGCCAGCCTCACTGAGTTTACACTGATCAAGTACTGGAGGTGGGGGGAAGAAATCTTCATTAATCTCACGTATACTTAATGGATGTCTTTTGAGTAAAACTGGTGGTAAAAAGAGAAGAGAACTGGATAAACAGAATCCAGGTCTCAGGATCTTACACAGTTACAAAGCATGGCAATTGTCGAATAAAGAAGACAAAACAATTTTTTGTATGCTTTAGGACCTTCACGTATTAAAATTAAAATTAAGCAAATTAAGTATTTGCTCGTGAGGGACAATTACAAGAAATAACTAAGTAATTGGCAAGTAAGGCAAGTAATAAACAATGTATGAAATTACCAAGGGTGTAAAGGAATGTAGGCTCAGAGGAAAATAAATGAGTGTGTGATAAATGAAATGGACAGTATTATAGACAAATTGGCAGGAAGAAATAGTATTGTCAAATTTCCATCATCTTTAAACTTCCTTCCAATAAAGGGTATATAATAAAGGATTTTTATATTCGAGATGAAGTGTCTCACCAAAATAACAGAAGTAGAGGCAGGCAAGGCTTGCAAAAATAAGTTGTTTTCTATTTCTTCAGACCATGCATGACAATTGCTCATGTTTATTTAGATGCACGAGTATTTCACAGAGACCACTGCCAGGTAGTTAGTTCCCTAATATGTAAGAGCAAATTTAGTCATTAGAAGATATTAAGCAGCAAATAATGTACAATGTATTATAAGAAATGTTTTCTTTTATAATATTCAACATATATTAAAATATACTTATTCTTACAGTAATGTACTTTATGGAATTTATATTACATATATAAATACATTGGGCCATTATATACATTGTTTCTCTAATATGGCGTGGTGCTGAATACTATCAACATAAAAATAAGCACTCTATTTGAAATTCGTAGAGTTTATCTTTTTATTTTATTTTTATTAATTACAGTTTATTTACTTTGTATCCCAGCTATAGCCCCCTCCCCCATTTCCTCCCAGTCCCACCCTCCCTCTTCTTCTCCTTCCCTAGTCTTCCCCCCCTTCCATCTGACCATAGAGTTTATCTTATCACTGAAGTTAGGATGAAGGTTGTGAAGCACCGTAGATAATAACACAGATATGAGCTGGTATGGGCCAGTTTTAAACCATGTATTTGACATGTACAAGATTCTGGGTTCAATCATCAGCACTGGGTAAGGGAATGTGGTGGTAGAAAACTGGAAGAGGATGCAAATTGCTTTTGAAAATTAATGCCATTTTATTAGAATTTATACAAAAATAAATTTAATGTTCAAAAAACTATTTTAATGCTATAACTCAGGATTGAATGAGATAATTTAATCATTATAGAAACAAACTATAATTTGTTCTAAGCGCTGTTTATGAACATAAGACAGCTATTACTATGCTCACATTCTGTCCTAGCATCATCCCTGGTTGTTTAAGGGATTCCCTTGGCCAACAACTCAACTGAATGCAACCCAGTCTGACCACCGGAAGTCTAACCTGGCTATAAAAGACTGCCAGTTCAGACTCTGTAGCCTACATTCTTAGCAGTCCCCACTAGGATCACCTTCATGGGTTCTGTCAAGCTCCCATAGAACTGTTTTCACCTCTCCCAATGTCCTCCATTTCACGTTGTCTCTCCTGCTCTCTGACTCCACCCTTCCTACCTGATCCATCCTGCTTGAGGCTCCAGTCCCCATCTTGGGACTTCCACTCACACAGTTTTATTGTATTTTCATCAGCCAGGGAAATTCATGGGTCCTTCTACAGGCCTCCTCTTTGCCTATCCTCTATGGGTCTGTAGATTTTAGCTTGGCTATCATTCATTTACAAAGCTAATCTCTTCTCATAAGTGAATATAAAGCATATTTGTCTTTCTTGCTCTGGGTTACCTCACTCAGGATTACTTTGTTCTAGTACTATTTCTTTTCCTACAAATTTCATCATAGTATTTTTTAACAATTGAGTAAGACTCCATTGTGTGAATGGACCACATTATTATCTCTTCTACCATTGAGGGACATCTAGATGATTTTCAGTTTCTGGTTATTATGAGTAATGCTTCAATGAGCATGACTAAGCAAGTGTCCTGTGGTAGCATGGCATTTCCTTTGCGTATATGCTCCAGAGTGGAATAGCTGGGTCTTGAGGTTGATTAATTCAAAATTTTCTGTGGAAGCACCATACTGATTTCCATAATGACACTTCCACTAGAGAAGAGTGTTGCCATTGCTCCACGTGCTTGCCAGCACGAGCTGTCACATGTGTTATTGATTTTAGTCATTCTGACAGGTGTAAGATGGAATCTCAAAAGGGCTCTGATTTGAATTTCTCTCATGGCTAAGTATGTTGAACATTTATTTCTTTAAGTGTTTGTCTGAAATTCTATTGAGAATTTTCTGTTTAGATCTTTAACCCATTTTTTAAAATATATGTTTGCTATCTCTTGTACTGAGCTGTTTATTTCAGTTATTAGTACTCTATCATATGTGCAGTTGCTAAAACAAATAAACAAAAACTTTTTTCCTATTCTGTAGGCTGCCATTTCATACATTTTAAGGTGTTCTTTCCCTTACTGAAGTTTTCCAGCTCATGAAGTCCCATTTATTAATTGTTGAGCTTAATGTCTTGATAAAGGAAAAAGATGGATCCTCTTTTTTCATCCATTCTATCAATATGTGCCACTTTATTGGATAGTTGAGTCCATTGATACTGAGAGATATCAATGATCAGTGGTTGTGTATTTCTAGTATTTTGCTGCTGTTATTGATGGTGGTGGTAGTGGTGCTGGCTGTGTGTGTGTGTGTGTGTGAGTGTGTGTGTGTATTCCTTTTTATAATTTTGCTGGTATGATGTGAGGTTATTTATTTCTGATGTTTTCAAAGGGGTAGTTAATACCTTGGTTTAATTTTTTTAAATTAAATTTTTTTAATTTTTTTATATATATGATTATATATATAATTTAAATTTTACTTTATCTTGGAATATCTTTTTATTTTTTCAATCTATCTGACAGATAGGTTTGCTGAGTATCTTAGCTAGAGCTGGCATCTGTTATCCTTTAGAATCTGTAGGACATCCTTCCAGGCCCCTTTGGCATTTAGAGCCTTTGTTGACAAGTACTTCCAGTAGGTCTGCCTTTTTATGTTACTTTCCAGCTTTTAATATCCTTTCTTTGTTTTGAATATTTAATGTTTTGATCATTATGTGGCAAGGGGACATCCTTTTCTGCTCCAATCTATTTGATGCTATCTATGCTTCTTCTAATTTTATCGGCATCCCCTTCTTTAGGTTTGAAAATTTTTCTTCTATGACATTGTTGAAAATATTTTCTGAACCTACAAGCTGGGATGATGATGATGAGGATGATGATGATCATCATCATCATCATGATCATGATGATTTTTATTTCTGAAACAGGCTGTCCTGGAACTCACTTTGTAGACCAGGCTGGCCTTGAACTCACAGAGATCTGCCTGTCTCTGGCTCCAGAGCGTTGGGATTAAAGGTGTGCATGCCACCACTGTACCCCTTTTTAAATGTAGAAGTGCTCTGTCTGCATGTACACCTGCTTGCCAGAGGGGGCAAAGTATCTCTTTATAGATGGTCATGAACCACCATGTATTTGCAGGAAACTGAATGCAGGACCTCTGGAAGAGCAGCCAGTGTTCTTAACTGCTGGGACATCTTTTTTTTTTCTTTATTTATTTTATTAATTACAGTTTATTCTCTTTGTATCCTAGTTAGAGACCGTACCTCAGTCCCTTCCAATCCCACCCTTCCTCTCTCATCTCCTCCCATGTCCCTCCCCAAGTCCACTAATAGGGGAGGTCCTCCTCCCCTTCCATCTGACCATAGCCTATCAGTTCTCATCAGAATGTGGCTGCATTGTCTTCCTCTGTGGCCTGGTAAGGCTGCTTCCCCCTCAGGGGAAGGTGATCAAAGAATCAGCCACTGAGGTCATGTCCCAGACAGTCCTTGCTCCCCTACTAAAGAACCCACTTGGTGACTGAGCTGCCATGGGCTACATCTGTGCAGGGGTTCTATGTTATCTCCATGCATGGTCTTTGGTTGGAGAATCAGTCTCAGAAAAGACCCCTTTTCCAGATCTTTTTATTCTGTTGCTCTCCTTATGCAGCTCCTGTCCCCTCCAGGTCTTTCCATCCCCCTTCTTTGGTGAGATTTCCTGCACCCTGCCCCAACTTTGGCTATGTGTCTCAGTGTCTGTTTTGATCTGTGGTAGGCTCTTGTCCTGTTCCCTATTTTGTTACTCTTCCAATGTCTGCCCCTTTTGCCTTTCTGAGTGAGGATTGATCATCTTACCCAGGGTCCCCTTCTTACTTAGCTTCTTTAGGTGTACAGATTTAGTATGTTCATTCTATATTATATCTCTAATATCCACTTATAAGTGCATATACACCATGTGTGTCTTTCTGCTTCTGGGTTACCTTACTCAGGATGATCTTTTCCAGTTCCCACAATTTACCTGCAAATTTCATGGTTTCCTTGTTTTTTATTGCTGAGTAATATTCCATTGTTTAGATGGATACAATTTCTGTATCCATCCCTTCATTGAGGGGCCTCTGGGTTGTTTCCAGGTTGTGGCTATTACAAATAAACCTGCTACAAACATAGTTGAACAAATGTCCTTGTTGTGTACTTGAAGATCTTTTGGATATATGCTTAAGAGCAGTATAGCTGCATCTTGAGGAAGCACTGTTCCTAATATTCCAAGAAAACGCCCTGCTGGGCCATCTTACCAGCCCTTAATCTGGGATTCTTAACCTTCTTATCTTCCTATTGTTCTTAGGTTTCATATCTTCATAGTGTTGCAGATTTTCTGGTTGTTTAGTGCTAGGAATATTTTTGACCAATATACTCATTCCATCTATCCTATCTTCAAATCCGGAGATTCTTTCTTCCAGCTCTCATATTCTGCTGGTGAAGCTTGCCTCTGTATTTTTTGTTTGTTTGCGTTCCTAATTTTTTTTTATTTACAGAATTCCCTCAGTTTTTGTTTTCTTTATTGCTTCTATTTCTATTTTTACATCTTGAACAGTTTCATACGTTTCCTTCAACTATTTGCTTGTTTGTTTGTTTGTTTATTTGTTTTTTACTGTCTGAATGTCAGTTTTTAATTTCATCCAATTATTTGTGCCTACCTGTCTATCTTTGAGGGACTCATTCACTTCTTCCAATAGTTTGTTTGTATTTTCCTTGATTTCTTTAAGGGGTTTAATTCATTTTTTTCTCTAAAGACCTTTATCATCTTCACATGGTTTTAAGGTCTTTTTTCTTTTCACTTGTGTTGGAATATTCAGGGTGTTTTGTGGTAAGGATAGCCAGGCTCTAGTGGAGACATAGTGCCTTGTCTATTACTGATTGTGTTCTTTTGTAAGAGTCTAGGTATTTGGGTTTGGTGTGATTATAGCTCTAAGTGATGGTTTCTTTGTTTGTCTTTGTTGGTGGCTGTTTTGTTCTTCAGTTTCTGTTTCTTTTCTGGATTTTCAGAGAAAGTGTTAGTTGTGTGCTGTCTGATTTGTTGGCCTGCTCGGTCGAAGTGTTCATGGTAATGCTTGCTGGTATTAGAGGCTGGGAGAAGGGGATGCTAATATCTCAAGTTCTGTGGCAGTGGTAGGGGCAATCCTGAGAATCGGGTCTGAAGGAACAGAGAGAGTGGAGAAGGTTCACAGGGAGCCTACCTGGTCTTCTGGCAGGCATGGACTGTGGTTGACTGGTGTATCCTTACTCAAGTTCTGGTTCTGGTACTTAGTGTCACAGTCAGAAGGGAGGGCTGCAGCTGTTTGTGGGGCAGATGGTCTGTGGGGTTACAGGACGTGTGGACAGGAAGAAGGGGAGGCCGCAGTAGGTGCTCCATTGCAGTGCTGAGATGACCATGAGGACCGGGTCTCTGGGAACAGAGAAAGTGGAAAAAGTCCATATCAGCCTACCTGTTCTTTCATTAAATTTTTAAATAGGAATCTATATTGTATATGATATAACAATGTAATTTTGAATGATTAAAAGATTTTTTTGGTACAGTGTATTTTGGTATTTTTCTTCAGAAATCCTTTCTGAGATGTCTAAATATTGGGAATATTAGTAATAAGCTTTGGCTATCACTACTTGTGAAATACTTATTAGTAATATGTTATCATTGTATAGAATTCATATGTGACAAATAGAATGCTATATTCATTTTTCACAGGGGACTAGGTAGTTATCTAAGTGAATAAAGTATTTTCTGTTAAAGCAGGAGACTCGGAGGTCAGAGACTAGAATCCTCAGCATCCACGTAAAGGCTTAGAAGACATGGCAGCAAGTATGCATTGCTGGCACTCAGGAGGCAGATGTATGGAGAATATCATAGCCAGCTAAGAATAGACGTATCAGCAAGTTCTGAGTTCAAGGGAAGTCCCTCAGGGAAAAGCTTTATTATTACAAGTATAGAATATTTGAGAAAGACACCCAAACGTCAAACCCCAGTTTCAACATGTACATGCAAATATTTGCTTTTGTCACAAACATATGTACCTACACATTTATGCACAGGGAAGTACCACATGTAAACACATACATACAATATCAGACTTTTAAATCTCAAGTAGTTTGTGACTAGAATTGAATCACACAGAGGTAAAATGAGGTGTGTCCAAACCTACTTTCTTTTTGCTAGTAGAAAAATGGTAGGTTTCAAACCTGGGACTGAGGTGCCTATTTCTTTATTTCTTTATTTATCAAGGAGGACACTGACTACTAGTCTATCCCTGCAATCCCTTAATTCCTGCCTGTTATAGGGCTGCCCTTGTTGGCACACCCTGCATCCTACCCTGAATTTCTCCAGCTGAGCGGCTAGGCTGTCCTTCCCTATATGTTGTAACTGTGTTGGTTTCCTAGCCCTTCATATACGCTTTTATGCCTTATGGTTGCTACACCTGATTCCCTTTTCTCTCCTCACCTTTCCTCCCTCCCATCCCCTCCCACTTTGTCCACCGAGCCCAGCTCAATGTGGTCATACCGGACTAATTCTTCACAATGTCTCTGCCCTCCCACATATCTGTAATAAACTTTCTCTGCCACCACACCAAGGAGCAGTAGTAATCTTTCTTTCTTTCTTTCTTTCTTTCTTTCTTTCTTTCTTTCTTTCTTTCTTTCTTTCTTTCTTCTTTCTTTCTTCTTTCTTTTTTCTTTCCTTCCTTCCTTCCTTCCTTCCTTCTTCCTTCCTTCCTCCCTCCCTCCCTCCCTCCTTCCTTCTTCCTTCCTCCCTCCCTCCCTCCCTCCCTCCCTCCCTCCCTCCCTCCCTCCCTCCTTCCTTCCTTCCTTCCTTCCTTCCTTCCTTCCTTCCTTCCTTCCTTTAGCTGGTGCTAAAACCCAGGATCACTCATATCTTTCCTCTTTTTCTTTCTTTTTTCTTGTCTCTTTCTTTCTTTCTCTCGAGTTTCTTTCTTTTTTCATTCATTTTTTATTCACACAACAGAATTTCTTTGAACTTTATAGTGTTTCCTTTTTTTTTTCTTTTCTCCCTTTGTTCTGCTTTGAAACATATGACAACAACCTTTGTTACAAGAAAATAATTTCTGTTATTGCATTCTGTCATCTTAGTCCTTAAAGGAATTTTATGGAATAAATATTTCTCTGATCTCGAATAAGCACCCTGATCTGATGATAATTCACTTAATAACACATTAAATTCCCATTTAATGTAAAATAGTAATAAAACTGATTCTGCGGACTGAGATATGGGCATTGTGGGAGACTATTACTGTACATTCCTTATAGACCATAAAATCATCTTCTAACTGCATACACAAAACATCCCAAGAAATAAGATTACCTATTCTGGAAACACACTTGAACAAACATTGCTCAAAAATAGCAAAACACTGCTTTCTTTTTCTATTTACATTCCCTTATTCCCCCTTTCCCTTGAATTCTATGAGTTTTGCTCATTCCTACCGGGGAAGAAGAAGCGCAGGGATGACTCTCTACATCCACCTTCTCACTGTTTTCTCAAGGCTGTGTATTAGGATGCTGACACATAGAGGCCAGATCCACATACCAAATGGTTCTTCCTCCGCTTTCTTAGACTGCAGCGTCTAAGATCAGATCTTACTGAGCCAGCTGGTGAACTATATGCTTGGCTGGAAGCAGCTGTTGCCACAGGGACTTTCAGAAGCACTGGCTTTCTTCTGTAGCAATTCCCTGCTTACAGCTTCTGGTTGTGTCTTTTCCCTAGACTTTCCTTTTGCAAAACCTTTAAAAATGCTAGATCGGTAACTCCAGGAGCGGTTGAAAGAACAGTTCCTGCTGAGCCCTCTGGTGGTAGCCACAGGGCAAAACAACTCTTTGAAATCAATTGCTCTGCCGCTTAGTTTAGGAAGCCCTTTGACAGCCATTGGCTCTGTGTGACTTTAACATTAGATGTAATATTGTAAGACCTGGGGTCTCACAGTTCAGTAGTTCAATCGCGCCCTTCCCAGAAACTCCCCCAGACCAAGACTCATTGCAAAAGCCAGAGGTTTATTAACCATTGTACAACAGGGTCACCCCTGCCGGTCAGCAAAGAGTGGCACCGGGAGACAAAGGCCTTTAGTTTTTTAAAAGAAAAATTGCGGGAAATTTGAAGTTGCAGTTTTGGCAATTTAGGATTGGATGAGGAAGCTATAAAGTAAGATAATTGGTTAGTCTTAGGTGCTCAAGCTTGGCCAGTCCTGCCAAGTGTGGATGCAGCTGCACTTTAAGGTGGGGGTGGTTAGCTCATCCTTGAAGATTAGGGGCTGCGGACTTTTGGCTGGAGGTCAAAAGCTACTCAGAAGTCTAGGTTCGTTGCTAAGAAACGCTATCTCAAGGACAAGGGTCTGGTCCTTCTTTTGCTGAGTGAAGGTCATTGCTTGCTTGCCCTTTTTTTTTATATATATATTTGTCCTCACAGATAGGGTCACATTCCTTCACTCTCTGGAAAGGTACTAAGAGGCTTTAACTTAACCTGGACCTAAAACTCAAAACTATAGGCTTTAGAATACATATAGGTTACAAAGTTAGTCTAACCCTCCTTAAAACCTGGAATCCATAAGGATAATTTAACATGATTGTGTCATCAATCACCTTTCACAATACTGTACAAGTGTAGTTATGCAAAAACAAGTTCTTTTTTTAGATGACAATATTCTATCTTCTCTCAAAATCAACCTTCCTTCATAACCTGTAAAAAAAGATATAAAATATGTTTGTTTATATGTACATTTACACAATATATACACGCATATCCATCATTAGATGCATACTTGCTTGTTACCTTAACCTCAGCTGACTTACATATACGTAAACTACCACAATATTTTATTTGAGCTTTGTTGGTGCCTCTTAAGTGTCTTTACAACTGCTCTAACATACTTTATCCAAGCTTTCACTGCTGCCTGCTTTAGGCTCTGACTGACTGAAATTACACTCTAAGCCCCTTGAGAGTACGAGGACAAATCATACATTATTCATCTACTGGCCATATATAATTCCTGAAACTTGACAGGAGATAAACAATAATTGGCTAAGTTAAAGAGACGTTCAATCACACAGTAGTTAACTGAGGTCAAGGCCAAATGTAAACTATACTGCAGAATATAATGAGGCATCTAGGTTTGCTCTCTCCCTTCACATCTTTATTGGTGAGAGACATACCGAGAGTGCTTAGATTTTCATATTTCTACTTATTAATACCCAAGTTCTGGTTCCTATGTTTTTCTTCATTTACATCACATTGAGACCCCTCAAAGAAATCTATGTGTTTCTAGTTTAGAGTCTAGAACCAAAATCGGTGAAAAGGAAACGTGGTGCAACATCAGGAAACAAACCAAAAATATGTTGAACTGAAAAATGTTTATTTTTCTCACCTCTGTGCAAAGACTGAAAAGAACAAAAAGTAAGACAAAATTAAAAGATAAGCACAATGTGAACTGCCATGGGTTTAAGCCAGAAAGTGACCAAACCACTCTAATTCTGCTTTCTCCTTGTTCACAAGAATTGGTCTTTGAGAACCATGCTGGCCAAAAGAGACCTCATGAAGATCCCATTAGAGATGTTCACTGACTACTTGGTTCAGCCTACTTGAGGCTTCAGAATCGTGGCCACACGTTCATTGGTTGATTAGTCAGGTAGCTTCCTTTAATAATACCACAAGGAGTTGGGGCTTTTGGCAAGAATAGAGCTAATTCTAGCTTAATCGTCACACAAAGTTCTCCCAAAAGCACAGTAGCCACTGACCTTATGCTCCTGCCTATGACACACTTTTTCACCTCTCTCCTGAGTGTAATAACACACCCTGAGTTTGCTGTTTGACAGCTTTAGCCCACAGTAGATAGTCCTGTCACTACTGCCACATTACCTTTTTAAAAATAGAAAAATCAAGGTCAGGAGTCTGTTCCCGAGACCTCTGAACCCCATATTGTTCTGTGTCAACCACCCTTTAGTAGCATCTGTCATTCATCACATACAGAATGCAGATTTGTAGTAGAAAACAATTCAAACACTCTCTCTGAGTATTTACAGTCCACTTCCTACTGAATGAGCTATTTTCCATAGTATTTAGCACAGGATTTTATCCAAGTGCTATTGTTACCTCAATACAAACCTTTTTTTCACTCCTTGCTATACATAATAGCTATTTCATATTAATCTCCTATTTACAGATCAAAGTATTTCTGTTCCTTATATGTTCTAATAATCGTGTGGCAGAGAAAGCCGCAAGTTTAAATATACAACAATGATTACTTCTACAGTGTATGTACAACTCAAGGGAACAGCACTGTTATCACGATTTTTCATAGTAATTTCTAATTTTCAAAAAATCAGAAAAAGTCAATCAAAATTTTGGAAACCATTATTTCTTTTCAATAGAGAAACAGAAGACAAAAATATTTAAATATCTGGCTTTATTGTCCTATTAGTTTCCACTGATTCAAAATCCAGTATGGCCTGGATAGACTACCTATCATTAGTTTTACAGAAAAAAAAAAATTGTTTAATCAGGAAGTTCAGGTCCAGCAAATTTTAAATGTTGTCACAATTTGAGAAGAGTCCAAAGGTTCTCTAAAACATACACACACACACACAGATTCCTTGGAAATTATTACCTCAAATATTCTGACTACTTCTTATATTAATAAAGCTCATTGTGAGAGGACAGTGTTATTGTGAACAGAAAACAACAACAACTATATTTTAATGAAATATTAGGCTAGATTAAAAACACCAGAAAGTTTGTAATGTCTCATATTTACCATAGAAAGCTGCAAAACAGTGAAATGTTAAAACATAGAATGGCAATGCCCTTTGCTTTGCAGAACACTATAATCCTATGTTTTAACATTTCACTTTTATGCAGGACAGGAGCCTTCCACAAGGGACCTCTGAAATATTCTACCCATCAGGACATTGAAGGATATACTGAGACACATAGCCAAACTTTGGGAAGAGTACCAAAATCCTTATAGAAGAAGAGAGAGCCAGAAAGACCTAGAGGAGACAAGAGCTCCACAAGGAGACCAATATAGACAAAAAACCTGGGCTCCAGGAGGTCTGCAGAGACCAATACTCCAACTAAGGACAATGCATGGAGAGGACCTATACACTCTGCTAAGAGAAAACCTATAGGCTAATCAATGTCCAAGTGGCTTCCCTAGTAAAGGTATCAGGGGCTGTCTCTGACATGAACTCAGTGGCTGGCTCTTTGATCACCTCTCCCTGGAGGTTGCAGCCTTGCCAGGTCACAGAGGAAAATGATGCAACCAGCTTTGGTGGAACCTGCTAGGCTAGGGTCAGATAGAAGGGTAAGAGGACCTCCCCATCAGTGGACTAAGGAAAGGGCATAGGGTGAGAAGAGGGGGGTAGTGTGAGACTAGGATGAAAGGAAGGACAGGGCTACAAGGAGATACAAAGCAAATAAATTATAATAAATAAATGAAAAGAAAAAAACAAACAAAAACCAGAATGAATATATGTACATTTAACAATGTTCTTCCTACCTGTATTCTCTCTGTAACTATACATAAAGGTTTGTAATAAGTGATGGGAAACTTTAAAATTGTTCTCATCTGAAAAGTACCCTTCATCTATACCAATTTGTTCATATGGCATTGCACAAATTAATGGAGATAATAATAACTTTCATGTATTTTATTATTTTAATAATTATAACCCTGACTTAGTTCTGCTTTGCAGTTTGGTGAAGTAGAATTTTATGGTTTCCTTCAAGACTCAGTCTTGTCAATTGTTATTTTGCTTCAAGTTGGGCATGTGATGTTCCGCTTGGGTTGACCTGTGAGAAGGCACGTGATATATTGTGTGAGCACTCACTTGTGAGGAGTGTGACTTTGGCCACTTGAGAATATCTGTGGGTGGACTTTGAGGAGAGGACATAGAAAGAGGCCCAGGAGCAGTGAGATGTCACTTTTGAATTAACATCACTGCCTTGATCTTCATACTTCCACACTTGACTTTGTAGAGAGAAATGTTCCACACAGCTTCTCTAGGCAATTCAACTAAGACTTCTGGCTTTTGCTGACTTCATGTTGCTGCTTGGTGTTGGCCTTCGGACAGGACTGGTGGTATCCTGAGGACTTTATCTGGTAATCCTCTAAAGACCCCTTGACCCTAATCAGCAAGAAGTAGATAAAAGGGCTCTACAGCCCTTTCTCTACTATTCTTCGACCTAAAGTTGAAGGAGCAGGGGTTGGAAGGGAGGTAAATGTGCTTAAGAACCCTAAATAAAATAGGTTTGATGGAAAATCTAAGCCTACAGGTTGGAGACACTCTATGTATAAAATAAACATATTTTTAGCCCTTATGTAATAGATTTTTCTTGCTTTAATTGAATCTAAGAAGCCATTTTACTATATATCCCCAACTCTATCTGTCCCTGAGTGGGCTCTTGGGATTTGGAATGATATAGGGAAACATACAAACTGACATATGCTATACTATAGAGAAACTATTTAATACAGAATTATAGAAAGCAATGTGATCCTATATCATGCATACAATAAAGCACTGTTCGCAATCTGTAAAAAATGTAGTTACTCCAATGTTCCTTACCAAAGAAAACCATTGAAATGTTAAACAACACTTCCCTCTGCATAATAGCTAGATTTTATACTCAGGACTATTGGTGTCACAGTACTTTTTTTTTGGGGGGGGGGTTCAGCGATGTGCTTCTTGTATTATAGGCATGATCCTACTCATGCCACACTTTTGTAAGGATAAGATGTTTTTCTTTCTAGGATAGAGGAAAGGCTAGAGAAGAAAAACGAAAGTTAGAGATCTGAGCATCTCAAAGTATTGTGTGCACTATAATCACAACAGGAGTTTGTATTCTTTGAAGAGAACAAACTAAAATACACATGAAACAAACTCTTGGCATTCTACACATTTTCACTTCAGGCACTTGTAAATACAATAAAGATGTGTAGGAATTATAAAAATAACATCCAGATTTAAGAGTGCTGTGCAGATAAACATTCCTAGCCCAAATACAATTATTATTTTTTGACTCTTCATCCTTAATTATAAAGCCTTTGTGTATGCAAACATATAAGATACACATATGGGAATCATTGCATTCTAGTCAATTTTTTATTCAACCACCTTCTTAGAAAACCTGTTAGAGTTTACTGAATTATTAACTGAGCAGATAAATTCAAAATTCTTGTGAATTCTGAGAGTATATAATATTGTTTACATATACCATGCTCATTTTGTGTGACAACTCATTACATTTATAGACTGGCATTTGCATATCTGATTAAGCACACTCACAAGCATACAATATAACATGATAATTTACATTAATTCAATTTCATATCAACTTCTTTTAGCTTTAAATGTTAATTCAGTTAAATGTGAATACATAATAGTCTACTTCAAGTAAAAATGTCATCTATTTTTAAAAGTACAGAATACATGTATATATACACAGAAGTGTATTAAAAATTATCATACATTCAACATTCAATTTCCTTGTTTATATTCAGGTTCTTTCAATAAGATACATAATATAATAGTTTGAAACCAACTATAAATACTCAATAATTTTCAACCAATAAATAAAAAAATTAAAGCCTTTGACAGTTACAAAATAGGTCTAAAATTTTTTTCTTGATCTATTGTCTTTGGAGAGTTGGCTTATTCATGAAATGAAAGGGAATACAAGTTTGATATTAGATAACTTAGAGATAAACACAGTCCAGGCATCTTTTGCCACCAGTCCCATGTGCTGCACAAGAAGAATTGTCTGGATGTATTTGGCAGATATTTTAAATGGTTTAAATGTGCAAGTCTCAAGCAATTTAATAGAGTTATATTGTGTTTCACAATATAATACTTGTGCAGACAGTATGTACACACTATGAATGGCTGAGGAGAATTCTACTTGCTGTTTTTAATTTTTAACATGTATTATTAATTAATTACATTCAGTATTAACATTTTGGGGAAAACAGAAATCTAAAATATTTACGGAGAAGGCGATGATCATGGTTGAGATATTTTGATAGAAAAATATCACCTGTAGAAATCTTTACCTAATTCTATCTCTCTGTTTTGTTTACAAATTAAAAATTCTTTGTTTGTTCTTTAATGTTAATCACTTTGCCTAATTCCAATATTGCTATTCTTTCTTTCCTACTTCAGATTACTGTGTGAAGGACAAATATTGGGTATGCTAATTTTATCTTAACGTTGTCCTTAAATTTGAGCCCTGATGAAAATGGTGTCTTTGGTTCTTGGCTTATGCACTTACTCTATAAATATCATAATAGCTTCTTGTTCAGAGAGTTATTAATAATATTAAATGAGCTAATGTTGAGCAATACATTTTTTGTTCTCTTTAACAAGAATATTAAACCATGTCTGTTTTTGTTTCATCATATACAGATATAGGCATATTTTACTTCTGAATTAATTCTCATTTTGTGATGACTCCAAACCAATTCATAATGTGTAGCTTAAAATAGAATTTTCTGAGAAATGGGGAAAGATAAATACTCTGGCACAGAAATACACTCATTTAAAATTGTACATCCATATGGAATTAGGTCACTAGTTTTAGTTGAATATTTGAACATTTCGGAAAGTTGCATACCCTGGATTTAAGCATTAAATTAAAATTTCTTAGAAGTGTATTTCTAATAGGTAAGATGATAGTAACCACAAAAAATACATATAATATAAAACTCTTTTTTAAATAATTTAAATTTACTTTAAGTTTGAGTCCCAAAGAGAAAAAGAACATAATTAGTGACTCTTCTCTGTTTTGAATATTTATTTTAAACGTTTTAATTGACTTAGAGTTATATCATTTTTCCCCTTCTTATCCTCCATTCAGCCTCTTCCAAGTGCCATCTTTCTAATCCCCTTCATGTTGCTCTACTTTTTGAAAAGTGATGGCCACCTTTCCTTTGATTACTTTTAAAATAATTTTATGTATGCTCAAATATAAGTACAAACATTGAGTCCATCCTCGTTCTTTGTTTCAGGGCTGACCACTCTGCAGTGTATGAACAATGAGGCACTCATCCCTGGAAGAGCCAAATTCTCCTTCTCACGTATGGTTCACTGACTAGGGGTAGGGCCCATGAAAATATCCCCCTTCTACATTAGCGGAGTCTACTGATATTGTAATTTTTTTATGTCATGCTTATGCAAACAATTCCTTCACAGAAATCCTTCTGATATTCCATTTTCCCCCAGGTCCTTTAAGATGCTCATCTCTTGGTAGCAAACACAGAAGTTATGGAGTTATAGCCACTGTAGCTGGTCTGTTGGTTTCTTTTTTTTTTTTTTTTTTTTTTTTTTTCTTTCAGTTGTGGGTGTTTGGGTTGATCTCCATTTGCTATAACAAGAAGTCTCTTTCTTGAAGAGTGGTAGCCATGCTTACTTGTGGAAAGTAGATGAAAAGACATACAAGGTTTTATTATTATTAATTACACTTTATTCATTTTGTATCCTCCCTCCTCCCCTTCCGATCCCACCCTTCCTCCCCTTTCTGCATGCATGCCACTCCCCAAGTCCACTGATAGGGGAGGTCCTCCTCTCCTTCCTTCTGATCTTAGTCTATCAGATCACATCAAAAGTGGCTGCATAAGGTTTTAAGGGCTCTTGCTGTTCTAGCCGAGAGGCAGTGGTGGATTATTTTCTAAGGTCCACTAACCATTCTTTTAGCTGATGTGAAAACCAATATATACAAAATAATTTTCAAATTATGGACAAGAATTATGTTTTAAAACAAATCAAAGTGTTTCTATTCCATTTAATACAGAAAATATTTGTATAGCTTCTATCATTTGCCAAAGTATTTGGAGATATTTCATAAAGCATACCCATTGTTTCACTGACACATTTGTTTTTCAGAAGTGCAAGATGAAGGAAATAGCTTTATTTGTATTGTTTGGTATTATAAAAGTCTTGTAGTTATAAATTTTAGCTAAACTTTTTAAATGTAGAGAGCCCTAAAAGCCAATGTTGATTTATCTTGTAATCCGTGGCTAATCACCACAAAATATTACCATTTATCTTCTCATATACTTTACCTCCTGTTAGTGGTAAAGATAAAGGTAATTTCTATGACTTCATGCTAAGGAAAGATAATTTATAGAATTTGAATGTAATATAGTATGATTTTTAATTCAAAATAATGTAAATACTTTATGAACTGAATTACAACCTGGAGGAAACAGGAGCTCCAAAAGGAGACCAACAGAGCCAAAAAAAAAAAAAAAAAAAATTAAAAAAACAAACAAACCAACAAAAAATCTAGCCCTGCAGGGAATGATATCCTAGCCAAGGACCATACATAGAGAGGACATAAAACCCCGGTTCAGATGTAGCCCATTGGCTCAGTACCCAAGTGGGTTTCCTAGTAAGTGGATCAGGGGCTGTCTCTGACATGAACTCAGTGGCTGGCTCTCTAATCACTTACCCTGGGAGTTACAGCCTTGCCAGGCCACAGAGGAAAACAATGCACCAGTCCTGATGAGACCTAATAGGCTAGGGTCAGAGAGAACGGGAGGAGGTCTTCCCCTATCAGTGGACTAGAGGAAGGGCATAGGGGTAAAAAAGAGAGAGAGGGTGGGATTGGGAGCATAGGAGGGAGGGGGCCACAGCCGTGATACAAAGTGAATAAATTGTAATACATAATAATAATTAATAAGAAAGCAAAAAAACGATACGTGCTGCTATATGCTAAAACTAACTCTTTAACTCTGCCGAGGCTAAGAACGTGAGGTCAGACATCAGCGTTAAGGCTGTAGTACTAGTTCTCCGATCAGCCAAGAAGGAAGAAGTTTATGCGGCTTTTCCTAGTGAACACGGGCATATCACAGATGGTTTCTGCACAAGTTCTGCTGCACTAGTCACTATAAACAATGTCAAGCAGCTCTGAGACGGAAGGACACAGTACCACAGTCCAGCAAAGGTGTGCAGAAACAGCCCTCAAAGAGACTAATAAAGGACATTAGAGGTTTTCAAAAAAGAGGGAATCCAGATCAATACTGCATAACGTCCCACAATGCACTGCGGGGAATGAAGGAATGCTGAGAAACGGAAGAAAGGTATTCCCCGGGGGAAAGCGCACCAACTGATACTCAACACCACAAGGTTAACCCTTTGGAACATTATTACAGTATGTTGACTGATCAAGTTATACTTAGGAATATATATGAATATACATATGCATATGTGCATGTAATTTCAACTAATGAAAATATTCTGTTCCTTTAAAAGGGGGCAAAGAGAACTACATGGAAGAAAAAGAAGCAACAAATGTTGTGATTTTATTATAAGATCAAAAATAGGTAAAAAAATGAATCTAGTTGTCATTTACACACTTAAGTAAAATTACCTATAGTAGATAGTTTAGTAATCTTTTAGACAATAAATACACTAAGCATGTGAAGAATTACCACCATTATCATAATCATAATTCCATAAACTACATATTCTGAACCATAAAGATATCTTCTAAATGTGAAAATCAACCCCAAATATAATTAACATATCAATCTACTCAGAAACCAGAAAATATAATCATATTACAATGCTTCATTTCACTGAAACAACTCTCTCCTTGGATTATTTAGCAAACTGTTGAAGATACTAGAATTTTCTCACATCAATGAAGTTAGAGGTGAAGAATTTGTTGTATTAATGGTTGCTTTTTGCTTCTCTGTTTATGAATATATTTAATCAACCAGCAGGACACTTAATCAAACCCACCTTCTCCCTGAGAATTTCTTGGTTACAGAAGCAACTCTTTCTAGCACACTCTGGACTGTTACAACTTTTTCCCTCACTTAAGTATAGCTGAGATAGCAGCAAACATGATATAATCTATTTTGATGAATCTGTCTGTTATATTCAATTCTTAGCATGCTATTACACAAAAAGCAGTTCACCAATGTTTGTCAACATATTCCATATATTGATAAAGGATTTTATGTTTAAGAAAATTTAGTGGAATATGTAAATAATAACGGTTAATGTTCAAATAACCAAAAGATGTATTTTTGTCACAGATTATCTCTACCATGTAATGCAGCAGCTGTAAATGTAAAATGGATGCTTTCTGAAACTCTTCTGTACCTTTGATAAATGGTAGAATGCTTTATCTCCTATAACAAGAACAGCCTCTACTAAAACATCTTTTAAACTTTCCTGATAATATAAATATTATGTATACAAAACTTTTCTAATGTTTACCTAGAAAATCCACTTGCTGAATAGAAATTTGACATTGTTGTGGCCAGTAAAATTATAAAAATATGTAAAACACATAAAGTTTTCTTTATATGTCACTGATATGTTTGAAGAATACATTCTTGAAGAATTCTTCAAGAATACTTCTTGAAGAAGTATGTACTTATAAAACACATAAACAAAAATACTTAATAGAAATGCAACTTTATAATTTTGGCTTTGATGGAAAAAAAAAGAAAACATCAATTTCAGACATTTATTTGAAACTGAAAATGAAAGGCATAAAACAGAGGAGAAAAGGATGAAAAAAGAAAAAGAGTCAAACATCATGCATACCATCTCCTCTTACCTAGCCAAAGTCACAACTTCAGGAAAAACATGAAAAGTCAACAATATTTGAAAGAAGCAGAATCAACATTATTTTTTGGGAATGTCTGTAGCACAGTTCCACAACTGCTTTAAAATGACTCTGTAGTTTTTCAGCTATGGTCATGTGTTTGGTAAAGGCATTATTACTCTTTTGCCCATTAATTTGGTGATATTAGCATGGACAGTAACACATTTTGAATGAGTGCATGAGAATTAGCGATCTATGTATCCACTCACTGTCTCCTCCTGTTGTCAGCAGATGAACGCTCCTGCTGTATTTTACCTCAAACATAGGAGCTAGATTGTGAAACAAAATAGTTAGGGAAGAAGGATAAGTGATCACACTTTGAAGCCTCTGGTGACCCAGCTCCACCATCAAGGCTCCTGTCTTAACGGTCTCACACCTGTCTTAAACGGTGTCATGTCTAATGGAGAAGCCAAGACAAACTGTGGAAGATATTTCACCTTATAATTACAGCGCTGCTCCCGCAGATTCCACAAGGACATGGCCTGTCATAATGCAAAAACTGTGTTCAGATCTCATAACTTTCATATTCTCTCATGGATACTCCTTACGACTTCAAAGTCTCCTGCGTTTCAAGCCAAGTTTGTCACTGTCAGTTCCAGCAAAATCTGCATTCAATACACAATGAAGTAAAGTATATAATAACTATTCCAACTGAGAGGGTGGTAGGGAAGGTGGGAACTAAATCTGCAAGAGAATCAATAGTGAATGTCCAACATCTGGTCCATCTTCTGAGGCATGCGGTGACAATATCTGAGGTACCAAGGCCTCACCTCTTTGGCATGAGACCTGCTTCATGCAGCTGATATGAACCTTTCCTTGTTCCAGCTTCACTTTTCCCTTTTCCAAAGCAGATATTCTGCATTCCTAGATCTGCATACCACAAAGATTCTGATCCTGCTACAGATTTGTTTTATTGTGTTTGTTCTCTAAAGTCTTAGCCAAACTCTCAAACTGTACACCTCTGGCATCTTTTATGGTTAAAAAATCACCACTACACACTTGATTCAATATTCTAGTGCCAGGTTGAAATGTAACTTAGGGACTGGGATAGCATCCTTTATGCTATCTAAATGATCACCTAGCTGAACGTGGAGAAAGATACCTTTAGACAACCTTGTAAGAATAGGGTTGCCTAAAGTTTACTCCAAATCCCGTACCATTTAAAGAAAAGGAACATTGTTTTTCATTGTTATTTAATGGCTGTTTCAAGGGACATAAGCTTGTATTAAACATATTTTTCTTTTGTAAAAATTTAAAGGATGCTCTTACTTCTGAAAGCTGCTTAGCTATTTAGCAATTATACAAATTTTGTTTTCTCCCACCTAATTTTGCTGTAGCATTCCTGTGTTAAAGAAATTTCATGTCTTTTTTATTGATTTTTTTTTGTCTAAAATCTAAATAAATATACCACAAACTAAAAGGAACTTGTCACCACTATTGCAAACCCGTATGTCATGGAATCTTCTTTTGCCAAAAGAAAAAAAAAAAAAACTGTTATTACTCTGCTGAGCCTTACTCAAAATTTCAAGAGATATTAAAAATATTATCAGATTCTCCCAGAAGAAAGGCCCATCTGAAATTATGTAATCTTTTTTATTTGTCAGCCATTGTCTTGGCATTGCATGCTTCCATAGTTCTCTGGTTAACTTCATTAATCTTTGATTACAGCCATCGATGACATCTTTAATCCATAGCTGTAAATTTTTATTTCTTCTGTAAAACAATTTTAAAGATCTACCAATGGCATCATTAGATTTATAATACCAATGGCTGCATTTGTAGGTACTAGTTTTCCTTAGTTACATATGTTCCTGCTGTAGGGCTTTAATGGACAGGGGCACTTGGCTGACAGATTCTCAGAGCATCTATTTCATCATGGTAGCAGAGCAGAATAAAGCAGCTCCTTGGCAACATTGGGTAGACAAGAGTATTGATCATATCATGGCCATGGATGTGGAAGCAGAAAATTTAGAAATGAGCTAAAAGTGGGCATAACTTTCAAGGTTCATCCCTAGTGGTGCATGGCCGCCAGGGAGGTCCATATTTCACAGGTTCTACAGTATTTAAAAGTAATGTAACGATTTCATTATGTTTATCATATCTTATAGGTCTATATAAATGAGTATATACCATGTTTGTCTTTCTCCTTCTGGGATATTTCACTCAGAATGATCTTTTCTAGATCCCACCATTTGCCTGCAAATTTCATGATTTCCTCCTTTTTGATTGCTGAGTAGTATTCCATTGTGTAAAAATACCACAATTTCTGTACCCATTCCTCTGTTGATGGACATCTGGGTTATTTCCAGGTTCTGGCTATTACAAATAAAGCTGCTATAAACATGGTTGAGCAAGTATCCCTTTTGTGTACTTGAACGAACTTTGGGTATATACCTAGCAGTGGTATAGCTGGGTCTTGAGGAAGCACTATTCCTAATTGTCTTAGAAAGCGCCAGATAGCTTTCCAGAGTGGTTGTACCAGTTTACATTCCCACCAGCAGTGGAGGAGGGTTCCCCTTTCTCCACATCCTCTCCAGCATGTGTTATCGCTTGAGTTTTTCATCTTGGCCATTCTGATGGGTGTAAGGTGATATCTCAGGGTCGTTTTGATTTGCATTTCCCTGATAGCTAATGAGGATGAGCATTTCTTTAAGTGTTTTTCTGCCATTCGATATTCCTCTGTCCAGAATTCTCTGTTTAGCTCTGTTCCCCATTTTTTAATTGGATTACTTGGTTTGCTGCTTTTCAGCTTCTTTAGTTCTTTGTATATACTGGATATTAGTCCTCTGTCAGATAAAGGGTTAGTGAAGATTCTTTCCCAATCTGTAGGCAGTCGTTTTGTTTTGATGACGGTATCCTTTGCTTTACAGAAACTTTTCAGTTTCATGAGGTCCCATTTATTGATTGTTGCTCTTAGAGCCTGTGCTGTTGGTGTTCTGTTCAGGAAGTTGTCTCCTGTGCCAATGAGTTCTCGGCTGTTCCCCACTTTTTTTTCCAATTGATTTAGGGTATCTGGTTTATATAGACCTATAAGATATGATAAACATAATGAAATCTATACACCTAAAAAAGATAATCAATTGAGCGGACATGGGGTGAGATGATCAATCCTCATTTAGAAAGACAGATGGGATGTGCATTGAACATATGACAGGAGTCTACTGAGCGCATCTGAAAGACTAACTAGCAGTGTTTTCAAAGCAAAGACTCATGACCAAACCTTTGGCAGAGTACAGGGAATCATAAGAAAGAAGGGGAGTTAGTCTGATGGGGGAAGGATAGGAGCTCCACAAGGACCAAATATATCTGGGCACAGGGTCTTTTCTGAGACTGACATTCAACCTAGGACCATGTATGGATATAACCTAGAACCTCCACTCAGATGTAGCCTGTGGTAGCTCAGTAACCAATTGGTTTCCCAAAGTGAGGGGAACAAGGACTGTTTCTAACAGGAACTCAATGACTGGCTCTTTGGTCTCCCCACCCCCGAAGGGAGGAGTAGTCCTGTTAGGCCACAGAGGAGGGCTTTGCAGCCAGTCCTTAGGATACCTGATAAAACAGGATAAGATGAATGGGGAGGAGGTCCCCCCATCAGTGGACTTGGAAAGGGGCAGGGAGGAGCTGAGGGAGGGAGGGAGGGACTGGGAGGGAATGAGGGATCGGAACACAGCTGGGATACAGAGTTAATAAAATGTAACTGATAAAAAAAAATAATAATAAAATAAAAAAAGAAATTTCATTGAAAAAGTTATTAAAAGAAGAAAAAAAGTAATGTAACCTTTTTTGTGTTTTATCAGTGAAAATGTATATATTCAAAGTCAAATCATATTCCAAATGCCTTGTCATTTACACAGTTATTTACTGTAAACTGTTTATTGTTACTGGAAAAACTGCTTGTGCTATGAACGTTATACAATAAATGAGCTTTAAGACTTATTATGTTGTTTGAAATATAACTCTGAGTTGCAAATGATGAGACTATTAAAACAGAAATATTGGCCAAGATAAAGTGAATTGATTACTTAGATTGCAGAGGCAACCAAGGAACAATGTTAAAGATAAGAAGAAAGGACTCTCAGTCTGGACCTCCAGCCATCCAGAGTGATCCATGTTCCTTTCAGAGGCTCTCTGGCTACTGGAGCTATGAAAATTAGGCTTTTCCATTTGCTAAGTACCTAGAAACCTGTTCTGACCTACTTAGCTTTCTAAGTAAGTGCCTCGGTGTTGTATGCCAGTTTTTACACCAGCAGTGAAATATAGGGCTCCTCAAAGTCCCTCATCCACCTACTGCCCATAATACTTGGCTTCTAAAAAACAAGTGCATTTTTCCCTCTTTTCCTTTTTAAAAGTAGGTTGACCATTGCAATGGAGTTTCATTAGCAGAGCACCAAGTAAATGAGGTGTCACTACATGCAGATCTTTAGGGAGATTGAAATAGTTTGAGACAACATAAACCCTGCTTTAGCATGATAATTTTTCATAAAAATCTTTTACCTCTAGCATTTTTCTGCTAAGTTAAAGAAATTTACAGCTCAGGAACTAGTTAGCCTTAATATATTGCTTGCAAAATATTGTACAAGGAATTTCAATGACGGTCTTTAAAATAATTCTGTTTCAGTTAGATTTGGACAAAACAGTTCATGCAATGATGATTTTTGAGCATTGGCCAACAGAGCAAGAAGGTGTCATATGGTTGGACCTTAGGCAGGAGGCATGGGATATCTTATCCAGAGCGTTCACCTCTTCCCTCTCAGTCTGAGTTAACATTAGCGTTTTTCAGAATTTTGAACTTACTTATTTTTATAGACTTTGGCATTTAAAATTGTATATTATATTTTCAGAATTAGTAAGATATTTTAATTTTCACTTTTGTGGATGAAGTTATTTGTATTTTTCTGAATATATCACTGTTCAGAAAATACATAATTTGCTACCTTTTCAGTTTTGTCAAAACATAAGAAAGAGTATATTTTTTCTATTTACATTTATATGGTATGTGAATGAGACCAATGACAGAAATTTGAAATTCTACTGCCTCTTCATAAATACATACAGACCTAACATTCCTGAAAAATAGTTGCATTGAAAATTTGATAATTTATTTATCCTTTTAAATATGCAATCATGTATTACTTTATGACCATTTAAACATGTATGACCACTTAAACAACAGAAATAGAACAACAATAATAATTAAACTCCCTTTTATTTTTTAATTCACCATGTGAAAATAAAATTAAAAAATTCTTCAACAATAAAAACCTGATAGATTTATAATTATCTTGTTACTCATTACATATTTCTTTCTAGATAGTCTTGTAACATTATACAAGTCATTCGGTCTTTCTGAAAATTAATTTCTCATTTAAAAATTAAGCAAGTTTCCTGGAATCTCAGAAGGCTTTGATGCCTCCAAGGATATGGAAGATATTATTGGCATAGTGTTGAAAATTAAAATGTTATTGAAAGACTTTCTTCAAAGCTCAGGAAAGTTTCTGAAGATCACAGCTACTGTACTTCTCTCAGGCTCCTGCGTCCTCTAGTCAGTTACTCGGTAGCAAAGTGTTAAGCTTCTTTTGTAAAATATCACCTCTACCCTGTCTTTCTTTCCTGTTTTTTTTTTAATTTCAAAGACTAGTTAAATATTTTAAACATGTTTGCTTTTTCTAATAATTACAATTATAATAATTATTTCTCTGATTGGATTGGAAGGGGACAAGGGAGGCGGCTACAGCTGGGATGCAAAGTGAATAAATTGTAAATAATAAAAATAAATGCTGGGGGAAAAAAAAGAACATGAGTTCCCCAGATAGAAATTATGTTGCACCTTTATTTGCTTATTTCACAAAATTCAAGTAAGATATAACATCTTTACAGATCCTGCTTCACTTCGTTATTTTCACGTGTGTCTGTCCCAAATTTCTGTATACAGGATACTTTTCAGATAAACTTTCAAAAAAGGTGTGAATGCACTGCTAGAAGGCTAAAATTGTATTATAAAATGTTCAAAATCATATGTTCTGAAATCCTTACTTGTAAGCATTATATTGAGGCACAAAAACATCAGTGTTTCTCTACTGATAGCCTGCATGACAATATAGATTTTGTAAAATAAATTAGCCTGAAATGTAAGTCTTAAAAGAATGCACTTTTCAATAGTAAATACAATAAAATAGTATTCTCAAACTTCCTAATAATGAAAGTCTTAACAATAGTTCCTGATGTTGTGGTTACCCACAACCATAAAATTATTTTCATTGTTACTGCATAACTGTAATAACGCTACTCTTATAAATTTTTACACACATGTCTGTTTTCTGATGGTCTTAGGTGATCATGTGAAAGGTTCATTCAACTCTTGCAACCCACAACTTGAAAATGCTGCAGAAGAACATCACCCATGTATTTGGCCTTAAAGTATTTCCAATGAGAGATACACAATCTAAGCAGCCAATGCTACAGTTCCACAGAACTCCTCTGTCTCTGCATACATGATGGCATTTAACAATATTGATGGTTTTCTCTTTTTCTTTTTTTTTTCCTATCCCCTACGTTCCAACTACTTCATGTCCCACCACTTACCAAACTTCATGTTGAATGATTCTTGTCAGTTATGTCATTTTATCTTACTGGAAAGAATCTGTGTGATCCTAGAGTATAATATCCATGTCATTGTTAATATTATATCAAATGCCACTACCGTTCCACTGTTTCCTCTAATTGCCCCTTGAAGGTGGACTATACCTTCCACGCATCTTGTGTTCCTTTGATACCAGAATATGTGAAAGCTTGTAACTGCCTAGTATAGTTTGTAGAAGTGTGAGAAAATCAAGCACCCAAAACTAACCAAACTATGGACAAAGTGCAGGGAATCTGATGAAAGATGGGGGAGATAGAAAGACCTGGAGGTGACAAGAGCTCCACAAGGAGAGAACCAAAAAGTCTGGGCACAGGGGTCTTTCCTTAGACTGATAATCCAAACAAGTACCATGCATGGAGATAACCTAGAACCCCTGCACAGATGTAGCCCATGGCAGCTCAGCATCAAAGTGGGTTCCCTACTAAGGGAAACCTTGACTCCCTCTGACATGAACTCAGTGGCCTGCTCTTTGATCACCTCCTCCTGAGGAGGGAGCAGCCTTACCAGACCACAGAGGAAGACAATGCAGCCACTCAAGATGAGACCTAATAGATTAGGGTCAGATGGAAGGGGAGGAGGACCTCTCCTATCAGTAGACTTGGAGAGGAGCATGGGAGGAGATGAGGGAGGGAAGATGGGATTGGGAGGGAATTATGGAAGGGACTACAGATGCAATACAAAGTGAATAAACTATAATTAATATAACAAAGAAAAAAACATTTCAAAAAACTTCCATTAGCAAAATTTCCTAATCTCAAAACACATTTTATGTTGCAGCCTGCCAACTCCTGGACTGTCCACATCAATATGCACTTGCCACACCTGGGACCTGCCCTGTGTGCAGTAAGTGGTAAGGTAGTCAGGAGAGGTAATTTTAAAGGAGTTCTCTGATTGAAGGAAAAAAATGCTGTTGATTAGAAAATGGGTAGTATTTAACCTACTCTCTTGGCACAATATGTCTACTAGTGACCTAGCCAGTTGTGTTGCTGTCTCCTTTTGAATACCATGCCCACAGCTGCACAGCAGTCACCTGAACTAGTAAATAGACACATTTTATCAAACTGTCGAAACGGAGGATTTCAAGGCTGCACACCAATTTCCCTTTGCAAGGTGTTTTGCTCATTATGTTCGCTGACCTTATTTCCACTGTGTTAGTTTATATTGCTCTCTGCTTGAGGGGTTTAATGAGTGCTGAATTCCACTGGGCATTCTGATTACAATATTCCTGCATATGTGCAACTTTTTAGGAGAAAACAGAATACCATGTTTCTAAAAAAAAGTGTTCTATTGGGGACTTCAACATGAATTTTATAGCTTTTATTCAGTTATGGATTTATCAATCCAAATTATAATATTTGTGGCACATAATCTGCAATTCAGAGAACAAATTCATGCACTCTCTTTCATCCAAGTCAGAAGAGGAATATGTAGAAACTGTGAGTGAACAATTAGCTCCTCCTCCAATATTTATATTTTATTTGACGCTGGAAAAGTCACAAACCGCTTTTACCCTCCAGTTCTTCTGCTAAATGTGGATTCTAATTAGATACAGATAACTGTCAGTATAAAGAGAGTGGATAGATGTAAATGTACCTTTTTATATTCAAGGATGTATATAAATTTCCCAACATAAAATTATATATGCGCATTGTCATCATTCCTGTTAAATCCTCTTCAGGTATTGACCCAATGACTTTGAAAGCAGCCTCAGAATTTAATTAAGCTCATCTGACATCTAGTTTTGCTTCTTTTGCAAGGAGCCCTTGTGGGTGACATTGTAGAGCTCACAGTAACCTCACTGGTTTCTGCCTCTTATCTTCAGAGAGAAGGTTCTGTGAAGAAACTGTGCCTCAGAGTATTTTAGTGAATGCATGCTATTTCCCTTTATCACTCATAGTTTTATTTTGATTTGGTTTGATTCCATCCATCACTCTAATGTCAACCCATCTTTTACTACTGCCTATGATCTATTATTTGTCATTTTCTGAAGAGTCTGTCATTACACTTATAACACTCAAGTGAAAAGCTTGTAAAAATGCAGAGCCAATCCTAAACTATGAAATAGAGAATCCTGCAGCCCAATACAAGGATCACTCACCTATGTGCCAGACATTCCAAAATTGATTTATCATTTATCAGAAACTCTCTGCTTTAGTGTAGAACACAAGTAATCAGCTGTCCACCACAATTTATGCTTCTGATGTATACATGTGAATCGGAATGATGGTTACAAATGAAAACCCAGCCTTCCACAAACTTGGTATTAGATAGAGCCTTTCCCACGAGTTCAGTTGCCAACACCACATGATTATTTGCCAGACTGTAAACATACAGTCAACTCCTGTGTAACATACATCTTTTAGTATCTTAGCAATTCTTTTACTCTCTTTGCAATTTCTTTGACTTCTGGTTTATTTAAAGTTTTGTTGTTGTTGTTCTTTTGTTTTGTTTTGTTATTTTTAATTTACTGGGTAGATCTTTGGATTGATTTTTTGTTCCTTCTGTGGAATCCATTCTACTTTCTTTCAAATTGCTCTTCACCAAGAATATTATACACACATCTGATCATGTCACTCTCCAACTTAAAAAAAAAGGATTCAGTGACTATTCACAATTTTAAATTTTGTACAGTTTAATATCGAAATAGCAATTCAACTTTCTCTGTTTTCAAAACATTTCTTTCAATTATTTTATAAATTGTTTTAGATTATGTTTATGTGTATATCTGTGTGGAGATATGTGCGTGTGTATGTGTGTGTGTGTGCCTGTGAAGGCCAGCAGAGGTCATCAGATCCTGTGAAAGTTATTTCAAGCAGTTGTGAGATGTCCTTTCTGTGTGTTGAAAGCAACCCTGCTCATCTCTTTGGGTAGCAAGCACGCTTACACACTGGAACTTGTATCTAGCCCCTCCATCACTGTATGTGTCATCAAATTGCTCCACTATTTTCGGTGCTTCATGATGACTTCTGTGTGTCTGAAATAACAAAATCATTATTTTCCCACAATTGTATGAATTCTTCAAAACTCAGTGTCATTCTTGAATCTTGGCAGTCTTCTCTACTTTGCCATCCTTGTCTCTGTTCTCATCCTTCAGCCATCCCCAGAGTTCCCAGAATCACTGTTAGAGTGTACTCACTTCTTGTCCAGCTGTTCATTTACAAATGTGACATAACATATTTATATCAGGCACTATGCTTGGGTGGTAGACATACTGTCATTTTTGTTTTTTTCAACATTACAAAAATGTAATCATATTTAAGAAGATGTATTTCAGTTGAAAAAATACATCAAGATTGCTTACAGACAAGCCCAGGTGACATTTTCCTGTTTTGTGAGTGAAAATGGAGAGCCAAGCTCACTGTGGGTGGTACTAACCCTGAGTAAATGGTCTGGGCTGTGTAAGAAAGCTGGCTGAAAAAACTACCAGAAGCAAGCCAGTAAGCAGTTTCTCCACTTCTGCTTCAGTTCCTGTCTCCAGGTTCCTGTCCTGACATCCCTCAGGGATGGAGTGCTTCCTGAAATTTTTAAGACAAAGTAACCATTTTCAGGCTCAATTTGGTTTGGGTCATGGTGTGTTCTCACAACTACAGAAACATAACTAAGATAAATATCATTCAACCAAGAAACAGAAACCTTTCCAGTGGAAGGCAGATTCCAGTAAATAAACAATAAACCATACTTACAGTATTCATGGAACACTTACTACAAACTAAAATGGATCTTAGGAAGAAAAAGAGAAAATTACATGTGCTAGAAATGGAAGTATATAAAGGATTCTATAAGGAAGTAGAAGTTGGTAAAGGACTTAATCCTGACCTTTACAGGTAAGAACATCAAACTCTCAAACATTAAAATTTACCAGGGCTTCCTAGGAAAAGCTGGGGATAAAGGAGATGTGTGAAAAATTAGCATTACACTGCTGGGGAAAAATGAAAGTTAATAATATTTTGTAGAAGATTTTACATTTGTATATAGCTTACATTTCCTTTTGTTCTTATACAAATAGTAGCTGATTGTGAACCCAGTTGAACAATACCCCTACTTATTTCTTTTGAAATCTTTTTATCTTTCTTCCTTCCTTCCTTCCTTCCTTCCTTCCTTCCTTCCTTCCTTCCTTCCTTCTTTCTTTCTTTTTTTCTTTCTTTCTTTCTTTCTTTCTTTCTTTCTTTCTTTCTTTCTTTCTTTCTTTCTGTCTTTCCTTCTTCTTCTTCTTTACTACAATTTATTCACTTTGTATCCTGACTGTAGCACCATCTCTCATTTTCTACCTCTCATATCCTAACTCCCTCTTACCCCCTTATGTCCCTCCCATATTCCAATGACGTGGAATTCCTCCTCCCCTCCTATCTGACCCTAGAATATCTGGTCTCATTAGGACTGTGTGAATCCTCTTTCTCTGTGGCCTAGTAAGGCTACCTCACCAGAGGTAAATGATCAAAGAGCAAGCAACCAAGTTCATAACAAAGGAAGTCCCTGTTCCCCTTTCAGCTTTTTAACAATATTCATTCATATCAATGACAAGTTCAGAAAGTTCCTTTTTATATTTAAAAAATTATTATTATTATTATTACTATTTTATGATTTACTTGATTTTAATAGCTAAGAAGTATCCCATTATATAAATTTACTAATATTTCTGTATTCATTCTTCAGTTGAGGAACATCTAGGCTGTTTCTAGATTGGAAAAAAAAAAGAATCATGTTCAAAAAATGGTGCTGATCTAACTCAATGTCTACATGTGGAAAATTGCAAATTTTCATTTTTCACCCATTACAAAAGAAAATTCATGTAGCTCAAAGACCTCAAAATAAAAGCAGAGACATTAAATTTTTGTTAGACGAAAAAGTGGGGAAGAGCCTTGAACTCATTGACATGGGACACAACGTCCTGAACAGAACACCGAAAGCTCAGGCTCTAAGATCAACAATTAATTAATGGGACTACATGAAACTGAAAAGCTTCTGTAAAGCAAAGCATACTGCCAAAAGAACAAAACTACAGCCTTCAGACTTGGAAAGAAAAAATCACCAACCCTACATCTGACAGAGAGCTGTTATCTAAAATATGTAAAGAACTCATTAAACACCAGTAAAGCAACTAATCGAATTAAAAAATGGGGTACAGAGATAAACAGATTTTGCAATAGAGGAATATCAAATGGCAGTGAAACACTTAAAGAAATGCTCAATGTCTTAGTCATCAGGTAAATGCAAATAAAAACAACCCTAAGATTTCACCTTCTACCCATCAGAATGGCTAAGATGAAAAACGCAAGTGACAACACATGCTGGAGAAGATGTGGAGAAAGGGGAACCCTCCTCCACTGCTGGTGGGAATGCAAACTTGTACAACCACTTTGGAAATCAGTCTGGTGCTTTCCCTCCATTCCCTGCTAAACCACTCCTGGGTATGTATCAGAAAGATGTTCAACAGTAGACCAAGAACGTTTGTACCTGTGAAACTTTTGACAATTGGCTTTGAATGGTGTTGAAGTGGTCTGCATGTAGGAAATGTACTAAAATGAGAAGAAAGTCTGACTGGAACGACAGCAAAGGGAGATCTTTCTGTGTCCTATAGGCTTATGTCAGGGATTGGTGCCAGGGAGATGAAATTGAGGAAAAACATGGCCTGTGTTAAAAGTTGAAAACGTCCCTCCTGATTTAATAAAAGATAAGGGTCACATCTGCCTTCCTGATTATTACTGATTGTACTGATCAAATATAAACACAGAACATTGAGCATGCGAACAAATACGCAATGGCTGTTATTGACATGTTTACATATGCTACCTCAGTTACTTCAGTATTTTTTTCTTGTTACAGGAAATTGTATTCTTTCATTTGGGAGGTTATTCTGGCTCCAGTCATGCAACTTTCTTGTTGTGGAAATGCTTTACTTCTCTAGTTGATTGTTTTTGAACAGGACAGGTCAGTACACAATTCCAAGCCAATTTTCCCTCTTGTGATCATTGTTACTTTAAGGAAAGTACAATTACCCCCCTTTTTTTAATATTAGTTACAGTTTGTTAACTTTGTATCCCAGCTGTATCCTGCTCCCTCATTTCATCCAAATCTCACCCTCCCTCCCTCTTCTCCTCCCTGCCCCTTTCCAAGTCCACTGAGATGCTCCCCTCTCATCTGACCCTGTTTAACAGGTATCTTCAGGACTGGCCGCAAAGTCCTCCTCTGTGGCCTAGCAGGGCTTGAGCAATTCTAAAGAAGAATAGCTTTGTTAACTGGTCAGCATTTTTCTTTCTCTGTCCCTATAGCTGTTGATCTTTAGTTCACAAGTATTTCCATGTACAGGAAATCAACATGCTTTTCTAAAACAAATCAAATATGTAACTCACAGAGTGTTTCAAGCCACAAGAAACCTAATTTTAAGACAAATAAACAGAGCATGTTGGTATAGTCTCCTTTAGCAAGTCAAATAAGAAATGTTCTACTCCACATTCTTCAGACAGCAGCTCAAGTGGGCTATAATAGTAGGATAATTTACTCATCGTGGCTGCCCTTTTAACTTGTTTATTTAATTGTTTGCTTTCTAGCAAATGAAGCGTAGGTTACATCGTACAGCTTCCATGGTTACTATTAAGCACAAAGAAAAAAACAGTCTCATTTGTTTAGGTATAAATATACCTAGGTCTGCCTGGGATAACACATCCTTTGCTATACACCAATTAAAAAATACTTTTATTACATATTAGCTGACCTCCAGCTTTCATTGTAAGCCTTGAAATTCAGTGCCACACCCTATAGGGACTCTAACAGCCCATCAGTGTGATGACGTTTTGATAAGTTCTATATAGATCCTACATCTAACCCACAACAATCACCTAATTTGGTCTTCATTAGGGGAATCTGAGCTGTCTTAATTTTCCCCTATGTCCTTCTTTTACATAGAATTACTATAAGCTCACAAATGTTTTTAGTGTTTTCCAAATGCTTTTACTCTTTAATAAGCTCTGTTAAATCGTTAACTCATACAAATGCAAGTATTTAGAAAAGATGGCTAATCTATCACACTTTAAGGCTATAAGAATTCTTGGAGAAGAAACATATAAATTGATAAGTATGGGGGAAAAGAGTGAATAGAAAGAAAAACTAAAAGATAAAGCTCATTTTAAATTTTAAGTAAGCTGAATAATCACATGGACCTAGATGTGATTATCATTTTGTAAATATATAGTCCAATTGAATTTCAACAGACAATTTTTATATTAAGCATTTTCATCTCTTTCCTTTGAAAGAAAACCAATGTTTTGACTTTAAAAGTAGACTTATAATTATAAATAATTGAAGCCTAAAAATTAAAACCTATTTTACTAGACATCATTTCTATAATAGCTTAAAACAATATAAATAATAATGCAAATAGCTTTGTACTTTGAATTTGTTTCATTCAAATATATAAAAGCAAAAAATATGAGTATTCACTAACTTTCCCCCAAATACTATGAGATGAAAAATTCTGTTTTGCTCATTCTTATGCTTTTTATACTAGAATTTATTATCTTCAGAAAGAAATATTTTTGAATGAATAAATTAAGGTATTATGGATCACATTTCTTCAAAAGTTATAAATTATTGATAGCAAAACCCATGGGTTAGAGGGCCATTTTGACTATAGGGAGAAAATCAGGTTTTTGCTTGAATTCCCCTTTCCGTCCTTTACAATCTGTCGAGACATAAGCCAGCAGCCTCCTGTTCCTCTCTCTACTCATCAACTACCATGGTTGCCACACAGTGAATATTGCCACCATGAACTGCATCCACAAACCCTGAGCCAGAACAAACCCTTCTTCTTTTAACCTGCTTGTTATCAGGCATTAAGTCCCAAAATTAAAATAATATAATAAACACATGAATTTAAAAAGATCCTCTTGCAGAATTATCATAGAAAAACTAATATTCTAGTGATAACATTTACTTCTATAAACTCAGTGTAATGTTATATATTTTCAAAAGCAAGATAATCAATTGGGATCCTTCAGTTTTGATGAGGCATGGACACTGGATATACCACCATTTAATGAACTTATTTGTTTATATCTGATAAGAAGATTTAAGATATAGAGAAAATACTGTGGTTTTCTATGATCCATGGCTGCTAAAGCTTTTCAAGTGAAAGATTGGAAGTTATCTCAAAATACAAATGCCCCTAACAGTCATATTTACGGTACCACTGAGAGATTAATCTGAATGGAGGTAAGTTCATGTTTTAAACAAAATGATTCAGCCAGTTATGATGATGTCTGCCTTTAAACCCAGTGCTTGGGAGGCAGAATCAGGTACATCTCTGATTTCAAGGCCACACTGGTCTACAGAATTAGTTCCAGAACAGTCAGGGCTACCCAGAGAAACCTCATCTTGAAAACAACAACAACAACAAAATTAATGAATTATTCAAAGTATAGGTGGAAATAAGTAAAACAAGGACAAGTGGAAAAAAAATGTTGCAAAATGTCCAAGTCACCAAAATTGTCCTTGAGTGACCATGGTTGCAAAAATTGCTCCACTGTTGTCTGATCACCATTATGGAACACCTCACTTAGCCAAAATTTTCCCACTGATTAAAGCTCCCAAGCTTTCATAAAAAGGCTTCTCCAGAAGCGACTCTAGCAAATTTGTCAGAAAAGATTTCCATAGCCCTGCAAGCTTAAGGTCTCCTGTAACTGAGAAGATAATGACAGGGCAATTTTAAATTGTTAAGAAGACTTTCCTGTATCAGATCTCTCTCAGTGCTGATTTCAGCAGAACCGGGGGAAATGTTTGCTATGTCAAACGAAATGTAAAACACAAAATATGAAGCCAGGCTCTTTCCCATCTAAATATTCTCCTCCCAAATGACAGGAATACATCAAAAGCCAAGGGAAGGGGTAAAAGTATATGTCTGTTGATTTCAAACTAAGAAAGTAGTTACTGTTAACAAGTGTTGCAATTTTACACATTTTTCTTCATGGATGTTATGTGATTTTGCATTAGCCAGGAAAATGACATGAAAAGAAAAGTAAAATAATAATAATAATAATAATCTTTTTTTTCAGTAAAGAAAATAATCTTTTCCTAAATGAGGTAGGTTTTACTTGTTTTTATTCTGTGCTCAGTGCAATGAAATCAGTGCAGCAAACAGAATGTTATTTCCTCTTTACAATCATTTGAGTTTTTTTCTTGAATGGTTATCAATTATTTCAGTTATTCACAAATGCTGTTACGTACTAAATATTAAGGTAGGTGTACAAATAATAACAAAATAGAAACGTTAATTTAAAATAGTATTCAAAAGACTACCAGTGATAGAAAATACAAGTGTGATCAAAATAGAAAATTGGTAACATATGGCAAGAAGTAAGATATACTAATTGAAAATGAAAGAGCTCACAGACTCTAAGTGCAACCTTCAGTAAATGGGACCTCATGAAACTGAAAAGCTTCTGTAAAGCAAAGGACAGTGTCCTCAGAACAAAATGACAGCCTACAGACTGGGAAAGGATCTTCACCAACTCTATATCTGACAGAGGGCTGATATCCAGATTATATAAAGAACTAAATAAGTTAAAAGGCAATAAATCAAACAATACAATTTTTTAAAAAAGGTGGTACAGAGCTAAACAGAGAATTCTCTGTAGAAGAATATAGAATGGCAAAGAAACACTTAAAGAGATGCTCAGAATTCTTAGCCATCAGAGAGATACAAATCAAAATGACCCTGAGATTTCACCTTACAACCATCAGAATGGCTAAGATCAAAAACTCAAGTGACAACACATGCTGGAGAGGTTGTGGAGAAAGGGGAACGCTCCTCCATTGCTGGTGGGAATGTAAACTGGTACAACCACTCTGGAAATCAATCTGGTGCTTTCTCAGACAATTAGGAATAGTGCTTCCTCAAGATCCAGCTATACCACTCCTAGGCATATATCAAAAAGAGGCTCAAGTACACAACAAGGACATTTGCTCAACCATGTTTGTAGCAGCTTTATTTGTAATAGCCAGAACCTGGAAACAACCCAGTTGTCCATCAAGGGAGGAATGGATACAGAAATTGTGTTACATTTACACAATGTAATACTACTCAGCAGTTAAAAACAAGGAAGTCATGAAATTTGCAGGCAAATGGTGGGATCTAGAAAAGATCATCCAAGTGAGGTATCCTAGGAGCAGAAAGACACACAAGGTATGTACTCACTCATAAGTGGGTACTAGACCTGTAAGATAAGATAAACATACTAAAATCTGTACAGCTAAAGAAGATAAACAAGAAAGAGGACCCGGGGTAAGATGATCAATCCTCACGTAGAAAGACAAATGGTATGGATAGGGGAAGTAGGAGAAAACAAGTAACATGATGAGAACCTGCCACAGAGGGCCTCTGAAAGATGCTACCTAGCAGTGTATCAAAGCAGATGCTGAGACTCATAATGAAACCCTCATCAGAGTGCAGGGAATCATATGAAAGAAGGGGGAGTTAGTATGACCTGGAGAGGACAGGAGCTCCACAAGGACCAAATACATCAGGGCACAGGAGTCTTTTCTGAGACTGTTTCTCAAACCAAGGACCATGCATAGATATAACCTAGAACCCCTGCTTGGATGTAGCCCATGGTAGCTCAGTATCCAAGTGGTTTCCCTAGTAAGGACTATTTCTGACATGAACTCAGTGGATGCATCTTTGACCTCCCCATCCCTTCTCCTCCCCCGAGGGAGGAGCAGCCTAGCTAGGCCACAAATGAGGACATTATGGCCAGTCCTGAAGATACCTGATGAACTAGGGTCAGATGGAAGGGGAGGAGGACCTTTCCTACCAGTGGATTTGGAAAGGGGCAGGGAGAAAATTAGTGAGGGAAGGTAGGATTGGGAGGGAATGAAGGAGGGGGCTATGGCTGGGATACAAAGTAAATAACCTGGGATTAATATAAAACAATAAAAATAAAAAAAAAGAAAATGGATGGGACAATTTCCCATTTTCTTTCATTTTAGAAAACTGATTAAAAGTGCAATTATTACAACCATCATATCTACTCCATACTGGGAGTTTATTTTTTAATTCATTATTATTATTATCCTTTATTACAATTTATTCAATTTCTATCCCAACTGTGGCCCCTCCCTTGTCTCCTCCCAAACACACCAGCCCTCTCTTCCTTTTGCCTCCCTATGCTCCTCCCTGAGTCCACTGATGGGGAAGGTCCTTCTATTTGACCCTAACCTATCAGGTCTCATCAGGACTGGTTGCATTGTCTTCCTCTATAGACTGGCAAGGCTGCACCCCGCCATCCCCCAGGGGATGGTTATCACAGTCTGCCATTTAGTTCATGCCAGAGAAAGTCCCTGTTTCCCCAACGAGGGATCCACTTGGAGACTGAGTCTATGAACAACATCTGAGCCAGCATTTTAGGACCTTTCCATGCATTGCACTTGGTTGGGGTAAAGATCGATCATACTGGGAATTTTAAACTAGGATTTTCTCTTTTAACTTTTCTAGAGAAGCAGTATGTTTAATGCATGTACCACTATGTTATAGCATAATGATATGTTGTTGTTTCATAAGCGACTACTTATGTATGCAGACTCAAAGCAGAGTTTTATAAATTTTTGTGCATCTAGCCTTTACTAGCTCATGTTTACAAAGAACTTAATTTTGTTCAAAATTCTAATATTGTGTGCAAGGCCAGAGCCACACCTAGCAGCGACAGGGCAGGGCACAAGCAATGGCTGGAGATGGCAGGCTGCGGTTTGGCCTTCTCTCTAGGTGGACTCGCGGCACACTTGGTGCTCACTGGCATGCGGCTGGGTCGCAGAAACACACGTACAGTGGCGCCACTCTGGTTGGCCTCTGTTAAGTACCCAGATTTGCTGATGCCACCGGGATCACTCTGCCTGGTTGACCGCCCGGACTCAAAGCAGAGGGCTAAGCTGCTTGGCCCCACAGCAGCTTCAGACTGCTTGGGGGAGCATCTTGGTCCAGCCCGAGCTGCACCTGCCAAAGCCAAGGTCCACCAAATAAACCGCAAGAAATTCCCTACCAGCTGGATTGGGCCGCTGGGCAGATAAAGAATAGTTCTGTTCCAAGTTTTATCAGCACAGTACTTGGACCTCAAGCTGATGTGCGGAACTGAAATGTTGAGGTTTATTTTTTTTTATTATTTTGTCCCCTAGCCAGTTGGGGTTGGAGGATCCTCTTTGCTCTTGAAGAGTGTGGTCCACACTAAGGCCCTAGGACTGAAGTTAAGGACAGATGTTGAAAGAATCCACGGCAGCAGAGTTAACACTCCTGACACAGAGCCTGTTGAAGGCAGATAAACTCTCAGTTACCTCTCTAGCACCATGCCTACCTGCGAGCCTCCATGCATCCTGCTGGGATGATAACAGACCCAAGCTCTGAACTATCATAGGCTCCAGTGTGGACAGAAGAAAGACCTCTTTATCACCTGCCCAGGCCCTTCGGCAGACTCTACTCTACTACAATGACTAAATGGATGGAGAGATGGGAATGACAGAGTATGTGGTGGAGAAATGGGAGAGAAAATGAAACTGAGTGGTTCATGCACTGTGGAGAGAAGTAGAAATGGCAGTGCAGAACAGGTGGCTAAGAGGAGTCTGCACAATCACCTGAGGCCATGATGATGTTCAGGTGCTGGGCTGCCACCAAAGGCCATGCCTGGATTTGTGACCCTACCATAGTCAAGGTCTGTGTTGATGTATGTGGCCCCAGTATCCACTGAAGACCATCTAAACACCAGTGGGTTGGGCTGGTGGCTAAGAGACCATGTCCTGGCCTGGCTTACTTCTGAGGGCCAAGTCTAGGTCAATGACGCTTCTGCAGCTGGGGTTTGTATTGATGTCAGAGGCCTTGTTACTACCAAACGCCATGCAGATGTCCCTGGTCTGAGCTGTTGCCTGAGCCTATGTTGATGTCCAAGCAGAAAAGCTAAACCTTCCCTTGCCAGCTGTGCCACTTGGGAGAACTGGCCCCACACCTCCTCAGCTGTATCTCTCGGTAGACCAGAGACCTGTACCTCGTCTGGGAAGCACAGCAGAGATGGCCCTGGTGGTTGACCAAAAAGTCCTGGAGTCTTGAGATTAGGAGAGCTGGCCCCTATCCTCTAAAGGCTTCAGCACTCTGGAGAGCAGAGTGCTTTGCACCTTGCCTGAGCAGCACAATGAAGCTGGCCCTGGTGACATGGGCCCAGGCGAGCTAGTGGGATGACCAACTCAGCCTCTACCCAGGCTCAGATCAGGGCTCTGAGTTGGCCCATTTCAAAATCCCTAAACTGGTAGAGTGTGTGAACAAACCAGTCTTGCAGATGCAAAGTTGCAGGACCTCCTTGACACAGGACATCAACAGGCTACCCAAGAGGAGTCCTGCAGTGGACCTAGTACTGAGAGTGTAGCAGATGCCAGAGGTCTTGAACCAGACCAATGACTCATTATAGTGAGCATTTGTCTAAAAGCTGCTGGGGAGGAGCACAAAAAAGAAATGTCTAATATAAAAAATTATATTGGAAATATTATGTCCTATAGCTATAGAATGCATAAGGGTGAGATTTTTGCTTACCAATGATGTATATTATTTATATTATTTAATACCAATTACTTCTAATGAGTTATGTAAATTTTATCATCTTATATAAAATACATTGTAAGTTTATATCACCCCATTAAAATTTCTGATTCAACAACTGTGGGGCAAGGGAGCCATGGGATCAGGGAATTGGCCTGCAGCAAGAATGAGGCCTACATGTGTCCAAACCTGAAAATCTTGTCTTGAGAAACAAAAAGGTAAGGATTGCTCTCTTCCCAATGCTTATATCCTTATGACCCTGCCTTTGCCACCTTTGGGGTAGTCACAGAGCCTGGTGACCAGGTTTTAGGACATGTCCAGCTAGCACCAGCCAGCACCCTCTTCATGAAAATAAAGCATTCCAAAAACCTCAACCCCAGCCAATGATAGGCATTTACCCCCAAATCTTCTACCCACATCCCCAAGGTTTATATAGCACTTATTCCCCCAAATAAAGGAAAGGTGTTTCACTGAAAACCATCTCATAGAAGGCTCATACACCTCTGGCACTCCCATCCCCCACCCCTGCACTCACCACCAAATCCACATCCTCACCCACCAGCTAAGCTTCATTTCTGAAAGTCCAACATCTGTATGCAACAGTGCCTAACTGGCTATTTATAGGGTGAGCTGAAGGTTAGAGACAGAGCTCATGCTGAGCATTTGAGGCCTCCAGTTCAATCCAAAAAATACTTTAAAAATCCTTTATTGATTCCCACTATGTTAGTTACAAGCGGAGATCTGATTTTTTGACATTCTTTTACACATTTAGCATTTTAAATCTTAATGACCTAAGGGAGAAATGGCTATAGGAGTGAGTCACAGAAAAAAGAAAAAAATATGTGATATGCTTCAGGATGTACTAGCTAACTATGTTTATGAAGTAGTTTCCTACTTCATCATATAACATTTTAAGGCAAAAATTATGGCTACTCAAGTAATAGGAGAGAAAATCTGAGGCACAGAGAGTCTAAATATTTTGCTCAATATTAACCAGGAAAGCAGAACCTGCATTAGCATTCAAAGAGTCTGTTTCCAAATTCTATTTTCTTAGTAAACTACATGTTCTCTTTAACACTTAGGAGCCTTGAAATGCCTCATTTAGTGACAACTGAAACCTGTTTTTCTTTGTCTGTGTTCTTCTCACTTTAATTTTAATAAAGTGACAAGCAGATACAGCATTTTATATTAAGAGGAGGAACAGCTCCCAACCCTACTGTCCACAGGGAGTCACCACACACCCTTTAGCTGATAAGGCACCTGAACACTAACAACAAAACCGTAAATAAAATAAAACAAAGTGATCTAAGCAGAATCATTTATGCTTCTTTATATAGTCAGGAGGGCAGCTGTTTCTGTTCTGGCCAGATTCTCTGGGGACTCCTTGGCTGTGACTGTCCATATGATTATGATTTTAGCCTTCAGTTTGGCAGAGAGAAAGCATATTCTGACCAGGACATGTGAAGAACAGGGGGTCATTCATTCAGAGTGCTGGCGAATTATAAAATTTCAGAGTTGGAAGAGTTCTGAAAGGTCAGTGTCCTCCATGTCAACAGTGTCTGACCCCAGGCCTGAAAATCATTAGTCACTCCATCAGAGCTGAAAGAGAAGAAAGGGTATTTTTCAGTGAACTGTTCAGATTATTTTATTGTGTTAACTCTTCCGACCATTTTTCTTTTGTAGTCTAAGTTTAAAGCATTGCAAACATTGAAAGTACAAGTACCTGCCAAAGCACAGGTGGAAACTATGGGGTTTGACACTAGTAATGATTGAGAAATAAATTACAGGTGGAACTGGACTTCACTTTCTCTTTCATTAAAAGCTGATGAAATGCTTTCTTCTTAATGAGCCCAGGATGTGTTCCTACTCAAGCTTGATAAAATTGGCAGCAGCATTCTGAGTTCCTCAGTGTTGTAGAAAGATCCATTATCACCACATTGTCATACTGGGGTTCACAGTTACCTACTACCCACCAGCATCTTAGTGTTGGCCATTAACAAATTCTAGTCACTGACTAGTTTCTCACCTCTTTACAGCTTCGTTTAGTGTTCTGTGCTGGGCTTGGTCTGGCTTCCATTAAGTCTTTGTGATTTCTTCCACCAAAAAGATTAAGTTCATGATATTGAATGAAGACATAACCAAAGTAAGTTTTTATGGAACTTGAATTTCAATTTTTCTGTGTTCCAGTCTGTACTGATAGATTGAACTTAGAGAGGCTCATTATCTCCTACCTATCTCATTTCACTTAAACTGCCATGCTGAAAATTAGATTCTCTTTCCCAAGTTGGAGCATGTACAGGGTGAACTGGATAAAAAGTAGCACTAGATCCCCTTGGTGACCATCCTAATGTCCATCTGATTTTGAGGCCCTTTATAAGGAAAAGCTGTTCTTCTGCACCCAATCCTGCTTTGCTTCCCCTCAAGTTATCACTTCTGATTTCAGAGTGTTTCCTGGTTGCAACATTTTAGAGCTGAATGGAAGCAATGTGTTACTCTTCTTTGCTTTAAGCATCCTTTTGAGCATAAAAAAGTGACTCTTCAACCAATAAAACATGTCATAGTAAGGTACACAGAAATTTTGACAGCAATAAGTTTTTCATTTTTAAGTGTTTTCAATTTATTTTCAAAAATCTTTCTAGTCTAAGGAATACCCTTAATCTTATCTGCTAAGAGGATATAATAGATGTCTTCATATTCTCTGAACACAATCTGTTACACAGAACCTAATCTATTTAGGAATGAAAGTGGCATTTGAAAATGTTTGCAATGGCTTTGCCTAGATTTTTCCATCGTGTTTCCATCCTTCTCTGTACACTTAAAGAAATGAACTGCCTTTCAATAGCCTAATGGCTTTTTGAGGCACTCCAATAAAACAGCAGCTCATTTAAGTTATTTGATGTACTGAATTATTTCCGCTCCAGTAGTTTAATGTTGAGTGTTACCTTTCTCCTAAATTGTTTTTATATTTGCATATATAACTTTATTGCTATCAGTAAAGTATATCTGGTACAATTAAAGAAATGGTTCAGATTTAGTTTCAGAAACCACTTCAACATGTTTTATTATCTTCTTTCTAAGTCAAAGTTTGTATTTGTATTAAATGATTACAAACATTTTAATTATTTGAATTTTTGGCTTGTATGAATTAGACTCAGCTACCCATTAATGAACTTAATACAGTAAATATTTGCTGAGAAATACTTGCCTTAAGTGTCTTTGTGATGAAAGACTCAAGGTCCAAGATCTGCCCAGAGTCCTACAAACTCAGAGCTTCATCCCAACCTGTCTCCCCTTCTTACTGCCTGGACACAGTATTTTTTTTTTTTTTTTTTATAATTTAAGTCCCCAATATATCAGCTTCAGTGTTCTCCTGAAGCTACAAGTGTTGTTTTTTTCAAGAAATATGTGAAACAGTAGGCAGACACTGCCATTGGCTTGTTTAAGGAGAAGGGAAGCACCTACAGAAAATAATGACCAGCTGGTGTTCTGCACGCTGAGCTGGAGACATTACAAACACCTGAGTTGCTGACAGATCATTTTGGGGCACACCTGCTCAAGGCCTTGGGAGCCTGCCGCTGGAGGTCACTTGGTAAGGAAATGAATTATCTATTTTGTGCCAGGCCACAGGGAAAGATATCTTATTCTCTCTGAAGGAAGCTTGCTCATATGCAGTTTTATTTCTTTTTCCAGAAACATGAATCCGGCAATTACCCATCTGCCTTGTGCGTACCACCACCATGGGGTGCTCTTCTTGTCTCATGGTGTCTGGTATCCTGGCTTATGTTATATCCTGCACCGGTGCTTCTGTCTGGGACTTCCAACCTCAGTTATCTTCTTTTTTAAATATATATATATATATATATATATATATATATATAATATAAATATATATATTATTAATTACAGTTTATTTACCTAATATCCCAGCTGTAGCACCGTCCCTTATTCCCTCCCAATCCCATCCTCTTTCCCTCATCTCCACCATGTCCCTTTCCAAGTCCACTGCTAGGGGAGGACCTCCTCCCCTTCCATCTGACCCTGTTTTATCAGGTATCTTCAGGACTGGCTGCAATGTCCTCCTCTGTGGCCTAGCAAGGCTACTCCTCCCTCTAGAGTGGGGGTGGGGGTGGGGGAGGGAGGTCAAAGAGCCAGCCATTGTGTTCATATCAGAGACAATCCCTATTCCTCTTCCTGGGGAACCCACTTGGACACTGACTTGCCATGGACTATGTCTGAGCAGGGGTTCTAGGTTATCTCCATTCATGGTCCTTGGTTGGAGAATCAGTCTCAGAAAAGACCCCTGTATCCAGAAATAGCTTCTGTTCCCATTTCCAGGTTAAGCTCATATAACTCTCAACTTGCTTATTTACATACTGATGATGCTTCATTTTTTTTCTTGGCTGGTTGTGTGCTATAGGCTTGAGTATACTTACTGATGCTCAAGTGAGGACTGTGGAGTTTCAACAGTATTGACTGCTAACAGACAGAATTTAGGATTAGCAGGGAATAGTAACAGGGTTAAGGAGAAGTTGAAGTGCATTAACAGGATTAACAGGATTACAAGATAATGGAGATGTGAGAACCTTCAGGACCCAGATCCCATGTCCTGTAACCATACTGAATGGTTTTTAAAAATTACTTTTGTCAATCAGCATTTTATAATAGTTATTCTGATCGTTGTCAGTGGTCAATATCATCACCAAAGGGAAAAAAATAACCATTGAGAAAAATATTAAGCAATGTTTTTTCTATAGTTCTACTTTTTAAAATTAACATACAATTCCATAATTTTCCTTTCATGTTCCCAATCCAACTCCTAATATTCCTATATTACTATATTTGAGAAACTCCGGACCCTGCCCTTTCCTTAATCAAATCTATACTAGCTGGATTTTTCTTTAATTTTTTTTTTGTGTAAGCACATAGTGTTACACATGCTCTCACACATATAAATATATATATTTGTGTGTGTGTATGTTCATTGCTGACCACTTAGTATTGGCTAACTAGAGTGCTCTTCCCTTGTATAATCTATTTTCCCCATTATATCATTCCTTAGTGGCATGTAGTTTCTTGACTTGTTTTGGGTCTTTGTGAGATTTCTAGGATATCTCTTAGTGTTGTTTCTGTAGAAGTCTTGCTTCGGTATTCATTATGTTTAGCCCCTATGGGTGTAGTATCACTGACAGTTCTGAGAAGTGTAATATCACTTCAGAGATCTTGATGATGTAGCTCTTACATTCTGCATACCCTGCTCTTCAAAGGTGTTTCCTGAGACTTGGGAGCATAAACTGTGCTGCAGATGAGTAAGTTAGAGCTTGGGACAAGAACCACTTGTTCTCTGCATTTTAATCACTTGTATTCTGCTTCTCTTTTCTGGTTATCTTGAAATAAAAAAAATTGTCTTTGTTGAGGAGTGAGACCTGTACTTATTTGTAGGGTCAAGAATAAACATTTAGCTCCAAAGTGATGGAAGCTGCCAATAGTCCCAGTTATGACTAGCAAAGGAATATAACCCTAAGTGTGCAGTAGTGACACTCAGATCTTCTTAGCCAAAAGCTTCATGGTTAGAGACAAGGCAAGCTCAACAAGAGCGAAATCAACATTCAAGCTTGTGAAGTCATGTCGCTCAAAGGAGAACCTACAAACACCATTTTCCAAACCAGCATGATTCCTCACTGCATTCTAAACATGTACCTTCATACCATGATTTTCTTAATAAAAACGCTGCAAAGAAACAGAAATATATTTGGAAAGAGGAAGGTCAGACGGCTATTTATCTCTTTAACTGGAAGACTCCAGATTGGCTTTTCTTTGGTGGTAGATAATTTGGGCACTTGAAGCAATAGAGGTGGTGGTTAGATTACCTAGGTTTTAGAGCTATTGAAAAGAAAATGAATCTGAAAAAAACCCACATTACATCATAGTTGTTATGAATTCAAAATATTACTCTGCACTAAAAACAGATTCCGACATCAGGGAATACATCATGTCATCTTAGAGATGTTCAACATGACTATATAATTTTTTAATTGTCTGGAATTATTAGGTAGTACTGAGGTTGGAAAACAGGAAACATAGAAGACAGGTTTTGTTCTGCTTTCATTAGTTGAGTTTCAAAGGAAAAGTAACACCAATTTGTAAGTAGACTGTAGAAGGCACAAGTCAGACATCCAAGAGTGCCATCCATCTAGTTTCATTAACCACTACAATCTGCAAGTGAAAGTGGATGGTGACAATCAGAGAAAGACATTCTTGCAATGTGACTGCCTCTGGAACAGGTCCAGCCATGCTCCATATTTACATGAGCTTTAGATTTAGTACAGGAAGCATTGGGTAGGACTCGTCTATAATTCCCCGGTGCTGCTCAAACTATGTCTTCATTACCTGCTGTCTAAGTTCTGGATCTGGAATCAACAAAAGAAAGTCTTATGGCTGTTAGACCTTAAGTGGAGCAATCTGGTACCTATAAAATGTTCACTTCTGCTCCATAGTAAGGTCCTGGTAACATGGCTAACTGACCTTATCAACGTGAGTTCTCTTTCATAAGGTGGTATTCCTCCACAAATCCCAGGAAACCATAGGCTTAGAAAACCAGCTAATGTTGGTACCTTCTGCAAAGTGAAGCTCTACTAAGAAATTAAGTGAGAAGAGTGTCACCAGGCTTTCACTTTGCTTTTACTTAGACGTAAACCCAAATAAAAGGACCAATATGTTCTTAACACAACCAGGTTTTAGATATCCACTTTGATTTTGAGTGCAGCTATACTGGCTCTGGTGGAAGGCAGGCTGAAACGGAATATTTGATGGTAAAACTTATGCCTGCTAGTTTATATGAAATAATATTTTTTATTTTTATTATTAGTTACATTTTATTAACTCTGTATCTCAGCTGTATCCTGCTCCCTCATTCCTTCCCAATCCTACCCTCCCTCCCTCCCTTGTCTCCTCCCTGCCCCTTTCCAAGTCCACTGATAGGGGAGAACCTCCTCCCCTTTCACCTGACCCTGTTTTATCAGGTATCTTCAGGACTGGCTGCAAAGTCCTCCTCTGTGGCCTAGCAGGACTGCTCCTCCCTTGGGGGATGGGGAGATCAAAGAGCCAGTCATTGAGTTCCTGTCAGAGATAGTCCCTGTTCCTCTTACTATGGGAAACCAATTGGTTACTGAGCTACCATGGGCTACATCTGAGCAAAGGTTCTAGGTTGTATCCATACATGGTCCTTGGTGGAATATCAGTCTCACAAAAGACCCCTGTGCCCAGATATATTTGGTCCTTGTGGAGCTCCTATCCTTTCCATGTCATACTAACTCCCCCCTCTTTCATATGATTCCCTGCACTCTGCCGAAGATTTGCTTATGAGTCTTAGTATCTGCTTTGATACAGTGCTAGATAGAGTCTTTCAGGGGCCCTCTGTGGTAGGCTCCTGTCCTGTTTCTTGTTTCCTACTATGTTCAATGCACATCCCATTTGCTTTTCTAAGTGAGGATTGAACATCTTACCCCAGGTCCTCTTTCTTGTTTATCTTCTTTAGGTGTATAGATTTCATTATGTTTATCATATCTTATAGGTCTATATAAGTGAGTATATACCATGTGTGTCTTTCTCCTTCTGGCATATTTCACTCAGAATGATCTTTTCTTGATCTCACCATTTGCCTGCAAATTTCATGATTTCTTCATTTTTTATTGCTGAGTAGTATTACATTGTGTAAAGATACCACAATGTCTGTGTCCATTCCTCCATTGATGGACACCTGGGTTGTTTCCAGGTTCTGGCTATTACAAATAAAGCTGCTGCAAACATGGGTGAGCAAATGTCCTTGTTGTGTACTTGAGCAAATTTTGGGTATATGCCTAGGAGTGGTATAGCTGGGTCTTGAGGAAGCACTATTCCTAATTGCCTGAGAAAGCACCAGATTGATTTCCAGAGTGGTTGTACCAGTTTACATTCCCACCAGCAATGGAGGAGGGTTTCCCTTTTTCCACAACCTCTCCAGCATGTGTCATCATTTGAGTTTTTTATTTTAGCCATATTGATGGGTATAAAGTGAAATCTCAGTGTCGTTTTGGTTTGCCTCTCCCTGATGGCTAAGGATGTTGAGCAAATAGATAATATTTTATTTGATTTCTTCTTTTCTCTCCAAAGTTTTTTTTAAAGACTTAGACCATAGACATCTTATGATGAACAGAAATATTTATAGACTTTACCTCCTAATTTTGTGTCTTAGAACTTTCTTCTATATTTCATCATCACACTTTCACTTTTAAACCAAACTGTAAACTTTGTGTTCTAGAGCATACCACAATTTTCCAATTATCTTTTCATTTAATCTTTTGCTTCCATATGATTAAAATTAAAAAAAAACATGTTTCAGTTCCTCAGTTAAAAAAGTACTATTACTAGATAATTTTTACTCACTTTATGTAAAATGCTCTATAAATTGTCATTTTTCTAAACAAGCTACAAAGCTTCATGTATTATTCAACTTAATCCATAAACCAATACTATTAGATAAAACTTATCAAAGTCTACATATAAAAATGAGATTATTATTGTATAAAAATAAGTAGATCTCCAATCCATATTGCTAATCAGTAGCTGAGCTGGAACAACAACATTAAGACATATAATCTGATTCTCTTAAAACTTTATTGTACCTTTGGCAGAGTACAGGGAATCATAAGAAAGAAGGGGAGTTAGTCTGATGGGGAAAGGATAGGAGCTCCACAAGGACCAAATATATCTGGGCACAGGGTCTTTTCTGAGACTGACATTCAACCAAGGACCATGTATGGATATAACCTAGAACCTCCACTCAGATGTAGCCTGTGGTAGCTCAGTAACCAATTGGTTTCCCAAAGTGAGGGGAACAGGGACTATTTCTAACAGGAACTCGATGACTGGCTCTTTGGTCTCCCCACCCCTGAAGGGAGGAGCAGTCCTGTTAGGCCACAGAGGAGGGCTTTGCAGCCAGTCCTGAAGATACCTGATAAAACAGGATCAGATGAATGGGGAGGAGGTCCCCCCCATCAGTGGACTTGGAAAGGGGCACGGTGGAGATGAGGGAGGGAGGGAGGGAGGGACTGGGAGGGAATGAGGGATCGGGACACAGCTGGGATACAGAGTTAATAAAATGTAACTGATAAAAAAAAATAAAATAAATAAAAAAAAGAAAAAAAAAACTTTATTGTAGTTCTTCTAGGCAGCCACAAGGAGCTTTCTACAAATACTCACTACTGCACCTAGTCACCGCTGAGGTATTCCGGAAATCAGCCTTAGGTTTCAGAACTGGAAAAGAGACTTTTAAGGTATGAGAAATTCAGTGTGAAAAGGTCACCTTGATAATAGTGCCAAACAAAGGAATAAGTATTCCAGGATGACAGGACAGAATAAAGGCACACATAAAGCATACTACAGAGCAAGAACTGCATTAATAATAGCACTTCCTGAGCATAAAATGTCAAATCATTCACTTTTCATGCGGTAGGTGATATTTCAATCAGAGTCCTGTTACAAACTGAATTTTCATAGATTTCATTGAGAAAGGTAGACCTTTGAACATGAATTTGTAGGAGGCTGGTTGGATAGGAAGAGGAATAGAACCTAGGAGATGGTATATAAACTCACATGGTAGGTGTATTAGATCCAATTTTACAGAGAGATTAGAACAACAAAATATGCCCATCTTTGAATTTACCATATAAAGGGAAGGATCATTCATGCACTATTTTGTAGATCGAGACCTGGAAAGCATACCTGTGGAGGATTTTTTGGAAGGACAGAAATGCTGAGATTAAGAGTTGAGAACAGATGAGCATAAAAAATTAATAAATATGGGTTTTTCAAGACTGTGTAAGTGTTTCTTAAGAGGACTTAATTACACATCCATCCTCACTCATTTCTATGGGCATTGCATCCAGGCATATCCTGCAATGGAGTTGTTTAGTGATTTCCCCTAATTTAGTTTTTACTACTATTGTTGACTAGATTAATGCATTATTCTATTTGTCCTTTCATAATAACCAAAATATAAAAATGTGTATTAGTCAATAAATAACATTGAAAATATCTGACATGCACAGGACTCACCTTGAATTAGTATATCTAATACTGCGGGGTTTACAAATTTTTATATAGTAGGGATGATGAAGTTAAAAAAAATAAGCCAAGGAAAGGTGAATGTAGAGAAATAGCCGGTTTTCTGGGTGATAACATGCATAGGAATCATTTTTCATGATCAGAATAGTCTCTAAAAATGTTTCTTAATGAGATTTAACAATTATCTCTAAAGTATCCAAGCAGGAGTCAGAAGCTAAAATTTACCTTTTAGTTTATGGTTCTGCTGTTGCCTTCTCACATTTACCTACTAAAAGTCAGGAGCCACAGGCACATGTGACACCTGGATAGGAAAACACATGGTCATACAGGAAGGTTTATGCATTCTTATGGGCACCAGAGACTAGTGGAAAGAAACAAGAGTGTTGCATAATTGACGTCCTGATAAGACATAAGATAAGCAAGCATAGAATGTTCAAGGAAAGCTACACCAACTAAACTACCCGAACTGTGTGATGCAGAAGAGTTTGGATTAGTCTCTACACAGGAAAAATGAAAAGTTTGGGGCAAACTGTTTGTTGTTTTCTTTTTTTGGCTCTTCCTGGTGACACTATTTTTCCATGTGAACTCTAATCTAGTGACCCACATTAGCACAAAGGATGAACATGGACTGGTAGTGAGATGAATAAACCTGTGCACCGCAGCAGTGGAGAACGCAGGCTTCTCAGTTGATCGCTTTTATTCCTTATGAGCTAAAACATAATTGGATAATAGGAAGACTACTGCGTAAATAGTTACATTTCAAAAATAGTTAAGTGTAAGGATGACTATAAAAGTATTGTCATATTTGTCTTGTACTCAAAGCATTATGACAAATGTCATGAAAATAATAGAATATAAAGTAACAAAACCATAAAGCACAACAAGGATTTATGTGTAAAGGTCAATGAAGATGTATTTCTGAGTGAGCAGAGGAATTTTCTTCTATTTTTCATAGTTGTAGACAAATTATCTAACAAGATGTATTATGTTCTATCTTTAAATTCCTATAAATATTTTCTATAGAAGTAGGAATTATGGAATTCAGATTCGTGCTTCATTATTAGAGACCAAAATAATATACTGATCATATTGATGGAGTAAAAGGTAACAAAAGGACTCTGCAAATGTACAACAGGAATACAGAGGGTTTATATCACAGTATTGAATCAGGTGAGAGTCAACCTACTTTTGCTAGCTTTGAACACAGCCAAGAGCTCCAGAATGGCTCAGGCTAAAAAAAGTAAAACAAGCTCTTTAAAGTGAGAAAGAAAAGAAAGAAGTCAATATCATTGGGCAGAGTGCAGGGAATCCTATGAAAGAAAGGGGAGAGAGTGGGACCTGGAGAGCACAGGAGCTCCACAAGAAGAGCAATAGAAGCAAAATACATGGGCACAGGGGTCTTTTCTGAGACTGATACTCCAACCAAGGACCATTCATGGAGATAACCTAGAACCTCTGCTCAGATGTAGCCCATGGCAGCTCAGTATCAAGTGGGTTCCCTGATAAGGGGAACATGGACTGTCTCTGACATGAACTCAGTTGCGGGCTGTTTGACCCCCGTGCCCCGAGGGGGAAGTAGACTTGCCAGGCCACAGAGGAAGACAATGCAGTCAGTCATGCTGAAACCTGATAAACTAGGATCAGATGGAAGAGGAGGAAGACCATCCCTATCAGTGGACTTGGAGAAGGGAATGGGAGGAGATGATAGAGGAAGGGTGGAAATTGAGGGGGAAGGCTACAAGCTGGGTACAGAAAATGAATAAACTAATTGATGGGATGTGCATTGAACGTATGACAGGAGTCTACTGAGCGCATCTGAAAGACTCTAACTAGCAGTGTTTTCAAAGCAAAGACTCATGACCAAACCTTTGGCAGAGTACAGGGAATCATAAGAAAGAAGGGGAGTTAGTCTGATGGGGAAAGGATAGGAGCTCCACAAGGACCAAATATATCTGGGCACAGGGTCTTTTCTGAGACTGACATTCAACCAAGGACCGTGTATGGATATAACCTAGAACCTCCACTCAGATGTAGCCTGTGGTAGCTCAATAACCAATTGGTTTCCCAAAGTGAGGGGAACAGGGACTATTTCTAACAGGAACTCAATGACTGGCTCTTTGATCTCCCCACCCCCGAAGGGAGGAGCAGTCCTGTTAGGCCACAGAGGAGGGCTTTGCAGCCATTCCTGAAGATACCTGATAAAACAGGATCAGATGAATGGGGAGGAGGTCCCCCCATCAGTGGACTTGGAAAGGGGCACGGTGGAGATGAGGGAGGGAGGGAGGGAGGGAGGCACTGGGAGGGAATGAGGGATCGGGACACGGCTGGGATACAGAGTTAATAAAATGTAACTGATAAAAAAAATTAAAAAAATAAAAATTAATTTAAAAGGGATGTCAATATCTTCATCTTATCTGAGCAAGATTGATTTTCAACATATAAAATTCATAACATTAAATAATATATTCACAGTTTTATCCATAAAATTTGTATTATCTGATATACTATCAAAAGGAAAATAATACAGGAATAGAAAAAATGTTAAGGTAAGTTAAAAGAATATAAGTGTACACCGGTTATATTTTGTAATCAGTTTTCTTCATTGAAGAAGAAAAACACTTTGAAGAGTAAAGTGTCAATGGTAACTTTGAAGGAGTAGTGGTAAATATGGGAGTTAATCTCTCAGCGTAAGCTTTTGAACATTTTGTAATAGTTATTTTATTACTTGTAGAAGGAAGCAATATTTGTCTGGAAAAAAACTCAAGTATTTTGTTAGGTCGTTCCTCTCTACACACCCCCCGTGGCTTTGTACGGGGAGGGGGGGGGGAACACAAAGGCAGCCTGATCGCGAGATCCTGGAATGATGTACTGAGGAGACTGCTGGCGAAGAGCAGAGCACTCACTGCCTTGTGGAACAAGGAGGAAAGTTGTTCAGAAAGCCATCTTTTCTTTTTGGAATGCAAACCACAAACATATCCAAATGTGGTGAGTTTTGATACTGTTAACACTTCCAAGAACAGTGATGTAGTCATAACTGGAGAGGTGGGGAGAGGAGAGCGAAAGGGAGAGGGAGGGGGCTCTGGCAGCATCTGTCAGCTGTTAATAACTGTCTAGAGCAGCAGCAGGTTTAAGTCAAGGAAATCAGGCGTTTGGATGACTCACCATTGCATCAGCTGTTGTCTTTTGCGTTTTACTCTTACTCATTATCTTTACTAGATAAAGGCATTGAAAATCATGCTTTATTCAAAGCAATTATTGCAGGAAAAAAAAGCACCGCAAAATATGCGCACAAAATTTAAAAGATCATAAATGAGTTGTCAAAAGCAAAAGAAAGTGAAGATGGTGACTTGATAGCATATCTTTATTTTGGTATAATTTAGACTTACTTAAGAACTTTAAAATAATATATTTTGAATGTGAAAATTGTCTCATAAATAACAGCTCATAAAACTGTTTAATAACTTACTGAACTCGCTGTATATTTATGCTTGAAATATAAGTTTTTATTCTGTGTTGTCAGTATCTCTCTATACATGGTAGATAATTTTTCATAAGATGAGTTTTACACTTTAGAAAGAATTAATTATGTCTATACTATTATATATGTAGGACACTTCCAACCCTATAATCTTTATGATTCACATATAGGCCTCATGAAAAACCACATTTAAAGCTTACTTGTACTGTGAAATTGTATTGGCATAAAAGATATGTTGGTGTAAATGAATATATTTGAAAATATTTTTCAATTATCTAATTTGATCTTAATATCAAGTGTATGACAGTCCCAATCTTTAGTCTTATTTTCAACCTTTTCTGAATACAACTACGTTTGCATTTTTTTATTCACTGACCTTTGAAGCATAGATTTGTGACAATTGCTTCAATTAAATAGTTGCTTTGAATTGGGATATTTCATTATTTGGAAATATGCTAGACTCTTAAAAATGATCACTGAGTGAGTGAATGCAAGGTTGAACAAATTAATTCAACATGTACTTGTCTTTAGTTACTACTAAAGTGTCCTAATTAACAAGGAAGAACAACAAAATTGAATGGACTTTCAAAACAGGAGGTTAATATACTAAATTATGAGGGAACTTAAAAATGTCTAGTGGCCTCTGAGATGTCTCGTATTTAAACTTCAAGCTACTTGTAAATTAAGACAGACGAAGAATGCATCTCTGACCCTTAATTCTAATTCCAAAATAAAATAATTATGTGTTATTATAGTATCACACTTTTATGGAGGGAATCCAAGAAACACAGATATGGTTAACTTTTACCACTGTGTTTGATATTAATTATATCAGAGAATCAAGTAACTGTTCAGTCCTTCAAGCAGGAAGAAACATATTATTAAATGAATAAAATAAACTACCAGGAAGTGCTGTACAAAGGTTTAGCATCACAAATCCAAAATTTTGAAATCCCAAATAAAATTTGGGGCATTTAGATTAATGAATAAATATTGTGCAAACATTGTACAATTTGGGAGATTCCCACATCTGAAGCACTTCTAGTAACGAGCATTTCTAATAAGTTATTCTCAGTTCACACATGTTCAGGTAAATGCAACAAACCAGTTTGCTGCTCTGCTGCAAAACATGACCAAGAAAGCTGGTGAAATGAGTGATTCGTTTCCATGTATTATTCTGGGGCATTACAAAGAAGTGCGAACAACAGCACCAAAATCGGGAGAAAAGTTATTGTATCTGTGTTTATAATTTTATTTATGTATTTATTTTATTATTAAAGTTCATTCACTTTGTATCCCAGCTGTAGCTTCCTCCTTTGAACCCTCTCAATCCCACTCTCCCTCTCTCTTCTCCCCCCATGACCCTCCCCACGTCCACTCATGAATGTTTTTTTGTTGTTGTTAAACTATTATTGGCATAGGGCTCAAAATGTACTTATGGAAAGTTTCACATTCCCTACTACATCTGAACTATACTTATTAATTTTTATTAATAAGTAGTGTCTAAGCTAAAATAACCAATTATTTAAAATAACCAATTAGTTATACATGTTTGCCAATATGATTATTCACCTTATATATCCATATACAGTGGAGAACTGTTAATCCAAAACATTCTGATACCTCTTTGAAAATTTTGGACTGCCTACAGCAGCATAATTTAGGCCTGGTAAACAACATTTGCTTTTGTTTAACACTAACATTCTATAATATATTTCTGTACAACTTATAGTATATCTAATACACATACATAAAGCCATATGCAAATATGGCTTCCATATGCATATATGTAGATATTGATATATGTAAGCATTTATATATTATACATATATTTAAATTATATGTCTAAGTATGCATCCAAACAAAATATTGAAAGCAAGTGAAGACTTCGTACAAGCCATGGCTATCTTTCTTTTCTTTTTTTTTTTTTTTTTAATTTACTTCATATATTCACCTGAATTATGCTGACAGTTTGATTTGCTTTGCTTTTGGTCAGACTAGCCATGGGATTAGATTAATCATTGGAGTTACTGCCCTTCTGTACTTTTGGCCTCAAAACTGTTGTACTTTCTATTCTATATGCTTTTCTTTCTGTCGATCCTTCTAAAGGGAATATAAAACAATGAGTCATGACTGTGTCTGTGAAAATTTTCCCACCAACCCAAAGGACAATGAAACTGTGGTTTTTGCAGTGTATGTCTGCCACATGTCAGACATCTCTCTGAAAAATCTCTACCATCTCTTAGGTTTTTAAGATCTTTGGTTCTCACTGCCAGTGAAAACAATAATAAAAGTTTTCTCTATGACTGGCCTATGAGGGAGACTCCTTGTTCTCTTAGGCTGGATTAAAGACAAAACAAATGAGGCAAGATTACCCCACCTCCAAGAAATATGGAGAGATGGGTCAATACTAAAGGAGATCAAAGTCTAGGGTTCAACGTTTATTTTCCAAACCTTTCCGGAGTTACCCATGATTTAAAAATGTGTTTTTCTATATATAAGTCAATAGTTTTGTTCCAGTAAGAAGGAAGGAAGGAAGGATGGAAGGGAGGGAGGGAGGGAGGAAAGAAGGAAGAAAGGAATGAAGGAAGGAAGGAAGGATAATCAGATCAGACTACCACTAACCAGCTTTTTAGTTTATAACCATATGCTCAGCTTTGCAGTTTTCTCAAAGGTACTACAGAGTCATAAAAGACAATAGACACAAATCACATTTTTGTCTGAATCAACGGAAAGGTACAGAATGAGGAGACAGAGATAAATGTGTCATCTTTACTTCTCAGGAAAATGTTACTAATTCTAACCTCAGATCAGAATCCTATTGATCCAGCTGCAAGGGGATAGTCCTAGGCAATTTCACAACACGGCCTTGTGAAACAGAAAACGGCTCTGCAAGGCAAACAGTAAAGAATGAGCTGCACAAACTCCCACCCTGACTCAGCTCACAGTCTGCTGTGGGGTTTCAGGTTCTCCCTTGAAGTATCAGTTAGGACAAAAAGATCACTATGTGAGGATGGTCTACTTAAGTGATTTCTAAATTTCCATTGATAAATTTTTGATGTAAGCATGAGTATCTAAACTCAGATGCTCTTATAAAAACAAACAAACACGCAAACAGCAACAACAACAAAATCCCACACAACTTTCCTGAACAACTATATCTGTGCAGTTATTTTGAAAAGATACTCTATGCAGAATGACTTCCTAAAACACATGTGAATATGTGACTTAGGCGCTCATAGGCAGAAAATATTAAGAAATGGTTTTTATGTTGTCATATTCAAATGGTGTATCAATAAAATAGACAATAGACAAAAAAATAATGCTACAAAACGAAGTTAGGTGAGAAAAAAAGGAGAGAATGATATCTTAAATCCCAGGAAGGACCACACATCCCTTTAGTCCTAACACTAGACAGTCTGGTGTGGCTGAGCCTGACAGTTTGAGTTCAGTACCAAGGATTTGCAAACAGAAAGGGGTAAGGACTTGTGCAAGTTGTGCACTGCTGTCTACAGGTATGTCTGAGCACGAGCCTCCTTCAAATAAATCAACATAATAAAGATTCTGTAACTTCTACAAGTAATTCAAACATTCCCTCTTTCCCCAATGGCTAGGTTGGATAGCATTATGTTACAAATTTCACATCAGAGCTAGTGTTTGCATCCCATAAAACAAGCTGAATAAGTAATCAATGAGCTACAGGAACAATGAAATCAATCAATGCCCTGTACCTTATAATTAAATCCCCAGTAACCCGAAAATACAAGTAAAAATTTATCTGATATGCTCAAATCTGCAAAGAGGTAAAAAGGAATTAGTCAAAATTATTCCTTTTTCTGCACCTCTGTGCACCTTCTGTCAGCAGCTTGCTTGTAAAAAGAATCATCAGCATTGCAATTGTGGTTCAACAAAGAATAATTACCTAGAAAATACATTAAATGATTTTGTTCTCCTGAAAATGCTTTTCTTTTCAAGACAAGCTATTTTTTCTTCCGTGATTGAGAATTTTAGTGATTGTCTTCGAAAGCTTTGCAGTCCTAATAGTGCCATTGAAGTAAATCACTGCACATCTGGTTATGATCTGTTGATTCCTTTATAATAATCTTAGGTCTTATGTTCGAATGGCCGCATTATGGGACATACGTTCTAAGAGAGCACACAGTTCAGCACTGTCATCAAATGCAGCACGACGTGACTGAGCATGAATTACTGATAATGAGGTCGTCCTTCAGTTTCTACAAGTTGTACTCGCCTAAAATAAAAAAAGCATAAGAGAATATATTATAGTTAGGATAAGAAATACAATCACTGGGAATTGTTATATTGGAGGATTGAAAAATATATCATCAGGTAATATAATTTGTTGTCCATATTATCATAATGTCACCATAATGATGAAAAAATTTGCTTAGATAAAATACCTCTAACAGTACACAGGCATGCAGACACATCAAGACAAGTCATTATTTCAGAAGCCATCTGCAGGGTGAAAGATTTATAAAATGCCATTATAGTTGAAGGATTACGCATTTGTAATACCTGGTCACTTAATTTATATTAAAATATCATGAATAATATTTATTCAATGATTGCTTATAATGATAATAAATCAGCAGAATTTAATATTAGTTCAGCAGTATCTTGAATTTGAACCTTTTAACTGAATTCTTTTTAATGATAAATTTTATTTTATCTTGTGATGGCTAACTTTATGTTGAAGGCTAGTTTAAATAAAAAATTTCTGTGCTTAAGAGATCTAAAAAAGCAAAAACGCACTGCCAAATGTGAAGGGCTGTTAATGGTAACTCTTTGTATCTGCCTTGTCTTGTTCAATTTTAATAAAATGTTGTTTAAGCAAGGTAATAGGTCATAAGGCCAACCAATGTTCCAGCTTTGGTGAACAAAGCTTGTTTTGCAGCAGAAGATCTATTGCTTGCAAGAGAACAGAATGTACCTTTGTGCTCTTTGACTTTAAGAACCCCTCACTGAGGCGTGTGGGCACTACACTGGGAATGGTGAGTCCCGGGTGTATACCTGGAACCATACACGAATGCAAACCCCTTTGTTAACTGTTCATTGTCAGACTTGAGAATATCTGAATTACCCATATCCATACAATATATATGGGCATTTTTTCTTGCATGTAGGTATGTATATCACATGCATGCTTGTTCAGATAGAAGCTGTTAGAGCGAGTCTAATTCCTTAACACTAGACTTACAAGGGTTTGTGAATCACTGTATGATTGCTAAGAACTGAGGATGGATCCTTTACAAGAGTAGCAAGTATGGACAACTTTGAGCCATCTTTCTGGCTCTTACAATTGCATTAATAATAAAAAAGTTACAACCACACAATTTTAAGTCAAAAACTTTTTGATGAAAAATATAACTAAGGCAAACCAATAAAATCTTTATAAGAGCAAAGAATACCAAACATAAAATCAGGTATTTCTGCTAATAATAATGATAATGAGTCATTCATAGAAGGAAAGGGCACTCTGTTGCCTTAGTTTTGTTCCTTTCTGTTTTATTTTTGTTTGTTAGGTGACTATTTATTTATTTATTATTTTTGTTTCAATTTTAATTTTATTTTTTATTAATTATTTCTTACAATTTATTCACTTTGTATCCCGGCCGTGGCTCCCTCCCTCATCTCCTTCCAATCACTCCCTCCCTCCCTCTTCTCCTGCTGTGGCCCTCACCTAGTCCACTGATGGAGAGGTCCTCCTCCCCTTCCATTTGAACCTACTCTACCAGGACTTATCAGGACTGACTGCATTATCTTCCCTGTGGCCTGGCAAGGCTACACCTGCCAGGGGAACTAGAAAAGATCATCTTGACCGATATAACCCAGAAACAGAAAGACACACATGGTGTATACTCACTCAAAAGTGGTTATTACACATATGCTATACAATAAATATACTAAAATCTATATTCCTAAAGAAGCTAAACAGCAAGGAAAACCCTAGGGGAGATGCTCAATCCTCATTCAGAAGGGTAAATGCGATAGACATCGGAAGCAGGATAAGACAGAGAACAGGACAGGAGCCTACCAGACAACTTCCAGACAACCTCTGGAAGACTCTGCTGATCATTTAAGTATCAAAGCAGATTCTGACACTCATAGCCAAACTTTGGGCAGAGTGTCTGGAATTATATGAACCAAGTGGGAGAAAGAAAGTCTCAGAGGGGGCAGGAGCTCCAGAGACCAACAGAGCCAAAAGATACTGAGCCCTGGGTCCCCTGCAGAGACGGATACCCCAAACCAAGGACCATACATGGAGTTATTATTTTACAAATAAGCATTTTTTTTCTTTTAAAATAATATTTACTCAATGGTGGCTGGATTTGGGGGTGGATTCCACTCCATCCTTTCCTGGCACATGTCAATTACTAATAAAGTTCAGATACAATGTCAACCATAAAGCCACAGAAGGGGCTAAAATGTTCAATTTCAAAAAAAAAAAAAACTGTGATAGTTCAATAATGTTGAGCTTTGTCTAGAGTTTAGTATATTAAATTAGTAAAGAAACAATACATTGAGGACTTAATGCAGAGAAACAAAGAAATGCTCAAAATCTTTAGCCATCAGGGAGATGCATATCAAAACGACCCTGAGATATCACCTTACACCCATCAAAATGGCCAAGATGAAAAACTGAAGAGACAACACATACTGGAGAGGTTGTGGAGAAAGGGGAACCCTCCTCCACTGCTGGTGGGAATGTAAACTTATACAACCACTCTGGAAAGCAATCTGGTGCTTTCTCAGAAAATTACAAATACTGCTTCCTCAAGATACAGCTATACCACTCCTAGGCATATATGCAAAATATGGTCAAGTACACAACAAGGACATTTGTTCAATCATGTTCGTAGCAGCTTTACTCGTAATAGCCAGAACCTGGAAACAACCCAGATGTCCCTCAATGGAGGAATGGATACAGAAATTGTGGTACATTTACACAATGGAATACTACCTAGCAATTAAAAACAAGGAAATTGTGAAATTTAAATAAACTTTTGATAAAATGTAAATAAAAATAAATTATTTTTAATATTTTCTTCATTTCTTGAGATTATAATTATAAGGTCCCATGCATCCCCTGCTGCCCTTTGTTACAATACTCACCTGCTGCAGATCTTGGCTGCCGTACCCTGCCCTCCACCTAGGGGCAGGGCTTCTCTCAGAAAGGCTCTTCACGACATATGCAGACATTTGGTTCCCTAGCCCCTTTTTCTGCCCTTGCTCTCCCTCTGCCCTCCTCCTGCCCTCCTCCTTCAGCCCCCAGAGAACGCTCCCCTTCCCCTCCCTCACTGCTCCAAATAAACCTGCATTTATATAATATAGCTTCATCTCTTCATCTCAATTACGCATTCTGTTTTATTTAATCACTCACCCTTCACCTAGCTTTGTAGAAAAATGACTTGCTACTTCTGGGCCTTCTCTCACTTTCCAAGTGCTAAAGGTATAAGCACATGTCATGCTATGCTAAGGATAGAATTCAGGGGTATTTGAATAGTCTGGGTACACACTACTAACTAAGATATATTTTGCCTGTTGGTTTTCTTTCAGTATTTCATAAGATGTAGGTAAAATCCACTTTTGGAGAGCTGATTTTGTGCTTTCACTAAATAAATAAATAAATAAATAAATAAATAAATAAGTACATTGAAACAATTATAGCTAATTTTCCCCTAAAGGATCAGCATTGACTCAGGACACTAAATATCAAGTTCTCAGCACAAAGAAATTCATTTTTCCCATAAGTTCAAAGGGCAGGGAAGAAGGGCCAAAGTCAAGAGATAGAGGATGAAGGAGAAGAAGAAGGGAACAAGGAAGACAGGAAAGGAGTAGTTGTCCCAAGGCCTGGTTGGGTGGGGTGATGTAAATGACTGTCTCTGGATAAAGAGAAGACATGGACTAAAGGAAAAAAAAAGTTAATAAAGGTAAAAGAGAAATCCTTAGAACTGCTTGATTTTAATTGGGCAGGTTAATTGGTGAGCCAAAGGAAGGTTTGATTGCTGGACTTCAGCACTTTGATAGGTGGACATTGAGAGTCAGCCTTAGGAGGAGGAAGTGGCTAATTAAATGAAGAAACCTTGGAGGCTAGCTTTAGGAATACAATTTAGTGGTTTTGGGCAAAGCAGAGGAAATGGGAGAGAAGGACAAGGCCAGCCATAGCCATGTTTGCCATCCTTAAGCTGGCCAGAGCCTTTTCATTTCCTTCTCCCCCACTCTTTTCCTCTGTGTAAAAGGAAGGAGGTGAGAAAGGTTTCAAAACTAGCCAGATATCTGGACTTCCCAAATTTCTCAATCAAGGGAGACAGCATAAGAAGACTTCCCCTTCCCTCCATCCTTACCCCTCTCACAGGACCTCCTCCTATCTCCTGTGTTCTTACTACTTCAACATGGAAATGCTGTGTGAGTGTTTGTAGTTATGTTGATAATAAAATACAAACAGATTTTTGTTGTTGTCATTTCCCTTAGTCTTTATAATATACAGAATGAATTTTAATTCCGGTTAAGGAAGGATTGCTCTACCCAGGCTGAAAAGAAAGGAAAAAAAAGTAAGAAAGACTTTATTAATTATACTGAAATGGGGAGAGAAATGTGAATATCACTGAAGTACAAAGCAAAGTAGTTTTTAAGAGTCTAAGTAAACTGCCACTTAAAGTACTGCAAGGTTTGCAGAGGGAGCCCTGGGTGGTGGGGTCACAGGATCCGTGCTTGCTCCTGAAAGCTGATGTGAACAAGGCTCACATTCTCCCAGCTGACTGACAGAAGCATCCTCTATCGCTAGCTCTCTTTCAAGAGGATGGCATCTACATCCCTGAAAAAGATGCTCCTGTAATGCATAATGGCAGGAGTCTTATAAATTTAAATTGCAACAGAGCAAAAACAGAATTTATATTTATTAATTTTCCAAAGTAAATGTTCTGAGAGAGCAGGGTCTCCTATATTCAGGCAAAATGCCTGTCTAATAAATGTTTCAGATGCCTAAAATTAAGGTTACAAGGAATAGCAGCCACCAAGGACCCAGAAAAATAGCCTGGATGAGGAAAGCTAAAGGGTGGGAAGTAAAACAGGGTCATGAAACTATTCTTTGACTAGTTTTCTGGAATATATTAAAGACAAAGTTCTCTGGATTTTGTATGAGAATGATGCAATAAATCTCACTTGGGCTTTGAATACGGATTTGTTTGGCTAGGAAAACTAAGACACTGAAGTAATAGCTACTATTCACAGATAGGACCTCATATGGGCTACTATGACACCCCTTAATGTCTCCACCAAAGGACAAATGGCCGTATGTGAGAAGACAGTGACAGAAAAGATGGGAAGTACAAAAGCTAATTGGTTGATTGTTTTTTTTTAATCATAACTAAAATTTTAAAGGAGAAGATATCTAAATTTCAGATATGCTTGGGTTAGACAAAATGATACAAGCAAAATATTGTTGATTCTGTTGCCACTGTTGTTATTTATTTTTTCCTCTGTAATGTGTTTCTATGTACATAAAGTATGTCCTGGTGCAATACAAAAAGTGTTTTGCAGAGTTATACAAAACCCTGTCTGTTCTCTCTACAGATTCAAGATCGTGCCTAGAAGATTCTCAGTCTATAAGAATCCAACCCATGAAAATGCATTTTTAAGCCACAAGACCATCTGTAGCTTCCTCAACAAAATTTTACAACAAATCAAGCACAATTTGTATCTCAAAATACTTCTTCATAGATGATATTGCTACTGTTCTATGTTGAAAAAGAACTTTTAGAGTTAAGGAAGCAATTAGTTTGGGTTTTTTGTTATTGTTGTTTTTTGTTTGTTTGCTTGGTTTGTCTATTTTTATGTTTGTTTTTTGTGGGGTTTTGTTTTGTTTTGTTTTTAATGACAAATGCTCAAATCTAGGTGTGGTGCCACTTGTCTTTAATCACAAGCCCAGTTCTCTGGAGGCATAGGAAGACAGATATTCATGAGTTCAAATTATCCTGGCCTATATAAGAAACTTCAGGCCAGCCAGAGTGATATATTGAGATCCTGTCTCAAAAGGAATCTAGCAAATATTCAGATAGCCAGTAAATAGAACAGTGGTTTTATTGTGAAAAAAAAAAATAAGTGTGATTAACTCTATTCAATGAAAAAGTAAAAGATTACCTAGAATTCAATAGAAAATAAGTTTTTGTCTGGACAACAGCACTATTAAGGTCAATATCTGGAAGAAGATCTAGGGCCTGAGACAAGGGACAGACAGAGGCAGAGTAATATCAGCTTGGGAGACAGTGAATTAGAAAAGCATGATAAACATCATTAGAGTCTTCACAGGGAACTAACACAAATGGTACAATAGAGCCTCTCTTGAAGGAAAGTCAATGCTTAAACTGTTTCTGTATGCCAAAGTTTGGTAACTAATGTTTTCAGTACTGACCAAGGGCTTATATCTACTAGACAATAGTGTTAATACTGAAGCAGACCTTGTTCTATCGCTAAGGTTAGGAGAAAATATACAGATCTTAGTTATATTAGAAGAAGGGGACAAGATAGCTACATATTAGCACAATGACCATTCGCCTGTTGGAGTTAAGAAACCACTGTTCTTCGCATCTTGAGTCAAGCTTTTGCTTGTTGGTATCTTTAGTTTTATTGAAAACAGGATTTTATTTTATATTTCAGCCCAACCTCAAATCAGCGTTCCTTCCCATTTACCTCTCCAGTGTTCAAATTACAGGTGAGTGCCAATAGATTTTCTCAGCTCCGTACTCTTTCTGACCTCCACAAAAATAATTCAGTGGCGACAAGGAGTGCATAGTGTAAAAGACAGAAATTATTTCAGAGTGTAGATTCTGCGAATCTCAAGATAAAAGAACAGACAATGCCAAAAAGACCATTTCTTTGTTTATATTTTAAGCCAACTTTGTGTACATTCTAAAGTTAATAGAACAGGAAACTTTTTTAATTATTATATTCCTTCCTATCTAGGTGAATGACAGGCCATTTTGGATCAAGGGCTACAAAAAGAGGATGATGGTATAACCTTGTTATTTGCCATAAATCCACTATAATCTTACAGGCTTTAAGTTCTTCTGGGAGCAGCAGTAGGTTATAATCTATTGATGATTTGTGTGTGTGTCTCTCTCTCTCTCTCTCTCTCTCTCTCTGTGTGTGTGTGTGTGTGTGTGTGTGTGTGTGTGTGTGTAATTCAAGGTGCCATTCCTCTTCCCAGGCCAGAGATATGACCCGATTCTATTCGTTTAGCCAATAATCATATTCTTCATGTCCAGTCCTTGGTAATACAATCGATTGACTCTGAGAGAGAAGTCTATATCCCCTCATATCCCAACACCTGCTTACATTTTGCTCTTATGAAAAAAGAGGCAGATAGAAAGACCTGGAGGGGACAGGAACTCCACAAGGAGAGCAAAAACAGAACCAAGGAATCTGGACCCAGGGGTCTTTTCTGCGACTGATACTCCAACCAAGAACCATGCATGGAGATAACCTAAACCCCTGCACAGATGTAGCCCATGGCAGCTCAGTATTGAAGTGGGTGCCTTTGTAATGGGAACAGGGTCTGTCTCTGATGTGAACTCAGTGGCTCATTCTTTGATTACATGCCCCTGAGGGGAGAGCAGCCTTACCGGGCCACAGAGGAAAATGATGCAGCCAGTCCTGGTGAAACCTGATAGGCTAGACTCAGATGGAAAGAGAGAAGGACCTCCCCTAGCTGTGGATTGGGGGAGGGGCATGGGAGGAGAAAAAGGAGGGAGTTTGGTATTGGGAGTGGACAAGGGAGGGGGCTACAGCTGGGATGAAAAGTGAATAAATTGTAACAAATAAAAAATAAATTTAAAAATAAATTTAAAATAAAATAACATGTATGTATCTATAGAGACTGTAGGACTATAATGAAATGCTCTGTAAGCAGGTTTAGCTTAGTGCTATTTGTAGGGTTTTCGCATAAAATCCTCATGTGGACATGCTATGGCCCACAGTACTAAAGGGACTTGCATAAAATCATACACACAGTATAAAGTAATTCTCAAATTTGTATTTCTTACTAGAAAATTGGGATGACTATAAAGATAGTATATAAAAAATGTATTTGCACTTCTCTAGAGAGAATTTTACATGTTCTTCCTCTCATCAGAAATATTTATGGCTAAATAGAAATGATGCAAACTTCTAAAAGCTCTCCAGAATAAATTATTCTCAAATGGGCACATTAATGATTCAAGTATGAAGCCTGCTATAATGAAAGAATACCAATTTGTAAACTATTCTTCAAAGGTAGAAACATCCTTCTTAATATAGAGACTATTAAAATTTAAAGCATTCATTAAATATTTAAAAGTCATAAAGTGAAAAGAATTCTCTAACTCTTTTAGCATATCATAAAGAACTATCATAGATAATGGAGGAATCAAGTAAATTGAGAAATTATAAAGAGTTAAATAATTCATAAATATTACAGAATCTTAAAATTTATAAATTTTCATAATACATTATTTAATGAATTTGTGTACTTTCTAAACACTATGAAATTCATTAGAACAAAATGTATTTCAAAAAAACCAAACTGTCTTATCTTTCATAAGACAAAATGATGAAATTAAAAAGAAATCAATACTGTAGAGGTTAGAATGGGAATGACCTCATAGTTTCAGATACAGTTAGTGCTAGCCAGTGGTACTGCTTGGAATGATTATGAAGCTTTGCCTGAAACAAACACATCTCTAGGAGCAGGCATTGAAGGTTCACAGTTTTTTCCCAGCTCCACTTTCATCTCTTTGCTTCGGGTGAATGGTTTAAGACTTGATCTCTCAACTTGCTGCTCCCTCCTGTGATGGACTGTTCACTCTTCAAAGAATTAAGCCAAAATAAAACTATCTATCAGTTGTTTTTTTTTTTTATCACTGACTTTTTTTAAGTCACAACAACAAAATAGTTACTAATGCAGGTACATAAGAAAAATCTCTTCATTTCCTCATTTTTGAAAGGAGATTGCATTATAATGAATCTCTTTCATAAACTCATCCACGATACTAACTACTTGCAACATACATCAAACAATAAAGCACAAATGAAGGCCACGATTGTCCCACCCAGGATGATAAAATGACCACAATACTTTTCTCCAAACACTGTTGTAGAATAAGTGGCACGTATTAATTTTGCAAAAGCAGGGTAGATATTAGAAAGCTACTTGCTTTCAGTTTTTAATCCATGTATGTCATCTAAGAAGTTAAGAGAATAATCTTTGTGGTCATCCCTGTGCATGATGAACACATTTGTGTGTGGTGTGGACACCAGAACATAACCTGATATGTTGCTCCTCAGGAGACCACTGCATTTTCTTATTTTGTTGTTGCTGTGTTTTGTTGTCATTATTGTTGTTGTTTTGTTTTGTTTTCCTTTTTTTTTGGGGGGGTACAGCAATCTCTGGAGGACATCATGGGCCCCAATTTGTTAGCTTTGTTGCTCTTCTTGTGGAGCTTCTTCTCCCTCCAGGTCTCTTTCGTTTTTTTTGTTTTTTTTTTTAATGTCATTACATTTTAATTTCAATAAATAAAATATTTTAATTTTTTTTTCAAAGCAGTTTATTCAGGAACCTTGAACAATCATCTGACCCAGGGTAAAGCCAGCACACTTTAAATAGCCTCTGGGTAGCCAACCTCAGCATGCCACGTGGGCAATGCAGATAGGTCCACATTAATGGAAGCAAGCCAGATCCTCAGCCTTAGCCAAATGTGGAGTTGTTTGTGACAGAGAGCACTCACCATCGGGAAGGTGGAAGGCGGAAACCAGCTCCATCTTTCAGGCGTGGCATTACGCAGCTCTCTACAGTTCCCCCTTTTTGTTTTAGATGCATCAGACAAGAGTAGAGGTCTGATCTCTGATATTAGAAATAAATTGGGACTTTGTACTTATGTTCATTTAGGTGTCATCCACCCAAAGAGCATCAGACCCGTCCAATACCTTTTTCTCAGAGGCGGGACCTGGGGCATCAACCCGCATGCAATCAGACATGCTCTTCTCTGGGTCCAAAGCAGCTGACCCTGAGTGCAGTGCTTAGCCTCGCATCCTGAGCGTAACATTTTGGCTTTTTATGGTAGCCAACCATGCTTGGGGAGACTGTCCTGCTTCAATGGCTGTAAAGGCCTGAATGGTCATGGCTACATTACGCTGTTGTGAGGCTCTAATCTTGCATATATACCACAGGCAAACCAAGGTGACCAACACCAGAAGGCCTGCTAACGCTCCCATGCCCGCCCATTCCTTCAGATGATTCATGGTTGCTGCAATCCATGATGATAATCCTGTGGCTAGTCCTGCGTCCACTCTGGTAGAATTTACCATGACAATGGCCACTCTCAGCTGCTCCATCGTAGTATCGAATTCTCCAGTCCAATTACCTAAAATATAGCTAGACAATTGTTTAGACAGATTTGCAGCACAGGGAGAATTTTCATGTTGTATGCTAGTGACTCAAAGTCCAGCATACTTTCATTGACAGCCAAGTTGAGCAATTTGCCATAGGGTATCAATTTGCTCCTGTACGAGGTCAATCCTCTGATTGAACACCATCAAACCTCCTTTTAGTTGAGCATTAATTCCTTTTTGTACATCTAAGGCATGAGCTACATTGGCTAAAAGGTTATTCAGGGTCTGAGCAGTCTGCCCAGTATGACTAATGCATAGACATACAACATAGCTCCAACAGCCGCCAATGAGATGGCAGTAAAAATGGCAGCTGTAATTCCAGGATCCCTTTTCTGTCTGAAGATAGTCATAGCGTGAGGGCATCAACGGGCACAGGCACCCAGCGAGGCATGCGAGTAACCAGGGCATACCTAAATTCACTAGCATTCCAGCATTGGGCAAAAAAGCAAGTATCATTACCACAATTACTTGGCTCTATCTGGCTAATAATGAATAAAAATGGGGGATATAAACAAACAGGTGTGGGCTTATAGGAAATATTATGAGAAGCCTTAACCCCCTCGTTGGAACATCCTGTGTCAGTTCTAGAACTAGCAGTGGTGGTGTCCGAGGTCTGAGTAGGTTCAGGAGACCATTGCCCCCAGGGGTGAGACGTGCTCCATGTAAATTGACTAACTCCATGTTTTCCTCCACTTTTGAAAGTTATTTAAGGTTCTTAAATTATTTTTCCCCTTTTTTTTAAATTTTTCATAAATTACACTTTATTCATTCTGCATCTGCCATAAGCCCCTCCCTCCTCCCCTCCCAATCCCACACTCCCTCCTCCCTCTGCATGCATGCCACTCCCCAAGTCCACTGATAGGGGAGGTTCTCCTCTCCTTTCTGATCTTAGTCCATCAGTTCACATCAAAAGTGGCTGCATTGTCCTCTACTATGGCCTGGTAAGGCTGCTCCCCCTCAGGAGGAGGTGACTAAAGAGCAGGCCAATCAGTTCATGTTAGAGGCAGTCCCTCTTCACATTACTATGCAACCCAATTGGACTCTGAACTGCCCTGGGCTACATCTATGCAGGGGTTCTGGGTTATCTCTATGAATAGTCCTTGGTTGGAGTATGAGTCTCTGGGAAGTTACCTGTGTTCAAATTTTCTGGTTCTGTTGCTCTCCTTGTGGAGAACCTGTCCTCTCCAGCTCTTACTATTTCCCAGTTCTTACATAAAATTCCATTCACTCTGCCCAACAGTTTGCCCATCAGGCTTATCATCTGCTTTGATAATCTGTAGGGCAGAGGCTTTCAGAGGCCCTCTGTGGTAGGTTCCTAGGTTGTTTTCTGTTTTCTTCTTCTTCTGATGTCCATCCTCTTTGCCTTTCTGGATGGGGATTGGATATTTAAGTTAGGGTCCTCTCTCTTGCTTAGTTTCTTTAGATGCACAGGTTTTAGTGGGTTTGTCCTATGTTGTATGTCTATATGAGTGAGTATATACCATGTGTGTCTTTTTGCTTATGGGACAACTCAGTCAAGATGATCCTTTCCAGATCCCACCATTTACCTGCAAATTTCATGATTTCCTTATTTTTCATTCCTGAGTAATATTCCATTGAGTAGCTGTACCACAATTTCTACATCCATTCTTCAGTTGAGGGGCCTCTGGGTTGTTTCCAGCTTCTGGCTATTACAAATAAAGCTGCTACAATCATGGTTGAGCAAATTTCATTTTGTGTGCTTGATCCTCTTTTGGATATATGCCTAGGAGTGGTATGGCTAGATCTTGGGGAAGCACTATTCCTAGTTGTCTGAGAAAACACCAGATTGATTTCCAGAGTGGTTGTACCAGTTTATATTCCCACCAGCAGTGGAGAAGGGTTCCTCTTTCTCCACAACCTCTCCAGCATGTGTTGTCACTTGAGTTATTGATCTTGGCCATTCTCATGGGTGTAAGGTGAAATCTCAGGGTTGTTTTGATTTGCATTTCCCTAATTGCTAGTGAGGTTGAGCATTTCTTTAAGTGCTTCTCTGCCATTCGGTATTCCTCTACAGAGAATTCTGTTTAGCTCTGTTCCCCATTTTTTAAGTGGGTTACTTGGTTTATTGCTTTTCAGCTTCCTTAGTTCTTTATATATACTTGATATGAGTCCTCTGTCAGATAAAGGGTTGGTGAAGATTCTTTCCCAATCTGTAGGAGGTCGCTTTGTTTTGATGACGGTGCCTTTGCTTTGCAGAAGCTTTTCAGTTTCATGAGGTCCCATTTATTGATTGTTGCTCTTAGAACCTGTGCTGTTGGAGTTCTGTTGAGGAAGTTTTCCCCTGTACCAATGAGTTCTAGGGTATTCCCCACTTTTATTTCAAGCTGATTTAATGTGTCTGGTTTTATGTTGAGGTCTTTGATCCACTTGGACTTCAGTTTTGTGCAGGGTGACAAGTACGGATCTATTTTCATTTTTCTACATGTAGACATCCAGTTCGAACAGCACCATTTGTTGAAGATGCTATCTTTTTTCCATTGTATGGTTTTGGCGTCTTTGTCAAATATCAGGTGTCCATAAGTGTGTGGGTTTATTTCTGGGTCCTCTGTTTGGTTCCATTGATCGACCATTCTGTTTCTATGCCAGTACCATGCAGTTTTTAAAACTGTTGCTCTATAGTACAACTTAAGATCAGGGATGGAGATACCTCCAGAAGATCTTTTATTGTAGAGGATTGTTTTAGCAATTCTGGGTTTCTTGTTATTCCATATGAAGTTGAGAATTTTTCTTTCCAGGTCTGTAAAGAATTGTGTTGGTAATTTGATGGGCATTGCATTGAATCTGTAGATTGCTTTTGGTAAGATGGCCATTTTTACTATGTTAATCCTACCAAGCCATGAGCATGGGAGATCTTTCCATCTTCTCATATCTTCTTCTAGTTCTTTCTTCAGAGATTTGAAATTTTTTTCATACAAGTCTTTGACTTCCTTGGTTAGGGTTACTCCGAGGTACCTTATGTCATTTGTGGCTATTGTGAAGGGTGTTGTTTCCCTAATTTCTTTCTCAGCCCTTTTGTCTTTTGTATAAAGGAGGGCTACTGATTTTTTTGAGTTAATTTTGTATCCTGCCACTTTGCTGAAGGTGTTTATCAGCTGTAGGAGTTCCCTGGTAGAGTTTTTGGGGTCACTCACATATACTATCATATCATCTGCAAATAGTGATAATTTGACTTCTTCCTTTCCAATTTGTATCCCCTTGATCTCCTTCAACTGTCTTATTGCTCTAGCAAGGACTTCCAGAACTATGTTGAAGAGATATGGAGAGAGTGGGCAGCCTTGTCTTGTCCCTGATTTCAGTGGGATTGCTTTAAGTTTCTCTCCGTTCAGTTTGATGTTGGCTATAGGTTTGCTGTATATCACCTTTACTATGTTTATATATGTGCCTTGTATCCCTGATCTCTCCAATACTTTAAACATGAATGGATGTTGGATTTTGACAAAGGCTTTTTCAGCATCTAGGGAGATTATCATGTGGTTTTTTTCTTTCAGTTTGTTAATATGGTGGATCACATTGATGGATTTCTGTATATTGAACCATCCCTGCATACCTGGGATGAAGCCTACTTGGTCATGGTGGATGATATCTTTGATGTGTTCTTGTATTCGGTTTGCGAGTATTTTGTTGAGTATTTTTGCATCAATGTTCATAAGGGACATTGGCCTGATATTCTCTTTCTTTGTTGGATCTTTGTGAGGTTTAGGTACCAAGGTGACTGTGGCTTCATAGAATGAGTTTGGTAATGTTCCTTCTGTTTCTATTTTGTGGAATAGTTTGAAGAGAATTGGTGTTAGCTCTTCTTTGAATGTCTGGTAGAATCCTGCGCTGAAACCATCAGATCCTGGGCTTTTTTTGGATGGGAGACTTTCGATGACTGCTTCTATTTCCTTGGGGGATATAGGACTATTTAATTGATTTACCTGGTCCTGATTTAGCTTTGGTAAGTGGAATCAATCAAGAAAATTGTCCATTTCATTTAAATTTTCAAATTTTGTTCCGTATAGACTTTTGAATTAAGTCCTCATGATTGCTTGGATTTCCTCAGTGTCTGAAGTTATGTCCCCCTTTTCATTTCTGATTTTGTTGATTTGGATGGTGGCTCGCTGCCATTTAGTTAGCTTGGCTAAGGGTTTGTCTATCTTGTTGATTTTCTCAAAGAACCAGCTCTTGGTTTCATTGATTCTTTGAATTGTTTTATTTGTTTCTAATTGATTGATTTCAGCCCTGAGTTTGATTATTTCCAGCCGTCTGCTCCTTCCTGGTGTGTCTGCTTCTTCTTTTTCTAGGGTTTTTAAGTGAGCCATTAAGTTGCTTGAATGCACTGTCTCAAATTTTTTCTTGAAGGCAATTAGTGCTATGAACTTTCCTCTTAGCACTGCTTTCATTGTGTCCCACAAGTTTGGGTATGTTGTGTCTTCATTTTCATTGAGTTCTAGGAAGATTTTAATTTCTTTCTTTATTTCTTCCCTGACCCAGCTGTCTTTTAGTAGCAAGTTGTTCAGTTTCCATGTATGTGTAGGCTTTTTGCTATTTCTGTTTTTACTGAGGTCCAGCTTTATTCCATGGTGACCCGACAGGATACAAAAGATTATTTCAATCTTCCTGTATTTGTTGAGGCTTGCTTTGTGACCAACTATGTGGTCTATTTTGGAGAAGGTTCCATGAGGTGCTGAGAAGAAGTTAAATTCTTTTGTGTTTGGGTGTAAGGTTCTGTAAATGTCTGTTAGGTCCATTTGATTCATGACCTCTGTTAGAAATATTGTTTCTTTGTTTAATTTCTGTTTTGTTTACCTGTCCTTTGTTGAGAGTGGGGTGTTGAAGTCTCCCACTATTAGTGTGTGGGGATCTATATGTGGTTTAAGTTTTATCAATGTTTTTTTCACAAATGTGGGTGCCCTTGTATTTGGGGCATAGATGGATTGTGATGTCTTCTTGTTAGAATTTTCCCTTGATGAGTATGAAGTGTCCTTCCCCATCTCTTTTGATTAATTTTGGTTGAAAGACTATTTTATCAGATATTAGAATGGCTACTCCTGCTTGCTTCTTGGGTCCATTTGCTTGAAAAGCTGTCTTCCATCCCTTTACCCTCAGGTAATGTCTATCTTTGTGAATTAGGTGTGTTTCTTGTATACAACAGATTGCTGGGTTTTGTTTACGCATCCATTCTGTTAGTCTGTGTCTTTTTATTGGAGAATTAAGTCCATTGATATTGAGAGAGAGCAATGACCAGTGGCTGTTAAATCCTTTGACTTTGATGTTGGCTGTGGTCATACGGTTGTGTGCTTGGTTGCTTTTTGTTTTACTGAAGTGAGGTTATTTATTTCCTGTGTTTTCTTGAATGTAGCTAGCTTTCTTGGGTTGTATTTTCACTTCCAGTGTCTCTTGTAATGCTGGATTTGTTTGTAGGTATTGGTGAAATTTGTTTTTGTCATTGAATATCTTGTTTTCTCCGTCTATGTGGACTGAGAGTTTTGCAGGGTATAGTAGCCTGGGCTGACATTTGTGTTCTCTTAGGGTCTGCATGATATCTGTCCAGGCCCTTCTGGCTTTCATAGTCTCTGTTGAAAAGTCAGGTGTGATTCTAATGGGTTTGCCATTATATGTTACTTGGCCTTTTTCCCTTGCAGCTTTTAGTATTTTTTCTTTGTTCTGTATAATTACTGTTTTGATTATTATGTGGCGGGAGGATTTTCTTTTCTGGTCAAATTTGTTGGGTGTTCAGTAGGCCTCATGTATTCTAATTGGCCTCTCCTTTAACTTGGGGGAATTTTCTTCAATGATTCTGTTGAAAATATTTTCTGGGCCTTTGTGCAGGGAATCTTCTTTTTCCTCTATTCCTATTATTCCTAGGTTTTGTCTTTTTATGTTGTCTTGAATTTCTTGGACGGTCTGTGTCAGGAATTTTTTAGATTTATCATTTTCTTTGACAGATACATCTATTTCTTCCATTGTATCTTCCACACCTGAGATTCTTTCTTCCATTTCTTGTAGCCTATTGGTTATGCTAACCTCTGTAGTTCCTACTTTCTTCCCAAGTTCTTTCTCTCCACAATTTCTTCCATTTGTGTTTATTTTTAATTTTTCCAAGTCTATCTTCAGGTCTTATCTATTTTGTTGGTTTCCTTTCCCTGTCTGACTGTATTTTCATGTTTTTACGTCAATTCCTTCAGCTATTTCTTTGAACAATCCACTGTTTCTTTTATTTCATTCAGTGATTTAAGCATTTCCTCTCTAAAGGCCACATACTTTTTGGCTTCAGCTTCTTCTATTTCTTTTCGTATTTTATTTGTTTCCTCTGTTATCATCTTCTTGAGCATAGATGTTAGGTCGTCTCCTTGAATTTCATTTATGCTGATGTGTCTAGGGCTATTTGCCCCTGGATAACTGGGTTCTGGAGATGCCATAATGCTCTGGCTTTTGTTGGTTGAACTTTTACGCTGTCCTTTACCCATTGGGCTATCTTAGTTGTTTGAATTTAGTTTCTGGTTGTTCCTGGACTCTTGTAGTGGAGAGAATCCCTTTGGCAGGAAGATGTTTTTTTCCTGAAGGAATCCTTCCCAGCTTTTTGGGTATAGTCCCTGGATGTCCGCTGTTTTTCAGGAGTTGCTACAGCTCACCTCAGGCCTAGAGACCTGGGTGGTAACTGTGGTCCTGATTAGTCAAGAGGGCTCTCCTCTCCCCGGGAGAAGTCCTGGGGGAAGCTGCCCTCCTTCTGGGTTTCTTGCTGTAAATTTAGTGATCAGCTGTGGTAATCTGTGGTGGGTGAGTACTGCTCTGGTGTCTTGGGGCACTCAGTTCTGTCTGTTTGCAATCTGCAGTCTGCTAGACTTTCCCTAGGTGACCCCAGCAGCACGGTTTCTTCCTTCTCTGTGGGGTCCTCTCCGGACAGGAGTTCCCAGTCCCTGTTGTACTGGAGCGCACAGCTTGTCTGTACCGCTGAGCTGAGCGCACAGATCTCCGCACGCGGCAGGAGCTCGGCTGTGATGGCGGCAGAGACTTTCCGGGGAAATACTGGGTGACCCGCAATCAGACCCGCAACCTTGCTTCCCTGTGGGGTCCCCCCGCGACTGGGACTCCCAGTCTCAGGTACCCTTCTGCCCACGGATCAGCCTGGGAAAGTGGCTGGGACCCGTCTGCTTGTGGCTCCAGCCCAGAGACCCAAAGCCCGTGTTACCCGGGATTTCTTCCGGGTTCTGGCTGGGTAGCAGTTAGTGGACTGGACCGATTCCCCCGCCGTGGGAGCCTCCCCTCACCTGGGAAACACGATCGATGTAGTTTCAGGGCCCCGAGTTCAGTCTCCTGGTCTCTGCACGGAGAGTGTTGTCCTGCTGCTCAGAAGCGCTGTTTTCCTGGCGCCGCCATCTTGGCTCCCTCCAGGTCTCTTTCTATCTCCCCCTTCTTTCTTAAGATTCCCTGCACTCTGCCCAAAGTCTGGATATGAGTCTCAGCACCTGCTTTGATAGTCTGCAGGGCAGAGCCTTTCAGAGTCCCTCTGTGGCAGGCTCCTGTCCTGTTCCCTGTTTTCTCCTTCTTCTGATATCCATACTCTTTGCCTTTCTGAATGGTGATTGAACATTTTAGCCAGAGTCCTCCTTCTTGATTAGTTTCTTTAGGTGTACAGATTTTAGTAGGTTTATCCTATATTATATCTCTAATATCCACTTAAGAGTGAGTATATACCCTGTGTGTCTTTCTGCTTTTGGGATACCTCACTCAAGATAACCTTTTCTAGTTCCCAACATTTACCTGCAAATTTCATGATTTCCTCGTTTTTTATTGCTAAGTAATATTTTCTTTCTTTCTTTCTTTCTTTCTTTCTTTCTTTCTTTCTTTCTTTCATTCTTTCTTTCTTTCTTTTGTTAGTTATTTAGTTAGCTTCCTAATAAGGGGAACGGGGGCTAACTCAGTGCCTGGCTTTTTGTTTTGTCTCTCATACGAATAGGGGTTTGATGGTTTCCCTAGGCTTGTAGCCACTGAATGGGAAGGAATCACTCTGTATTTGCCTTCTGAGCACTGGGATTATAAGTACATGCTACTTTACTTTTAGTTTATTTTTAGTGTGTTTTCTCTGGGAGTTCTGGGAAATCCAGATGGAAAGTACTTTCTTGACTTAACTCTCTATGCCATGGAAAGGCTATTTTTGTTTTTATGAACTCAAGAGATAAATAATAATTAAATTAAGTTAAAGCAATTTATTTTAGGTCCTTGTGGAGCTCCTGTTCTCTCCAGGTCATAGGATCATGTATGGATATAACCTAGAACCCCTATATCGCTGCTTGGATGTAGCTCATAGTAGCTCAGTATCCAAGTGGGTACCCTAGTAAGGGGAACAGGGACTATTTCTGACATGAACTAAATGGCTGTCTCTTTGACCCCTCCCCCATCGAGGGAGGAGCAGCATGACTAAACCACAGAGGTGGACATTGCAGCCAGTCCTGAAGAAACCTGATAAGCTAGGGTCAGATGGAAGATGAAGAGACCTCCCCTATCTGTGGACTTGGGAAGGGGCAGGAAGGAGATGAGAGAGGCAGGGAGGGTGGGATTGAGAGGGAATGAAGGAGCAGGCTACAGCTGGGAAACAAAGTTAATAATCTGTAACTAATATTAAAAAAAATAAAATATATTAAAATAACATAAAAAGCAATTTATTTTAAAAGCCATCTGTAATTTACGGTAGCTCTTCTTCCAAACATAATTAATGTGTATCTGCATGTGTGTGTAAAGTAAAATATGCAAGAAACTTGTTTAACTTTAAATATGTAAATTTTACACATAATAGAGACAGTTTAGTGATAGAATACCTCAGCAGACCCGTATCTCAAAACATTCTCTGCCCTATTTTTTTGGATGCTGCCATAGGCAAGTTGACTCTCTTCTATCCTTACTATGCTCATTCATTAGCATTCACACAGCTGCCCAAAGGGGGGTGGTGAAGTCACAGCATTTAAACAAATGGAAAGCTTCTAGCACTAACCGTAAGATAGTAGTTTTTATTTTTGTACATTAAACTGAATAAGGATTGAAATACACTCCTTGTTATAAATATTTTCAGCCTACAAATTGGGGCTTAATAAATTTTCCACTTTAGAAAACAAATTTTGGCCTAAATTTGTCTAGGAAGCTGCAGCCAACAGAAGATCAGGACAAGTCCTGGAATGTGCAGCCAAGCATGAGGCAAAGCTCTGGGGGTTCTGTGGACCTGTTGAGGGAAAGATGGAAGGACCTGGAGCAGACAAGAACCTCACAAGAAGACCAAACAGAGACAATTAAACAAGTTTTAATGAGTTTTATGAGAGTGAATGTACAGATTAAACTTGTATTATAAATCTGATTCTCTAGTGTTAACTCTGTAACATTTATAGACATTTAAGAATTTTTTCATATATTTATTTTCACAAATATTTAATGCTCCTCTTGGGCCACCCATGTTGGTATAAGGTTCTTGTGGAACATATATAATTTACCCTTGCTCATTCAAATGCTGATTTCTCTACCTCACTATCTGGTTTCAATCAGGACATTGCATTGTGGTGCTTATTTAAGCATCACCTATCTCAAATTTGTGTAAACATGCCACCATTTGTTCTCTGTATTGTCAATAAAACAACAAGCCACAACGCTGAGCAATAGAGAGAATAGGGTGGGACATCCTGGTCCAGAGGGGAGGAGAAGGAAGCAAGTGGGAGGAGTTGGAGAGGATAGATCTGCAAGAGAGTACTTGGAACCACCAGGAGAGAGGAACCAGCCCTAAGATATGAGTAAAAGCAAGTATAATGTGGTAATCTGAGTGGAAGGAAACTATACAGGCTTGGAGGTTTAGGATGGAGTAACTCTTGCCCAGCGTTGTGCTCTAGGTTAATTAAGTAAATCCTAGTCTCTGTGTGGTGATTTGGGTGTACAGCTAGTTTAGGAATAACAACTGTTTAACTAAAAGATAAATCAATAATAATAAATTAATACACAACAACACACACACTTAGATACTTAAGGGCTTTGCATATGCAGGGCGCTACTTATAAGTAGATCTTCAGCTGGTGGCGCCCTGCATATGCAAAGCCCTTAAGTATCGTCTGGTTCTAGGGGCATAATGGGCACGGAAATAAATGGAAGGGATGCCAGGCTACCTACTTAGAAATAACCTCTAATAGAACACTAGGGTCTGTTGGTGAAATCTCTCTCCTAAGTCTTGTCTGGGTACTTCTTTCTTTCCAATTACTTTATGTTAGCATCCACAGAGGTTTTCAGACACATTTTGTTTGTTTGATCAAATCTGCCACCGTTTATTTCCAAGTATCTCTTTCTTTGTTGTATCTTTCACATCTCACATTCTATCTGTCTAATTTTCTGTAGCCTTTCCCAATTTCTGATCTTAGAGACTCTTTTTTTATCTCCAACCATGTGAGACAATTAATCATTTCCTGGTTTTTATCTACTTTTTTTAAAAATAATCTGGACACATACTTAATCCTTAGAGTCAGAGAGAATATATAATATTTGGATTTTGAGAAAAGGTAATCTGGCTTAAAATAATGTTTATAGCAAACATTTCCCTGGAATTTTTATTGGTTTATTTTATTTATAGCTGAATAGAATTCTCATTGTATGAGATATAAAGTTTTTCACTTTATATTTCAATGATAGCCCCCTTCCTCTTCTCCTCCAGGTCCCACACTCCCCTCTCTTCCCTCCATTTCTTTTTCCTAGTACTGAGAAATGGGGGCACTCCTCCCCTATCAACTAACCCTAGCCTATCAAGTCTCATCAGGAATGGCTGTATCCTCTTCCTTTCTGGCCTGGCAAGACCCCACACACACACCAGGGAGAAGTGATCAAGGAGCAGACAACATAATCCATGTAAAAGGCAGCTCCTGTTCCCCTTATGAGGGATCCCACATGAAGACTGAGCTGCCATGGACTACATCTGAGCCGGGGTCTACTCCATGCATAGTCCTTGGTTGGTGCATCAATCTCCACAGGGCCATGTGGGCTCATGCTTTTTGGTACTGTTGGTCTTCTTGTGGAGTTTCTGTTTCCTCTAATTCCTTCTATCCCTCCCCACCCCTTTCCACAAGACTCCCTGTGCCCTGCCCAAAGTTTGGCTGTGAGTCTCAGTATCTGCTTCTATCCCCTGTTGGGCGGAGTCTTTCAGAGTATATTTATGGTAAGCTCAGGTCTTGCTCCCTCTCTTCAGTTGCTTCAGGTGTCTATTCTATTTTCCCTTCTGAAAGAGAATTAAGCAAGCTCCCTAGGGTGTTTTCTGTTGTTGTTTTGTTTTGTTTTGTTACTTAGCTTCTTTAGATCTGTGGATTGCAGTATGGTTGTCCTGCATTATATGGCTAATATCTGCTTATATGTGAATATATATACCATGCTTGTCCTTTTGAGTCTGGGTTACGGATGATATTTTGAGATCCACTCATTTGCCTGCAAATGTAATGGTGTCCTTGTTTTTAATAGTTGAATAGTATTCTATTGTATACCACAGTATCTTTATCCATTCGTTGACTGAGGGACATCTGGGTTGTTTCCAGTTTCTGGTTATTATGAATAAGGCTGCTATGAACATATTTGAGTAAATGTCTTTGTTGTATGGTGGAGCATCTTTTGTGTATATGCCCAGGAGTGATATAGCTGGGTTTTGAGGTAGAGCTCTTTCCAGTTTTCTGAGGAAGCACCAGATTGATTTCAAAAATGGTTGCAAAAGTTTGCACTCCCACCAGCAATGGAGGAGTGTTCCCCTTTTTAGACAACCTTGCTAGCATGTGCTGTCACTTGGGTGTTTGATCTTAGACATTCTGATAGGTGTAGGATGGATTCTCAGAGTCATTTTGATTTTCAATTCCTTGATGACACATGACTTTCTTTAAGTGTTTCTCAGCCATTCACTATTCCTTTGTTGAGAATTCTCTGTTTAGCTCTGTACCCTCTTTTAAAAAAATGGATTATTGGGTTCTTGGTGTTTACTTCCTTGAGTTCTTTACGCTTTGTATATTATCCTTCAGTTGGGTGTGGGGTTGATGAAGATATTTTCCCAGTCTGTAGGCTGTCAATTTCTATTGACACTGTCCTTTGCTTTACAGACTTTTCAGTTTCGTGAGGTACAATTTATTAATTGTAGATCTTAATACTTGGGCTGTTGATGTTCTGTTCAGGAAGTTGTCTCCCATGCCAATGAGTTTAAGGTTCTTTCCCACTTTTTCTTCTAGTACAATTACAGTGTCCAGTAATATGTTGAGATATTTGATCCTCTTGGACATTAGCAGAAACAGTTAAAATGACATTCCATTTTACCACTCTTCATTATTTGTCTAGTATCCTAAAAGTATTGTGATGTTATTAGTTAGGTGTAGTGGAAGAATGACAAAATAATAACACAGGAGGTTCAAGTCTGAGCACGCCACAAAAGTCAAAGTAACTGCTGATAAGCAAGAATTCATATTTCTATAATTGACTTCAGATGACACTCTTTAGTTCAGGATTTGTACAGTAACCTCAAGCTGAGGCTAATTTGAGGAAGAAAGGCAAACCAGTCTTTACACAGATATTTCTTCCTGTGCAATGAGAAAGGTCAGCACACTGACTAGAACACAGAATTGCTGAACTAAAGTTAGTGCCTACTCAAAAGAAAATTTGAGAGCTGAGTGGCTGGAAATACGGGAATGGCCACCGTGTCTTGGTTTTTTCATCTTATCTCAAGACAGTTTTAAAATGACGTTTAAAGTAAAGAGCATGTTATCCACATTAGATAGAATGATCTAAAATAGGGCAGGTAAGGCCGTAGTTAACATGATAGAATGCAGAATATAGTTAACATTAACTATTTCTTCTGATTTGGAGTTATCTATGATATCTATTAATAATAAAATAATTGTTTTACTTAGTTTTTCAGAAGATACAGGTATTTATTTTGAATCTATTACTAAATAAACATAGTGACATATGATAACTTTTCATTGTAATTACCACTAAATATAGCTGTAATAAGCGTTTTCGTTACTACAGTCTTCTTTCATCTTGTCTTACTTTTACTCAGGGGAATTCCTACCCTTAAAAAACAGTAGAAAACCTCACAGGTCCCTATTTTATTTTACAGGACTCCTTACATCTCAGCTTCAGCATTCTTCTCTATGAACATCTCTTGAAATATCTGCCTCTGGCTTCCTTCAAATACAGTGTCTATTTTATACTCTTGTCTTGGAAATCATGCCCCTCTATCTATGTCTTCCTCTTTTATATATGGATTTCTTTTTTTTTTTTTTTTTTTTTTTTGCTTTCCTGAAACAATGTTAGTGCTATCCAGCCTTTCTTTAAAAACTTAAATAACACTGCTGATCAAATATGGTATAGTTGATAAGATTTTGTACCTGCCTTGTATCAATCACATTGCTAAAAGAATTTGGTTAAATATGGAATACAACTTTCACACAATATGAACTAAGAGTCTGATCCTACAGGAAGAAGTTCTCAAACTCTATAAAAGAGCATGTTCTATGTACCTTTTATTTTTGTACAGAAGACTATTGAATGTAACATTGATTAAACAAATTAAAGTCATTGAAAGCACACAAAACAATCTGAATAGTCAAGGAATACATTTATTGATTTTTATGAATAGAAAAATAAGTAAGAAATGAATCTCATAGTATATAGCCGATCTTTAAATAAATGCTTGGGGAAACAAAACATTTAAAAAAATTGTTAATATACTACATATACCTGTATAAGCATCTGCAGCAAGAAGAGCTCCAAAGCTCTGGGAATGCTTCATTCCACTCCAATGCTGAAAAATGTTAGTTCTCTTCATTGTTATCTCTTTGTTTTAGTGTTTTTTGTCTGGATTGTGCATATTAACTAAAACCTTAGACGGCAGCTTGTGCTTCTGTAAGGGAAATTCCGAGACTGGGCCATTTATTTAAAAGGGAAATTTGTTTCCTCATGGCACTGGAGGCTAAGAAGGCCATCTTGAAGGTGCAAGTAGATTTATTATATAAGGAAATTCTCAATAACTACCTGGAAGGTCTTCTGAAATGAATGTCTTCTTAAGGCAAAAGAAAAAAAATCATAGGAAACTAAACCAATTTTTTCTAATACTCATTTTAACACAGAGATCTATTCCTGAAGACATTTTCACAGCACAATCACTTCCCATTAGACACTAATACTTAATAATACCGAATTGGGATTAAGGTGTCGAGATAGATTTTGTGTGGCTAACAGTCAATCCATAACAATTCCAAGCTTGTGAGCTCGAGAGATGGGCTGGTACTGAAGGGCACTTGCTGCTCTTCTAGGGGACTCCCGTTGGTTCCCAGACCCCACAAGGCAGCTCTCGTTAGAGTGGATCCATTTTCCTCTGCTGGTCTCGGTGGGCACCGCACTCACACACAGTGCACAGACATTTATGAAGGGAAAACACCCACACATATTTTTTTAAAGAAGAATTTGTGAATTCTAAGGGTTTTTTTGTTTTCTTTTTTATTTATATATTTTTAATTCTTTATTAATTACACTTTATTCATTTTTATCCCCCCTGTGGTTCCCGCCCTCCTCCCATCCCAATCCCTCCCTTCCTCCCCCCTCTGCATGCATGCCCCTCCCCAAGTCCACTGATAGGGGGGTCTTCCTTTATTTATATTTTTATTAATTACAGTTTATTCACTTTGCTTTCCACCAATAGCTCCCTCCCTCCCTCCCTCCCTCCTCCCTTCTCAATCCCTCCCTTCCTCCCTCACCTCCAGACATACCCCTCTCCCAGTCCACTGATAGGGGAGGTCCTCCTCCCCTTCCTTCTGAGCCTAGTCTATCAGGTCTCATCAGGAGTGGATGCACTGTCTTCCTCTGTGGCCTGGTAAGGCTGCTTTTTAAAAGTCATCTTTAAATAGCCCTACCACCATGATTGCATTTAGAAAACATATCTGAGGTAGTATCTAAGGATACTACTTAATATGAGAACACATGCCTAATAATGTAAAAGGCCCTGGTTTTGATTCTGATATAAAAAATAATATAACTTATAATAAAAGACTTTGGAGTAGATGCTTGTATAAGTTAAGATTTCCTTGGTGTGTTGACACCAACCTGTAGATAAACATTTAGGGAGAGGGTAGAGAAGTACTCCATGTTTCTAGCCAATTATAGCTGTGTGGCCAGTTCAGGGCCAGAGACTGCAGGAACCCTTTTTTCTACAATACAGAACAATAAAAATTCCCAGTAATAGCTGAGGATGCCTACTTATGAGTTTTTGGTCATGAAAGGCCCAGACGCTGCCATTGCAATGAAGGCTTTTGCTATTTGTTATAGTTTGATAACTGTTGCTGTGATAAAATACTCGGAAAAAAAAAAAAAAGAAATTCAGGAGAGGACAAGATTTATTTTTTAAATTAATTAATTAAGTTTTTTAATGAATTACAGTTTATTCACTTTGTATCCTAGCTGTAGCTCCCTCTCTCATTCCCTCTCAATCCCACCCACCCTCCCCTCATCTTCTCCCCAAGTCCACTTATAGGGGAGGTCCTCCTTCCCTTCCTTCTGACCCTTGCCTATCAGGTCTCATCAGGGCTGGCTGCATTGTCTTCCTCTGTGGCCTGGTGAGGATGTTCTGCCCTCAGGGGGAGGTGATCAAAGAGCAGGTACTGAGTTCTTGTCAGAGACAGTCCCTATTCCCATCACTATGGAACCCTCTTGGTTACTGAGCTGCCATAGACTGCATCCGTGCAGGGGTTCTAGGTTATCTCCATGCATGGTCCTTGGTTAGAGTATCAGTCTCGGAAAAGAACACTCTGCCCAGATATTTTGGTTCTGTTGCCCTCCTTGTGGAGCTCCTGTCCTCTCCAGGTCTTTCTCTCTCCTCCTTCTTTCATCAGATTCCCTGCCCTCTGCTACGAGTCTCAGCATCTACTGCTGGGTAGAGTCTTTCAGAGGCCCTCTGTGTTAGGCTCCTGTCCTGTTGCCTGTTTTCTCCAACTTCCAATGTCTAGTCCCATTTATCTTTCTGAGTGAGGATTGATCATCTTACCCAAGGCCCTCCTTCTTGCTTAGCTTCTTTAGGTGTACAGATTTTAGGATTTTTTTCTGACTTATACTTCCAGGTCACAATCCATCATTGAGGAAAGAGAAGCAGGAAAGGAGGTCAAGATCAAATTAAACTAGAAACCACTAAGCAATACAGATTACTGGCTTGTTTGCTATCTTATGCTCAACAGGATTTCTTCTTTTATTTTTATTTTTAATTTTTTCTTATTAGTTACATTTTATTAACTTTGTATCCCGGCTGTGTCCTGCTTCCTCATTCCTTCCCAATCCCACCCTCCCTCCCTCATCTCCTCCCTGCCCCTTTCAAAGTCCACTGATAGGGGAGGACCTCCTCCCCTTTCATCTGACCCTGTTTTATCAGGTATCTTCAGGACTGGCTACAAAGTCTTTCTTCTACACTGGCTTTCCTAGTGAAATCAAGACAATGATCCCAGCTGACCAAAGTCCAATCACTCTTCAGGCATGGCTTCACCTTCCCAGGTGGCTGTAGGTTGCATCAGATTAATAATAAATGCAACTAAACAGTCTTCTTGGTTTTTAACCCAAAGTAGTTTATAAAAGTCTATTGCTGAAAACCCTGCACATTTTCCTTGAAAGACAGAGAGAAATCAGCCTGGAACTGAACCAGAAACTTGATCTCCTGTGGCTAACTTTCAAAGTTCCAAAAGGTGCTGTATTGACTACTGAAGGAGAAAAGGTATCAATGACCTTATTCTGTTCTGGAAACTATGAAATGCAATGCCATTTATTTTGTGTGCACCAATTCAATGGTGACATGATTGCAACTGTAAAAACAGGGCTCTGGGTAGATTTGTGGATCACTACATGAGGGGATTCAGGCCTGCTACTTCAAACTCGGTCAAAAAACACAGCTGAGAACTTAAGCCTAAGAAAGAACTTACTATTGTTTTGTAGCCAATTGCAATGGTCTCAAACTACATACTAAATATTTATGTTTATATCGATAGACAAATGCTTCTCTTAGCCTTAATAAGAAAAGTTTCCCCTTGGAATAAAATTGAGTGATGTGATAGATTTATGATTGTTCTAGGTGCTGGTAATAAATGACATTTCACTGCCTTGGCTTTTACAGAATATCTAAACCCTACCCTTTATGACTCAAGAGGTATTAAGTAAGAGAAAACAATAAAAACTAGAAAGTAGGAAGAGAGGATGCAAAACACAGTTTTCTGACTACAGGGTAGCCATTATGGTCACAATCCCATAGATGATGCTGCTTCCACACTGCCTGCATAAGCCTTAGCCTGTCAACAGTTAATCATGGATTAGAGGTAGGTTCAGAGGTTCCTACTTCTCCTTATGAAACTTTGATCCTTGTAGATTATGAAGAAGGCTCAATTATTGTCTTCAGTTGTATTTTTGTAATTGAGCCCATTTGGCTCCTATAGACAGTGAAAAATCCTGTCACCCAGATGGCCTAGATTAAACTCACTAAATCAAAACATGAAGTAAAAGAGACATGAATTTGAGGAAGGAACATATAGGGAAGAGTGGATGTTGACCAGGAGGGAGGGGAATAGGAGAGGAGAGGATGATGTAAACTCTGTTATTGTCATCTTGGAAATTTTCAAAGAGTAAACGAAATGGTGATTATGGTTAAAAAAAATATAGGGATCCAGGTTGTATTCCAAAGTTGCGAATTATAATCTACTGAAATAAAATGGGCAAGGTGACAGGAAGCCACATTTTTAAACCATTGTATTTCCATGTGATGTCACAGACATCTAGGGAGCAAAAGCTCTTTATAAGCAGTCCAATTAACACTAAAACTCACAATACTTATTCAATAGACCAATTATTTTTATTTAAATAATGAAGGGATGAATGAGTAAACAAATGTAAATATTGTATAGAAGAGGATAGATTAAAACAATCAACATTAAAAAAGATAAAGAAAAATATAACTACATATACATAGTCAAGCCATGATCTACAGAATCCTAAAGCTTTAAACTCAAGAATTAAACATTAAACAATCAATCTGTAGCACACACTCACACTCACACACACACATACACTCACACACACACACACATACACTCACACACACACACACATACACTCGGTTTTCCAGTTTATAACAAAATGAACCAGTGCAAGCATGAATCTAGAGCACGCATTTGCAGCATGAGCCGAGACTCTGTCTGCTGCCTCCATGTCCAAATTTGCATTCATTTTAGTACCCATGTGTTATTAATAATTTTAGTGCCATTTTTAGTATATCTGAGAGCAATTTTGTACACCCAGTCTGTCCGTGACTATACATGTTCTGTTCATGGTGCTTACTCCAGTTTGGAAAAATCGAAAATAGTCTTTCTTTCAAATAGCTATGTTTTTAAGCTGGGATTTGCCATTCTGGCTGCCATCACAATTACTCCTATCACAGTCTATGCACAGATGCTGAATGTGGGTAGCCATTACTGGCAGGTTACGCTGGCAGCTCACACAAATGAATAATCATTGGCTCATGATCACCTCGACTCCCTAGATCATTGGAACGGCCCAGCTGGACAAGTATGAAATCTAGCTAACGAGGGGGATTTGTGTGTGTGTGTGTGTGTATGTGTGTGTGTGTGTGTGTGTGGTTTTATTGTTTTGCTCTGCTAGCTATGACACAAGTGCACAGCATGCATACAGCTGTCTTTTAAAATATGTATTTTAAACTTGATACATTTCTTGAAATCCTTGCTCTTATCTGACTAATAAAAATAAAATGGCACTGTTCACATAGCATGTAAGGCCACCATTCGGTATAGAATTTAAGACTTGGAAACCCATGCTTAAAGGGAGCTTTGCACTCTCCTATGATGTGCTGTAACTAGTGCTAATGAATAGCATCAGAACAGCTGCTTACTGTGAAATTGCCACTCTTGTACCATGCCTACAATAAACTAAGGAACACAAAGACTGTCATTAAAGCTGAACAGAAATTCTATTTTTGATTGATCCAATCTATCTAATAGTAGCTATGTAGCAAAGTAAACATCATTAGTGAGCTTTTCAAACTATATTTACATTTTTCTACCTTTTCCCCAACCCCATTTCACAGAGTTTTGGAGAACCAGTTTACTCTCATATTTAAAGTGTCAATCTATAATTCACTGGGCCATTACCATAAAAAGGACATGCATAGAGCATTTAGCAATTGCTAGCACACTCTAAAATTCTAGTGTGAGAGAAATGGAAAGGGGGAATATAGCCATCAGAAGGAAATATGCAATGTTCCTAGAATCTTTGGATTGTGAGGAACTATTAGTAATAAGATACACAAATCATTGAATTAAGAAACAGAGAGTCAAAATATTAGAAGAAGTCCTCAAAGGGCTTCAAGTTCTGATCGTCAATCCAATTAATTTGGTTTGTGGAATCTTTTATTGTTTGAATTTTCAGAAGGCTTTTAAAATATAATTTAAAATCTCTTAATCTCTTTTAATAAATTGAATGGCAGTTATCACATCTGATCATTTGGAGATTTTCTTGATGTTGTTTACCGCACTGTTAATACACTATTCAAAACTATATATTTATAGTTTTATTTTCTCATTTTTATGTCTGTCAATATGTATTAGTTTCTAAGATTTGGCAGTATACAGTATGTATGCACATATACATGTATGAGGGTATATATGTTTCAGTGTGTGAGTACAGGTACATTTGCCACAGCAAGTGTAAGAAGGTCATGGTATAAACTCCGTGGTCAGTTCTGGCCTTCTTGTGGTAAGACTGTGCTCAGGGTAGATAACCTGGTGCTTCGCATGATTATCTGTAGTTCCCATCTCACATCGGGAACACCTTGATTGCTTAGACTTGCTACCGTGTCTAGCTTTTGCTTCACTTCTGGAAATTCTATCTAAGGCCTCAGGTTTTGGTGACGAGGACTCTGCTCACCAACACATCTTGTCTGTTATTTTGCTATTTTATATTTTTACATCCACAACTGTTGTTAACATTCTTCGGTTGCTGCTTCTTGTACTTCAGAATCCGTTCTCTGTTTTCCATTTTAGGTCCTTCTACTTCATACACTTTGTGCAGGTAATATAGTTATTAATATTATAAATGTCAACAGAACAATTCTGACCTATATTTATAGCCTTATAGTCAACTGAGAACACATTAAGAAATTTCACACATACACACACATGCACACACACAAACACACACACACACACACACACAAAGAAACAAGAGGGAAAAAATAAAGTAATACCCTCCTCCATTACATCTCACTGCCACTCCCCCCAGGCTTCATGATCACCGTTAGGCAACCAGGAACATTAGGAAACCTTGGTCACGTTATTGATTCCTTCTGTTTTTCACTTCTCTCAATCTACATGCCAAGTCAGTCACTAAGTCAATGAGAATCTTGAGTGTTATTCCATTCAATCCCAAAATCCATTTACCCCTCATCTGTAAAACATCAGCAACTATTTAGCACATGAGGGCAATAGAAGAAAACTCTTAGTGTCTTGGTCTAGGCAGTCTGTAATTCAGGCCACAACATGCATCCAAAACATAATTTTTCCTTTCATATTGTTATTTTATTGCAATAGTTCAAGGCCTTCCTATCTCTCAACTCTTATAAATATTTATCTATCCATAGTCTTTTCCTTGTTTCCAGTCTAAACTCATGTTTAACATTATAGTCTTACCTGATGAATCACATTGCAGACTAACCATTTTGATTAAGTTACCCATGCTCTTGGTTGACTGCCTTTCCTTTGAGATATTCTCACAATTTGAATAACTCTTTCACAGTATTAACACATGCTGGAACACTCTGTGTTGACTCACTAGCATCTTCTAAATTATTGCCTATAAAACAGATGAGGTCTTACCGTATGGATATAATTATCATGAAGTAATTCATACTTCACTTTTTCTCATAACAGAAAAAGTTTTATCTTCTTGAGGTCAGGGAACTTGGACAAGAATTTGATTATCCTTAACCATCATATTCATTTCTTTGTAATGGATTTTTTGACTTAGCTATATTATGTAATGAAGTATGAGATTATTTGACTTAGCTATATTATGTAATGAAGTATGAGATTATTTGATTGCTTTTTAAAATAAAACTAAATCCCTTTTTTCATTCATTCACTCAATTATTCTGTCATTAATTTACAGACAAACAGGATAGAGGTAATTATCCCTATTTGTCCTGGTACTCACTCTTTTTGAGTATAGCCTCAAACTTCTGATAGTTCTCCTGCTTTAGACTCACATGCGGTTGGGTTACAAGTTTTGTGCTACCATACCAAACTTAGAAAATATTTTATTGTCTTTGTAGTCACTCAATAGCTTCAAGTTTCATCTGTCCCTCTTTATAAAATGTAGAAATGGAATCACTATTTTCATAATATCATGGAGTATCATTTGGAAACTTAAAAATCATCCTTTATAGACTATTTAAATTCTTTCCATTTTTAAGTTGTTGATGTCATATTGTTTCTTTCAAAAAATCCATTACAAAGAAATGAATATGATGGTTAAGGATAATCAAATTCTTGTCCAAGTTCCCTGACCTCAAGAAGATAAAAAATAAGGAAGAACCTAAGGAAGATGCTTAATCCTCATTCAGAAGGGCAAAGAAGATAGACTTTGGAAGTGGGAGAAGACAGGAAACAGAACAGAAGCCTTCCACAGAGGCCTCTGAAAGACTACCCAGCAGTGTATCCAAGCAGGTGCTGAGACTTATAGCTAAACTTTTGGCAGAGTTCAGGAAATCTTATGGAAGAAGGGGAAAATACAAAGACCTAGAGGGGACAGGAGACCAACAGAGTCGAAAAATCTGCACCCAAAGTTCATGCAGAAACTGATGAATTAATAAAAAAAAATGCATACAGAGGACCTAGACCTTTTGCTTTGGTGCATAGTCCATGGGCAGCTCAGTCTCCATGGGGGTTTCCTAGTAAGGGGAGCAGGGGCAGCCTCTGGCATGAACGAAGTTGCCTGATCTTTGAACACCTCCCCTGGTGAGGTGGCCTAACTAGGCCACAGAGAAAGAGGATCCAGACAGTACTTATGAGACCTGATAGACTAGGGTCACATAGTAGGGGAGGAGGAACTCCTATATCAGTGGACTATGGAGGTGACAGAGGGAGATAGAGAGAGGGTGGGTGGGACTAGGAGGAGTTGAGGGAGGGGCTACAGCCAAGATACAAGGTGATTAAATTGTAATTAATAATAATGATAATGAAAAAATTGAAAATTAAATAAAGAGTACCTTCAACATAATTTCATTTTCCAATGAAATGGGAATCCTCTACCATAAAAATCAAAAGGCGTCTAAGTGCAACCACAAGGCTGCAGAGATCAGAAGTAAGGCTGCTAGACCTGATTTGTGCCTCCAACATACTCTATGTTTAAGTAACTAAAGGAAATTTAATAAATATACTGGTATTGATATTTTGTAAAGCATATCAGTTTTTGAAATCACACTTCTTTGTCTAAAGAAAAAAAAATAATAACTTATCAGGTTTTTTTGTTTTCTAAGCTTGATAGGCTTCACAAGGGCCTAAAGCAGGAGACAGACTTTGGAATGGAATTTCAAAATCTTTTTTTATTAAATACAATGCTTGTTCAAATGTATCTCAAGCCCTTTTTGATTGTAACTCCTCAGTAAATGTTAGACAATCGATACACTGTTAACTTTCCTTCTTTCCTTGCCCTCCCATGAAGTAAAGGCAAGGGCTCCTTGAAGCTTGCTCTCAGAAGCCACAGGATTGAGGGCTCTCTTCATTTTGGAAGTCTTTGCCAACTGCGTTCTATCAAAAGCTGTAGAACCTGCAGAGAGGTGTGTGTGAATTTTCTTACAACAGTCCAAATATCAAATGCTGTTATTTACCCTACTATTACTCTGGATTAGCTTTCTATCCTTTGTTTCCTGCAGATGAATATCAAACTACAGAGATTCTATCATCTTCTATGACTCTTGTTAATTTAAGTATGCTGTTAAGGAAGCTAAAAGTAAGGGAACATGAATGGATTTTATTTTTAAACTTGTGTCACTTGGAATACGATTAGTAAGATTGTAATAGAGAAAAATTATAATTTTCTTACATGATTTTTTATTAATTTTGCAATGAACTATGGTGAATTGTATTCTGCAATAAATTGCTTTTTTAATATTTCATTAAACATGCATTTATATTTTACTTTTGTTTTTCCTCAAAGAATAAATCAGATTAGGGTGGGCAATTATTCTCTATAAGGCTAAAGAGAAAATATTTTAAGCTTTGTGTGTTAGGTAGAGTTATTGCCACGTATTTAGTCTTTGTTGTTTTGTTTTTGTTTACATTAAATCTTTTAAAAATATAATTAATCATCTAGCCAGTAGGCCATGCAAAAAATAGATAGCTGGTGAATGTAGCCTTAAGGCCACACTTTGATAATTATTAATTTAGGAGCTGCAAATAACTTATTATAACCATTATCAAAATGACAATGTAGAGAATTTGAGATACTAGGAAGATATACATTTTCATTTCAAGTTTTCTATATTGAACATAATAAAGATTACATTTGTTGTAGGGCTTCACATTTTTGAAATGTATACTAAAGTTAGATGTATTTTTATACACACAAACTATGCAATTTCTAGCATTGTCCTCAGTGATAATTTGTAGCCTGACATTCAAGTTCAGTGATTATCCTGTTTCCTGGAATGCAGACTGATTTTGATTCTTTTCCAAAGTACATAGAGGCAAAAAAGATAGATGCCAATTCTGAAATTATGTACAAAGAAAAGAACAATGAATTCTGACACAGAAATTTTCTGTTTTCTCTGTGAGTTGGTGCAAACCAGCTGCCATGATGTAGTGATATACGAGAGAGGCCTGTGTAGTGAAACTAAATTGCAGACTTGCTTTGCCTGAACACATGAGCAGATACTTGGCAGTTACCGTTTCTATTGAGCATCTTCCCTAGGGTCCTTCTTGTTGTTTAGCTTCTTTAGGACTATAGATTTTATTATGTTTATCCTATATCACATGTCTAATATCCACTTATAAGTGAGTATATACCATGAGTGTCTTTCTGCTTCTGGAATACCTCACTCGGGATGATCTTTTTTAGTTCCCACCATTACCATTTGTCTGCAAATTTCATGATTTCCTTGTTTTTAATTGCTGAGTAGTAGAGGAAGATAGAAAGACCTTGGGGCGGGGGGCAGGAACTGCACAAGGAGACCAACAGAGCCAAAAATCCTGGGCCGAGGGGGCCTGTAGAGACAGATATTACAACAAAGGACCATGCACGGAGAGGACTTGGAGCCCCTGCTCAGTCTCCAAGAGAGCTCCCTAACAAGGGGGGCAGGGGCTGTCTCTGACATGAACTCAGTGGCTGGCTCTGTGTTCACCTCCCACTGTGGGGTGCAGCCTTGCTAGGCCACAGAGAAATATGATGCAACCAACAGCGATGACACCTCATAGGCTAGTATCAGATAGAAGGGGAGGAGGACATCCCCTCTAAGTGGACTAGGGGAGGAGCATGTGGGGGAAAGAAGGAGGGAGGGTGCAATTGAGAGGAGATGAGGGAGGAGGCTGCAGCAAGGATACAAAATGAATAAATTGTAATAAATAAAATGGCATCAAGCCCTCAGTGTTTGCATCAGTACTGATCATGAGATCTCTGATCTTCATGTTTAGATCAAGTTCAGCAGTGAATATATATGAGTTTTCATCTCATTAATCCTCCAGTTAGTATATAAATTATTTGCATTGCATTTATATTTCTAAGGTGGCATGTAACAAGGATTAAAAAATGACAACTATAAGACTTGTTTAGTGGTATATGTAAATACAGCACAATACAAACCCAAACCCATTAGGATGCAGCAAATACAGAGGAAATTCAGGAGTAGTCCCACATAGATTCCACGTACACACAGGTACACACATATGTGCGCACACAATCCTTTTTGTTTATTTTTAACTTTTCTGGAAAATCTCAGGGGAAAGAAGTCTCATCTGACAGACTAACAGGCTCTTCGGAACATGAACTTGTCGCAGCCAGCCAAGTCGCACCTGCATTTCTGATCCAAAGAGAATGTGAAAATCTCAGTGTTTGCAGTTTTATCTGCCAATTCCTATGCTAATGTGTTACATGGAGATATATAGTTAACACTTCTACGTTTATTTGAATATATAAATCTAGATCACTTTAAAAATGTTTATTCTTTTTAAAAATTAAAATATAATTGCATAAATTTCCTCCTCCCCACTCTTCATTTTCCCTGACATTCCTCACTCTCAAATTCAGGCTCTTACAACACTTTTAATTCTTTATTCCAAATGTATGTCCCAAAAAACCATTTTGTTGTTGTTGTTGTTGTTGAGAAAATACAGGATCAAACTCTACCTTTTATTAGTGTTTAAAACTTGTGTCAAGACCTAGAGAGATAGATGATAAATTTACTTTTTTCTTATTCAAAATAAAATGATAATGAAAATGGAAGAAACTTATTATTTTTAATTATTTTTTCAAAATTTCATGTACAAATGCAATGAAAGGAGGTCATATCTACTTCCCAGTTTCTTCACTGATGCCGAGGCCACTTGAATGAAAATAGCAGCCATAATTCCTGGGCTTGAATACTTTGTCCCCAGTGGTTGTGGTTTTTTTGAGGAAGTGAATCATTGTCAGTGGGTCTTGAAGTTTCAAGGGTCTCTCAAATTCTATGCCTCTCTTTCTGTCTCTCTTTCTCTCCCTCTCTTCGTCCTCCCCATGTGTGTGTGTGACTGTGTGTGCTTGTGTGTCTATGTGAGTGGGTGTTTTCTTCTACTTGGGGATCAGGATTTGAGCTCTGACTGAAGCAGGATGCCCTGGGCCAGCTTGAGTCTGCATCATCTCCTCTGCTTGTATATTATGTTTATTTTTAATGAGATTCCTGAGGGAGGTAATGGAATGAGTGGGTCTCAGACTCTTGTGCCTTTTATTTTGCTCTTTTCCCCCTTTTGGTTGTTTGTACAAAGGAAGTGGAAATGTCCCCAAGGAAAGAAGTACATCGTTGACAGCAAAGCAAAGGGGGGGTCATCTAAGACCTGTCATATCTGATATGGGCCTATGGGACTTGGGCTTTATCCTTTTGTGTTTCAATACTCCATTGATCCTATATTTTCCAAAATATGACCTTATTTCTCCCTTTTGGAATGACAACATCTATTATGTTTCATTATATTGTGGAAATTACTAGGGTCTCTGCAGCCATTACAGCCAGCAGAACAATAATTCAAGAAAGGTAATAAGACATTTCAGTTTAACACTACTAAGTAACTAGTGTTGGTTACTCAGAGAGTATGAGGCCAGGATGTTTATTTTAAGCATATTTTATCATAACACAATTGGGTGAAAACTTTTTCTAGTGACAATTAACTAAATATAGTAGTGCAATACACTTAAGACATAATTTATGGACTCTAGGCCTTGCTTTTTTCTCTTGTATCACCTCTCCATGGGGATTACAGCCTGGCCAGGCCACAAAGGAAGACAATGCATTCAATCCTGATGAGACCTGATAGGCTAGGGTCATATAGAAGGAAAGGTGGTCCTCCCCTATCAGTGAACTAGGGGGAGGTCATAGGGGGAGAAGAGGGAGGGAGGGTTGGACTGGGAGGAGACAAAGGAGGGCACTATAGCAAGGATGCAAAGTGAATAAATTGTAATAAATAAAAAAAAATCTTTATAAAGTACATGTGACATCTTCCATAGAGATGGGTTCTCCAAGTTGACTACATGTGATATCTTTCATAAAGATATGTTCTATAGATTGGCATGCTCAGGACAAGGTCTGTGGGAGAAACACAGTGCTAAGATACCAGGCTATTAACCACGTCTGCCTTCTGCCTTCTTAACAAAGGAAGGGCTACACATCCCTTCCTTTGATTTAGAAACTGTGTTTAACATTCCTGGTTACCCCAGTGCTTATCTGTGAGCACGAATATGTCAGTGTCTCCTACAGAAAGTATCTAATCTACTGTTGATTTTACAAAGGGTCCCAAGTAAGAGATTGTCTTGATTATCAGTATTGACTTTAAATTTTAGGCAGTAAAAAGGTATTGGGGCCAAAAGACTATGGAGATTTTAAAGATGAACTAGATGTGTGTTACATTATGGTATGGTTACAAACCGCAGGAAACCAGGAAATGGAATGTGTTAGTTTGAATGGGGGTAGGCCTGTAGGCTCACACGTTTGAGTATTTCGTCCCCAGTTGATGAGATGTGGACTTCTTTGAAGAGGTGTGTCATCACGGCCTTTGTGGTTTCAAAGACTCACAACTTTCCTAGTGCTCTCTCTTTCTCTCTAACTTGCCAGTAAAGATGAGAGCGCTCAGTAGTTCCTGATGCCATGACTTCACTTGGCCTTCATGACCTCTAATCCCCTGAAATAGTGAGTTCAAATTAACACTATCTTTTTATAAACTGCCTGGGTTCTTGGGTTTTGTCACAGCTGTAGAAACGTAACAGAGAAAATCTTTAACCATATTTTCCCCAATACAACAAAGTTCATTCTTGTAACTCCCTGTCTCTGTGTTTCTGTGTGCCTATGTCTCTGTGTGTGAATCTAGTTATTAGCGTCAGTGCAATTCATAAACGGGCACAGAACAATTCAGCGGATAACATGGAACCCGCCAGTAAGCATACCGTTAAAGAGGAATTGTTTTACAAACCTTAGCAGCTATAAACTGTCAATAGGCCCTCAGCAATGGCTGGGGCTGAGAAAACTCATCGCCATTTATGTCGGAATTTTGGGCTGGCTTGGTCTTTTGCAGGTTATATTTAGGGAACCAGAGTTCCTGTGCGTTCAAGAGTGCAGTAGCCATATTATACGCAATAAAATAAAAGAAAAAGAAAAACTAAAACGCAAGCAAGCAAGCAAACGAAACCAGCATCTATTATCTCCCTGATCATGCACTTATGCTTAGTCTCAATGTGTATTTTGGCAACTATATATTTAAATATTTTAAATCACCTAGGAATATGTTGAGTAGCTTGAATTGTTATGAACAATAACCAATAAGCATTCATGGTCTTTAGAATACTTTGGATTCATTTTTTTGCCTTCTTCTATGTACACAGTAGAGACAATGTATATAAACTATAGAATAAAGTGACACCAGCTGTTTTATTAGATATAGCTTTTGAGAATCAATTCCTTCATAACACTGTACTCATCAAAGTTCTTTGTTTATAATCAGAACAATAGCAGCCTCAAGTAAAGTGACTCAAAGCATCTAAACTCCTGAAGAAGACTCAGAGTCATCGCCTATATGTTTACATACTCATTCATTCAATATGTTTGTACAGAATCAGTAAATGATATTAAGTATGGAGCTATAAGGAGTTATTGAGAAAGCAATTGAGGCATTCTTCATACAGGTAAGCATCTGAGAGTTTAAAACAATGTTGGGAACAAGCTATAGGGGGTTGAGTGAGATTTTGCCTGTAGTCCTGGAATTCTTGAAAAGATTCTCAAGTGAAAACACATGCTCTTTTATGTTCTTCACAGGTAGTTATTAATTTAACATGACTGTTCCATTTCAACATTACAGTGAAATAAAAATATTATGCATCTAGTATTGATTGCAATTTGAATTTGTGTCTGGAATGGTGAATGAGTTAAGATAACCTCTTGAAATTCTGAACAATATCAATAAAAAGCTACAGCTCCCAAAAACCCGTAGGTATCAGGAACTAAACAATTGCTTGCTGTGAGGTGTGTTGCTATGTATCACAGAGTTTCAGTAGGTTAAGTATATTAAATAACATTTTAACATCACAAATTTCAATATATGGTAAGTGTTAGGGGTTGCAATCCCATGGAAAATGCTTAAAATATCTGTCTGCAAAAAGTCTAAATTTTTTCTTCACGCTAACTTAGAAGTAGTCTAACTTTTCTATCCCTATTGTTAATACCATTGTTATTGTTAATTTATAAAATAATGATTGAGGAACATGAAAAAAATCTGTAGAAATCTTGCTACATTAGTCTCATAGAGATTAAAGCTCTCTGATTAAACCATCACCCCAAAACAAAGTGAGTATGGAAATAAAAAAGTAAAATAAAATAAAAACATGAAACTCTTGAAGACATTAGCTAATAGTATCAGGGAAATCAAACACCTTGAACTCCTTGATGTATGTTAAAAAGCAAAGACTAGTATATATCACATACATGAAGTATATAGATAGATATGAACACAAGAACTTAGGGCATACACTTTCCAATTAAACCATAACACATATGAAGTTACTTTCCTCCAGGCAATTGTTTTCAGAATCAAATGGGATAGTGTGCTTGCTTAGTTCTACAGTTCATTTGTGCCACTCTGCTTAGTTAATATACAAGGACATATCTTCCAATCTGTCCTCTATCAGTTACCAGTAGAATTTCTTTTTAACTTTTAAGCTTTATGCCTCAAAGCCTTTAGAACACAAGCTGAGAAAACAGACATCATCTAGAACAAGCCTGACAGAAATACCCTAATCTACACGAATGCTTTCAATAATGTGGGTGTCCGTTCTGCTGTGTTTCCTCTCTGCTCTGTATTTCACATATCCTTTTAGTCAGTGTTTTCTGAGGATTTAAACTGCTCTAATTTTCAGGTGCTGGAAAGGCCTGTGTTGAGCATATCTGGCAGTTCAATAAGCGACCCTGGTCAGTAGGTTGATCATTCTGCTTAACAAGTAATACCAAAAGGAGATGAACCAAAACACTAGGTACAACTGGATCACCACAAATAGGTAGAAAAAAAACCCATTTACCTTTTAATTAAAAAAGATTTAATGAACTACCTTATTTTTCTGAGCCTAACACAAGGGATCTTCTAAGTGAGAAACTTGTATTATTTCTTTACAGTATATCAGCTTTACTTTTTGAAAATCTTTATGTGAATTAAATTTAGTATATTTGAGAAAACAGTTCAAAAATATATTGCAATCCAAATAGCTGAAACTACAGAGAGATGCTACTGAAAAATAAGATTTGCAGAAAGAATTGATACATAGGAATGGCTTCTTTGGTTATATCTTAGAGTTTGCTTTTTGATCACATCTTAGCTGTTTGCAACTCATGATTGACTGAAGGCTTACCTTTTGATCAACTACTGTGCTGGTTAGTTTAATGTCAAATAGACATAACCTAGAGTCATCTGAGAGTAGGGAATTTCAATGAAGAAAATCCTCTGTAAGGTCAGGCTGTAGTCAAACCAGTAGGACATTTTCTTAATGTGATTGAATGATTGAATGTGAAGAGGCCAACAGACCAGTCGACCCCTAAGCTGACAGTTCTGGATCCTCTAAGACAGCAGGCTAAGAAAGCCATGAGGATCAAGCTAGTTAGCAGCATTTCTCATGGCTACTGCATCAGCTCTTGCATCCATATTTCTGCCCCGGCTGTGATCCTTCACTCATTGGTTTTTGATGAAAAACTATTACATGTTAGTAAAATTTCTCCACAAGTTGCTTTTGGTCATCATGTTTCATCACAGCAATAAAAGGCATTTATCACAGGAATTTATTCTTGGTGTTAGAGAGAGAACTCAACAATTGAGTGCTTGCTGTACAATCACAAGATCTGAAGACATAATGCATGCACGTAAGAAGCTCACTTCCTGCCTGTGTCTGTAAATAAATTCCTCTTCTGTTTGGTAGACATGCACAGTAATATATACATTCATGGAAATACACACAACTCACACACACACACACTTAAATAAAATTAATACCAAATCTTTAAAAATTGAGAACATATTTATAGGTAAGTTACAGCTTACATCTAATTACAATTTTCAATTCATCCTTAGACCAAATTATTTAAGAGCTAAAATTAGACTGAGAAGTTTCCATTTATCTCTGTAAAAGAAAATAATTTACTGTATTCTGTACATACCAGTATTTCACCAACCTAGCATCTATGAAATCGTGATATAAAAGTTGGCATTTATGTCTCATTCTAAGATGAAACACAAAAAAGCATTTTTCTGGCTTGGGCTGTTAGCATTAAAATGAACTATTATCCTGAACCTATTTGTTTGTCTGTCTATCAGATGTCATCTACCTCTCTAGCATCTATTATCTATCTTTCTACCTATCTATCTATCTATCTATCTATCTATCTATCTATCATCTATATCTCTCTCTATATATATGTCTATCATCATAATCTATTATTTATCTATTCTTGCACATAGTGGCACACTCATGTACATATAAAGTCAAATTCTGTACCTATTGATGTAGACTTACCCATCAAAGATTGATTTGTAACATTATCATATATAAATAACTTTATGTTTCAGAGAAAGTATAAATTTTAGTAGCTACCCCTGGTCTTAAATTCATGGTGCTCCTGACTCATTCTCCCCAGAACACTGACTAAAATGTTCACATTTCATTCTAATGTGTACTGTATATGCTTTATACATTAAAGGCTGTATTTTCAGGCATTTCTCATGCCCGAGCCAGCCTGTTTACCTTCAAAAAGTAAATCTCTCATTTATCACCATTTTTACCTTCAGCTTAAAGAACACTGTACACTTTCAAAGGACTTCAGAATAATGGAAGATGCGACCCTAACCCCATGTTGTTTTCTACACAGCTGGCACTCAACTTCTGACACTGGAATGTGACTCCCATTCTAGTCATAACTCAAGGACATTGGTGGTCAAGCTGTTAAGCTTGCCCTAAAATCTACACTGCTATTACAGACAACTTTAAAGCATTAAAGGCAAATGTGAGGACTATAGGACTGGAGAAATGATCAACTTAAGACTTAGTTATGTATTATTTTGGCTTATATTCTGTCTCTTCTATTAGCCTAACTAGAGGAATTAGAAAATGTTACTGGTTGAATTTTGTAGTACAGTTTCATTTTTGGTTTCTTAGAAGTGATTAATGTCAAGATCAAGCATAATGAAGTGTACAGCATGAGTGCCGGCAGCCTCAAATGGGTGAGCATACCAGGGGTTAGCAACACACCCCAAACAATACAGATTCAAAGACATATTTCTCAGGAAATTCCACATACCTTACTCCAAAAACAACTTGAGAAAAATAGTTTTCCATAAAACATAAAACTATGTTTTCACCATGTATCTGTATTTTTATGATTAATTCATGAAATGAAAACTCAATTTCCTGGCAATGGAGTAGTTACATAGTAAACACATTTCATAAAGTTATTAATTTGTTTATTCATTCATCGGCTATTCTCTGTGCAAATTTCATTTAAATTTCCCACTGATAATGAACTCCAAACTGTTGGATTATCCTATACACTAACCTACTATAAAATCATCTTAATCCCAGTATATCTAAAAAAGACACTATATCTTAATATCCTCACATACATTGATTCTACATAGATATAGATTTTGGGTGAGCCATCGTCAACATAATTAAAATTTTGTATATAAACTCTGAGAACTATTAGAATTCCAAGTGGCAGTTTTAATATTATGAATATTTCTGGTATTTTTTAGAAAAGTAGAGGTCTTGGAGGTGAAAATTTTTCATACCTTAGCACTTTTTTTTTTTTTTGGATTACCATGGAACAAATATAGTCTATTTCCTAGACTTAATTTCCTGAAAATTACCCCAAGCAGGAAAATGTACTTTAACAAATTCTCACTGCATATTATTGTCTGAAGTAAAAAAATAGAGAGGCGGTGACAGTTTTCCACTGGTGACATGACAGTATCAAATGGTGTAAGCAGCACCACTAAGAACATTACACAATCCTCTAGCAGATTTTGAAGCTGAGTAGATGAAAATGAACCTGCCTGTCCACCGATAGCTGGTGGGCACATGCTGCTAGAAAAATTTATGTGTCACAAGATTAAACATATGTCCCTGTGCCCCAAATAAGCCTGCCCAGGTGGCCCAAAGAAATTATAATGAACAGATACGTGATGGAGAGATGAGAAAGATGGAGCGTCTGCTGGAGAGAGGAGATAAATGAAGCCAAGTGGTTTGTGAGGAACACCATTGTGTATATGCATTATGCATATCACATCCAAATATGAGAAGTCTGGGGCCATGGCGATATTCTTACGTGGGCTGCTGCTGGGAACCATTTCTGGGTCAATGGTTCTGCTGCAGGTAGTATCTGTGTTGATGTCTGTGGCCAGAGTTATCACCAAAGACCAGGCAGAAATCCATGGTTTAGGCTGTTACCTGAGACCATGTGGCTGTCTGAGGGCCACAGGGAGAGATACTAGTCAGAGTGGTCTGGGGCCATGGTGACATCTGGACCTATGCTGCTGCTGTGGACCACGTCTGGGGCCATCATCCTGCTGAAGCTAGGGTCTTTGCCAAATGTCCATTCTCCTAGTTGCCAAGGGGAATGCAGATGTCCCTGATCTGGGCTGCTGCCTGATCAGGTTGATACTGAGTTGTGCTTAGCTGGCCCAGCCTCTCACTAGAAACCACCCTTGGGAGAGCTGGTTCTTCCCTCTTCCTGGGCAGCATCGGAGAGCTGCCTCACCTGGCTTGGGTTTGGGAGAGCTGGCCTGGGTAGGCTGAGTGGTGGAAAACTGGCTTTACACCTCATCTGCTGTGTGGTGGCATGAGTAAGGAAGAGGTGTTGTCTCCACCCTCCACTTGTCCTTGACTGCCTGAGGCAGGCAGGAGAACAGGTTCTCACCTTGCCTGGCAGCACTGTAGAGCTGACACTGGTGGCAGTGGTGGTGGTAGCCAGCTGGGAGAGGGTGAGTGCTGGAAAGCTGGCCCTGTCACTGTGAAATGACAGTTCTAATGTTTAGAGATAACCTCCCTCCTCCACTTGCCCATCACCATTTGTGGTAGGTGAGAGAGCTGGCCCCAAGGTCATGAAAGCAGGAGAGCTCAGCCTGCCCCTCACTGTCTGCAGCACTCAAGAGAGGGAACCATGAACCTCTATGGGGCAGCACAGTAGCGCTGGCCCCGGTGGTGAAGGTTCAGCCCCTCCACCACCACCGAGGGCATGAACCCTAGAAAGCCAGCCCTGACCCCTTACAGGCTCCAGCACTGGATGAGCTAGCTGAGGCAGTGATGGGTAGCCTACCCTGGGGTTGAGAGTGTAGAAGACTTGGTGGATTGACCAACTTTGCTATCACTGAGGCTCAGATCCAGGGCTTTAAGTAGGCCCGCCACAACATCAATCCCATCTATGAGCTGATATAGCATATGAAGTGGCCAATCCTACAGAACCAAAGCTGCAGGATCCCCTTGACACAGGGAACTAACAGGGTATGTGAGAGGAATCCTGGTAAGGATCCAATAATGAAAGAGGCCAGAGGCCTTGAACAACATCAATGAATCAATGCAATAATCAAGTGAAGACAAGTGGACAAAATACCCTGTGACATGATGTGATATCCTACAGCTTCCATGATGAGATGTTTTTGTTTTGTTTTTATTTTTTATTTTCTTTTGGGGAGAGGTTGCATGTGTGGAGATCAGATAAGAAAGGGATGAGTGGGATTGGAGTGCATGATGTGAAATTCATAAAAAATCAACAAAAAGTTTAAAAATGTTCTTAAGATGCAATATTTATTAATTTCAATGTACAATTTAAAAGGGATTTGAAACAGAAATATTTTGCATTAGGTAACAGTTTTCATCCAGGAGTTACTAAATAAGAGTCACAGTACAATCATGGGATGCTTCACAAAGAGTTATAGCTATAGAGGCTGGAAAGATCTCTAAAGAAACAAAGATCAGTTAAATTTCCTTCTTTGCCCACTGTAACAGTCTTTTAAGACTTTACTCCTGAGGACATCTTAGTAGGCTTATTATTGAACATGAATAAATCAAGCTGACACTCAGCAGGGAGTTTCATACCTACTAGCTATCCTTCATAGAGCTGGGTGTTCTATATACTGAAAAAAAAAGAAAGATCAATCTAAAAATTACAGGAGACTTCCTTTCTGCTACCTAGATGTCATCGTGCTCAGGATTTTTTAATTAAATTTTTATTTTTATATTAATTACAGTTTATTTATTTTCTATCCCAGATGTAGTCCCCTCTCTCATTGCCTTCCAACCCCACTTAATGTATAATGTCCTCTTCTGTGGCCTAGCAAGGCTGCTCCTCCCTGGGGTGAGGGGTGGGGTTTCAAAGAGCCAGCCACTGAGTTCATGTCTACAAGGCTGCTTGAAAGAAAAGCAGTCAATGTTCTTTCTCAGTTCTGCACCCAGGACTCCATAATACTACTTTACGGGCAAGGCTGTTTCCTGGTACTAGAGGAACTAGAGGTACTACTGTTGTGAGGTTATTAAGCACTTTCTGGTTGAATTTGAGGTAACTGTTTGCTTGACACTGTAATCCTAGACCAAAGTCCATGTCTAGAAAGTTCATAGGCCCTAGGGAATAACCTGTAATCGTTATTATGCTAAATGGTTATGAGGTCAAATAATCTTCTAAATATAAATCCTTACACCCATAAACCAAAGCTCTTCCTAACACTGGCCTTTTAGGCTTCTTTTAGCTGGAGGCAATAATCAGTAGAGAAATCATGACTGGTCGGAGTACTGACGATGAGAGACTGACGACTGGACCTGGAGCAGACGTCTACATGATTCTGCCATCACTCAGACTTAGGGACCTTTGCTGAAGCGGAGGCAGGAAACGATGTAAAAGATGGAGCATGAAGGTGAGCGTTGTGAAATGCTGTCTTTTATTACATAGATATTGCACTCATAAATTCCCAGCAGCTGTGGTTATCTGCATAACACCCACTCAATAACAAACCGGCAAAGATGACCCCCAGGCCTTACCTCTTACTGAAGAATTATTTGTGGTGAATAGTTGAGCAATCAGTTTTAGTTTGTGTCCACTGATAGGTGTTTCTTACACTTTGCTGGAGAGTCCCATAGCAATGTACCTGTGCTAAGTTCTAACTGAACTTGATACTTAAAAAAAAAAAAAAAAAAAAATGAACACATGAAATTGGGAAGGAGTGTGTTGAGGAGAAAGTGATAAGAGTTGGAGGATAAAATGAAGAGTAGACATGATATTTAGTTATATATTACGTAATGTTGTGCATTGTATGGGGCTGACGTGTAGAGTACTGTCATTATCGCCCAGTCAGGTGTGTCTGAACGAATCCAGGTAAGACTGGTGCTGTGCAGTATAGTCCCTAGAGCCTGTCCTTTAAAAACGTTAATGAGGCTGACCCCCGTGAACCTCTTCCCAGACATCTTCCCATATGCTCCAGTCCTGAGGTCACAATTTATAACTGGTTGTTTATAGCGTGGGAGTAGGGGGGATTTTCTGTGGCCAATTGCGGCTGTCCCTCTAAGAAAGACTTTGTGCATGAGAGTCTTACCTTCTTACCGTCGAAAGCTGCTTTCTTTCCTTGAGTGTATTGTATTTGGTTTTTGTAAATGCTGTGAATTCTGAATATGTTTATAAAAAGAATTGTTCAAGATTTCTATCAAATGTTTACAGATATTTAATGAATAAAGGCACTTAAAATTAAAATAAATGAAAGATATTAAAAAAGAGAAACACCAAAGAATATCAACCTTTTGAAAGTTAATGAAGAAAATCTTCCAAATGATAATATTGGAAAACATTAAGATTATGAAGTACAACGTAAGTGTATGATTTTCTAATATAACGATAGGAAATGCTACTATGTAGTATCATCATCCAGTTAGTGCCTGAGAAAATTTTAGTCACTTTTATTGAACTTTCAACATCGTATAGGTAAGTACTCACAAATAATAAAAGGATTGAAAATGTATTTGAGGGCCAGCCATAAATTTATGTAATTTACATAATTTCTTTCTTCCAATAATGCAGCTAAAAAATGTGGTATAGATAAAACTATCCAAAACTAAGTGGGAGCGAAAAAGTTTTACATCTGTGTTCATTTCATATAGTAGACACAATATATTATACACTAATATGTATGTAAGCATATGCAGATGCTTATATACACTCCTTTTTATACATACATAAACATACTATATGTATATATATTTCAGGAGACAAGTATATGCTTTAGTTCAGTTCAAAGACAACCTACATGAAAAAAATACTAAATAAACAACCACATTTCCCATGTTTAGAAGTAATTCATATTTAACTCTAAAAGATTAAAATTAGTTATGAATTTTTATGAAAGACATGTAAATCAATTTTATGACAATATATAAATGGTACTTTTAAGTTTCATAAAGCTTAATATTTCAAAACTGCTTTTTGATGTATATTTGAATTTAGTATAAGTGCTCTCTTGGTGTATTTAACAGAAAGTGATAAATCTGGAATGTGAGCATTTAAAACCATTTTTCACACTTTATTCTCTATATTATTTCTTCCTTTGTGAAATTACTAATAAATAGCAATGGTTCGTGCTTTAAGAGTAATTTCAAGAAGCAGTTGTTCTTACGATTTATCTCACTGAACATACCTAAAAGCTTAAAAGACATTTCTCTACACAATTCGTTCTTTAAAATCTGATTGAGATCATAGTGCATTATCTTTCTTTTACTAAAATAATGTACAAAATTCTAATAATGAAAGTTTCTGACTTCATCACAGATGTTTTTTAGTTTTTAAAATTAATTCCTTTATTATTATTATTATTTATTATAATTTATTCACTTTGTATCCAGGCTGTAGCCTCCTCCCCCATCTCCTCCCCATGCCTCTCTCCCTCCTCCCCACCTCCATGTCCTTCCCCTAGTCCACTGATAGAGGAGGACCTCCTCCCTTTCTATCTGACCCTAGCCTATCAGGTCTCATCAGGACTGTCTGGATTCTCTCTCTGTAGCCTACTAAGGTCACCCTGCTGGAAAAGGATTTCAATGAGCATGCAACAAAGTTCATGCCAGTGGCTAATCCTGCTCCACTTACTAGGGAACCCCCATGGAGACTGAGCTGCCCATGGGCTACATCTGAACAAGGGGTCTAATCATCCCAATGTATGGTCCTTGTTTGATGCATCAGTCTCTGCAGTTCCCCCTGGACCTAGATTTTTTATTTTATTTATTTATTTACTTATTTATTTGGCTATTTTGGTCTCATTGTGGAGCTCCTGTCTCCTCCAGGTCTTTCTATTGTATGCAACTTGAAAACATTATCCTGAGTGAGGTAACCCAGAATCAGAAAAGCACACATAGTATATACTCAATTCTAAGTCAATATTAGCCAAATAATATAGGATAAAATACTAAAATCTATAGTCCTAAAGAAGCTAAATGTTAAGGAGGATCCTAGGGAAGATGCTTAATCCTCATTCAGAGATGCAAACAGGGTAGACATGGGAAGTAGGGGAAGACAGAGAACAGGACAGGAGCCTTCCCCAGAGCACTTCTGGAAGACTCTACCTAGCAAGGTGTCAGAGATGCTGAGAAGCATAACCAAATTTTGGGCAGAGTACAGGGAATCATGAACAGATTTTTTTAATTTAATTTAATTTAATTTAATTAATTTATTCTTTACATTTTTTTTTCTTTTTGTGTCCTTGCTGCAGCCCTGTCCCTTGTCTCCTCCCAGTCCCATTCACCATCTCTTTTCTCCCCTTATGCCCTTTTACTAGTCCCCTGATAGGAGAAGATGGCCTCCCCTTCTATCTGACCTTTGACTATCAGGTTTCATCAAGGCTGGCTGTGTCATCTCTGTGATCTGGCAAGGCTGCAACTCCCAGGGAGAGTTGATCAAAGAGCCTGAAGGGCAAACAGAATAGACATCAGAAGTAGGAGATGACAGGGAACAGAACAGGAGCCTTCCACAGGGGTGCTCTGAAATACTCTACCCAGCAGGGTATCAAAGCAGATGCTGAGACTCGCAGCCAAACTTTGGGCAGAGTGCTGGAAACCTTACAGAAGAGGAGGGAGCTAGAAAGGCCTGGAGTGGACAGGAACTCCACAAGGAGAACAACAGAGCCAAAAAACCTGGGCCCAGGGGCACCTGCAGGGACCGATACTCCAACCAAGGACCTTGCATGGAGAGATCCTTAGAAGCCCTGTTCAGAGGAAGCCCATAGGCTGCTCAGTTTTCAAGTGGGTTCCCTAGTAAGGAGTAGAGGGGCTGACTCTGACATAAACAGAATTTTTAAGAAGTAGATTTCAAAGTCAAAATACTGGAGAAAACACAAATGTGTTAATTTTGGAAACTAGTAAGGGATCATCGTGGGGTGGGGGAGCCAATTTATATAGAAATGGAATAGAATGCAATTAGTATGAAGATGGTAAGGGAAATATAGAACAGAAAGCAATAAATGGGGTGAGAGATAGGTGTGCAGTGTACTGTAGGGAGTATGAGGCAGAATAAGGAGCACCTTTTTTTAAAGGCCTTAGAAAATGCCATATTAAAGCTGTCAACTGTAAAAACTTTTATACATATTAAATCCATACAATTATGTATAATGCTTTTTAATTATATATGGATATTAGATGAAGTTATCCAATAGTATTGACTAGCAAATAAAAGTTAATACTAATGACAAGGATTTTCTCTTTTCCCAGTTTGTCTATGGCAGTAATTCTCCACTTGTAGGTCAAGGCTCCTTTGTGTTTGCATACAAGATATTCAAAATATTAGATATTTACAGCAGTTCATAACAGTAGCAAAATTATAGATATGATGTGACAGAGAAACGATTTTATGGCTGGGCACACTACAACATGGGGAACTGTAGTCAAAGGTCACAGCATTAGGAAGGTTGAGAATCACTTGTCCGTCTGTGGTTTCCCATAGATACCCCTAAACATCATAGGTTAGTGCCATTGCTCTTGGTTACCCTTCAGAACTTCATGATGAGACTCCGTGGGGGCTGTTAGCGTTCAAACTACTACATTAGGTCTTTAAGAAAGTTGTTAATTTGAATGAAATTCACCAAAGATAAGTTAAATAAAATATGTACTTAACACTCCTTTTCTTTTGATGTTATATGTTGAATAAATATTTTTACTGAATTTATTGTTCATTATGAATAATTTGTCCTGTGGCAGGCTCTCATCCTGTTCCCTTTCTTCCACTGCTTCCTCTGTCTAACCTGTTTGCCCTTCTGAATAGATCTAAGCGTCCTCCCTAGCTTCTTTAGGGCTATAGATTTTACTATGTTTATCCTGTATTATATGGCTAATACCCACTTCTGGGTGAGTGTATAGCGTGTGTCCTTCTGGGTCTGGTACCTCACTCAGGCTGTTCTTTTCTAGTTCCATCCATTTGCCTTCCAGATTACAAAATCTGGAAATATTTGTAACAATATGGTAAAGATATTTCCAGATTGTTTAATCTTGGAAAACGTGTAAGGGCATAATTACAACACAGAAAAGGTTAAGCTTTAGCAATGAATGACTTGTCTATGCCATTTTTTCCCTTTTTGGTTTCAAAGGATATTTCTTCTTTTGCTTTCATCTCACTGCAATCAGATGTAGTGTGTTTGTTTCACTCTGTCTTGGTTTACTCATCTTTAAGACTGGAATAAGGCTACAGTTTATTTTTGCTATGTGTACGTGTGTGATTTTGAACACCACAGAACACTATTACCATTAATTTGCTCATAAAATGTTTTGTTTTTGTTTTTGTTTTTTTGTTTTCTCTCTGCGGAAAAAAAAAATCACTCTTCTGGTAGGAACAACCATGCTCTATTTTTGGCTTGCCTAACAAAACATGGTACCCTTTTACCCATTCTGTATCTCCACGATACAATATTCAGTTTATGGAAATGTGTGTGTGTGTGTGTGTGTGTGTGTGTGTGTGTGTGTGTATTTGAGGTCAAGGTGGGAGTCTTCCTTAACCTTCAAACTTTCTTCTGAGTCTACTAAAGGCAAATGGAAAGCCATCATTCCTCATCATGTCTACCTATACAAAATAGTTTGTGTAACTAAAAGAAAAGAACACATGAATATGTCACTTGGGCCCTGAAACCAACAACACCAGAGATCAAAATATCTTGAATTTTTACATGACTTGAACTAATGAACTTACTCTGTGCTTAAGCTATACTGGACAGTATTATCTTATTAAAAGTACTAAGTGCTATAATTCCACTTCTTACTATATTGACAAGTGCAAATTTATTGCTTCATACTTTCTTCCTACTGGTACAGCTTTGAAAGTGTTGTTTTTCTGTTCCTATTCGTATCTGTCTGCTAGAGATATTTTTACCTAGTGTGTCAGTGTAACAAACACCCAGTGAAGTCTGTAGTTTCTTAGATGGAGGAAATTAAAGCAAAGGAAGTGCTGTGAAGTAATTTGTGGTATGGATAGAAAGATTAGATGCAAAATGAAGACTTTGAAGATAACATAGGTAGCATACTTACTGAATGTGGAATTATCCCCAGAAATAAAGTTGCAAGTAGTAATCAGTCAAGAAAAGAGATATGGATGTTGGAAGATGGAAGAAAAGCTATATTATGGCAACATTAGTAATGAATAATCAAATATGCTTATAATCTGAGACATTACAAGATATTTTGAATTTTTTGTGTGTCATCATGTGTTGGTTTCACCCTGTAAAACCAGGTGAATTATTTATTTGAAAGGAAAACAATGTTAATTGATCAGAATAAGAAATACATAGCACAACATTTTTATCCATACTGCCCTCTGAGATCTGTCATTTTCACACATGCTGAAGTGAATGCCTTAGTTTCTGATTTTACAAGGTACTGCCTCTCCTACACAGCATTTCCTGCTGGAAAATTAATGAGTAAATAAGGTTCTCTTACATGCTCAGGGTGCTTCAGGCTGTGAAGCATGTTTTGTCAGAGGTTTTGCTGGAGTGAGAACAATTTTCAAAGTCCTAGTACGTGTGAGATGGATGAGTGACTGCATCAGGGAGATGTAAAATGGCGAACAAAAAAACGAGAAATAAGAACTAAATATATCAGCTCCACACTTGTCCCTCCTCCCCTTTGAAAAGCAGATGGGGGAGGAATGTGGTTCAGGACACAATGCACTTTTTAACTGCTCTGTTTCTTGAAATACATCAAAGAGTGTGAGAGAAAGCAAGAAACTCCAAATAGACTTCAAGAGAGTCTTTCTTCCCAATTATAGACATCTTAAAGTATATAAATCTTATTATAGACATCAGCATCTTAATCGAAATAGAGCAACTACATTAGGCCTAAATGGTCTCAGAAAATTTCAGAAGAATTGACAGGTAAATGACTGTTCTATCACCATTTTATCATTTTCTTTTTAGGGTGGGAGAGAGAGAAAAAATTAAAAAAAATTGATTTTTAATCCCATTGTATGAGAACCACAAAATTGTATTATTCATTGTATGGAAAGAATGTATTTTATGCCTTTAGTTTTGAAGCTACACATGAACAGAAAGAAACAGATGACTTCATTTAAATGGCATTTGGTAAGCACATACTGCATACTAACACTGGACTAGGCATTGCCTGTGAGTAAATTACAATGAAGTCTCTTAGACTGATGCGAATCAAAACTAAATCTAAACAATCTAAGACAAACAAATAATTATTTATTTAAAACCCTTTCTTCCAAGTACGTATTTGATTTTGTTTATTCGCATTGCATGACACAAAGTCAGATTTACCAAGGCCAGTTAAGTATTTAGATTTTCTTAATTAAAATTTACTTTTTATATCAATTACAATGTATTCACTTTGTATCCCAGCTGTAGCCCCCTCGCTCATTCCCTCCCAATCCTACCCTCCCTCCTTCATCTCCTTTCATGCCTCTCCCCAAGTCCACTGATAGGGGAGGTCCTCCTCCCTTTCCATCTGACTCTAGCTTATCAGGTCTCATCAGGACTGGCTGCATTGTCTTCCTCTGTGGCCTGGCAAGGCTGCTCCCCCATGAAAGGTGGTGGTGATCAAAGAGCCAGCTATTGAGTTCCATTCAGAGACAGTCCATTACTAGGGAACCCACTTGGATACTGAGCTACCATGGGCTACATCTGAGCAGGGGTTCTAGGTTATCTCCATGAATGGTCCTTGGTTGAAGTACCAGTCTCAGAAAAGATCCCTGGGCCCAGATATTTTGGTTCTGTTGCTCTCCTTGTGGAGCTCCTGTTCCCTCCAGGTCTTACTATCTCCTCCTTCTTTCATAAGATTTCCTGAACTCTGCCCAAAGTTTTTGTTTGTTTTTTTGTTTGTTGGTTATTTTTTGTTTGATTGTTTTTTGTTTTTATGGAAGTGTTCTCATTATTTTAGTGAGGCAATGTATATGGGAGATAATTTATCAGTTGAGATGCATTTCAAAACATTTTCTTGGTTTTACTCTGTAGGTTAAGGACGCTGCCAGCATGGTATTCCCACAGGCACTCAGGAAAGGACAGGGGTTTATGAATTGCTCTCTGATCCCATTCTATCTGAACCAAAATGAAAACTATGTATGTGACTATAATAATTGCAAACCCGATTTCTGTGTACCTGCTACTCTGGTAGAATAATATAGAAAGACATTAATTGTTTGTTGTGGGTACTAATAAAGAGGGTCAGCCCTGAAGAGTCTTACACCAGTACTGGAAGGTGGCTATTATAGTCACTGCTCAAAACAACATGCTCCAGAGATGGTCTCTACAGAATCTAGTTCATTGACCCACAGCTACATGATGGCTAATCAGGTAGATGGCACTCTATTATTCCTGTTTCTTCTTCTTCTTCTTCTTCTTCTTCTTCTTCTTCTTCTTCTTCTTCTTCTTCTTCTTCTTCTTCTTCTTTTTCTTCTTCTTCTTTTATTCTTTGAGACAGGATTTCTCTATGTAGCCTTGACTGTCCTGGACTTACTTTGTAGACCAGGCTGGCCTTGAACTCAAAGAAATCTTCCTGTCTCTGCCTCCCAGAGTGCTGAGATTACAGGTGTTTACCACTGCACCTGGTTGCATACTATTCTTTATCTTCAACATTATTAAATTTTATGACTAATTCCTATCTCCAAATGCTTTTCTGTATTACAACTATTTTCAATGGATTCTATTCCTGGTACACATGATGGAAACTATTTGAAAACAAATAATCTATTCATCACTTCACTTACCAAAAATTATTAAAATCAAATGATGTTTATTTCATGAAGGAGAAGACATAGGAATGATATTATGTATATAATATTATATGCAGAAAATGGAAAATAGTACATTTATTAAAATGGCTAAAATTATTAAAATAAAATGATGTTTGCTTTACAAATGAGAGGATATGGGGAATGATACTTATGAGCAGAAAAAATAAAAATATATTTTAGCTATGTTTTTCACTAATATAAATATGTGCCGCCAATTTGCAACTGTTCATTATTAAAAATTTTCAAATACTGCTTAATATTCTACATGCAAACTTGGAAACTTTAACTTTATGCTAATCTATTCTTTAAACTTTAACTTAAATAATGAAAACCTATATATCTATTCCAAAATCATAAAACAAATTTGATTTTTTTCAGGGATTATAGAATGAATCTAATAATAATTGTTATAAAACATTATCATGAATAAGATCCTTTTAATTCATATATTCTCATGCACTCACACTTGATTTGGATTTTTGTTGTTATTGTATTTGTTTTGTTTTGTTTTGTTTTGTTTTCCTATTCTACCCATAACCTGTTTGTGTTTCTGTAAGTGTACAGACAAGGGATATGTTACATTCCCTGCTGTTTCCCCATTCATTGAATCCCAGGTATATGCTTTGTTTGATGAGAAGTGAGTCCCTAACTGACACAGCAATCAGACTCTGGGGTCTAAAAAGTGGTGAAGAGAATTATGGTGATACCATGAGTCTTCAGTTTGCTATAGAAATGGACAGCTCCAGGCCCGGCTTTCATTCATTCTCACTCTAGTAGAGAAGATGAAACACCCATCTGCAAAGAGGAAAAGCAGGTAGTGATCACCTCTGAGAAGTGAGCTGCTTCAGAACTCCCTTCTTGTTCTTGAACCTGGATCCTCATGCAACATGGGTTCTTTCTAATTCCTTGCATTACTCTGAGTATTAAGTCAACAACCATGTTTATTTTTCTTTCCTTTTTATTTTCTTCCCATTTTCAGCCCTTGTGAATGAACCCAAAGCCTTATAAATATTAACAAGTTGCTCTGTTCCTATTTTTCAAGTTTATTTGTGCAGCATTCAAGTGTTAAAAAATGATACCAATTTTCTAAATTCAACCCCACAATTTCAGAGCTATCCACTGAGAATGACTCTGGCAAATAGTGTGAGAAACTCTAGGTATTAATGAATTGAACAGGCCATCAAATACCTCCTTTGCAGTTAAAAGAGTTTGAATTCATATAGCCAAATGCAATGTATGTGGTATGTTAACTTAATTTGATAGCAGCTAGACAGGATCAGTGAAAATATAAAAGAAGGATAGTATGGCAAAAAGGTATTGCAAGAGTAAGGACATGCTGATGTGATGTCAAAATTCATTCATTCATTTGATGCATATACATATTCAAATATAAATGTGAATAAATCAGGTATAAATATATATTTATAGTATATATATACGAAATATATAGTTTATTATATATATATGTAGAAAAATACTATAGTATAAACTGCTAAAGACGATAAATATAATGCAGATTTTAAAACTGTAGAGCAGTTTTGAGAGTAGGGGAGGAGGGAGGGGCTTATGGGGGGATACAAAGTGAATAAACTGTCATTAATAAAAAAAAAGAAATTTCTTAAGTAACACCTTAAGAAAGCACAAAATCAAAAAAAAAAAAAAAAAAAAAAAAAAAAGAGTGATCTGTCACTTGCATGCTGCTAGGCAGTCCTTGCTCATCTAAGGCCCTCAAGCCTTAGCAAAGTGAATACTGTTCTCTAAGCTGCACATGTCAGGAAGCTGAGAGACCAAACCAGATGTTCAAAGTCATCAGCAAGTAGCAGAGCTGAGGAATTGAAGTAGTACCCCCCCCCCCAAAAAAAAAAAATCAGCTTGCATCAGAATCACCTGAAAACTGCTGTCAAAGGCCCAAAGATTCAACACACTGGGACTGCAGGCTGTTTTGTTGTTGTTGTTTTGTTTGTTTGTTTTTTCTTTTCATTGTTGTGGTTGTTATTAATAAAATACATCCTACATCCGGTAAGGATATTGCTGCCAGCCTGGCTATTGCACATTGAGAACTACAGCAGTAAATTAGATAACAGCTTCCACAGAGATTGCGTCTCAAGAGACTTGAACAAAATTGCAATGCTCAACTTCACGGCCAGCGGTCTTCCTCTGGGTCAGTCTGTGGGAGAAATTGTCCCAGCTGTGAGAATAACGGACTTAATGTAAAGTGATGGCACATGAAGCTAAGTTCAATCCTCTCTTTAAATATTGTTGTTTTAGATTCTTTATTAAGGGTACGTGGAAGGGGAAAGGAGAATTTTAAGAGTAATACTGCAATAACCAAATTACCAAAGGTGATGAATTTTTATACTGTAATGATAGGTAGCTGATCTGTCAGTGAAACCAGGGTAGAGTGGCAAACAGAGTCTGAAGGTGGAGATATTAACTGCATAAAATAATGATTGAATCAGCCACAAAACAAATAGAATGTCAAAAATGATCCCCAGAATTTTAATATTAGGAAGAGGAGGTTTGGGATTGCCGTATATGAATGTAAGAAAAATTGTATGGGTGAAGTTAAGAAGAAAGATTAGGAACTGTTAGACCTTGCAACATACACATGAAGATCAGAGAATTATACAAATGTCTGCAATTCAGAACAGGAATCTAGCTTGTGGGATAGATTTAGATGGTCAGGATATCAAGTTGTTGATTAATCATATATAAACTTGATCAAAGAACATAAACCTCCGGTCAGCCAGCAATGTGATCAAGAGACAATGTAAGGAGGATCAGTGAAAGCCTGTGGTTTAGGCGAAACACAGAAGCAGATACCATCCTAGAAACCAAATCATGTGATTCAAAGCAAATGGATTAGAGTAAAAACAGGCATATCAATGCATTAAGGTAAAGATCAGTTAAATACAAAACAAAATAAGTCAAAAGGCAGTGTGGAGCTTGGACTTGATGCGGGAAGAAAATAAGAAAAAAAAAAAAGCCACTCGTATGCGTTATATGCAGGTATTACCCCCTGAAGAGAAAAATGTCACTGCTTCAGAAACAAAACCAGAGAGCTGCTGTGTGACTCCCTCCAGAAACCATCTGCCTGTGCTGATGAATCTAAATCTCTTAGCTTTTGTGAATATTATTTATTTAATGCCCAGAAAGAACATAATGCTTTGAATACAGGTGCTAAACACAACTAGAGGAAATAGCTTATTTTCTGAGATAAGTGGAATAATTATAGACACTTTTTTTTAACAACGAAAAAAGCCAGTTCCACCACTGATTCTTGAAAACAACAATGTAGTTAGTTTTTTTTTTTTTTTTAAAGGAAGATAATGATGCACTTGGAACCAACCTCGAAATTAGCTGTCTTTAATGGAAAGTCATTATGTAGCTCCCCAGAATGCTAGAGCAAATGCTGACTGATATTTTCAACTGGGAAAAGTTAAATAGTATCCTATCAGCTGGCAAATAGCAAGTGATTCTTGGTGATGGAAACAATTATGACATATTATCTATAATGTGTACATCTTTAGAAAAAGGTAATTTACTTTGAGTTCGTCAGAAGAACAGAACATTTGAGGATGCAAATAGCTCTTTTCTAAGATGACTGTTTATGCCACAATATTAACTTTGCATTTGTTGTAAAGTGGTAAAGCAGATGGCTAAAAAGAAATATTCTGTCAAGTTTGTAAGGTAAGCTACCTCACTGGATAAAATGGCACTGTCTCATCACTGGAAAGAGGAAGACTGAGGAATAAACATTAACAGGCTGAATTTTTCAGGATTGATTTGGGGTGGGGATTTCAGACACCATTAAAAAATTTCTGTACAGTTAACCAACGATGCACTCATCCAGAGATATCTCTTGAGCTTTTATTATTTTGAGAGATTGTTTTTGTTGCTACATACAGTAAGTAATGGGACAGAATATAGAACACGGGAATTCTATGTGAATTTAAAATTTGCACTTAAATTCTCTCAACATCATGTGTTTTATTAACTGACCATTCTGTTTACTGGATACATTAGTATAAATGATACACATGGACACAAACAAAAGCTAGAAAATTCAAAATTAATATGTGAATTGTAGGTAATGTTAATATTTAATAGCGTTTTCAGTATTGAATGGATTGGGAGATGAATGTAAAATCTATCATTTTTCACTTTGCATTAATCTGTATGAACTTTTAACAAAGCATGTGAATTATTTTATTACATTATCACCATCACTAGATATGACTAGGGCTAATCGTTTTGAAATTTCAATATCAGTTCTCATATATACTTTTAATTGTCAACGCTATTATTATTGATGAAAGTATTTGTAGTAACAACAACTGATAAATGTGGCCACCGAGGCTCTAGAAAGATAGTTACCTCTCCAGAGGATCATCTAGTGTCACAATTACACTTCTTCTTATTTTTAAAAATTGATTTATTATTACATTTATTCACTTTGTATCCTGGCTGTAGCACCCTCCCTCATCTCCTCTCAGTCCCACTCTCCCTCCTTCTTCTCCCCCCCCATGTCCTTCCCCTAGTATAGACCTCCCCTGGCATCTGACCCTAGTCTTTCAGGTTTCATCAGGACTGGGTGCATGCTCTTCCTCTGTGGCTTGGCAAATTTACCACTCGCCTAGAGGGAGGTAAACAAGGAGCTGGCCAGTGAGTCCATGTCAGAGACATTCCCTGCTCCTCTTACTCTGGAACAGACATGGAGACTGAACTGCCTATGGCCTCCATTCGAGCAGGGGTCTAGGTCCTCTCCATGCATTGTCCTTGGTTGGCATATCAGTCTCTGCAGGCCCCCTGGACCCAAATATTTTGGCTCTGTTGGTCTCTTTGGCTCTGTCCCTTCAGGTCTTCACCTTCTTCCAAAAGATTCCCTGTACTCTGCCCAAAATTTAACTATGAGTCTCACCGTATCTGCTTCAATACCTGGGTAGATTTTTTCAGAGGCCCTGTATAGTAGGCTCCTGTCCTATTCCCTGTCTTCTGCTTCTGATGTCTATACTGTTTGCCCTTCTGCATGAGGATTAAGCCTCTTCCCTAGTGTCATCCTTGTTGTTTAGCTTATTTGGGACTATAGATTATAGTATGTTTATTCTGTATTGTGTGGCTAATATTCACTTCAGGGTTACTTTACTCAGGATGATTTTTTTCTAGTTCCATCCATTTGCCTGCAAATTTCATTATTCCCTTGTTTTTAATTTCTGAGTAGTGTTCTATCGCCAACCTTGCGATTTGATGTCAATCCTTTAATCTTCTTTTACACACATGAGCAAAATAAGCACATGAAGTAGAAAAAGAAGGTTTTGTTGGTTTGTTTTTCCCAGGCTTTTTGATATGCTTTCTTGGTAAGCCCTTGCTGTCCTGGAATTCACTCTATAGACATGGCTGGCCTTGACCTCATAGCGATCTGCTTGCTTCTGCCTCCTAAATGCTGAGAGTAAGGCATTGTGTCACCACATCTGGCAAGAAAGATTTTTAGTGGATGGTATTTTAGCAAGCAGTAAAGATAACAGTAACTTTGATCTGACTGTAGACTATGAAGTGGCCTAGATGTTTAAAGGATTGAGAGTATAATTACAGGTGTAATAGTGTTCTCTGATGTAAATGTGCATAGGAATCGTATACAGATGTTGTTAATATTCTGTTCCTTTAAATCAGTTTGGAGCCTTAGAACTTCCATGAATGTTAAACATTCAGGTAATCCTCTTTTCTACTGCCTTAGTAGTAGCATATACCTATAGAATGTGTATGTGTAAATAATGAAATATAGACAAAGCTATACCATCCAGTCCACCGCAGTCCTCAATACTTAGGCAGACATTTTCCCTTTCTCTGACAAATGTTGTGTTTGTCATGAAAGTTTGATGTAAAACCTTAGTACTTACAATCCCATGATGTATCCTAGATTATGGGGATGGTGTATGACTTTCTAAAAGACAATCAATAAGTAGCTCCTGCAATAAATAACACTCACTAAATATCAGCTGCATTCTGAAACCCTGCACAGAATCACATGATTCACAGTAAATCATCACTATGCTCTACGGAAAGCATATGAAAGAATTGTAAAATGAAGACGTGCTCTCCCCACCTGGATGGAGAAAACCTTTAAGTGATGTGGGAGGAGACATGACTTTTAAACTCTAACGTCTGTGCAACTGAGTAAGATCCAAATGTTTTTACTTAAAAGATCAAAAGTTAACTTTAAGAATTAAGCTTTACACAATTCATCAGACAAAACATAACATTTCTCCACCCTCTGTTGAGCTCTTCCTTTGATGGCATCTACACCTTTTACATTAATGTAAATTAAAAGCAGAGGATTGAAGTGATGGATCAGTAGTTTAAAGTATTAGCTGTTTAGGCAGAAGACCCAGGTTCATGTCTCAGTACCCACATGGTGGATCGTCACCGAGTGTAACTCTGATGCCAGTGGACCTGACAGCTTCTTCAGGACTCCACAAGCACTACACGGACACACAAGAAAGCAAAATACACATTCATAAAAAGTAAATAAATTGAAAACAGGATCTGAAATTTTTCAAATGTTCTTTCATTGATAATTTGACCAGCATTCGTAAATTTCACACCTGCTTCCTATCTCAAAAAAAAAATTGTCAGTCACTTACTCTATTTTAATTTTTGTATTTGTTTCAACATACTATGTCTAGTAGAGCTTTAATAACTTTCTTCCCATTATTTTTCATTCGTTGTAACACATCCTTCACTGTGTAAATGCGATCCTACGTGTTCCAAGCTCATTTTCACAGTCACATTTCACACTGTTATTAGCTCTTCTTTCCAAGGCTCTGCTTATATACATGGCCAGTTCTAATCAGTCTCACTTAATTTGACATCTCCTGGAATAGTCTCTGGAGAGGTCATTGAATTCCCTAAATAACTCAGGAGGCAGGTGCATCTCTGTCCATCCCTCTTCCTAGATCAAAAGTGATGGCTGAAGATCCAGTGGGCATCTTGTCTTCACAAAGGACTGACACATGCGGGTCCTTGCACTGCAGAGTCATGGAAGGAGAACTTGAGTCCACTAGAGAAACTTGAATAAATCTCTTTGCTTAGTCTACCATATTTATGTTTGCTAATTTTACAACAAAATGAACTTGTGTCTGTAGCTTCGATATCTTCAGTACCTCCTCAACATAACTTTCTACCTAACTGCTCACTTGTTAACCATTCCACCCTCACAATGATTACCTAACACTGCACTGTCTATCTCCTCCTCACAAAAATAATAACAGCAAACCAGAGTTTCTATATGTGTGTTTTGGCAAAGTTATGAGCTGATCAGTCATTTCCACCATGAGGTTCTCAGGAGCTTCTGCACAGTTTCAGCCACAGGTGTTCATCTGGGAAGTAGCAAAAACAAAACCAGGAGCCATAAGGCTTTATAAAATCGCTAAGCCTTTTACACTACAATCTTGCAATCTGTGTAATAATAGACTGACCATTTTAGGAAAATTAATACAATTCACCCTCTTTATATTCCCTATTAAATGTTATTTTGAAAACTGCACATAGCTTCCAAATAGTAGTTGCAAATATCAAGTATGAAGTCAATCGCAAATTTCCCTGCATAGTCTTCTATTAAAATATTGTATCATGAAAAATAAAAAGAATTTTGAATTCCTTTCATTTTGAATTTTCCTTCAAAACTATTTTTCCTCAAATTTATCTTGCCACCATTTCTTTAGGCATCTTAAAATTACATAACAATGCTTAGGTGATTGGGAAGGCACTTTCAGAATGCCACTGGTAAATTTGAAATATTCTCTCAGATCCAAAATAGAATAACAAGCCGAGCTCCCCCGTGGTGAGAAGCTTACTAATTCAAGAATCTTGCAAACTCTCACAGATGCTGAGAGCCCCACGGGGATGATACCAGAACTGCTGCCTTTTTACTTGTGGCATCTCCCATAATTAGGGAAATTACAGTTACACACACTTCTCCAAGACAGGGAGCAGAAACTCCACTTGGATACTCTCCAAACATAAAGGGGCAGTGTATCTTTCCAAATCTCTCTCTCTCTCTCTCCTCTCTCTCATCCTCCTTTTCTTTCTTTTGCTTCCTGATTAAAAATTACTTGGAGAAAATTTTAGTCATTAAACCTTTTATTATTGGTGAAGACATCATCCAGAGAAGTTTAACTTAATTTATGCCTGATTCTCTTTGGCTCTATATTTGTAAGTACACGGTAATAATTATATGAACATATGCTTACTAAGGTGAACTTGAAGATACATATGATGAATAGATAACAATTTTTTAGTATCTGGATATATAAAATATTTCATGTGTTTTACAAGTTTATCCTTTATATATACAATGATTAAAACTCATTTATTTTTAAAATTTATTTATTTATTACAGTTTATTCACTTTGTATCTCAGCTATGGCTCCTCCTTCATTTCCTCCCAATCCCACCCCCCTCATCTCCTCCCATGCCCCTCTCGTAATCCACTGATAGAGGTGATCCTCCTCCCCTTCCGTCTACTCTAGCCTATCAGGTCTCATCAGCAGTGGCTGCATTGTCTTCCTCTGTGCCCTGGTAATACTGCTCCCCACTCACAGGAGGTGATCAAAGAGCTAGACACTGAGTTCATGTCAGAGACAGCTCCAGTTCCCATTACTAGAGAACCCACTAAGCCTCATTTCTTAACAAACACACACATAGGCACACACACCAAAACAAAACAGAAACAGAAAATGCATGCTGTTTCATTTATGTATAACAGTTCTCATGTTTAAAATAACACAAATTAAGGCACCAGTATTAAAATGCTATAGCCCAGACATCATGTGTCACCATTCTTCATTTCTGACTCGATCACTAATTTCTCAATTTTCTTGTGCTACTACTATTTTTCATTGAATTTCAGTTTATTAGATCCTATTAATTGTATGGATGACAAGAAATTCTTAATATCTGTGCTAAAACCAACCAATGTCTCCTTTTAAAATTAATCAATTAGTTTTCACCTTGTATGTCAGCTGTGGCCCCCTCCCTTGTCTCCTCCTGTTTCCACCCTCCCTCTCTCTTCTCCCCCTATGTCCTTCCTCTAGTCCCCTGATAGAGGAGGATCTCTTCCCCTTCTATCTGACACTAACCAATGTTTCCAATGGCTAATCTTACATCTCCATACCAATAGTCAACACCGGAATTTCAACAATTTTGGAAAGGTATTTAATTATACCTGACCCTAAAAGAACACATGTCCAAGGTGACATGGCTTTGTCAGGAGTTATCTATTCCATATCTAACAGAGAACTCTGTGCTGTGCTTAGTTTATTGGCATGACAAGAATTCTTTCTTTCCAAGAATAACTGTAGTTACCATGCTGAATTGCTGTGGAAAATCATGCACAGTCTATTAGCCAACTTGTGGTGATTAGAAGCTCATCGCCCATCCCTTCAAAATACCTCAGCTTTATGCCTTCAGTCAGTTTTGTCATAATATATCTATAGCAAACATGCCTAACATATGCAGCATAAACCATCATTTTCATTTCATAACTTAGATGTTTATTTAAAAGATGGGAAAGGTTGGTACACAGAATTGATAGCCCCAAATATGCTTCCTTGGAGATCAAACTAAGGAACATTTGAGAACAGCAACTATAGCAAAAGTGTTCTGAAATTGCCCTTATCTATCTAAGAACCAGACTGCCTAGGACAACATATTTTCCATCTATTCCCTTCTTATTACTAAAATGCTATCATCCATGGAAGTCTAAACATATCACAGCATATTGAAAGTCAAATATCACAACTACATCTTGGTAAATTTTTGTCCCAGGCTTGTCTCTTCTGTCCCATTCATTATCCTGAAGGATCATTTACTGTCTATCTAAAATTGTCTGTCTTCCCTTTCTTTTGGAGATGATATTTAAGTAACTATCTTCCTCTTTTTTGAACTTGTTATGTTGCATAATGCCTGGGACCTTACATACTTATTAGAGTTTATATGCATTTTTCCTGTTAATATTTCCACTGTCAATTTGTTTTATCCATGTGAGTTGTAGAACACTGAACACGCAAAAAGAAAATTACTTGTGCCCACACAGAATAAAATATTTTACAAAGACAAGGGTATTTAGTTATATAATAAATAACATGAAACTAAAAATACTAAATAGAACTAAGGTACTTAGAAACAATATTTATATAAATTATGTATGTGAGTGTTTTTTCTATAGATATTGTTCTTCCTCAGTTACATGCCATCATGCTAAAAAAACCTGAAAAGATTTTGAATACTTTTTTTCTTTCTGTACTAGATAAATATATTATACACATGAAAAGATTGTTCCTTGGAGAAGAAAAAAAAGCTTTACAAAATGTTTCACTTTTTATGATTTTAATTGTGGGATGTGGAAATCAACGCCCAGGGGAGTAAGGCAATGTTGAACTTATTAATTTATTAAAAATCTAGGAAAGTCAAATAAAGCCTTGTCATTATAAAGAGATTGACATATTGGGAGTGTCCACAGTACAATGAGCAATTGAGTCACAGTAGAAATGCTACAAATTATTTACATTAGTAACACTGGCCAGTTGAATATTAATAGAGCTGACCAGGTGGGAGTTTCCTTCACTAGAGTCTGACTTTTCTGAGAAATGAAAAGGGCCACTCTTAATTGGGATTGGTATAAAGTATTTTAAATGAAATCAGATACATTGTATATAAAAGACTATTTTCCACCAAATAGACTCTCATATATCATAAAGGCCATATCTGGTATTCCTTTTATATATCACACCTGATTATAATGTATACCAACTTGGGCAACTTCCTTTGGTTCACAGAACTAACCAGCACTGTTTTAAAAATAAGCCAAAATTCTGTCATAGAAAGGTTATAAAGAAAGAAAATTTGTTTTACACTTTTCAAAAAAATCATATTTATTTAATTTCTATATTTATATGGTAATTCAATCTGAATCTTTATTGGTATAATATTCCTTTAAGGGGGCATATTGCATGATTTTATAGGAAGCTGATATGTTATATTTTCTATTATTTCAAATTTCAATTTTGTAAATATAACAAAAAATAGCTTGGTCAATGTTTTTATTTTTAATGCACATTAAATTCTACTAAAAGGTTCAATGTTAGCTTAAGAGTTTTTATAGCCCTTTTTAGTGATTTTTTCCTTTAATTTTATTTGTGCAGAATCTTGGGCTTGAGTCTGATAAATAAATTAGGAACTTACACACACACACACGCAAACACACACACACATATTATATATATTCCCTCACCATAAACCAAATCTATTATATATATATATATATATATATTATATATATATATATGTGTGTGTGTGTGTTTGCTGCAAGTATTGTTCTTCTTTTATATAGGTTTATTCCTGAGGCTCATTACAGTTATGAAGACAAACTCAGTAAAATTCCATAAAATTTTAGAGTAAAAAATTCCTTCAAAGGTAGTAAAGTAATAAATATTTTGTTTCTTCAAAATACTATAGTCAATCATAGTTCAATTTTTTAACACTGAAAATTTTCTTTCCTTTCCTACAAAAAAAAGGGGATCTACTCATTTCTGTGGTGAAGACATTTTTTCTTCAACGTCTCTTTAATTTTACTTCATTTTTGCTTTAGTTTCCCAAAAGGCTAAGCCTTTTAAAAAACAAAATCCTACAGTAATGTTTCTATGTACCTACAGTGAACTGTTTTTTGATGAAGATAGCAGAAGAACACATTAGAGAGAACACAGAATGTTTGACAAGCAGAGCCAAGGTTATGAGAAATCTGTATGTAAAGAATAGAACTTGATTTCTTTTTCCTTCCCTCACCATAAACCAAATCTAAGTGCTTTTTCTAATATATGAATGCCAGTATGAAAGTCTATTGATTCTGTGTTCATGGTTACAGATGTGCTCCTATTTGTGTCTGAATACTATTTGTAATATAGGATTTATATATTATATGATAGGACATATAATTTTAAAATGATAATTTATACTCTGTTCTATGATTAATTAGCTTACTAACTAAAATTATGACAATTATTTTAAACTTTCTATACATGAGAAAATATAAGCAGGTTGGAAGCATGGAACAGCAAAAACACATATACCGGAAGACAATAACGATAGATACACTAATGAGATAGTTTCCTGGAAATTTATAGATAGGAATTAAAACCAAAATTTAATTTTAACTTAATGGGGGGATGCTTTAATTGTGTTATTAAAAAGAACAATATTACATTACAGATATATTTATTATTATATAGTCTTTCAAACTAGGGACATTCGCGTCATTCATTATATCTTTAGTCTAATTCTTGCCTTAAACTTTCTATAAAGTTACTACTTTGCACTTTCCTTGGGTCAAATATTATTTATTTCAAATTATTTTTTAACCAAAACTAGGAAAAAATGATCATAAAAAGAAGCCCACACTATTTTCTTTCACCAGTAAATTAAATTAATTCATCTAGGTCGGATGCAAAGATTTCTTATTAACCTTGGCTTAAGGACATATTCCCTGTGGTGGTGGGAAATCGCAAGTATTGCTGCAGACTCTAAGACTATCTTTCTTCTGTAATCTTTTCCATGTGGCATCCACACAAAGACCTTAGTGTTCAGAGACAGGGTTTTTGTCTACACTGGTGCAGTATATGCCTCTCTTACAGGTTACCTTCATCTTGGATGTCTTTGATCAGGAATCCTCCTGCTTTTAGAACGCCTCCAGCAAGGTGAGTCTGACAGTGACCAGTGTTTTCCTAACACTTCTCTTCTCTGCTCCTTCTTTTGAAGCCATAGCTTATTGTGTCTGTATAGTAAGTTCCTTTTGTCTGCCCTCTCTTTTGGTCCTCACTCTTTTGCCTGAACCACACAGCTAGCTAGAATGTCACACTTAGCATCTGGAAGAGTGTCAGCATTATTACTTTTTTCTTATTATTTTCATCCTGCTGAGGTGAGACTGGCTTATCAAATGAGATATGTAGTCAATCACAATAGGAGCAGAGTGAGGTTCTATGCAATGACCAGAAAGTGTGGTGCAGTTTCTTAACTCAGGGGTAGGCTTCTGGAAGCTCTCATTGCTGTTGGCAGATGGCATCACAGCAACCAACATCCTGTGAGGTTCTAACTCACACAGATCCATTTAGAGCAGAGGCACTACAAAAAGAAACCGAGCTGGTCTAGCATCAGAGACAAATGAAGTCACAGCCTTAAGTCCAGTGAAAAGTAATTTTGTCTGCCTTCTTACTAACCTGTTTCATGACAGAATTTAGTTTCAAAGATATCACTGTGTTTCACATGTATTGTGTGCCTACAATTCATAGAACACTGTTCTGTGATTTCATCTGCATTGTCTCATTGACTCTTGCATCAAAGGTTTTTAATTATGAAGTCTGATTGAGACAGTTTTACAATTTTAAGCAAAAATCAAAGCCAAATTAGATGCCCCAAATCAGGGAGAATTTAACTTTTGAAACCATGAATCATATCCTAGAAAAGTTGCCTTTACCTTCAGAGTGCTTGAGCTGGAGGAGCCTCTGGATGAAGAATGGAAGAGCAATGTGTGAGAACAATGCTCCTCAAACAAGGATATTGGACTGGTAAAAACAAAGGTATAAGACAAGGAAAGAGATCCATCATCCCTGGCTATTTATGTACCAATATCAGTATCAAGAATCATGGGTGCTGACATAAAATTATTTCCATATCATCTGGTTGAGTTATTCCTATATATTGAATCAGTCCTAGATTATTTCCCTTATCTAGTGCAGTGCAAATTCTCTGTAAACAATTATAAGGTTTTAGTGACAAGTAAAATTGTCCCATGCCACACTCATACTCAGGATATAGGTTTCTGTCTATTTGTAAACAGGTTTTATTTTTTGCATATATAGTATACATGAAAATTTCTCAACTAGCATACATTATCTCCTCCAAAAGTCAAAGACCAACAAAGAACACAACACCAAACCCCACGACACCAAACATGATAAACACGCTATTGAGTTGATCAAAGTTGTCCATGAGGTTCCCAAAATATTGCAGAGTATTACTAGGGTATTTGATTGTTTTCCATAAGTGGAAGATATATCACCAATAACTTCATATGCAGGGAGAGACCAGAGGCCCCTAAGATGGGACAGACCTGAATGTCTTTTTCAGAGGATTCATTTTCATGGTCCCAGAACCTAACCAACTACACAGAACGAGTAAAGACATGTATCTTGGAATAGAATCTACAATCTACTACTTAAAAAAAACAGCATAATCCTAAATATTTGTCCTTATACATACAAATATGTTTAGTTTTCACCTATCATCAAGAAAAGCTCTTATAATAAATGGAGACCATTACAGAAAACCACTGTAAATCTTTCTTCTTTAAAATTTGGTTTAAAATAATTGTTGGTTTAATCTACAAATAATGAGACTACAGGTGGAGAGGGGAGGTAATTTTGCTAAAAAAAAACAAAAACAAAAATACTCATATTTCTCTCTATATTACTTTCCAAATAAAAAGCATTATATAGTAAACGAGGATCAAATGGTCAGCCAAAGCTCTGGGCCTTATTATACCCAGTTTCTGGGTGCAGGAATTCTGTCTCCAATGTCTGATTATTATCTCCAGTTTCTGGATGCAGGAATTCTGTCTCTAATGTCTGATTATTATCTCCAGTTTCTGGGTGCAGGAATCCTGTCTCCAATGTCTGATGTCTCAGTTCCCTGTAACTGCAGTGAGAAATAACCTCAGACTAGAAGGATTTAAACAATATAAATTATTTTTCACAGTTTTGTTGCTAAAAACAAAACTATGGGTGAGTATATACCGTGTGTGTCTTTCTGCTTCTGGGATAGCTCACTCAGGATGATCCTTTCCAGATCCCACCATTTACCTGCAAATTTCATGATTTCCTTTTTTTTTCATTGCAGAGTAATATTCCATTGTGTAGATGTACCACAATTTCTGTATCCACTCTTCAGTTGAGGGACATCTGGGCTGTTTCCAGCTTCTGGCTATTACCAATAAAGCTGCTACAAACAAGCAAAGAGGATGGACACCAGAAGAAGAAAACAAGAAACAAGTTAGGAGCCTCCCACAGAGGGCCTCTGAAAGGCTCTACCTTGCAGACTATCAAAGCAGATGATGAGACTTATGGCCAAACTTTGGGCGGAATGCATGGAATCTTATGAAAGAAGTGGGAGATAATAGTTAGATCTGGAGAGGACAGGAGGTCCGTCTGAAAGGAGAGCAACAGAACCAAAATATTTGAGCACAGGGGTCTTTCATGAGACTCATACTCCAACCATGTACCATGCATGGAGATAACATAGAACCCCTGCACAGATGTAGCCCATGGCAGTTCAGTGTCCAAGTGGGTTCCATAGTAATGGGAACAGGGACTGCTTCTGACATAAACTGATTGGCCTACTCTTTGATCACCTTCCCCTGAGGGGGGAGCAGCCTTACCAGGCCACAGAGGAAGACAATGCAGCCACTCCTGATGAGACCTGATAGACTAGGATCAGAAGGAAGAAAAAGAAACCCTACCCTACCAGTGGACTTGGGGAGGGGAGTGTGTGGAGAAGGAGCAGGAAGGGAGGGGTTGGAAGGGGAGGAGGGAGGGAACTAGAGGGGGGATACAAAGTAAATAAACTATAATTTAAAAAAATATATATGAAAAAGGTTATTTACCCCTTGAAACTCTAAGGAATCCTTTTGCATGTCATCCAAGCTCAGATGGTGCTCTACCATCATTGAAATGCCTTTCTTTTCAGCTGCATTTATGTGTTCATTGACATATTGTCTTATCTTTGTATATCTACTCATCTTTCTTTCTTTGATTGAGCGTTGTTCCTGCTCCAATATAACTTCATCACAACTAATTGCATCCACAATGCCTCATGACTCTATTTTCAAGTACAGTTGCATTTGTTGTCACAAAAATTAAAATTGGAACTTACATATTTGGGACTAAAGAAGTACATAACTGAACTCATGGCATTGTCATAGATAAGACTCATAATATTTTAGGAATAATAATTCTTACCTTATCTGTTTATCTTGCTCACCTTTTCACTTGATTATTAGAGATATCTAATATCTCTAGGAAGGCTTAAAGGAAGGCTCAAGTTACATTCTGTTTCCTTTTTTTCCTATATTTTGTAATGTTATCACAAGTTCTTTATAATAACATATTCTTTAATAAGTAGATAACTAATTTTGGTTCACACTTTTATTGGGTACATATTTTTGATAACAATTTTTTCTCATACTAATATGCATAAAACATGTATTTAGCATTTCACAGTTTATCTGGTAAGGAAAGAGTAACATTTATATCATATCTAAACAGATCCTCTTTTACACCGTTTTATTCTGGAAGTGCTATGGCAACTATCTTTCAGCCTAACAAGTCATTTAAGATTTGGAAGATAAAAAAAAAATGGTGATCTTACCTTGTAGCTCCATAAAAATCCATGTTTACATGTAGATTGTTAATAGATTTATGGAGTCAGAATTTTAACAAGAATTAAACCATCAAAGAGAACTCACACAAGGAAAACATTATTCCAGTTTTAGGGAGTATTAAAGTCCCCCTATTATAAAAATAAATTAAATAATTAAACTACATGTGTCAATAATTAGAATCTTAATTGTATTGTTAGATTCACATCATGTTCTGTTAATTTGGATTCTATTTTATAAAATATTTTTAAACCACACATGAGAAAATATTTTAATACCTAAATAATAATGGTACCTTTGGATAGCTTTTAACCCTATGGCATTTCTCAATATTTAGCCTTACTTCAGCTGTTGTTTCAAAATATTAATATGTGCTGAATAATATACTTAAATGGTATGGGCTTAAACTTTCTATAGGAAATCACCCATCATTTTCAAATATGCATATAAAAGCTATACTATTTTATAGATTAATAGAAACTAGTTTTTTTATTCCAGATGTATTGAGTTTTCTATAATCTCAACTTTGATATACTTTAGTTGAGAATTCTTTAAAACTATAGATTTCTATGTACATGATCAGTCAGGTTTTTAAGTGATTGCCATGATTTGGACAATAAGCTTCTGAAAAAACAATGAAATCAATTCTTTCCTTCCTAGATTATACACTAATTGGAAGAATCAGGTAAACAAAATGACAAATGGAAATAGGTTATAAGGACAATAAATAAGAAAACTAAAAATTTAAAATTGGTTGTCAAATAATCAATAAATGCTCTTTAGATCCTCATACAGAAATGTGTAGAAATTTTAAGTGTCCATATCATCTTTTTTAAAATACATGATTAACACTAGAAGTTTGTTAGTATTATAGAAAACAGTCCTGTCAGGTGTAAATATTTAATGACCCCTAATGAAAATTAGAAACAAAAGTTTGAAAGTATAGATTGCTCGCTTCTTTGAACAGCATATATTCTTATTTAAAAGATTACTTAATAGCATGCAGAAAGAAGGTAATATTCCAGGGTCTCTTAACGAGTATGTGCTTTATTCTGTTGAAATGTGCATGTACATATTTATACAGTACACTGAAAATGTCTGTGCCCTCCTCAGCCATAAGAGGGTCACTAGGTTTACATGACCAGGAATAAATTCTCTCCTATAGAGTGTACCTTATATACAGTTAAACGGCTTCCCCCCCCACTAAATATGCCAATATTTGATCTTTATGCATGTTCTGTCTGTATTATTCATTATCTTAGTAATTTTATAATATAAACATTTCTCTTTATATTTAATAGACATGGTAAAAATCATAAAGCAAATCATAAAATGTATTTTATTCATTCAAATAGGTAAACTAAAAGAAGAAACAAACTTAGTATTCACACTATAAGAGAAAATATAAATATATATTTATGTGTAAATATATATATATATATTATCATATAAAGAAAAGTATAAGACATAAGATCATGGAACAGACCTCAGAACTATACGTATAAGTAAGCTACTCCACAAATATTTTCTTCTTTTTGCTCTTATTTTTCTTTCAGTTTCTTGCTGACATTTATTATCTTAAAAATGCCAAAGTCCATCAAATGCAAACTTGTTCATTTTGTAATCCATTCCAATAAGTGATTTACACATTTTATTCAGTAGCTGGAGCACTTTGGTTCTCAAATAGAATCTATGTCATTATTGATGTCTTTCTCCTTTCTTAACAGGAAATCAACTTTCCCACTTGTGTTTATTTTTAGAGGTTAATAATCAGATTGAGTGGTTAACGGGATGTTTGCTTCTTGCCGTGTATATGCACAGGGCGGAAGTTTGCAGCCATTCAGGAAGGCACTAGATGTGAGGGCATGCCATTTCCCATTTTGAGGGTTAGCAATGAGCATACAAGTAATAAAGAGGTAAGCACCTGAGAATATTTATAGGGGCTACAATGTTCCATTTTGACCTAAGAAATTTCCCAGAACAGCAGCTCAACCTCACTCTGAAGATTTATAAAGGTTCAGATTGGCCTCTTACAACCACAGATCCGTGACATTTATATCTTTGGTTTCCTCTTGCTCTGTGTTAGCTCAACCCTGTTATTATTAAGCACCTATTGGTAATGGTGGCAGGAAGGCAGGTGGGAACTTTCATTAGTCATGAAACTATTACCAGAGGCACCCTCTTGATCCAATCAAAATTCTGGAAAGTCTTCTTTAAATGAAAGCTTTGTCTTCTCATCTTGTAATAAGAAAGATTTCTTAAAATTCGCACTGGGGCACAATTCAATTTTAATCTTTTGAGACACAATGGACTTTGATTAATTAATAAGCGAATGAGCCCTAATCTTTTTTGTTCATTGTCACAATCAATCCAGGGACTTCTTACTTTGATTTGAATGGCTTTTCACATAAATATGCAATTTTGTGATTATATTTTTTGATTTAGAATTGTCCTGTATTATGCATTCTCTTAATCTCTCATCTTCTTTCAGAAAGTTTTGGAGAATATCCGTGAATTTTCTTTCTCACAGTCATACTTTGTTATCCTCATCTAAATAACAAATTTTTAATAAACTTTATATTTATTTTAATTAAGATAAGGTCATAATTTAATGGAGTTTCAATTTTGTTGTTGTTTAGTTCTTTTTTTGAGAAGTCTGTTAACCAGGTTGACATTCTCAATCCTCCTAAATTCAGAAGGTAAAACTGTGAACAATCATACCTCCATCATACCACTATTTTACAATACTTGTAAAGATTTCTGAGATAAACATAAACTATGCTGAGCCTTCTATATTTTCTCTTTTTTTAACATAATCTACACATAGTAAAATATTACTCTTGTAATGTTGTTTCTACCACGCAATATATGTTCTTATCTCCTTAATTTATTTCAATCCCATCTCCTAAGAAGACAGTACTCTCACCTCCTTGTGAGATGATGCATTCAAGAGGATCAGTGATGTGCAAGGAAAAATAACTCCCCAACATCACTTCTGCTCTTTCTGCTGGTACCTAGATCATGAACTTCTCTGGGTTAGAAGAGGAATAAAGAAATTCACATATTTTGCACTTCAGCCTACCTCTGCAACTTGGCTTCTGTAGTATAAACAGACTAAGAGAACTTGCTACCATTGGCAAAGGGATTTGAAAATATAATTCACATCTCAAATTGATTGACCTTAGGCTAGAGGAATTGCATGAGTATATTTGACCTTTAAATTTAGCTGTAGAGTTTCCAAGGTAGAGGAACATGGAAATTCGAAGTGCAAGAATGATTTGAAATGCCTTTGCTGACTTGATGTAATATGCTGCAAACAATGCAGGCAGCCTCAGAGCTAAGAACGCCTTGCTGAATGTCAGGAAGGAAATGATGACCACAGAGTTTCTCACTTAAAGAACTCAATTTTGCCAACAAGTAAGTGTTTCTATTGAGAATTACCCATAGAAGATTCAGATAAAAGATTAACCTGAATGACAGTTTGATAATTGCGTGATGATAGAGGCAAAGAGGAGAAAATGCATTCATAGGATGTTGGATTTCTGACCTAGAGAACTGTGACATTTTGAGTTACTAAGTTCTTGATAAGTTATTACAACTCAATAGAAAGCTAAAGTATCACTATATAGGGAGTTCCTGAATATTTATTCATGTTATTCCTCTTGAAATACTAATGATACATTTGTCCTATTTATATGGAAATTTAATTAGTTAAAATAATTGATTTTCTTTAAGATACTAAAATTTCTACCAACAAGTGAAAATATATTCTTATAAAAATATAGAAGAGTCTAATGTTCATCTGTAATTTACAAAGAACTTGATCCTGTTCATTTTATATTTTAAAGATCAAGGGTATCTTATACAAGGAAGATAACTGTGATAAATAATATTGTAGTAAATATTTTAGCTTAATTTGGACCCACTCCCATACAAAATAAAATAAATAATTCTAATTTATTAAGATTGACATAGGACGTTCAAGAGACAGTTTTGTTTTTCACAAAGCTGTTGGTATAATGTTCTTTTGGAATGTATTCACCTTACCCTTGTTCCTTCAAATGCTGATTTCTCTCCCCCATTCTCTGGTTTCAATCTGGACATTGCATTGTGATGCTTATTCTAAGTACCACCTGTCTCAACTTTGTGCATGCAAAATAAAACAACCAGCTACAATGTTGAGCAAAGGAGAGGAAGGAGTAGGAGGTAGAGGGGGAGGAGTGAGGGGAGAGCAAGGAGTGGGAGGCAGAGAAGGAGAAGTGACAGGAGAGAGGCTGAGAGAGCAGAGGCTGGAGGAGAGGTCTTGGAACAACATGGAGAAATGAACCAGACCTAAGATATCACTAAAAGCAAGTATAATGGGGGTGTCTGAATTGTAGAAGACTATGTGGGCTTGGAGGTTTAGGATGGAGTAACTATTGCCCAGCATTGTGTTCTAAGTTAATTAAATAAATCCTAGTCTCTGTGTGGTAATTTGGTTAAACAGCTGTTTAGGATTAACCACAGTATTAATTACTAAAAGATAATTAATAGTAAATATTAAATATTTTAATACAACACAAAGTGAAATAGAGAAAAGTTGTAAAATATGATGATTAGCTTCTAAATGTGTTCTTTAGGAGCCTGCAGAGACCGATGTACCAACAAAGGACAATTCATAGAGAGGACCTAGACTGCCTACTCAGATGTAGCCTATAGGCAGCTCAGTCTCCAAATGGTTCTCTAGAAAGGGGAAGAGGGGCTGTCTCTGACTTAAGCTCAGTGACCAGCTCTTTGATCAACTCTCTCTGCTGGAGGGACAACCTTGCCAGGCCTCAGAGGAGGACAATGCAGCCAGTGCTGATGATACCTGATAAGCTAGAGTCAGATGGAAGGGGAGGAAGACCTCCCCTATTAGTGGTCTAGGGAAGGGACATAGGGGAGAAGATAGAGGGAGGGTGGAGACTGGGAGTAGATGAGAAAGGGGCTCCATCAGGGATACAAAGTGAATAAATTGTAATACATAATAAATCAATAAAAACAGCTGTCCTCTGAGAGGCTCCTCTCAGCAATAGATTGAAATAGATGCTGAGAGTCACAGCCAAACATTGGGCCTAGAGCAGGAAGCCCTGTGTAAGGCTGAGGGGAAGGATGGAAGTACCTGGAAGGAACAGAAACCCCTCAAGAATGCCAGCAGTATCATGTAGTTTAGCCCCAGAGAGGTCTGCACAAACTGAAAGCTCTACCCAAGGATCATGCATGGAGTAGACCTAGGTCTCCCACACATAAGTACCCGATGGGAAGCTTGGTCTTCCTGTGGACTCCCTAGGAAGGGGAGCAAGGGCTATCTCTAACATGGACTCTGTTGTGTGCTTTTCAAACACTTTCTTTAACAGGCCACCAAGGAAGTAGATGTACTCAGTCCTGATATGGCTTTGTATGCTGGGGTGGGTTGGTGAGCAGGGGAGGCTCCCTTTTTTGGGAGGTAGGCGAGGGGAAATAGGCAGAAGAACAAGGAAAGGTGATATTGGGAGGAGAGGAGGGAGTGGACTATGATCAGGATGTAAAGTGGACAACTAAATAATTTAATTAATTATAATTCATGAAGATGCCAGGCACAGTGTAGCAAGCCTGTAATCTCAGCTGTCTGGAAAGCAGAGACAGGCAGATCTCTGGTCATTCTACCCCATCCTGGTCTACAAAGTGAGTCCTGGACAACCAAAGCTACACTAAGAAACCCTCCTTCAAAAAACAAACAAATTAATTAATTAAAAATTGATAGATGAATGAATGAATGAATGAATGAATGAACGAGGAGAATCAATTTAGGAGTTACTTACTTGTGCACCCTTCTTCAGAGGTGGCAGCATCAGGCACTGTGTTTTCTGGACATTTTAACTATGAGATTGAGAGTGGCCAACAAGAGTCCCTGTTATCAAATAAAATTTTTAAGCAAGCCTTTTTGAATGAGGACTCTGGTGTCAGAGGATACTTGTGGTGACAAGTGAATCTTTGTTATTTTAGTTCTTAAGATTCTGGAGTGGCTTGTCACCAAAGTGTGAATTACTCTCTTCACACTGAGAATTGTATCCTTCTCCACTGTTCTTCACTGTAGTTCAATATAGGCTCCTAAAAAAATGAGCACACTTGGAATTAGCTAAAAGTCAACCCATAGCCAGCTTGACCTACATTACTTTTTGGAGAGATATTACAACTCAAAAACTTAAGACAAGATGCCATCAGACATAAGGATCTTTTCTAGTTTGATTCTGTTGTGATAAAACATTCTGGCCAATAGCAATTAAAAAAAAAAACATTTATGTCATCTTACAGGTTACAGTCCATCAGTGTGGGAAGTCAGTCAGGAACCATATTGGATGCACGTTGGTGGCTGACTGGCTCTCAGTCTTGCTTTCTGGCTCACTTATAGGCTCATGCATAGAAGGCTTTCTTATTACCCAGAATGGACTGCCTAAGGATGGTGCTACCCTTCATTGAGTGAGCATTCTCCCAAGCCCATGGCTATGATGCAATTTGATCTAGGCAATTCCTAAAAGGATGATTACCTTGTTGGTGACTCCAGACTGTGTCAAGTTGCTAATAAACACTAATAAAAACAGAGTTAGATTAAAGTATTTTCTTTGGGCCAATAGGAACAAAATGAGTAACAGAAAAAATAGTGTTACCAATAGAATATGCTATGAACATAAAATGTCAGAAGTGTCCCATAAAATGCTTAAGGAAATAGTGTGTTCTATTTCCTTAAGGGCTGGATAGAATGTTCAATGGTTAAGAACATTGGTTGCTGGAGATAACCTAGAACACCTGCACAGATATAGCCCAGGGCAGTTCAGAGTCCAATTGGGTTACATAGTAATGTGAAGAGGGACTGCCTCTGACATAATCTGATTGGCCTGCTCTTTGATCACCTCCCTCTGGGGGGGGAGCAGCCTTACCAGGCCACAGTAGAGGACAATACAGCCACTTTTGATGTGAACTGACAGACTAAGATCAGAAAGGATAGGAGAACCTCCCCTATTAGTGGACTTGGGGAGTGGCATGCAAGCAGAGGGAGGAGGGAGGGTGGGATTGGGAGGGGAGGGAGGGGCTTATGGGGGGATGCAGAATGAATAAAGTGTAATTGATGAAAAATTAAAAAAAAAAGAACATTGGTTGCTACCAACGATTTTCAAACTCATATTGTAGCGGAAAACCATCAGTAACTCCAGTTTTAGTGGAGCCCATATCATTTCGGGCCTCAACTGATACCAGGCACTCACGTGGTACACTGACATACATACAGACAAAACACTCAGCTACATGAAAAGAGAATAAATAAACATTTAACAACAAAACAAAAACATAGACATTTCTTTTTTTTTCTTTTTTTTCCATAATTTTATTTTTCTCATTAGTTACATTTTGTTAATTCTGTATCCCAGCTGTATCCCTCATTCCCTCATTTCTACCCATTGCAAATCCCACCACAAAGTTCAACTGTAAAGACTTTGATGAAGAAAGTATTTGGATGTGTCAACAAGAAAAGTGGAGTTCAGAGACATGAGGTATATGTAAGCAGGTATATGTAAGTGTCAGACAACTTTGATAGATCAGCACAGGAACTTGTGAATGAAAACATAGAAAGAAAATACTTGCAAACCGAATCCAAGAACACATCAAAGATATTATCCACTATGACCAAGTACAGGCTTGATCCCAGGTATGCAGGGGTGGTTCAATATACAGAAATCCATCAATGTGATCCACCATATTAACAAACTGAAAGAAAAAAACCACATGATAATCTCCCTAGATGCTGAAAAAGCATTTGACAAAATTCAACATCCATTCATGTTCAAAGTATTGGAGAGATCAGGGATACAAGGCACATATCTAAACATAGTAAAGGCGATATACAGCAAGCCTATAGCCAACATCAAACTGAACGGAGAGAAACTTAAAGCAATCCCACTGAAAACAGGGACAAGACAAGGCTGCCCACTCTCTCCATATCTCTTCAACATAGTTCTGGAAGTCCTTGCTAGAGCAATAAGACAGTTGAAGGAGATCAAGGGGATACAAATTGGAAAGAAAGAAGTCAAATTATCACTATTTGCAGATGATATGATAGTATATGTGAGTGACCCCAAAAACTCTACCAGGGAACTCCTACAGCTGATAAACACCTTCAGCAAAGTGGCCGGATACAAAATTAACTCAAAAAAAAAGTAGCCCTCCTTTATACAAAAGACAAAAGGGCTGAGAAAGAAATTAAGGAAACAACACCCTTCACAATAGCCACAAATGACATAAGGTACCTCGGAGTAACCCTAACCAAGGAAGTCAAAGACTTGTATGAAAAAAATTTCAAATCTCTGAAGAAAGAATTAGAAGAAGATATGAGAAGATGGAAAGATCTCCCATGCTCATGGCTTGGCAAGATTAACATAGTAAAAATGGCCATCTTACCAAAAGCAATCTACAGATTCAATGCAATGCCCATCAAATTACCAACACAATTCTTTACAGACCTGGAAAGAAAAATTCTCAACTTCATATGGAATAACAAGAAACCCAGAATTGCTAAAACAATCCTCTACAATAAAAGATCTTCCGGAGGTATCTCCATTCCTAATCTTAAGTTGTACTATAGAGCAACAGTTTTAAAAACTGCGTGGTACTGGCATAGAAACAGAATGGTGGATCAATGGAACCGAACAGAGGACCCAGAAATAAACCCACACACTTATGGACACCTGATCTTTGACAAAGACGCCAAAACCATACAATGGAAAAAAGATAGCATCTTCAACAAATGGTGCTGGTCGAACTGGATGTCTACATGTAGAAAAATGAAAATAGATCCATACTTGTCACCCTGCACAAAACTGAAGTCCAAGTGGATCAAAGACCTCAACATAAAACCAGACACATTAAATAGGCTTGAAAAAAAGTGGGAAATACCCTAGAACTCATTGGTACAGGGGAAAACTTCCTGAACAGAACACCAACAGCACAGGCTCTAAGAGCAACAATCAATAAATGGGACCTCATGAAACTGAAAAACTTCTGTAAAGCAAAGAACACCGCCATCAAAACAAAGCGACCGCCTAGAGATTGGGAAAGAATCTTCACCAACCCTTTATCTGACAGAGGACTAATATCCAGTATATATAAAGAACTAAAGAAGCTGAAAAGCAGCAAATCAAGTAATCCACTTGAAAAATGGGGAACAGAGCTAAACAGAGAATTCTTTGGAGAGGAATACCAAGTGGCAGAGAAGCACTTAAAGAAATGCTCAACCTCACTAGCCATTAGGGAAATGCAAATCAAAACAATCCTGAGATTTCACCTTACACCCATGAGAATGGCCAAGATCAAAAACTCAAGTGACAACACATGCTGGAGAGGTTGTGGAGAAAGAGGAACCCTTCTCCACTGCTGGTGGGAATGTAAACTTGTACAACCACTCTGGAAATCAATCTGGCGCTTTCTCAGACAACTAGGAATAGCGCTTCCTCAAGATCCAGCCATACCACTCCTGGGCATATATCCAAAACAGGCTCAAGTATACAAAAAGGACATTTGCTCAACCATGTTTGTAGCAGCTTTATTTGTAATAGCCAGAAGCTGGAAACAACCCAGATGCCCCTCAACTGAAGAATGGATGCAGAAATTGTGGTACATCTACACAATGGAATATTACTCAACAATGAAAAATAAGGAAATCATGAAATTTGCAGGTAAATGGTGGGATCTGGAAAGGATCATCCTGAGTGAGTTGTCCCAAAAGCAAAAAGACACACATGGTATATACTCACTCATATAGACATACAACATAGGACAAACCCACTAAAACCTGTGCATCTAAAGAAACTAAGGAAGAGAGAGGACCCTAACTAAAACGGTCAATCCCCATCCGGAAAGGCAAAGAGGATGGACATCAGAAGAAGAAGAAAACAGGAAACAAACTAGGAACCTACCACAGAGGGCCTTTGAAAGCCTCTGCCCTTCAGGCTATCAAAGCAGATGCTGAGCCTGATGGGCAACTGTTGGGCAGAGTGAATGGAATTTTAGGTAAGAACCGGGAAATAGTAAGAGCTGGAGAGGACAGGGTCTCCACAAGGAGAGCAACAGAACAAGACAATTTGAACACAGGGAACTTCCCAGAGACTCATACTCCAACCAAGGACTATTCATGGAGATAACCCAGAACCCCTGCACATATGTAGACCAGGGCAGTTCAGAGTCCAATTGGGTTACATAGTAATGTGAAGAGGGACTGCCTCTGACATAATCTGATTGGCCTGCTCTTTGATCACCTCCCCCTGGGGGGGAGCAGCCTTACCAGGCCATAATAGAGGACATTGCAGCCACTTTGATGTGAACTGGTAGACTAAGATCAGAAAGGAGAGGAGAACCTCCCCTATCAGTGGACTTGGGGAGTGGCATGCAAGCAGAGGGAGGAGGGAGGGTGGGATTGGAAGGGGAGGAGGGAGGGGGTTATGGGGGGATGCAGAATGAATAAAGTGTAATTGATGAAAAAAAATGAATCAAGTACTGAAATTAAAAAAAAAAAAGAAAACATAGAAAGAAAGAAAAAAAAAAAAAAACGTCGCCTGATTGTGCAGGACAACTGAAATAAAAACTGTGTCTGCAGATACTGACTGGTTGAACAGAACTTGAATGTTGTGAAATGGAATTTGGCAGGTCCAGAAATTAGTTGCCTTATGTTGGTCTAAGTTCTGGCTCTCCACAACAGCCATCCTTTGCTCTACTCTGTGACGGAACTCACATCAATAGATATGAATCTTTAGAGTGTATTAACTTAGTACACAACAAGTTTCTACCAATGCAAAACCCAAGAATGTAACCAGAAAGGTAAAAGTCATGGTGGAAAAGACTCAGATTTTAGTTTATGAGCATCGGGAAATCCACAAACAATCTACACGAGGATTACAGATAATGACAATCTCTGAGTAGATTTTCTTTCATCAGATGTCATCTGAGACCAAGAGAAAAGCCTCTCCCATCACACTGTGCCTGACTTTCTGATATACCCACCAATATATTTTAAACTATTCTTGATTTATAACTTTATCTGTTCTATAAAACCTTAAAAACTTTGTGAAATTGCTTCCATATTGGAACATGGGATTTGGGGTAACCTAACTCTGAGCTTCCCAGCCACGGCCACCGAAATTGGATGTCAAATAAACTATATCTTATTCCCTTTAATTTTTTTGTTTTGTGTGTGTGTGAATAAACTTTCAAGGAACATATACTATGAATTAGAAACCACAAGCTTCTGTCAGAGTTTGGAACAAGCCTAAAGCATGGAGAGAGGATTTTCACTCTTCTGACTGGTGGTATCTTACAGGTAGCCTCTATCACTCTCCACTAGCAAACAAGTGTATCTTTCCAGGGTCCAATAATCTTGTCAACCTGGTAAGAGCAGTGATCTTAGAGAAACAAATCTCTGGCTGTCAGCTGAGTTTTGATCATGCACTATCTACATTAATGTTTTTTTTTCTTGCTATTTTTATTCCATGAAATGTTTGAGGTGCCTGTCATTGTGGTGTAACTTAGACCTGGCTGACTGATACACCCTCCTAAGTTGCCTCCTTCATTACTTTTCTTAATTTTACATTTATGTGTCTTTATTTTCCTAAAAATGCTTACAATATTTTAATAACCCCAATCTTCTTCTCTAATATTCAGCCTACAGATCCAATGTATCTTCGAATGCTATTTCGACTTTAAAATGCACCCTTACTGGTTATGCTATGTCCACCCCCAGCTTAGCACCGATTCCGTGGACAAATGCTGTAACCGTCAATCAAATTTTCTCCTACTTTATATTCTTAATATTATTTCCAAACTAATCTTTCTTTAGCTTATTATTATTATTATAATAAATGAATCTTTTCAAGACAGTCCATATAATGCCTGTCACTGATCAAAATCCTTCCTAGTATAAGTTTTATTCATATGGTATGAGTCAATTCTGTGATCTCCTCCAAACACTTTCACTTGCCAAACTTTTGATCTGAAATATTTTTCTTGCCAGAGCTTGCAATTAAGACATCTACCAAAGATTCATGAAGGAAATTCCTTATCTCGCATACGGCGCTGTTGGGAGGTAGAATAAGTATTGACTCTAGGGCCTAGTGAGAAGGTATAGATGTTAGAGGAAATGTCTCCATTAGGATGCTAGGATCACGTATTCATCGCCTGTCTCTCTTTCACGCTCAACCACGACGTAAAAGGGCTTTTTTCCCTCCATGACTTCCAACACAAAATAATAGTTCAGTATAACCCTGACAACCACAGTGGTTCTCAAACTTCCTAGTGCTGCAAACCTTTAGCCCGTTCCTCACGTTGGGGTGAACTCCAAATATAAAAAGATTTTCCTTTCTTCTTTGTAACTGTCATTTTACTAGGTGAACCTTGTGAAAGGTCCTGTGACCCCCAAAAGTGGTTGTGCCCCACAGGTTGAGAACCACTGTGCTGTAGGATCAGCAATCTCAAGAGCTAAACCTCTAAATGTATAAACCAATATACGTCTTTATTTTTGAATGCTGTCTGTTAAGTTTCATTCTTTTAGTTAGTGTATGCATGTGTGATGAATGCGTACCATGGCACACATATGGAAGTCAAACTTGCAAGACTCAGTCCTTTCCCTCTACCATGTACATCTGGGGAATGGAAATGGGGTCATTAAGTTTTATAGCAAGGACTTAACTTGTTAAACCTGCTCACTGGCACTATCTGATGTCTTTCATCTTTAAAAGTATGTTATCTCACAACCATTTTGAAGTAATATAAAGTCAAGTAATGCATTACATAATGCCTTTTTAATTTGCAACCCACCTTGTATTTTTTTTACCATCCATAAATAACCTTTCCATCTGGATCTCTCCTGGGAGTCTTTTGCTCACTTTGTTTCATGGTGTTTGTAAAATGCAAATTTATTAATTTCGCTCATCTTTCTTGTTTTATTGATATCCTAGGTTGTGCTGGTTGGGGATTTAGCTCAGTGGTAGAGTGCTAGGCTAGTAAATGCAAGGCCCTGGGTTCCGTCCTCAGCTCTGGAAAAAAAAAAAAAAAGATATCCTAGCTTGTGAGATTTCTTTAAATAGATAAATAAGACAGCATAAACAATTGACAAATGTTTGACAAATGACAGATAAATAATTCTTTGATACTACTAACAATAGCATGAGAAGCAAGTACAATTTCAAAGATGGCCCATTGTTGCTTGTGGTTTTAATTTTTCCTTTTCATTTATTCTCCTCCATATTTTACATCCAAGCTGCAGTTTCCCGTTCCTTTCCTTCCCTCAGACACTCCCTCCACAGTCTCTCCTCTTCCTCAGATCTACTCTGTCTAGTCCACCCCTCACAGAAGAGCAGGCCTCCCAGAGACATCAACCAAACACTGCATAACAATAAGAACAAGCAAAGACCATCCCACCAAGGCTGGACAAGGCAAAATAGTAGGAGGAAAATGTGGTTATTGTCTGCAAAAACAGAGACTAGATTTTGGATGAGCAGGGCAACAAGTCATAATCTATTTATCATCTATCTATCTATCTATCTATCTATCTATCTATCTATCATTTATCTATCATTTGTCTATCTATCTATCTATCTATCTATCTATCTATCTATCTATCATCTAGCTATCTATCATCCATCTGTATTTACTACAGAATAGTTGATAGCTCTTCACTATGGCATTTTTAAATAAACAGAAATAAATTTATCTGTGATATAATGACATTGTCCTGACTTAAATATCAGTTACTTAAAGAACTTTGTAAACCGTTGTGTTCGTGAGTGGACGAAAGACCTTTTAAGGGATTTCAAATCACTGTAGCAGCGTTCAAAACACAGATTAAAATTTTCCTCCGTATGCCTCCTCTGTTAGTTTTACTTTCACACTTTATTCTCCAGCCAATATTTCCCCTTTTCTTCTGTTTTAACTTAAATTTATTTTTATAATTTATTTCACTTTACATCCTGATTGTAGCCTCATCTCTCATCTCCCAGTCTCATCCTCCCTCCCTTTTCACCCTGATTCCCCTCCCCTAGTCTTCAGAAAGGGGAAGCCCCTTTCCCTTACCATCACACCCCAGCCTATCAAGTCTCATCAGGACTGCCTGGATCCTCTTCCTGTGTGGCCTGTAAGGCTGCCGCCCTCCCACATCCCCCTCCACACACACTGCCAGGGACAGTGACCGAAGAGTAGGCAACAGATTCATTGGCTTTATTGCTCTCCTTGTGGAGCTCAGGGTCCGTCTATTCCCAACTCTTCCAGAAGACTCCCTGTGCTCTGCCCAAAGTTTGGCTGTGAGTCTCAGCATCTGCTTCAATCCCCTGCTGGGTGGAATATTTTAGAGTCCATCTACACAGCAGGCATCCATCTTTTCCTGCTCTTCAATCACTTCCAGGTTCTATTTGCCCTTCTGAGTGAGAATTAATTATACTCCACAGGCTTCTCCTTGTTATTTAGCACCTAGGGTCTGTGTATTATAGTATGGTCATCATGAATTATATGGTTAACATCTGCTTATAATGAGGATATACCATGCATGTGTGTCTTTCTGGTTCTGGGTTACCTCACTCAGAATGATCTTTTCTGTTTCCATGCTTTTGCCTGCACATTTCACAATTTCCTTATTTTTAATACCTGATTACTGTTCCATTGTGTAAATGTACCATGATTTCTGCATCCATTCTTCCCTTGAGGGATATCTAGGTAATTTCCAGATTCTGGCTATTACAAATAAAGCTGCTATGAACATAGTTGTGCAAATGTCCTTGTTGTATGGTGGAGCATCTTTTGGATATATGCCAAGAGTGTTACATCTGGGTCTTGAAGTAGCCTTATTCCCAACTTTCTGAGAAAGTGCCAAATTGATTTCCAAAGTATTCGTACAAGTTTGCACTCTTACAGCAATGGAAGACTGTTCCCCTTTCTGCACATCCCTCCCAGCATGTGCTGTCACCTGAGTATTTGATGTTAGCCATTCTGATAGGTGTAAGGTGAAATCTCAAAGTAAGTTTGATTTGCATTGCCCTAATAACTAAGGACTTTGAGCATTTTTGTGTTTTTCCACCATTTGATATTGACATTTAACTATTGAGAATTACATGTTTAGCTCTGTACCCTGTTTTAATTGGATTATTTTCAGTGTCGGTGTGTAAGTTCTTGAGTTCTTTATATATTCTGGATATTAGCCCTCTGTCAGATATAGGGTTGGTGAAGATCCTTTCCCAGTCTGTAGGCTGCTCTTTTGCTATTGATAGTGTCCTTTACTATACAGAAGCTTTTCAGTTTGATGAGGTCCCATTTATTGGCTGTTGAATTTAGAGCCTGTGCTGTTGGTGTTCTGTTCAGGAAGTTGTCTCCTGTGCCAATAAGTTCAAGGCTCTTCCCCACTTTTTCTTCTAACAGATTTAGTATGTCTCATTTTATGCTGAAGATTTTGATCCACTTGGACATTAGTTTTGTGCAGTGTGATAAATGTGGATATATTTGTATTTTTCAACATGATAGATATATAGTTAGACCAGCACAATTTGTTGAAGATGCCATCTTTTGTCTATTGTATTGTTTTGGCCTTTTTTTTTTTTTGTCAAAAATCAAGTGTCTGTAAGTGTGTGGCTTTATTTCTAGGTCTTTGATTCAATTTTATATTTCCAACAGTGTGCTAATAGTGTGATATTTTTACTACTGTTGCTCTATAATACTACTTGAGATCTGGGATGGAGATACCTACAGAAGTTCTTTTATTGTACAAGATTGTTTTAGCTTTTCAAAGTTATTTCATTCTGCCATATGAGGTTGAGAACTCTTCTTTCAAACTCTGTAAAGATTTGTGATGGCATTTTGATGGGATCCACATTGAATCTGTAGATTGTTTTAGGTAAGATGACCATTTTTACCAAGTTAATCCTGCCGACCTCAGGCATGGAAGATCCTTTCATCTTCGGGTATGTTCTTCAATTATTTTTTTCAGGGACTTGAATTTTTTTTTTTTTTTAATACAAGTCTTTCACCTTCTTTGTTACAGTTACACCAAGATACTTTATGTTATTTGTGGCTATTGTAAAGGATATTGTTTCCCTAATTTCTTTTTTAGCCTATTTATCTTTTGTATACAGGAGGGTTCCTGATTTATTGAGTTAATTTTATATCCAGCCACTTTGTTGAAGGTGTTTATCAGCTGAATAAGTTTCTCAGTGGAATTTCGGGTCACTTATGTATAGTATTATATCATCCATGAATTGTGATAATTTGAATTCTTTCTTTCCCCTTGATTTTTGTATCCCCTTGTTTTCCTTTACTTGTCTTATTGTTCTAGCTAGGACTTCAAGTACTGTGTTGAAGAGATATGGAGTGAGTGGGCAACCTCTCTCTGTCCCTAATTTCAGTGAAATTGTTTACGTTTCTCTCCATTGAATTTCATGTTTGCTATAGCTTCTATATATTGCCTTTACTATACTTACGTACGTGCTTTGTATCCCTGATCTCTTCTAGACATTTAACATGAAGGGGTGTTGGATTTTGTCAAAACCATTTTCAGCATCTAAGGAGATGAGCAAGTCTTTCTTTCTTTTTTAGTTTCCTTTTCTATCAGTTTGTTTATATTACATTGATGGATTTTTGTTCTTTTTTTCTTTTTCTTTCTTTAATTTTGTTAATTAGAGTTTATTCACTTTGTATCCCAGCTGTAGCTCCTTCCCTCATTAACTCCCAATCCCTCTCTTCCTCCATCTTCTCTTCCTATGCCCTTCCCCCAGTCCAGTGACAGGGAAGGTCCTCCTTCCCTTCAATCTAACAGTAGCCTATCAGGTCTCATCTGGATTTGTTGCATTGTGTTCCTCTGTGGCTTGGTAAGGCTGCCCCACCCCCTTTCAGGGGTAGGTGATCAAAGAGCCAGCCACTGAGTTAATGGCAGACAATTCCTGTTCCAGTTACTAGGGAAAACACTTGCAAATGAGCTGCCAGGCACTACATCTGTGCAGGGGTTCTAGGTTATCTCCATGAATGGTCCTTGGTTGGAGTATGAGTCTCAGAAAGTACCCCTGTTCCCAGATTTTTGGTTCTGTTGCTCTCCTTGTGGAGCTCCTATCCCCTCTAGGTCTTTCCATCTCCCCCTTTTTCATAAGATTCCCTGCACTCTGCCCAAAGTTTGGCTAATACTCTCATCTGCTTCGATACCCTGCTGGGTAGAATTTTTCAGAGGCCCACTGTGGTGGGCTCCTGTCTTGTTGCCTATTTTGTCTCTCTTCCAATGTTCATCCCATTTAAATTCTGAATGAGCATTGAGCATCTTACCCAGGGTCCTCTTTCTTGCTTCTTTAATATCCACTTATAAATGAGTATATACCATGTGTGTCTTTCTGCTCTGGAATACCTTTGTGGTACAATTGTGTAATGGAATACTGCTCAGCAATTAAACACAAGTGGATTAAACACAAATGAACATGAATGAAATTTGCAGGCAAATGGATGGAAATAGAAAAGATCATCCTGATTGAAGTTGGTGGATTTTCGTATATTAACCACCCCTACATGCCTGGAATTAAGCTTACTTGGTCATGGCGAATAATATTTTTGATGTGTTCTTGGATTATTTTTTGTAATTTTTGAGTATATTTACATCAATATTCATAAAGGAAATTGGTCTAAAATTTCTTTCTTTTTTGGGTATTTTGTGGTTGAGGTATCAAAGTGACTGTAGCCTTAGAATGAGTTTGGTAATTTTCCTTCTGTTTCTATTTGTGGAATAGTTTGAAGACTCTGTCTTTGAAGGGCTGTTACAATTCTGAACTGAAACCATCTGGCTCTGTTTTATTATTATTATTATTTGTAGACTTTAATGACTGTTTCTAAATCCTTAGGTGATATAGGACTATTTAATCCTTTACTGTCTAGACTCTGTTTAACTAATGGATGTGTTCTTGCACTTCAGAACTCAACTGCAGTCCTGATGAGACCTGATAGGCTAGCGTCAGATATTAAAGGAGGAGGACTTCCCTATCAGTGGACTAAGGGAAGGTACGGGAAGGAGTGTGGAACTGGGTGGAGATGAGGGAGGAGGCTTCAACTGGGATACTATGTTAATAAATTATAAAAAACAATATTTTTAATTAAGAAAAAAGAAAGAAAAGGGAGAAAGAGAGAGAGAGAGAAATGAAAAAAGTATCCAAGACGGTGGTACCAATCACACATGGTATGTGAACAGCAATTCAGCAGTGAGAGCAGATTGACAGACAGTCCATACTGTGGGCCCCAACCCCCCAACATTTGTGTTTCCCAGGTGAAAGGAGAGTCCAAGGGGAAACACTAGGTCCAACGTCAGGTCACCAACCTAACCTGGGTAAAGTTCTCAAGCTCCTTCCAGGCACTACATCAGCCCTAGGCCACCTGCCCAATCCAACCTTCTGTGAGTTGGGCACTGGCAGCTTGTGGCAACAGCATAAGGCCTTCTGATGCTCTATCCTTGGAAGCAACCCAGACACAGCTTCAAAGCTCCACCTGTCTCCCTAAGGGACCAGCAAGACCTCTGAGCTCTAAGAAAGCTACTCCCAGTAAGGAGAGTGTCTGAGCACAGTGTCTGCACTCACTAACCTCAAAGAAAGAAAGCTGGATCTAACAGCCAATGTCACAGTCAACCAGATGCCTAGAGGACAGCACAAAAAAAAAAAAAAAAAAAAATCGACAAAGGCCGGATCAATATGGCATCCATAGAACCCAGTTATCGCACAGAAAGCAACCCTGGATACCCTAACACACAAGGAAATACAATGAAATCTATGCTTATGAAAATGATATTGGAGAAAAGGAATAAAATCCCTAAAGATATACAAAAAGTACTGTCAAATAGTTTGAGGCTTTTAAAGGAAATAAATCCATAAAAAAAACTTAAAGGAAAGTTCAAAATAAAAATAGGTGAAGGAATTGCACAAATCATTTAGTAAAAGGCAGGAAAACACAAACAAGTTAAAGAAATCAACAAATGTTCAAGATCTGAAGTTGGAAATAGAAACAGTAAAGAAAACACAGACTGAAGAAATTCTGGAGAGGGAGAACTTAGGGAAGAAAACAGGAACTACAGAGGTAAATATTATCAACAGAATACAAGATACAGAGGAACAACTCTCAGGTGTAGAAGACACAATGTAAGAAATTGAAGCATTCACCAAAGAAAATGTTAAATAAAAACAAAATTCTGATACAAAACATCCAAGAAATGAAGTACACCATGAAAAAGATGAAACCTAAGAGCAATGGGAGTATAAGAAATAGATGATTCCTGGCTCCAAGGATCAGAAAATATTTTCAACAAGGTCATAGAAAAAATTTCCCCAATTTTAAGAGGTGCCTATAATTATACGAGATGACTACAGAACACCATATGGATTAGACCAGAAAAAAAAATTCTCCTACCACATAATAATCAGAACATTAAATGTACAGAACAAAGAAACATATTAAAAGCTTCAAAGAAAAAATACTCCTGATAGACTAATGTAAAACTCTAAGGGTGAACAGAAAACAATTTTAGGAAAGCAAACTCTATTAAGCTGAAACTTACTTAATTTGAATTGCATTCTTTCAGAGTTGCAATTTCATAATATAATTTAAAACCAATTTTTATAAGACTTTGTCCTTATATATGCTCTTTTATTTATGATACTTGGAGGTATAAAACTCTTTTTTGATTTTATGCATATACAGTAAACTATATTTTTTGAATGCTTTAAAACAGAAATAAACTTGTTCTATGTTCTCTAAAAGTTGAAGCAAACCAGTTAAGCTTGTTTGATATTATAATTCCATTTTCTGAAGTTGGAGAAAGTACTCCATGGCTGATATAGGAAATCTTGAAAATTTAAAACAACATAAATATAATTGTAAAAGAGAACTCCAGGGACTGAAGAGATGGATCAGTGGTTACGAGTATTTGATGTGCTTCCAAACAACGTGAGTCATTCACAGCAGCCACAGGAGACCACAACCTTCTATAACTCCTGTTTGACCTATGTGGCAGGACAAATGCTGGGAATCCATATCAAATATGCAGCAAAACACCTATCCACATAAAATAAAAACAAAGCTTGAGCGGGAGATATGGCTCAATGACTCAGAGAATACTGGATCTCCCCATGGAGAATGCAAGTTCAAATCCCAGCAACTATATGGAGACTAAGAACCAACCATCTGTAACGCCAGTTTCCAGGATACAACGTCCTATTCAGCCTTCCACAAATACTGCATACACAAAGTGAACACTCAGACATGCAGTCAAAACAACACATAAAATCTTTTTAAAAATGAATAAACCTTAAAATATAAGTGTTGACAGTATGACAACCAAATCTTTCAGATTTACTATGAACGGGAAGGAAAATCTCCAAATAAGACAATCAGGAAAGACAGAAGAAAAACTCAAAAATATGAATTCAAGGAAGAAGAAATGTTTTTTATTTATATAAATTTTATCATCAACAGACATAGAATATCTAAAATTCATTAATAATAATTGGATAAACGGTTGGATTGGGCATAGGTTTTCTCAAAAAACATTTTCCAACTCATCAAATTTTTTTTCTCTATCTTACTCTGAATAACCATTTGAGAAATATTAGTTCTCCTATCTTTTTTCTATTAAGAATATTACCTATGACATAACTTTTAATTCTACATTAACTGTGTATGCTGAACAATTATACAGTGTTTAGGTTTTAAACCCACATATTCCAACACATAAAATATATGGTCCTCTTTTTTCTAATAAACCCCAACAATTTAATGTTATGTTTATTTGCTGTGCTATAAGCCCCTCAAAATATCTTTCTATCTCCGTAGGTTGCACAATGTACTCATTACACCATATTGTATTAATTTAAGATGCTTGCTTTATTTCTGGTTGTTCACCTTGTGCATGATTCTCAGCATTGTTGTCTGTAAACATTGTATGTGGCTGACTGTATTTCCCTTTCCTTAATGGATACAATTATCAACCGCTGCCTTTTCAAACTTTTACAAAATATGGATGGATAATATTTTCTGAAAGGTTTTGATAGAATTAAAGCAAATGGTAGGAACAGGATGTGGTATATTGGCATACGCCCACACCCATGTGTATGTCTGTGTGTGTTTTTAATACACTGTAACTTGCTTGAGATACACCACTAGAAACAGTAGATCTTAAAATTAATGAATATATATCACTATGCCCTACAGTAATCACTAACAAGGATATAATCTAAAGTTTTTTTCCTGTGACTCATCAACATGGAAATTGCCTAGGCTTACACAGGAGTGTTTATATTATACAATACCCTGCAATGAGAAAGAACTTGAACTAAGACAGATTGAGATGATCATATGACTTTTAAAGCAGCTTTCTCAAGCTTAGTTTCCACAAGTAATTTTTCAAAGAAAAATAGCAAATAACTTGTCATTTTCTTTGAAGATTGTAAGAGAAATGATGACTTGTTTATAAAATATTTTATATATTTTACACCTAGAATAACTCCTGACTCATAACTGGTATCTGATGAATATTTCATAAGCACAGGAAAATAAATACAGAAAGAAACTGACAATAAAAGGGTTTGAATGTGAATATTTGACTTAAGGCAGTGATTGTTGTGATGTAAAATCATTTAAATATTTTGTTCAGAAAAGATTGTATGTTACCTGTGAATAAAGCATGTATTTCTTCAGGAATATGCAAATGGGCTGCAAATTTCAATTTATTACATGGACAGTGATCAAAAGCATACATGGAGCTGTACACTACTTGCTAGTGAAATTTACCTTCACAGAACTGAAATTAATCATTTAGGTTTAAGACAAAGTATACCTAAAATGATGGTTATGTTGTTTAGGCATCTGACTTTTTCCACTAACCATTGAGTATTCCTGTGAATTTACTACCATTTCATTTTCTTCAACTCATGTGGGTGTTCTGAGGACCCATGGATGTTAGAAAGCTTCTACATTAGTAGGTTTCCATATGTTCTTTTCTATTTTTAAATTCTTTTTTGGTTCGTTTTTTCTTTAATTCTTTATTAATTACACTTTATTCATTCTGTATCCCCCCTGTGGTTCCCTCACTCCTCCCTTCCCAATCCCTCCCTTCCTCCACCCTCTGCATGTATGCCCCTCCCCAAGTCCACAGATAGGGGAGGTCTTCTTTTCCTTCCTTTTGATCCTAGTCAATTAGGTCTCATCAGGAGTGGCTGCACTGTCTTCTTCTGTGGCCTGGTAATGCTGCTTCCCCCTCAGAGGGAGGTGATGAAAGAGCAGGCCAATCTGTTCATGTCAGAGACAGACCCTGTTCCTATAACAATGGAACCCACTTGGTTACTGAACTGCCATGGGCTACATCTGTGCAGGGGTCTTAGGTTATCTCCATTCATAGTCCTTAGTTGGAGTATCAGTCTCAGGAAAGACCCCTGTGCTCAGATTTTTTGGTTCTGTTGCTCTCCTTGTGGAGTTCCTGTCCTCTCCAGATCTTACTGTTTCCCACATCTTTCCTAAGATTCCCTGCACTCTGCCCAAAGGTTGCCCATAAGTCTCAGCATCTGCTTTGATAGTCTGCAGGGCAGAGCCTTTCAGAGGTCCTCTGTGTCAGGCTGCTGACTTGTTCCCTCTTTAAATTCATTTTTATTAATTACAATTTATTCACTTTGTATCCCAACTGTACCCCCCTCCATAGTCTGCTTCTAATCCCACCATTCCTCCTTCTTCTCTCTTGCCCCTCCCCAAGTCCACTGATAGTGAAGGTCCTCCTCCCCTTCCATCTGAACCTAGTCTATCAGGTCTCACCAGGACTGGCTGCATTGCCCTCCTCTGTGGCCTAGTAAGGCTGTTTCCTTTCAGGGGGAGGTGATCAGAGACCCAGCCACTGAGTTCATGTCAAAGACAGTCCCTGTTCACATTACAAAGGAAACCACTTGGATATTGAGCTGTCATGAGCTATATCTGTGCAGAGGTTCTAGGGTATCTCCGTCAATGGTCCTTGGTTGGCGTATGAGTCTCAGAAAAAAACCCTGGGCCCAGATTTTTGGTTCTGTTGCTCTCCTTCTGGAGCTCCTGTCCCCTCCAGGTCTTTCATCTCCCCCTATATTCATAAGATTCCCTGTACTCTGCCCAAAGTTTGGCTGTCAGTCTCAGCATCTGCTTTTATACTCTGCTGGGTAGAATCTTTCAGAGGCCCTCTATGGTAGGCTTTTGTCTTGTTCCCTGTTTTCTCCCTCTTCCTATGTCCGTCCCTTTTCCCTTTATAAATGAGGATTGATCATCTTACTCAGGGTCCTCCTTCTTGTTTAGTTTCTTTAGTGTACAGATTTTAGTACATTTATCCTATATTATATGCCTAATATCCACTTATACGTGAGTATATACCATGTGTGTCTTTCTGCTTCTGGGATTCATCATTCAGGATAATCGTTTTTAGTTCACACCATTTGCCTGAAAATTTTATGAATTTCTTGTTTTTAATTGCTGAGTAGTATTCCATTTTGTAAATGTATCTCAAATTCTGTAACTATTCCTCAGTTGAGGAACATCTGGGTAGTTTCCAGATTCTGGCATTATGAATAAAGCTGCTATGAACATGGTTAAGCAAATGTCCTTGTTGTGTACTTGAGCATATTTTGGATATATGCCTAAGAGTGGTATAGCTGGATCCTGAGGTAGCATTATTCATAATTCTTTTGCAAATGAACTTAGTGTTAGTTAAGACTCTCTGTACTGCTTCGTCTCCCTTACAGCACTATCCACCTATCCACTTCATAATTTTTGCACCCCCTCCACCATGTAGATGATCTATATTCTATTCCTTTTCTCCTTTGAAATCTACCCTGTGTCTTTTTAGTCCTTGATTACATGTATATTGCTACTACAGTTAGATACCAACTATTTAAAGATTCAAATCTAAGACCAACATCTGAAAGAGAACATACTGTGTTTGTATTTCTGTGTCTCAGTTACCCATGTCTGACTGTTTCCAGCTCAATATCTTTCCCTACCAATTTTATAATGCACTTTTTCTTTACAGGTGAATAAATTCCCTTTTTGTGTATATTTTCATTATTAATTAACTAATTTATGGGCATGTAGGCTAATTCAATTTTCTTGCCATAGTGAATAGAGCATAAATGAACATGGATAAACAAATATCTATGTATAAACAGGAGTAGATCTATTTCCACCGTTTTGAGTGGTTTTTTCAGTTTATTTATTTTAAATAAGCTCTCCTCCCCCCCCATACCAACCTTCCCCAGCACATTAAGTCGTATGAGGACTGAGCATATCCTCATCCCCTGAGGCCAGGCAAGACATCCCTACCAGGAGGAAGTGATCCAAAATCAGGTAATAGACTCTATGTTAGAAACAGCTTTCCAGACGCCCCATATGAGCACCATTCAGTCCGTGGGCCATGTGTGCAGGGGTCCTTGGTCCAGACCATGCACATGCCTTAGTTGATGTCTCAGTCTCTGTAAGCCCCCATGTGACTGGGTTAGTGGTGTCTTTTGGCATTCTTGTGAGGTCCTTGTACCATTCAGATCCTTCCATCTTTTCCCCAACATTTCTACAGGATTCCTGGGGCACAAACCCATCTTGGCTGCCAGTCCCAGCATCTGTCTAGATTCTCTGCTGGCTGGAGCCTCCCAGATATCAGTCAAGTTAAGCTCCTGTTTGCAAGCACAGCAGAGCATCATTAATAGTGTCAGGGACTGGCTCTCTACCGTGGGGTGGATCTCAGGTTGGTCCAATTATTGGAAGGACCCTCCCTCAATCTCTGTTTTCTCTTTATCCCAGAGCAATAGTAATAAAAACAGCCTGGTACTGGCATAGAAACATACAGGTTGATAAATGGAAGCAAATTGACGACCCAGAAAGAAACCCACACTCTTATGGGCACTTGAATTTTTACAAAGAACCAAAAAAACAAAAAAAAATGGAAAAAAGAAAACATAATCTTAAACAAATTGTGTTGGTCCAACTGGATATTTGCATGTTAAAAAAATGCAAATAGACCCTTATTTATCATCCTGCACAAAACTCAAGTCCAAGTAGATCAAAGATCTTAAAGTAAAACAAGAGACTCTAAATCTCTTAGAAGACAAAGTGAAGAGCCTTAAACTCATTGGCATAGGATACAACTTTCTGAACAGGACACCAAGAGCAAGAATAAACAATTAATAAATAAACAATTAATAAATTGAACCTCAGGAAAATGAGAAGTTCCTGTAATTCAAGGACCCGTCAGTTGAACAAACAGCAGATTGGAAATAATATTCACCAACCCTACATCAGACAGAAAGCTAATATACAAATGTGCAAAGAACTTAAGATCCAACAACAAATCAAATAATCCAATCTAAAATGGGCTACAGAGAATTCATAACAGAGGAATCTCGAGAGGCTTAGAAGCACTTGAGTAATCTTTTAATTTTGAGATATTTATTAAATATCTAAGTACAAATGCCTGGGAGAATGTTGCCAGGGGAAATGAATGGTTAATGGCAGAGGGAAACATTTAAACTTAAGATCTACAAAGTTTATTTTCTGGTGGAAACACTAAAAGCATTATTAATACATTATATCCTTTCCTTAATACTGAAAATGAGTGTTTAAAAATTTAGAAGAAACTATGTAGTAAGAATGGATAGTCTCTGAGTAGAATTATCTTACTTTATCTCATGGCAGAAGCAGGTAGATAAAGAACCAGATGCTAAATATGCATAATTATGAAAAATAATTAGAATTTTGGCACATTTAATTTGAATACAAGTTTGTAAAAATTAGATAGCTGACATGCACAGAATGTACAATGATAACAAAATTAAACCCCCCACACACCAGTTCTTTTTCTCAGGAATTCCTTAAGGCCTCAGTATTACCAAAGAAATAGGTCTGGTCAGGACATTTTATGTATGTAGCTTGAAGAACTGAGAGTTTAAAAAGTTACTGAGAGAATGTGAAGGAGGACGAGAACAGGGGATATGGGGAATCTTTTGTACTGAGAGCTTTCTATTATAATGGAAATCGTAGAAAAAAGTGAAAGAGAAAAAATAGGGAAAAGAGGGTGAGGAGAGAATAAAGGAGAGAAAAAAAGAAAAAGAGAGCAAGGTCATTGGCATATTTATGATGTGAGATAAGTTCACATTCTAAGCCATTCTAAAGGTGATCAACTGGTAATACATGATGTCAGTGGTAAAACAAACTTGACTATAGAATCTCTTGAACTATTCTTAATCATATATTTAATTCATTTCAGTCATACTTAGAAATGCTGTTAGCGTAACAGGTATACCTTTTGTAGAGATAAATATTACTGAGTTCATTCTCTTCAATTTTTCAGTATCTAATATTTGGTGTGGGATGAATATTCATCATATTCACCCTGCAAAAGCATGTTGCTTCCTCACCCTGTGGTCAGTTCTGTGTTATAACTGAAAGTGTCCAGTATTTTACCACCCCTTGAGAACGAGAATCTCAGTCCCAGAGTTGACTGTGGGCTGAATCTTGCTAAAATTGAAGGGAATGAATCCAGAAACACAGCTGAATTCAGGACTGTCAGCAGATAAAGCCAGAGCATGTGCAAAACAGAGTTAAAATGGCTAAGTTTAACCTCTAGAAAACTCAATCTCCATACCTATGGGATATTAAATATTTTTTGTAAAGGTATGATAAGTTTAGGGTGATTTGTTGCATAGTAATAATATAAATTATATCAGAAATGTATACTCAAATAGTTAAGATGAATATAGTAAATATTTTATTACAAAAAATTGGGAAGTTCAAACAAAACTAGGATTTCATCAGATTAATAGAAAACCTGAAAACAAAGAAGATTAAGATGCAACTATTTTGCTCATTTCATTTCATTTTTAGCACATTTCATTTTTTATATCATCAAGACTTTTTGAGCTCTCAAAGCAAATAAATATTTAAATATCTTCCATACTATTGATACAAAAATGGAGATGAAAGCAATCTTAATTCATTTTCAGAGAGGCAAAATAAAACAGATTTTTTTTTTTGTGTGGATATGTTTATTGTCTGTGTATAAGAGAGGTTATAGATAAGGACTCTATTTACCTCTCTGTTTCTCTTATATATCTACCTCAATGTTTTAATAACATTAAAAATGTTAGCATTCATTTTATTTATCAACTTAAGAAAAATCTATTCTATTTCCTTAAGAGATATAGCTCTATTTAATTTATGTACCTGATCTTTTTTATTTTATTTTTATTTTATTTTATTATTAGTTACATTTTATTAACTCTGTATCCCAGCTGTATCCCACTCCCTCATTCCCTCCCAATCCCACATTCCCTCCCTCATCTCCTCCCTGCCCCTTTCCAAGTCCACTGATTGGGGAGGACCTCCTTCCCTTTCATTTGACCCTGTACCTGATCTTAATTCAGCTTTGGTAAGTGGAATCTATCAAGAAAATTTTTCATTTCAATTACATTTTCAAATTCTGTGGCATATGGGCTTTTGTAGTAAGACCTAATGATTGTTTGGATTTCCTCAGTGTCTGTAGTTATGTCCCCCATTTCATTTCTGATTTTGTTGATTTGGATAGTTTCTCTCTGCCTTTTAGTTAGTTTGGCTAAGGGTTTGTCTATCTTGTTGCTTTTCTCAAAGAACTAGCTCTTGGTTTCTTTGATTGTTTGAATTATTTTCTTTGTTTCTAATTTACTGAATTTAGCTTGAGTTTGATTATTTCCAGCTGTCTACTCGTCTACTCCTCTTGGATGTGTCTTCTTCTTCTTCTTCTTCTTCTTCTTCTTCTTCTTCTTCTTCTTCTTCTTCTTCTTCTTCTTCTTCTTCTTCTTCTTCTTCTTTTCTTCCAAGCATTTTCAGGTGTTCCATTAAGTTGCTTGTATGACATGTCTCAAATTTCTCTCTAAAGGCACGTAGGACTTTGATCTTTCCTTTTAACTCTGCTTTCATTGTGTCCCATAAGTTTAGTCAAGTTGAGCCTTCATTTTCATTGAATTTTAGGAAGTCTCTAATTTCTTTCTTTCTTCCTGGACCCAGCTCTCATTTTGTTAGAGAATTATTTAGTTTCCAAGCAAGAGTGGGCTTTTTGTTATTTCTGGTTTTCGTTGAGGTGCAGTTTTAGACCATGATGATCTGGTTGTGTTTATTCTGAATTGTCCCCAAATAATTTAGAAATTATTTGTCATTCTGCATAGATTCAAAACAATTTTTCTTAATCATTGTATGTATTTCGTGTTTTTAGATGTAAGCATTCAGCCAACGCTGTGCCGCATGCCAGCTAGGGAGTGTAGGGTGGCTTCCCGACATCCCGAGCTTTTTGTCTGTTTTATAATATATTTTAGTCTTTTTTGTCTATGAGATCTGACAGTGAGGCTCACGCCATCACCGTGATATATTTCTTCGTTTGTTGTCTAAGCCAACCACTTCATAGTGAAGCAGCCATTTCATTGTGTTCTTTAGTGAATCTGCTGAAATATTTTTGCAGTTTTGTGGAAAAATGAAAATTTAATAGTTTTGTTAGAAATTTCATTTTTCATGATTTTCTCTATTAAGTTATTATTATTCTATTTGTCTTTGTCTATCTATATATATCCACGTACATGTATGAATATTTTATATGTATATTTACTGCATTTTCCTTTTTTAAAAATAAATCAGTGTGTTTGTGAGGGTGTAGGGGGTTGGCCTGTGCTTGTTGTGTACATAGACAAGCCATGGAGCACATAAATTACAAGAATCTTTCCTGCCAGTATTGGAGTCCCAAGAGCATAATACTTAGGTCATAAGGTATTGAGAAAGACACACTTCCCTTTTTTTAGTGTTTGGATGATATGAAATTTTAAAAGCTGTTTTTGTTGTTGTTGTTGTTGTATGTAGATCCTAAATGTTCTTGAGGATTAATAGGAAAATATGTTTCATTAAAGACTACCACAGACTTTCTAGGTTTTTACTTAATTAGATGACATTCTTGCAAAATTGATATTAACCGATAATAAACATGCCAAGCATAGAAGGTAATAAAGAAAAGCACTAATCTTCGCAATCACTGGGATTGGGATAGCTGAGTGGTGGGATAGGCCTGTTACTACACCACATGAGAAAGGAGTCCTCAAGACTTCCAGATCATCTTTAGCTGCGCAGTGAATTTGATAAGTGGGCTCTGTAGAAACATCAAAATAAAACAAATGAATTCTAAAATCTCTGAGTTATAATACGGAAAAGGAGAAGACAAAAAGAAGGATGCAATGATGGAGGCCTCAGTGTTTTGTGGAGTGAAGTGCAATTTTTTATTCTCCGTAATTTCTATTTGTCTTTCCAAAAACTCTAAAAGCTGTTCAGCAGGAGCATGTCTCCACATTCCAATCACTGCAAGTGAGATGAGGAGAACTGAAAAAGGGGTGGAGGTTGATCAAGTCAGTAAACCTTGTCCCATAATCAGGAGGAAGGATGCTATTAGTGAATAACAGATCCTCTGACCAGTGATTCCTCCTTTCTAGCCAAAACTTTCCAGAAAACATAGCAAGTTAGAGAAAAAAAAGGAAGGTTCTTATGGGCTCTATCTACATGTTTCTTTAAAATGGATAGTTTCCTGGAATTGATTACATTTCATATTCGAAAATATATTTTTAATTTTTCTCTATCATGAAATGATTATTTTACAAATGCTTCTCAAAACACGTCTCTCTATTTTACATATACTTTCCTATTTCTGCACCTTGAGAGTGCATTATCATTATTTTTCTTATTTATACTTAGGATAATCTGGTTAACACGATTGAATTCTATCAATTGTCAGGACTCAATCAACAAGAAAGTTTCAGCAACTCGGTTCAGGGTTAAAACTGTGACTCTTTTTTAGCATCACTTTCACAAATGAAGAACTGCTAAAGGCAAGAAGAGAAGGCAGAAACGATCAGTTTCAGTATGAAACTAAATATTTTTACCTATAGGAAGCCACCCTATTTCTTGCTTGAGGGAATTGAACACATTGTAATATAATGTAATCTGTAGCAGCATAATGGCGCAGAGCTGTCTATGAATACAATGTGCCAATTTTGACATTGACAAACTGCACAAGAGTTGACGGAATATAAATGGGACCAACAAACCTTCCATTCACACTGACATTTAGGTTCCTTGGAATTCAAAGAACTAAATTCATTTTCATACTACCAATTTTGAGAGATTTTTAAACTTCTTAAAAAGAAGTTGAAAGCACTGACTTTTGAATATCACAGCACAAACTGCAATATTTGCGGTAATACTAATAATTATCTGAGGAAGGTGACTTGTAAACTGATCATATAAAAGTACAGCACATCTGTTATTCCAACAAGTGAAAACATTTATCCATCAGCATTACGAATTCCTGTTTCTCTGTGCCATGAGGACTGTTCCTCTGCTCTCTAATATCTGAATCCTGGGTGATAGCCTACATCCTTACTTGGTGCATTATGGAATTATTAATGATTTGTTTGTCTGTTTATTTCAAAATGTGTTTCGTTTACTTTGTTGATTCTTTGAGAATTTAAACAGTGCATTTTAAACATATTTACTTCCCTTAATTTCTTTGTACCCACTGAACTCTTTTATCCCTTGTCACCTGAATTGGAGGATACTTCATTTGTTATTCCTTTTTGGCTTTTTTAAGATATTTTTCACTTAAAGTAGACATTTTTAATATTCTCATGAGATTTTTTTATTACTAAAAACTAAAACCTTTTCCATACAAATTTACTGCTACATTTAAATAATTCTTTTAGGAAGCTCATAACTTTATTCAAAATTAATGCTTTGAAAATATAGAAAACTCAAAGCCTTCCCTAACCTGGATAATTATTCACAGCTGTTTACCACATCAGGAAAAAATTTAAGATTATACAGTGGACTCTGTTTTATGTTGTCAAACGTTGAGCTTGAGACTTGCCATTGATGATGGTTGATACACCCAGTGTTGGGACATTTCACTGGAGAAAACTGACTTTCCTCTTGCATAAGGCATCAATTTCAAATAGCTGCTTAGCTACAAGCGGGATGTTCTGCCTATTTCATTTTCTCCATGTTGGGGTTTTATCTGGCTTTAGCTTGGGCAGATCTTGTTCATGTTGTCAGAATCTAATAGTTAAAATGTCTATCAGACTATCTTTTCTAAAAGAAACTGTTTCCTTAGATCATCCATCCATGCCTCACTCTTATAATCTTTCACATAGATTCCGTATAATCATAATCTAGTAAAAAATATATCATTATAAATTCACTAAAATATAAAAAATGGTATATATTATGTGAATAGTGACAGAAATGAGTGTTTTTGATACCTAAGAATGGGCCATTCACCAGAAAGGAGATTCTAGATCTACAGAAATATAAATGAAGCTTTTTCAGAAGAAAAGTTGAAACTCTGTGAAGATGTCAGTTTTTCATAATTAAATTTATGGCTTCAATACTCATAAGATCAATATTTCTACAAACCTGTTTTTGAAGTTGTCAAGAAAGCTTTCAAAGGTTGTCACGAAGCAAATCACTTTAAGAACAACCAGTTCTGAGGTGGAATTGGCAGAAACAAGCTCTACTGTGTACTTCAAGCCTGAAAGTATTATTTTGGAGTTATAAAATACAAAACAAATGTATTAGCGAAAGATAATTGAGAAACTGGCTATAATTTAATAAAATGGATATGTTAATTGATTGAGAAATAGGGAAATGTACACGCTGAGAAGAAAACAACCAGCGCTGGTCAAGCAGGATGGCTGAATTTAGAAGAACGCAAACAGAACATCTGTCATCTGCTCAAGACTAACGTGCACATGGATCAAGGACCTCAAGACAAGAGTGGATACCCTGAATCTGAAAGAAGAGAAAGTGGGAAACAGGCTTAAATTTATTAGAAAAAAAAGATTTTAATCAGAACCCTAACAGAACAGACAGTAAGACCAACAAATAAATTGTCTCATGAATCTAAGAAGCTTCTTACAGTTCAAGACACTGTTTTATGAGGAAAGAGGCAAACTACATATGAAAAAAAAATATTTATATGAAAGAAAGCCAGGAGCTATAATATACAAAGGACTAGATCAAAGCTAGCCATTAAGACTAAAATAACCCAATTCAAAATGCAGTATATATGGAGACTGAGCTGCTTATGGGCAACACCTGTGCAGGGGTCTAGGTCCTCTCCATGCATGGTCCTTGGTTGGAGTGGCAGTCTCTGTAAGACCTCTGGGCTCAGATATTTTGGGTTCTATTGGTCTCCTTGTGTAGCTCCTGTCTCCTCCAGGTCTTTCTATTTCCCCCTTCTATAAGATTTCCTGCACTCTGCTCAAAGTTTGGCTATGAGTCTCAGCATCAGCTTTGATACGCTGATGGGTAGATTCTTTCAGAGGCCCGCTGTGGTTGGCTCCTGTCCTGTTCCCTCTCTTCTCCTGCTTCTAATGTCTATCCTCTTTGCCCTTCTGAATAAGGATTAAACATCTTCCCTAGAGTCCTCTTTGTTATTTACCTTCTTTAGGACTAATGGTTTTAGTAAGTTTATCCTATATTATATGGCTTATATCCACTTATAAGTGAGTATATACAGTGTGTGTCTTTCTGCTTCTGGGATACCTCACTCAGGATGATCTTTTCTAGTCCCCACCATTTGCCTGCAAATTTCATGATTTCCTTGTTTTTAGTTGCTGAGTAGTATTCCATTGTGTAAATGTACCACAATTTCTGTATCCATTCTTCATTAGAGGGACATCTGGGGTGTTTCCAGATTCTGGCTATTACAAATAAAGCTGTTATGAACATAGCCGAACAAATGTCCTTGTTGTATGGTTGAGCATCTTTCAGATATATACTCAGGAGTGGTATAGCTGTATCTTGAGGTAGCACTATTCTTAATTTTCTGAGAAAGCACCAGATTGATTTCAACATGGTTGTACAGGTTTACATTCCCACAAGTAATGGAGGAGGGTTCCCTTTTCTCCACATCCTCTTCAGCATGTGCTATCATTTGAGGCCAAGAACTTTAGACTAGACAGGTAATAGGCCTTAAGGGAAAACGTTTTACTGTCATTTTCCTGAATGAAGATGACATTAAAATGATTCCTAGAGACAATTTGGTATATGCACTGATCATCACATTGCTCATCAAAGAAGCTTTTTTTTTTTTTCTTGAGATAAATGATAATTAATATAGAAACCCACAGGCAGAAAACATACCAAGACTGAAAGACATTGGGTCATTCATACTGAAATAGTATTTCTCTATCACATCCATTCATTCATTGTTCTGGGATTTATAAGGAAGAAGATGTGGAAAGATTTTAAGAGCACGAGTTGATGGATGAGCCACGAAAATTTTATTTTCCCATGGTATAGCAGATGTACATATGAGGTCACTGACCCTTTGACAGCATACATAAACCTGCACACAAGCAAGCCACACAAAATTAAGCATGGTGAAAAGGAACGAGTCAGGAACCTGTAGCCAAGAAGTTGTTACATTTCACAGCTGTGGGGAGAGAGAAGGTCAGTCTTCTCCAATGGAATGACATTTTACAAATAACACTTCACTGAGTGAAGTTTAGTAATATTTGGCCAGTAAAAAACAGACTCCATGGTTTACTATTCTTGTAATTTTTTTTGTCTTTTTTATATATAAGAGAAGAGTGTAAAGTTGAATGTAGGAGTTTAGGAGTTGAGGGAGATTCTAAGATGAGGTAGAAGAAATAAGGTATATGATCAAATATATTGTATGATACACTAAAAATAAAAACATACAGAATTAAGAAGAAAAAAGCTAAAATAAATATATAACTGAAAATGATAGATTAATGGATCCCTAGATGTTTTATTAGAATCGTGTTTCTATATATAGAAATAAATATTCATAACACTAAAATTTCTAAGTTCTAGATATCTATTTTGGGCCCATTAAACTCATCAGAAATAGTATGTCCAAGTTCATGAACTCTTTTCACCACTCGACTATTTCTCTGATGTTCCCTAGCAGAGGTAAAATCACCACAATCCTTCAAGCTGTCAAAGCCTAAAAATATTTTTGATGTTTGACAAACATAGTTTATGTCTGTTGATATGACATTTTCTTTTCAAAATATTCTTTATATATCCACCAATGAAAATTGTACCTAAGTAATAAGACTGAAAATATGAGATGGTCAAATATTTGTGATTGACAACAAAGGTAATCTGTGCTGATTCTGCTTAAAGTTTTGTGTACAACAATGTCAGCTGCATATCACATAACAGATTTAAAACTGTCTTCTGTAGTTGATTGAATTACTAAGATATTTTCTAGGGCAATTTCACCTCATAATTTTAGAGTTGATAGTATCTTGCTGTTCTGGTCTCCTTCGAATAATTTCCTTCAAAATATCTGACTGCATTCAACTGAGTTCATGTGTGAAGAAATGTAGTTAACACAAAGGTCCACTGTCTGTTATGAAAAGCTTGACATATGTATATTATTTCCTTCAATACAATTAGAGCATAAAGATGTTTTAACATAAACTACCACTGTTTCTCTGGGTTATAAGCACTAGTTTTGAGAGAAAATCTTACTTTTAAAAAAGTAAAAAATAAAACATGTTTTTTTCTTTTTAATTGAAAAATACATTTTTCTCTCACACAATGGATCCCAACCACACTGTCCTCTCCCACTTCTCCTCCTAGCTCCCTTCAAGTTTCCTTTTCCCAGATCTGCTCTCCCTCCATTTTCTCTTCAGAAAAGAGCAGCCAAACAGGACAAAACAGGATAAAATGAAACAAAGGAAAGCCCTGATATGGAGGCTAACAAAGCATAGGAATAAGAAGAAAAGCGTCTCAAAAGCAGCCAAAAGAGTCAGAAATAAACTTGCTCCCAAGAGTACCATGAAAAACGTCTAACGGTCCTAACATTATGCACACGGGACCTGGGATGGACCCATGTAGGTCACGAGCTACCATGTCAGTTTCTGCGAGCCCTGCTTGGTTCATTTGGTAGGCCATGTTCATCTGTTGTCCTCCATCCTGTCTGACTCTTACAGTTTTTCCTAACCCTCATCTGGGGTTTCCTGAGCTCTGAGGGGAGGGACTCCATGGAGACCTCCAACATGTGCTATCTCTTAGCAGAATGTCTGAATGTGGGTCTCTGTATAAGCCCTGATCAGCTGCCAAAATAACCCTATTTGTTGATGACTGGACCTTCAAATGATCCTTGAGTATAGTATACCAAAATAGCATTAAAAATCGTTTCACTTAGTTTTTTTGTTTGTTTGTTTGTTTCTTCCTAGTAGTGTTGATTCTACCCTGGGTCTCTGGGCTGTCCATTCAGTGTCCGTTTCAAGGTAAACCAAACTTCGGCTGGCCATGCTCCCAAGCCCTTCACTGCCATTGCTCCAGTACAGAGTGTAGGAAGGACATATTACAGGTGGGAAGCTTTGTGGCTGGGTTAGTGCCCAGATTTCTTGTTCTGTACCCTACAGAATACCTTCTTGAACCAAAGAGACTAGAACCAAAGGGAGAAGGCTCCAATTCTACACCAGCTCAAACTCTCTGTGTTCAGTGAGCTGTGTGGAAGTTGTCCTCAGCAATGGAGCCCTGCTCTGTTTTCAGCAGGCGATCCCCTATCCTATCATCAGCCTGGGTTGTTTAAGGATCTCCATGAGACCTCTTTAGTCAGTAAAATAATCCCACCCCTACCCTGGCCTGGCAACAATGGCCCGTTCATACTCTATATCCTCCATTACCAGAAATCCTGACTGGAGTCAACCCATAGATTTCAGGAAGTTGCCACTTCACTAGCTTTGCACACTGACAGCCAAATACCACCCAAATCCCTAGTTCCAGCTGCCTCTCCCCTCACTATCTCTGTCTGTCCTTAATCTGTCCTGCTCCTACACTCACCCTTCACTCACCTTCAGCCAGCCAGCAGAATTATTCTGTTTCTGCTTCTCAGGGATACCCATGCTCTCCCTACCTCCAAGAGCACTCTTCTTTTTCTATCCTCTAAAATGTTGAGGAAACATTATATGTCAGGTTAGCATGACATATTTTCCAATAACTTTAACAATTGAAGAAAAAACAAACTGAAGAAAAGAAAAGAACCTACAAAGAACTACATTCAACTAGGGAATAAAGAAAGTGGGAAAAACAGTCTTCCCCAGAGGAGAGCACACCTGTTGCTATGCAACATCAAATAGTCACCCGTGAAACCGTATGTAAAAGTAACACTATACACACTGAGCAGGACAAGGACTCAACATACACAGAAGTTGTGAAAAATGCCTTCAATTTTAGTCATATAAATATGAAAATATATTCAGATCATGATTTCTCTTGTAAGTAAACTCTTTGCCAAAACAGTGTAAGGGAGAAAGATTAATTTTGTCCCACAGTGATAGAAGTTTGAATCATTCACCTTTATTGTTTCTGGGTTGATATTAGGAAAGGCAGAACATTGCAACAGGGATCATAGACCTATGGCTTACCTCAAGGTAATCCAGAGCTATAAATTTTGCAAGCAAACTGAAAAAGAGGACTTCATAAGACTATAGTCTCAGAGATGCATTTCCTCTAATTTGAGCCTGTGTTGATTGGTTTTTGTAAATATGACCCAAACCTAGACATATCTGGAAAGGTTGGATCTTTACTGAAAATATGTCTCCATCAGATTTCCTTTGGGGATGTTTATATGACATTTTCCTGATTAATGATTTATCTGGGAGGTTCTCTCCAAATGAGCTGGTGCTGTACCTTCAGGTGGCCCTGAGTTGTATTAGATGGCCAACTGATCAAGGCCTGACTGGGAAAGCAGGTAAGCAAATATTGCTCCATGGCCTCTGCTTCAGTGCCAGTATACAGTTTTCTCCCATGAGTCACTGCTTCAGCTTTCCTCAGTGTTGGGGTGTTACTAGCAAGCTGAACCCTGCAATTAGCATTTGTTTTCTGAAGTTTCTAATTAACCATAGTGGTTTAAATTGCAATAGAAAAGCAAAATTAAGGCAGAACCACCACTTAACTTAAAGGCCATACAATAATGCTATCAAATATGGAAACCATCAAGGGATCAAAATAATAATACTAGGTCAGATCATTCATAAGCTAATCAACTATCTTAGATCTCTTTCTCCTCTTACCTCAGTTTTAACATTGGTGTAGGGGAAGTCTTGTCTTATATGTAGTCTATAACATTCTTGATCAACACAGGTGCAAAATATTAAAAGGGAAAGCCATCAAATATAGGGAAAGATCATATTAATAAGAGTTCTCCTCATGCTGTCCCATGAGTACAAGAATATCTCAGGATATTTAATTCAGGAGATATAGCTCACCAGTGGAATTAAATATATGTCTGAAATTTGTATGGTGATATAAACAAACAACAAAGTACCCACCCAAAATCTCAGTTAATTAAAACCACCCTGAGGAAAAAGTACAAAGTAGGAAATGACAGCTGATTCACAACAAAGTTGTAAATAATAAAGTTAGACAAAAAAAAAAAAAAATGTTCCTTAAACAATGGTGCTAGGAAAAACTGACTATCCATATGGAAAAAAATTCATTTCTATTATAAAAATTAGTTTAAAAAGAAAGTTAAATATATGATGTAAGGTTGCTAAATTACTATAAGAAATAATAGGTGTAGTACTTTAGGACATTACCAAGAAGAGTGGTATTTTGGAGAGCAGTGAAACAAGGAAACCAATTGAAATAATTGTGAACTCAACTGAACAGAGTACACAAAGTAAAGGGGAAACTTATAAAACAATAGAAAATATGTTGAACTATATATTAGATAAAAAGTTAATGTTTACATATAGAAGGAATTCATAACAACAACAAAAAAGACAAAAAACATTAATACTGGGTTTGGGTGACCCGTTCTCTAAAAACAACAAAAAAGTGAAAATATAATCAACATTACTGTCAAGAACATTGTTAGTGGAAATGACCAAATGCACAACCATTGAAGAAAACAATATGGAGTTTTCTTAAAAATTAAGAAAAACAAAAGAGGGTCCTCTCTCTTGCTTAGCTTCTTTAGGTGTACAGATTTTATATATTATATATATATTTATATATAATATTGTTATGCCAGGTTCACAGGACCCTAGAGACCACCAGGAGAAGACTTGATGCAATTGTGAGAGAGCTTTATTACGAGAGTGATCGAACTCGGGACCCAAGTCTCACTGGCGCAGCAGTAGAGAAGTGGGGACCTCGAGTTCTGAGTGAACAGAATATTTAAAGGGAAAGTCTGTGAGCAGGTTGTTTCCATGGCAGCAAGCAGGGGGGGCACAAGCCTTGGCATTACAGAATTGGGTGAAGTTTAGCAGGGCTGGATGACCTTTTCTGAGGTACATAATCACAATGGCTAAGGCATATAATCACAATGTCTATTTTTCTAAACCATATGTGAAACATTGGGGAGAATTTTCCCACCCGATTCTCAACCAATTCCCATTGATTATTGCCAGGGAGTTTGTCTCTATTTTCTATGAATCATTTATTCTGCTATATTTCCTGGAAGCTGTTGCTAGGAGAGTTAACTTTGTTTTCTGCCAGGTGTACATTTTTTGATATTTCCTGGTACCTGAATTTAGTTCCCAGTCAAGATCTTTATTTCAAAATGGAGTTATATTCAGGCTATCTTAAGCTCTTCAATATAAATTATATTGTATGTCTAATATATTATATTATATGTCTAAGTATAAAGTATAAAGTATCCACTTATAAGTAAATATATACCATGTTTGTCTTTCTGCTCCTGGGATACCTCACTCAGGATGATCGTTTCTAGATGCCACCACATGACTGCAAATTTCATGATTTCCTTGTTTTTAATTGCTGAGTAGTATTCAATTGTGTAAATGTACCACAATTTCTGTAGCTATTCCTCAGTTGAGAGATATATAGGTTGTTTCCTGGTCTGCTCTATTAGGAAAAAGAAGAAGGACCCTGGGTAAGATGATCAATCTTTACTCAGAATGGCAAACAGAACAGACATCAAAACAGGGAGAAAACAGGAAACAGGAGAGGAGCTTACCACAGAGGGCCTCTGAAAGACTCTACCCAGCAAGGTATCAAAGCAGATGCTGAGGCTCATAACTAAACTTTGAGAAGAATGCCTGGAAACTTATGAAAGAAAGGGGAGATTTAAAGACATAGAAGAGACAAGAGCTCTACAAGGAGAGCAAGAGAACAAAAAAATCTGGGCAAGTGGATCTTTTCTGAGACTGATACTCCAACCACGGACCATGCATGGATATAACTTAGAACTTCTGAACAGATGTGGCCCATGGCAGCTTAGTATCCAAGTGAGTACCCTCTTAAGAGGAACAGGGGCTGTCTCTGACATGAACTCTTTAGATGGGTCTCTGATAACCTCCCTCTGAGAGGAAAGAGCATTACCCTGCCACTGAGGAAGACAATGCTGCCATTATTGATAAGACCTGACAGGCTAGGGTAGGATGGAAGGGGAGGAGGACTTCCTATATCAGTGGACTTGGAGAGGGACATGGGAGGAGATCGGGGACGGAGGGTGGGTTTGAGAAGGAATGAGGGAGGGAACTACAGCTGGGATACAAAGTGAATAAACTATAAATATTAAAAAGTTAAAACTAAAATTAAAAATACAGTGAAAATATGGAAAAAAGAAAAAATAAACAAATATTGATTATTATTGATTGTTTATTGTCTGAACAAAAGAATAGCCTACAGACTGGAAAAGGAGCTTCAACAACCCCCTATTTAACAGAGGGCTATTATCCAGAATATAGAAAGAATAAGAGAAGTTAAAAAGCAACAAATCAAGTAATCTAATTTCAAAAATGTGGTACCGAGTAAAACAGAGAAGTCTCTGTAAAAGAATATGTAATAGCAGAGAAACACTTGAAGAAATGATTAATGTCCTTAGTCATCAGGGAAATGCAACTCAAAATGACCTTGAGATTTTAGGTTACACCCTTCAAAATGGCTAAGATCAAAAACTCAAGTGACACCAAATGCTAGAGACATTTGGAGAAAGGAGAACCCTACTCTATTGCTGGTGGGAATGTGAACTTGTACAAGTTCTTTGGAAATCAATCTGGCACTTTCTCAGACAACTAGGAATACTGTTTCCTCATAATCCAGCCATACCACTACTAGGCATATATCCAAAAGATGCACAAGTACACAACAAGGACATTTGCTCAACCGTATTTATAGCAGCTTTATTCATAATAGCCAGAACCTGAAAGCATCCCAGATGTCCATCAACGGTGGAATGGATACAGAAATTGTGGTACTTGTACACAATGGAATACTACTCAGCAATTAAAAACAAGAAAATCATGAATTTTGCAGGTTAAATGGTGGGATCTAGAAAAGATCATCCTGAGTGAGGTATCCCAGAAGCAGAAAGACACGCGGGATATATACTAACTTATAAGTGGATACTAGACATATAAGATAGGATAAACATACTAAAATCTGTACACCTAAAGAAGATAAACAAGAAAGAGGAACAGGGGTAAGATGATCAATCCTCACTTAGAAAGACAAACGGGATGGACATTGGAAGAACGTGAAAATAGGAAACAAGACAGGAGCCTACCACAGAGGGTCTCTGAAAGACTCTACCCAGCAGGGTATCAAAGCAGATGCTGAGACTCAGCCAAACTTTGGTAACAGTTCAGGGAATCTTATGAAAGAAGGGGGAGATAGGAAGAACATGGAGAGGACAGTGTTGGGATCAGTAAGCAGGCACTTCTACAGGCAGCCCCAGTTAGACCAGTTATCAGGCATTTGTGAAGACACCCAGACCACCTGCTGACCACCTGGAACTACCTGCTCATTCCCTGAGTCACCCTATAAGAGAACTGGAGCCCTCCTCTCACTCTCTCTATTCTTCTCTCTCTCTCTTCCTCTTCTGCTTTCTTTCTCTCTCTTCCTTTCTCTCTTCCTTACTCTTCCTCTCTCTCTCTCTCCCTCCCCCTTCACCTAATAAACCTCCCACATGGAACCAATCTCGTGGTGTGATTTGTGAACCCAAGTGTAACCTCCACATTCCTGCGCTGGTCCTAACAGACAGGAGTTCCACAAGGAAAGCAACAGAACCAAAAAATCTGGGCAGAGGTGTCTTTTCTGAGACTGATTCTCCCACCAAGGACCATTCATGGATATAACCTAGAAGCCCAGCTCAGATTTAGCCCATGGCATCTAAGTGGTTTTCCCTAGTAAGGGGAACAGGGGCTGTCTCTGACATGAACTCAGTGACCTGCTCTTTGACCACTCCCTCCTTCGAGGGGGGAGCATCCTTGCCAGGCCACAGAGGAAGACAATGCAGCCGCTCCTGATGAGACCTGATAAGATGGGATCAGTTGGAATGGAAGGAGGACCTCTCCTATCAGTGGACTTGGAAAGGGAAGTAGGTGATGAATGAGGGAGTGTAGAAGTGGCAGGGAATGAGGGAGGGGCCTACAGCTGGGATACAAAGTGAATAAACTGTGATTAATATAAAAATGATTTAAAAAATAGAAACAAACTAATTAAGAAACAGAACTTCCATATGATGCTTTATTTCCCTTTTGGTATATGTACAAACCCAAAATAAACAGTGTTTCACCAAAATATTTATGTCTCTTTCTTTTAAAGCACTGCTTATCATAGCCCCCCCCTTTTTTTTAATGGAGATCCATTTAAAGATGAATAGTTGTGGAAAGGAGGATCAATTACATCCTTCAATAATATTCATCCTTAAAAAAATTCAGTAATTTTGGGCAACATGAATATGACAAAAAGACATTATGTTAAGTGAAATGATCCAGATGACAAAGTATATATTCTGCATAATTTCATCTAATATAAAACAGCCATTTATAGGATCTGGGACTTTGATTCTGCTTTTCACAAATTATGGAATATAGATTTAATGAAAAGATGAAATGACTATTAAGTTACAGTTTTTTATAAGAAATAAATTGTAGCATGCATGCAAAACCTGTAGATAATTACATACTATTGATCTCAAAAGCTAAAGAAACTCATGTTTTTAACCAAACGTCAATGATAAATGTTGAGTATTTAACTACACCTAATCTGACTTAAATATATACTATGAATATGTATATATGTGTGTGTATGTGCGAGTGTGTATTGAAACAAAATTCACTCAACACCATAATTATATGTAAAACTTATATTTAGATGCATCATTTAAAAATAAAGAAAAGGAAATAAATGTTACCATCTTTCTAGTTTTCAAAATATAATTATATCCCAACTGAAACAATAATATGGAACACAGAAGGTGAAGGTAACTAGAAGTTAAAAGTTAAGATACATTTTTAATAAAAGAAAACATAAGTATGAATTTTAATTTTGTAAGTTATTGTTTCCAACAATGTGTTTCAAAAACAATATTGTGAAAATAATGTATAAAAAGTATGAGTTTATTTTTAAGATTATTTTCAAATAAAACTATCATCATGTGTTCTGTGTTTGTTCGCGGACAGGCATGCCCTATGATCAATTCATATCAGATAGAACAATGGTGACAGATGACAGAAATGAGTCCACAAAGCCTAGCTTAATAAACTTAGTTTCTTGGATTTTCGGTGTTACTTATTTTTTTAATATTTTAATTAAATTTTTATTTTTATATTAATTACAGTATATTCACTTTGTATCCCAGCTGTATCCTCCATCCTTCATTCCCTCTCAATCCTGCCCTCCCTCATCTTCTCCTATGACCCTCTCCAAGTCCACGGATAGGGGAGGTCCTCTTCCCCTCCCATTTGACCCTAGCTTATCTGGGTTCATCAGAACTCGGTGTTACTTATAAAATTATAGGTGGGTCAATAGTCACAGAAGTGAAGACAACAAGGTAGCTACAACAGAGAAAAGTGAACCCCATGCTTGATGGTAACTTATGGAAGCTGCTATGGTCTGTGCGAGTCAACCTGGTCAAATATTATCTATTCCTCAGTAATTGTTTAATGCTTTTATAACTTTGAGGACAGGTCTCCTGAGTCATCCAAATTTCTGAGCTTTGTAAATTTCATTTACTTCCTAAGTCTTACAAGCTGCCTTCCTCCTTCTAGGAGGAAATATTTCAATTCAGAAGAAATAGCGAGGCAAGAGCTCTAAAAAAGTAAAAAAGGAAGATGTGAAAGAATAAAAATCTAATGAGATAATTGCAAATAAAAAAGACTACCTTATGTCAACCAAAAACAGATTTCAGGAAATGTACATTACAAAAGAGATGAATCAGAACACAATGAAAGTATTCACATTTTAAAACAGTTAACTAATATCTCAGAATTAATGTTTAAAACAAGTTTGTACCAAGTGAGTATATAGATGGTTACCTTGTTATTTTTGCTCCCTTAAAATATGGATTTAATTTTGGAAATTGATATCAATACGAGTCTTATATTCTTTTTACTTTAGTGAATATAGTAACTGTCACATAAACTTCAAAAAACAGTATACAGCATTAGATGAGGTAGGTGATACAATACATCCCTTATAGGAATCCATTAAAAATTCATTTCTGCACACCCCTGTGTGTGACATCGCTTTTATTAAATGCTATAGGGTACCCTCTGTGCTGTGTTTTGCACTAAATCCTGACAGAGAGGAATAAACCTGAAAGAATAAAAAAGTGAGTTCATTTGTGGAATAGTTCAAGTAAAGAGTTATTGAACCATTTTAATCTTTAAGACAGGAATGGCTTTGGTTTACACCATTCTACATTTTTATTGCAAGTAAGATTTGCCTTGTATTTGAAAGTCTTTCTATTATTATATACACCGATTTATAGTTTATGAGAAAACCCAAGAAGAGAGGTAGTAATTTCACTGAGGAAAAAAAAATGTATGAAATAATTTACATTCCATTAGCCAATATCTGATCCTTATGAAGATCATTCTATTTAATAGTTCAAATTGAAAAACCACAATTTACATGAGTCTTTCCTTCTATGAGGTACTATTTCAAATCCATTGCTATACTGAACAGAGCTGTTAAACTGTTTCTCATCATTATTTTGTCCTTAGAGTTGAAATTATAGAGTTAGTAGGTATTTATCCTTTTTAGAGTTAGGTAAGAATAATGTTTGTTTCTAATCTCTGGCCTGATTTTCCCCTTTTGCTTATGTACTTTTTTCTTGGTTCCACACTCTGCCATTTTTTGAGATTTAACTTTATTATTATTTATTACAAGTTATTCACTTTGTATCCCCCCATTTATCTCCTCCTGGTCTGACCCTCATTCCTCTTCCCCACTATGCCCCATCTGTATTCCGCTGATGGGGTGGTTCTCCTCCCATACTATCTGACTCTAGCCTATCAGATCTCATCAGAACTGTCTGGATCCTATGTCTCTCTGGCCTGATAAGGCCACATTGCCAGGGGAAGCTGATCAAAGAGCAGGCAACCAAGTTCATGCCTATGACTGCTGCTGCTTCATTTACTAGGGAACACCCACAGAGACTGAACGGCTCATGGACTACATGAGTTTAACTTTGGAGTTTAACTTTTTGAGTTCTTTATATATTAGGTATATTAATCCTCTCTCAGATGTAGGGTTGGTGAAGATCTTTTCCCTGTCTGTAGGTTGTCATTTACCTCTGTTTACAATGTCCTTTGCTTTATGGAAACTTCCAACATCAAAATAAAGAGAGAGAAACTTAAATCAAACCCGCTGAAATCAGAAACAAGGCAAGGCTGCCCACTCTCACTATCTCTTCATAACAGTACTTGAAGTCCTAACTAAAGCAATAAGACAACTAAAGTAGATCAAGAGAATACAAATCAAAAAGGAAGAAGTCAATTATCACTACTCACAGATGATATGTTAGTATAGATGAGTGACCTCCAAAATTCTACCAGAGCACTCATTCAACTGATAAACACCTTCAGCAAAGTGGCTGCATACAAAATTGACTCAAAATAATCAGTAGCCCTCCTGTGTACAAAAGACAAAAGGGCTGAGAAAGAAATTAAGGAGACCACACCCTTCACAATAGCCACAGATAACATAAAGGTCCTTGGTGTGACTCTAAGGAAGCATGTGGAAGACCTTTTAAAAAAACAAACAAACAAACAAACAAAAAACAAACCTTCAAGTCTCTGAAGAGAGAAATTGAAGCTATCAGAAGATAGATCTCTAATGCACATGGACTGATCTGTAGGATTAACATAGTGATAATGGCCATCTTACCAAAAGCAATCTACAGATTAAATGCTATTCCCATCAAAATACCAACACAATTCCTGCAGATCTTGAAAGAACAATTTAATATAGAAAGACAAAAATCTCAGCATTGCTAAAATAGCCCTTTACAATAAATGTCTTCTGGAGGTATCTCCATCCCTGATCTCAAGCTGTAATATAGAGCAACAGTAATAAAAATGGCATGGTATTGGCATAGAAACAGAATAGTGGATCAATGAAATCAAATCAAAGACCCAGAAATAAACACACAAATATACAGATATTTGATTTTTGACTAATAATCAAAACCATACAATGGAAAAAATATAGCATCTTCAACAAATGGTGCTGGTGTAACTGGAGGTCTACATGTAGAAAAATACAAACAGATTGATATTTATTACCATACACAAAATTAAAGTCCATGTGGATCAAAGACCTCAACATAAAAACAGACATAATAAATCTGCTAGAAGAGAAAGTAGAGAAGAGCCTTGAACACAAGAGATAACTTCCTGAATAGAATACCGCAGGATCTAATATCAACAATTAATACATCGTACCTCATGAGACATATTTTGTTTTTTTCAAATACTGATTTCGACCCTCATGTTCTTAAGATGAGTTAGTTATGACAAAGTCATGCTATTAAATGTTTATTATGTAATTTTGTAATGAAGGAAAATAATGATATTTTATTAGAAGGAAGCTATCAGGATATCATGATGGTATTTGAAATGGAGTGTAGTGGGTAACAGAAAAATAAGAAATACTAATAAGAATACTGTAAACAAAGATAATTAATATTTAACAAGAATGGGGAAGATAAGAAATTAAGGATTACTATTAAATTTCAGTAGTACAAAATGAAGACAAGAAGAAAACTTTAAGAAATGTTTTAAGGTCATGTTAAGTTCATACAGACCATGACAGTAAGCGCAGAACTTATTCAATTGATTTTCAAACAAAATCTCAGCATAGAACAAGGGGAGATGATCCTGAAGTTCTCCCATCTTTAGCGGAGGAGTTATTGGTAACAGCTATTTTGGGGAGAAGGAGAGTTACCTTTCTTTGAAAGTGTTGACCCTGAGAAGTACAACATGGTCAAGGAGGGCCCCACACCTACAACTGTAATAAGCCTTTTTGGACATGATAGATTGAAAAACAGATGAAGACATTTCATTTGGTGGGCATGGAAAGGGATGTGTCTGGTAGAATTGTGGGAAGAAGGTGAATATGATCAGAATACAATTTGTACAATTCTCAAAGAGTTAACAAAACTGTGTACAGAAAAGAAGCTAATGTAAAGTTAGAAGTCACTTCCTGTTTCTCTAAAATGGTAATATTTCAGCCACCATCACTGACAAAATTTGAGAAGTAAGATTCAATAATTTTCAAAGAAGTTTTCTTGGAAATGTAAAGCCTTTAAAAGCCCACACCTGTTTGTTTATATCCCCCATTTTTATTCATTATTAGCCAGATAGAGCCAAGTAATTGCGGTAATGATACTTGCTTTTTTGCCCAATGCTGGAATGCTAGTGAATTTAGGTATGCCCTGGTTACTTGCATGCCTCGCTGGGTGCCTGTGCCCGTTGATGCCCCTCACGCTATGACTCTCTTCAGACAGAAAAGGGATCTTAGAACTACAGCCACCATTGTTACTGCCATCTCATTGGCGGCTGTTGGAGCTACCACCAGGGCATTAGCCATGAGTCATACTGGGCAGACTGCTCAGACCCTGAATAATCATTTAGCCAATGTAGCTCATGCCTTAGTTGTACAAAAAGGAATTAATGCTCAACTAAAAGGAAGCTTGATGGTGTTCAATCAGAGGATTGACCTCGTGCAGGAGCAAATTGATACCCTATGGCAAATCGCTCAACTTGGCTGTCAATGAAAATATGCTGGACTTTGAGTCACTAGCATATAACATGAGAATTTTTCCTGTGCTGCAAATCTGTCTAAACAATTGTCGAGCTATATTTTAGGTAATTGGACTGGAGAATTCGATACTACAATGGAGCAGCTGAGAGTGGCCATTGTCACAGTAAATTCTACCAGAATGGACACAGGACTAAGCACAGGATTATCATCATGGATTGCTGCAGCCATGAATCATCTGAAGGAATGGGCGGGCATGGGAGCATTAGCAGGCCTTCTGGTGTTGGTCTCCTTGGTTTGCCTGTGGTATATATGCAAGATTAGAGTCTCACAACAGTGTAATGCAGCCATGATCATTCAGGCCTTTACAGCCATTGAAGCAGGACAGTCTCCCCAAGCATAGTAGGCTACCATAAAAAGCCAAAATGTTACACTCAGGATGCGAGGCTAAGCACTGCACTCAGGGTCAGCCACTTTGGACCCAGAGAAGAGCATGTCTGATTGCATGCGGGTTGATGCCCCAGGTCCCGCCTCTGAGAAAAAGGTATCAGACGAGTCTGCTCTTTGGGTGGATGACACCTAAATGAACATTGGTACAAAGTCCCAATTTATTTCTAATATCAGAGATCAGACCTCTACTCTTGCCTGATGCATCTAAAACAAAAAGGGGGATCTGTAGAGAGCTGTGTAATGCCGCGCCTTAAAGATGGAGCTGGTTTCCGCCTTCCACCTTCCAGATGGTGAGTGCTCTCTGTCACAAACAACTCCATATTTGGCTAAGGCTGAGGATCTGGCTTGCTTCCATGTATGTGGACCTATCTGCATTGCCCACGTGGCACGCTGGGGTTGGCTACCCAGAGGCTATTTAAGCTGTGGGCTGGCTTTCCCCAGGGTCAGATGATTGTTCAAGGTTCCTGAATAAACTGCATTGAAAAAAAAAAAATCAGACTATAGTCAAGCCTTAGAGCATTTTCTAAATTAGTGATTAATTTGGGAGGGCACAGTCCATTATGGGAGGTGCAATCCTTGGGCTGGTGTTCCACCATTGTAAGAAAAGGAGGCTGAGCAAGTTTTGATGAGCGGCACCCCCACGCCCTCTGCATCTGCTTCTGCCTGCAGGTTCCTGCCCTGCTTGAACTACTGCCCTGACTTCCTTTGATGATGAAAACTGATACGGAAGTGTAAGAAAAATAAAACCTTTTCTCCTCGAGTGGCATTTAATCATGGTGTTTCATCTCAACAGTGGTAACCCTAAGACAGAGAAGCAACTGCAACAAAAGGAAACAAAAAGTAATGACTTGTGTGTACAGCTTAAATAAATGTGAAAATTTGGAGAAAAAAATAGAAGGAGTACAGGAAAATAGATGAACTTACACCTTGACGGATGTATTTATTCATTAGAAAATGCTTTTAATAGGCAATAAATAAGGCATGTGGATATTAGGGTCAATTAAATGAGGTACCCAGGCCCACCATATTTGTAGGAATAAATTCTACTGGTTTATTGGCGGATGATTTGGGGAACGTTTTGAAGGTAGGGCTATCTGGTAAGCCACACAGGTATACTGTCATGAAGGCGACCAAGAGTTAGAGCCTATACAACAAGACAAATAGAGCAACTCCCACTTGAAAGAAATAATTTGTTAATTGTCAAATCACATTTGAGCTGCACTAAAGAGAGGAAAGGAGAGAACTGATAGTCTTTAATAAAATTTTGTGTGTTTTAAAGTTGATTTTTAAACCTAAATATATAGATATGATCACAGAAATTGTGGATGTGTAGCTACCAAGAACTAGTCCAAAAAAAAAAAGCACTGCAAATTAAGACAGAGAATACAAAAAGTCAACTAAAAAGTAATGTACAAGAAACTATTATGGAAAAAAAGAAGTCTAGTATATTATATAAACTCTGAAGATCAATGAGGAAAATTAATAGAGGCAGTATTAGAAAATTGCTAAAAGTTGAATTGTCACATGAAATAAAAATACCAAATCCCATTTTAAAGGCAGATATATAAATTCAAACAGCAGAGAAATGTGAGAAAAAAGTTATAATTATATTAAAATTCCTAACAGAATATTCATACAGGTGTACCAATGGGAATGGGTTAGTTTATTAGGATTCTATAGATATAAGATGATGAACTGTTTTAGAGATAGCTAAAATACTATGTGAGCCTGTTAGAATTGTTTATTTTTAAAATTGGAGGAAACCTGTGAGTTAGTTGTAAAACTATTGCTAAGCCAGTACCAGAAATGACTGGGAAATTAACGTGTAAGCAACAAATCACAAAGATCCAGAAATTTGATTTCCATTAAACTTATTTCCAAAGGTAATACTTTAAAACGTATGTATATACTTAAACTATGAAGGTTATGACTGAGATGAACTTGTGAGATAAACTAGTGAGATGAAATGGAATAAATCAATGGAAGAGTCAAATCACTGGAAGTTAACATGTATAATTTCATGTATAAATAATAATATCAAAACCATACAGACATATGAAAAAATATCCAGGGTTTAGAATCTAAAACATTTAGAAATGGTGAGATGTGAATACAAAGTTGTCAGATTATATTTTCATCGGGGAACTGTGTGATATATTTTTATATGTTTAATGTTATAATTGTTCAGATAAAGTTCAAAGACAGCAATTGTTTGTTGGGTGGTTACTGTTTGGAACCGAATCTTTTTGTGTATCATAGCTTCTTCTGAATTTGAAACATATGTTATTGGTAGTGAAGTGTTTCTTAACATTTTTGTTTGTTTGTTTTTATAAGTGAGTATATACCATGTATGTGTCTCTGCTTCTGGAAAACTTCACTTAGGACCATCTTTTCCAGTTCCATCCATTTGCCCCCAAATTTCATGATTTCCTTGTTTTTAGTAGCTGAGTAGTATTCCACTGTGTAAATGTGCCACAATTTCTGTATCCATTTTTTTCTTGAGGACATCTGGGTTGTTTCCAGACTATGGCTATTCTGAATAAAGCTGCTTCACTGAGCATAGTTGAGCATGTCACTGTTGTATGGCTGAGCGTCTTTAGGGTACATGCCAAACCCAAAGAAGGTAATTGACAAGGAGGGTCCTAGAGATGATGCTTAATTCTCATTCACAAGGGCAAACAGAATAGAAACCAGAAGGACTAGAAGAGAGGGAACTGGAATGGAGCCTACCACAGATGTCCTCTAAAAGACTTCAGGCAGCAGGAGATCGAAGCAGATGAAGAGATTCACAGCCAAACTTTGGACAGAGTGCAGGGAGTCTTATGGAAGAAGAAGGATACAGAGAGGAAAGGAGCCACACAAGGAGACCCACAAAGCCACAAAAAAAGCAGGGCCCGGGGGAAGGGGCTGCAGAAACTGACACATCAACCAAAGACCATACATAGAGAGGAAGGACCTAGACCCTCTGCTCAGTTGTAGCCCATAATCATCTCAGTCTCCATTTGGGTTCTCTAGTAGAAGAGACAGTCTTTGGCATGAACTAGGATGCCTGATTCTTGATCACTTCTCCTTGGTGGTGTGACCTAGTAAGCACACAGAGGAAGAGGATCCAGGCAGTCCTGATGGGACCTGACAGGCTAGGGTCAGACAGTAGGGAAGAGGGACATCCCCTGTCAGTGGACTAAGAAAGAGGGATAGAGGAGGAAGAGGAAGGGAGGATAGGACCAGGAGGAGATGAGGGAGGGGTTTACAAAGAGAAAAATTGTAAATAATTATAATAATAGCAAAAAGTTCAGAATAGGGTAAAACTGCTCTATTATTGTATTTTGAAGCTTATTGTTAAAAACTATGAAAGAGTCTCAATTACTTGTGTGGTAGGTGGGTAAAAAGAGAAACTGAGAAACAAACACAGTTTTGTGTAATTAAGTGTAACACGAGAGTGTGACTATAGGGAAGTCTCTTATTAAAAGGGCTTAAGAAGGCTGAATTTGCCATCTTTTATTTATTTTATTTTATTTTATTTTATTTTTCAATGAAGTTTATTCAGGAACCTTGAACCTTGACCCTGGGGAAAGCCAGCCCACAGCTTAAATAGCCTCTGGGTAGTCAGCCCCAGCATGCCACGTGGGCAATGCAGATAGGTCCACATACATGGAAGCAAGCCAAATCCTCAGCCTTAGCCAAATGTGGAGTTGTTTGTGACAGAGAGCACTCACCATCGGGAAAGTGGAGGGCGGAAACCAGCTCCATCTTTAAGGCGTGGCATTACACAGCTCTCTACAGTTCCCCCTTTTTGTTTTAGACGCATCAGGCAAGAGTAGAGGTCTGATCTCTGATATTAGAAATAAATTGGGACTTTGTACTTATGTTCATTTAGGTGTCATCCACCCAAAGAGCATCAGACCCGTCCAATACCTTTTTCTCAGAGGCGGGACCTGGGGCATCAACCCGCATGCAATCAGACATGCTCTTCTCTGGGTCCAAAGCAGCTGACCCTGAGTGCAGTGCTTAGCCTCGCATCCTGAGTGTAACATTTTAGCTTTTTATGGTAGCCAGCCATGCTTGGGGAGAATGTCCTGCTTCAATGGCTGTAAAGGCCTGAATGATCATGGCTGCATCACACTGTTGTGAGACTCTAATCTTGCATATATACCACAGGCAAACCAAGGAGACCAACACCAGAAGGCCTGCTAACGCTCCCATGCCCGCCCATTCCTTCAGATGATTCATGGCTGCAGCAATCCATGATGATAATCCTGTGGCTAGTCCTGCGTCCACTCTGGTAGAATTTACCGTGACAATGGCCACTTATAAACAGGCAAGGCAACTAGTGGAGGGATTGGAAACCAACCCAGCCTCAAGCCATTTGACCTACAATTTGTGCTCTGGGCCTGCAAGGTATGCTGGGCTAAGGGTGGCAGAAAACTTGTGGGACTGGACAAAGAATGACTGCTCCAACTTGAGATCCAGGTCTTGAGGGGAAGCCCATTCCTGACACTGACGAAAAGCCAGGAACCGATGTCCCCATAGCCCAGAGGACTAGAATAGAAGCAAACATGACTGTCCACAAACAAATACAGACAAACAAATAAACAAACTAAAAAGGAATGAAATGATTTCTGTACGTGAAGACAGGAACCTAACTTCACCAGCATCAGAGAGGCTACATCCAGCAATGGATAGAAGCAGATTCAGAGATCCTCAGCCAACATTAGGCAGAGTTTTAGGAATCCTGCAGAACAGGAGGAAGGAAGGACTGTAGGAAAGAGAGTGGTTAAGGATAACGGAAGAAAAAGGCCCACAGAATCAACTAAACAGGGTTCATAGAGGTTCACAGAGACTGAACTGAAGTCAGGGAGGCTCTGTGGGTCTGACCTAGATTCTCTGCATGCATGTTATGGTTGTGTAGCTTGGTCTTCTTTTGGGACTACTAAGAGCGAGAGATTGGGCTTTCCCTGTCATTTTTGCCTGCTTTTGTGACACTTTTTCTTCTTTTTTTTTTTTTTTTTTCAATGCAGTTTATTCAGGAACATTGAACAATCCTCGGACCCCGGGGAAAGCCAGCCCACAGCTTAAATAGCCTCTGGGTAGCCAACCCCAGCATGCCATGTGGGCAATGCAGATAGGTCCACATACATGGAAGCAAGCCAGATCCTCAGCCTTAGCCAAATGTGGAGTTGTTCCTGACAGAGAGCACTCACCATCGGGAAGGTGGAAGGCGGAAACCAGCTCCATCTTTAAGGCATAGCATTCCGCAGCTCTCTACAGTTCCCCCTTTTTGTTTTAGACGCATCAGGCAAGAGTAGAGGTCTGATCTCTGATATTAGAAATAAATTGGGACTTTGTACCGATGTTCATTTAGGTGTCATCCACCCAAAGAGCCGCCTCTGAGAAAAAGGTAGCGGACGGGTCTGACACTTTTTCTTCTAATGGGTTGCCTGCTACAGCCTTTACATGAGCGGAGGTACCTAGTCTTGTACCTTGATGTTTCATCTTTGGTTGATATCTCCAGAAGGCATGCTTTTATCTCAAATGAATAATGGAAGAAGGGATGTGGAGGAGAGATGAGGTGAAGGGTGGAATGGGAATGTGTGAGGATATACTATATGAGAGGTGAAAATATGAGAGAAGAAAATATAAATAGACACAAAGGTGAGTTCTTTGCTAATTCAAGTGTGGTTTATAAAGAACAGAAGTCACAAGGCAATCTGGGGGTCTTGAGATTGTTGAAAGCCAAATGATTAATAGAGAGATGGTCATATTTTATATTTACTTTATGTGAAAGTAAATATTTGCATATATAGTAAAGACCTTAAAGTTTGTAAATTTATTATATCTTCATTGATGCTTAAGGTTTTATTTTTTACTTCAATTTACTTTTAAATTTAAATACCTCATTAAAGTGGCAAACATCTCCAACGTCATTAATTAAAATTTTCTGTAATGGGCTCAAAGGTAACAACTGTCTTCATTTTCACTTTTATTGTGTTGATGGTTTGAGAGCTTAGCTCTGTTTGAGAAAGTGACTTATGATATGTAAAGCAACAAACTCATGCTGGGTTAAAATTTCCTTTTTCAGATAATTAACTGATAATCGAATTCCTAAATCTCTGTGTATGAAACAAAAACAAGCATTTTATATTTTAATGTAACGTTTAACTTGGAAATATTTAGATAACATTAATACCCAGAAAGTAGATAAGCCATATTTTTATTATTATTATTAAAATTTATTTGCTTTGTTTATCAGTTGTAGCCCCTCCCTCATCTCCTCCTAGTCCCACTCTTGCTTCCTCTTCCTCCCCAATCACTCTTCATTAGTCCACCGATAGCTGAAGTTCTCCTTCCCTACTGTCTGACTCTCATCTATCAGGTCCCATCAAGACTGCCCTTTGATCACCTCCCCCTGACTCGAGAGCAGTCTTGCCAGGCCACAGAGGAGGACAATACAGCCAGTCCTGATGAAACCCCGATAACCTAGGGTCAGATGAAAGGGGAGGAGGACCTCCCCTATCAGTGGACTGGGGAAGGAGCAAGGGAGGGGAAGAGGAGGGAAGGCAGAATTGGGAGGGGACCAGAAAGGGAGCTACAGCTGGAATACAAATAAATTGTAGTAAATAAGAAAATAAAAATAAATAAATGAATGAATGAAAAAAAAAAAAAAAGCCTGGATCCTCTTCCTTCAGTATTGACTAGGTCACCCTACCAGGGAGAAGTGATCAAAGGCAAGGCGAATGAGAGGATGTCAGAGATTGCCTCTTCTCCCCTTACTAGGAAATCCACATTGAGACTGAGCTGTATTTAGGCTACATTTAAGCAGGAGATTTAGGCCCTTTCTATGCATGGTCTTTGGTGTATGCATCAGTCTCTGCATTCTGCCATGTGTCTGAATTTTTATTTTTTGTCTTTGTTGGTTTTCTTGTGTAGCTACTGGCCCTCTGGGTCCTTTTATATCCCCTTTATTTCATAAGACTCCTTGTGTGTTGTCCAACGTTTTGCTATGAGTCTCTGTATCTGCTTCTTTGAACTCCTCCTGGCTATGCTGTTTTAGAAAACATCTGTGGTAGGCTCGAATCATATAATCATGTTTTCTTCCCTCACTTCTATAGCTTCCTTCTATCCTGTTTTTCCTTCTTTATGACCCATCTTTCTTAAGGGCCTCCTGTTGTTTAGCTTCTTTGGGACTGTAAATTTTACTATGTTTTCCCTCTATTATATGGCAAATACCTACTTATTAGTGAGTATATACCATTACTGTCTTTCTGCTTCTGGGTTACCTCATTCTGGATGATCTTTTCTAGCTCCATCCATTTACTTCCAAATTTCATGATTTCATTGTTTTTAACAGCTGAGTAATATTCCATTGTATAAATGAACCAAAATTTGTGTATCCATTCTTTTTCCATGGAACATCTAGGTTGTTTTCAGATTCTGTCTATTACAAATAAAGCTTCTATGAACATAGTTGAGCAAATGTCATTGTATGGTTGAACATATTTTGTGTATGTGCCCAGGAGTGGTACAGCTGAGTCTTGAGGTAGCACTATCTCTGTGTTCATAGCTGTTTTATTTATCATAGTATTTTCAGAAATTCTTGTTAACCTATCATGATTACAGTAACCCAAATTGCATACCTATTTTACTTAAAAATGTGTTGAATTAGGTTTAAATGTGAAATTGTGAATAAAATGCATTATTCCGTAGAGTTTCATAAAAATATTGAAAATTGCATTTTATTAAAAAATCATGAAAAATAGATATTAGAAAATTGCACCTTCCTGCCAGAATCCTCCTATCAAAGACCATATTAACAAACATTTTATTGTATAAATTGTAACTACTATCAAAATGCAATTCATCACCTTAGTATGACTTATGGGAAAGCATTATTCATCCAGTTTGGTGAAAGTGCCGGGCTTTCCACAGTCTCCAGTGTGCCATCCGGTTACAGCCACCATCACTCAAACCTGACACATATTGATATTCATCTATCAAGAACTTATAGCTCTAACATACTGACAAATTATTTCTAACTTTAACAGAAAGCTATGGAGGAAAGCAGTATCTTAGATGTCTATGACAAAATTCCTATTATTGCAGAGGTGGATCAGCAACATTTTCTCTAAAACAGTGCTTTCTTGCCTAAGCCAAGGGAAAAAACAACAATCAAAAACCAAAAAGCACCTCACTGGGTCTCTCTAATAATGTACACTGCCCTCACGGGGACAAGACAATAGCAGGGTACTTTTAGAATTCACTGAGACAGCAAAGAAGAACAAAGCAAAGCCAATGTCATATTTCTTTCCGACTATTATCTGGGCAGATAACATTAATTTAAGGAAAAAAAAGAGAGGTTTAAGCAATAAATTTTGAGGCTTTTTTATTTATTCTTTTGCTTGTTTCGCCAAAGTTTCTATTAAAATAGCCATTTTTCCCTAAAATTCTCAAACATGGACTTTTGGATTTTAATAAATGATAAGAAATTATATATTGGGTACTTACCACGAATTGAGCACCTTTCCTAGAATTGTGGACCAAGTACAGTTCCTTGAGTGTACTTCCTTCACTCCTTTAGAGATCAAAGTTAATAATGTGCTTCAAGTAAGAAAAATGTCTGTGCAAGTTTGTTTATTCTTTCTGTTTCTTTTATTCGGGTATTTATTGCTGCTCACAATTAATTGTTCAATCAATATTTTTTAACTCTTTAAAGGTTTATTTATTTTTATACCCAAATAAATGTATGTACACCACATATGTGTCTAAGTCAGAAAAGAGCCTGATCCCATGGAACTGGTGTTACACATGGTTTTGAGTCTCTGTGTAGTTGCTTGCTACAGAATCTGGGTGCTCTCTGAAAGCAAGTAATGACATTAAATTCTGAGCCATCTTCCCAATCAGTATATTAAATATATCTCCAATGATTAGTCAATGTCAATAAGCTGTTTATTTTATGAAAAACATGATTTAGATACGGATTACATGCCTCACCAAAAAAGGAACTAAAATACAATTCCATTTGTGAAATAATTATAGGGCTGGATTAGTTTTCCTAAACAAAAATTTGGAGCTCACTAACAGGTTGTTTTGACTTGCTTTAATTTGATAACTACTTTGTAAAGACAAGTATTTCCCTTATCACAGTTGATACGGTATGTTCTTAACATAAGCATTATCACATAAATGTCACTATTGGATGGAGACATATAATAATTGGATTTTAATATATTTGAGAAGAAGTTAGCAATTACTGATTATAATAGCCAACATAAAAAGTAGTTTAGATAAAGAGCTATTGGCAGTTGATGGCTACTTGGGGAGTGAAAATCAGTTTTCTTCAAGGTATTGACCATGGTAGGTAGGTTTTCTATTGTCCTGTGTTGGATTTCATATTCATTGGCATCTTGGCAGAATTAGTTGCATTCAGTGACTTAAAAGAATAATAATTTTAAAAGAACATTGCTAGACATGGTTATACACATCTTTTATCCCAACAGTTGTGAGGCACAAGCAGGCAGATCTCTCCCAGTCTTAGGGGAGACCAGTCTTCATAGTGAAATCTGGGACAGTCAAGGCTGCTTAATGAGACACTATTTCAAACAAAACAATCAAACAATAAAGAGCACATGCACGTTAGAGGTCACAAGAGAGATCGGAGGAAGGATATTAAGGGTGGATATAAACAATTATATTATTTCTTTCTTTTATTCACTTTACATCTTGGTGGTAGCACCATCCCTCCTCCTTTCGCAGTTCCACCCACCCTCCTTCTCTCTTTCCCTCCCACCCTCTCCTCCCCTAACCCTTTGTCATCCACCCCAGCTTAGCAAGTTTCATCAACTGAGCATGTCCTCTTCCCCTGTCGCCTGACATGGCAGTCTCTCCAGTGGAAAGTGATCAAAAAAGTTGGCATATGGAATGCAGCTCCCACTTCCCTTTCCAGAGGATCCACATGAAGCCTAAGCTGCCCATCAACTACCACTTTGTAGGGGACCTAGGTCCAATTCATGCATGGTCCTTGTTTGATTCTTCAGTGTAAGCCCTTCTGGGCCCTGGGTAGTTGGCTGTGCTGGTCTTCTTGTAGAACTATTTAAGCAGAGACTCCTAATAGCAGAGGCCATAGAGACTGAAAAAGACACCCTCTAACTAGACTAGTACCTTAGTAGAGGAAGAGGAACATCAACGGACCCACAAAAATTATCACCCAGAATTTACCCTGCCTAAAAGATGTGCATGGCACAAGATAGAGCAGGTGGTTCCATCTGCAAGTTACCAGGTGATGGATTTTCTTAGGTGGAGTTTGGGTCAAGCTCCATTTGTTCACAGTATCAGTATGATAATGGTTTATTATTATCATATTCAACAAGAACATGACTACTTAATGAATGCTGAGCCCTCATCAAATATTAGATATTCTGCTACATGGACTGTTTTGAATATTCAAATCCATCCACCATTTTCAAAAAATAACATTTGCTGTTTTGTGGCCCCATTAAAATTAAATAAAAATGAAAATAATTTTATCTTTTAATAAAACTCATTACATTACTATGAGATTAAATAAAACTATGGGTCTCATCAAAACACCAACATTTAAATCTTGGTTTTATCATGTTGAAAGTTCTAGTTTAATTTATTGGACTAATACAGTCAATACTCTTTCCACAAAGGTCATAGTATTAGTAGCTTAGATAATATGAAAATGTGATTGGTTATGTTGGCGCAATGTATAATTTTATGTTGATATCTAATTAAAAAGAAAGCATTGTAGATTATGCATCTCTCCTGTAGATTACCTACATTTAGATGATTCAATAGAGTATGTATTTTTCACTCTCACTCCAAAATCACATTCATAATTATTTGGTAATTATGATATGAGTTCTCATCTTTTTAAAATAAGACCAACACTCATGACAGAGGCTTCAACTCCCACACAATATGCAGGTTTGTATCTGTATTTTTTGATGTAAGTTTACAGTCAGAGAAAATAACAGGGATGTCTTGAATGGGACTTCCTAGAACACACACTCACACACACACACACACACACATATATATATGAAATAAATATATATATGAAATATACATATATATATACATATATATATACATAATATACATATATATATGAAATTAATATATATACATATATACATAATACATACATAATATACATGTATATATAATAAATACATAATATACATATATATATATATATGAAATAAATCCATTGGTTTTGTAAGTTACCCACAAAGGGACCAAAGCAGAAAAATACCATACTTTAGTAAATTTAGGAAGAATTCTTTCTTTTATAAAATGTTTCACTCAAGTAGATGCTTTGTGGAAGCTATTGACATAGCTTTTAAATTTTTTTTTCACTTTTTAAAAATTTATTTATATTTTTATAAATTACAGTTTATTCACTTGTATTCCTGCTGTAGCCCCCTCCCTCATCCCTTCCCAATTCCATTCTCCCTCCCATCTCCTCCCATGCCCCTCCCCAAGTCCACTGATAGGGGAGGACCTCTTCCCCTTCCCTCTGACCCCAGCCTATCAAATTTTTTAAGGAATAATTACTTCTAAGGTTATAATTACAGTATTTCATCCTTTTGTTTCCCCCTCCAAATGTTCTCATTTTAGTTAAGCTTCAGTTATTCCTAATCCAGCTGTATATCCAAATCACCACACAGAAACTAGGATTTATTTAATTAACATAGAGCACAATGCTGGGAAATAGTTACTCCATCTTAAACCTCCAAGCCCACATAGTTTCCTACCATTCAGATTTTACCCATTATATTTGCTTTTACTCGTATCTGAGGTCTGGTTCATCTTTCCTCATGGTTCCAAGTCCTGGCCTGCTGATCTCTGTCCTCCTCCCATTACTCACTTTCTTCTCTTCCACTCTGGACAAGGATGTCCCACCTTATTCTCTCCATTTCAGAGCATTGGGGCTGGTTGTTTTTATTGACAACACAGAGAAAAATGGTGGCATGTTTACACAAACTTGAGACAGGTGATGCTTAAAATAAACATAATAATGCCGTGTCCTGATTGAAACCAGATACTGGTGGAGAGAAATCAGTATTTGAATGAACAAGAGTACGTTCCACAAGAATATTATACCATCAATCCTTCTTTCCTTAAAATTCATCTCATCTTTGAATCTAACATGATATCTAATCAGCATAACATGTCATCTAATAATCTATAAATACACATGAACTAATATATATATATATACATACAGTAACAATTGGATTAAAAGATGACACAAATTTTAACATATATGCATACATGCATATATATTTGTACATGTTTATATCTGTATGCATATATATATATATATCTAAATTCAACCTCTTCTGTCAATATAATATTATCTGTATTCATTTTTTAATGGCCTAAGGCATTATTCAATTTTTTCCTTCTTACTCAAATACATCTCTTTTTCAAGAAAATAATACACACTGCAAAAGTAATTTCACATAGATTTAACTATTACTGTATTACAAGCATTGTTCATTCATGTATAAATCATGTACTGATTATTTTCTTCAACAGTAGAAGACATGTAAATGTATCTGACTGATTTAAGTGAATTTAAAATAATGAATCAAAGAGTAAGAATTGCTTCATATTTTAATAATTCTAGGACTATATTAAGTGTGCAGGACTCTACAGGTAAGTGCTCGCATTTTAGATGAGTCATGTATTACTCTATGGTCATCACAGATAGTTTATAGTACCTATATTAACTTCAGTACGAACATTCTCCAAGGTACTGTATGGCATACAAAAGACTATGTCATTATTGAGCTGTCGAAATAAACGTTATAGTCTGTGTTCTAGTGCATATTCAACCGAAAATTAATTCATACTAAATCTATAGTTTTTTTTATTTTCAGTTATATTTTAAAGATATTTTAGAATATTTTTAAATGGAAAAAGTTTTTGTGTCAGAGTTCCTAAATATGCAGTTTCTATGAATTCTCTAAAAAGATATCCTGGTGTGCCAAATCGGATGCCAAGCAGGCATGAATTAGTTTTAATTGTTCTCCATTGTATCTAGGACACCCTAGATTCTTAAAACATCTTTCGCTTTAAGAGCACTAAGAAGGGCGCTACCCAAAGTAGAATGTTCCTCCCTTGCGACCTTCCCTCTGCTATGCTTACAACATCTAGTCTCAATTGTCAAATTGCAAGGATTATTACTTCCCTTTCCAAATTTGCCATTATTCATTCTCTATATTTATCTTTTTGGCATTGCTTCTACACAAGAGATCTGGAAATTGGCTTGTCTTTCTGATATTCCTACCTTGTAACAAACCCATCCAAAAATTCTTACTTTCCATTATTTCGATTAGAAAAATTCATACTTGGGGGTAAAATAAAAATGTGAGAGTTCCTTTTCTCAAGGTAGAATATGTCACCAGATAAAAGCTTGAGGTTTTATTCAGCTTCACTGTCCTGAAATGTAATTCAATTTTGATGCCAAGTGTTATAAATCATAAGGGAATCTTAGTATTCCAATAGATCAGCAGAAAGCTCAGGGAGACACTTTTACATTATTGCACATTCTTGATGGTTGTTCCATAATGAAACTCTGTCCACTCAAAGTCTTTCTTGTTTCCTTTCACAATCAGACATGCTCAGATTATGGAACACATGCCCTTTCTTATGAGATATGAAAGTGAGACTAATATAAAGAATACTACTTATGAAAAAGTTATTTGGATTTCGACATAAAAGGATAGAAGTGAATGTGTCTGTGTGTTCCAGACAGCATCAGATATAACATTCTGTGTGCATTATTGCATCTTTAAAACAAGGATATGCATTATTAATTTCTCCATTTTCTAGATAATGAAACTGACTATACAGAGACTAGGTAATATGGTCCAGGTTGTTCCATACAAATATCCAGGCAGTGAATAGAACAGTGCATGTGGAAAATTCAGAGAAGTGTTCTGTGTGGTCACCAGCACCTAGAGAACCTCAAGTTTCCTTTCATCATACGTATGAGCAAACATATCAGTGATTTGTTTCTGATCCATTCCAAGTTTATTCACGTATCTCATACTACCTTAGTAAACATTTCAGAGAAAAACTGCATTTTCAGCAGTCACAGTAGGTATTTTTTTAATAAAGAAATTCACAATCAATGAAATAGTTATCATGCCACTATAATTATACATACGTACAACTTTGCTTTGTAGATACATATTTTACTCAAAATATCTTATTTTATTGTTTTATTTGTTAAACGAATAAAACATGCTTTAATTTTAACTTCATATAAAATTAAAAGTGATTTTTTAAGTTTGCTCACAATTTTGTTATTACTTTCAATTTTTTCTCTTTCACCTGATATGCACACGCACAATTTTATTCATGTAATACTAACATTCATAAACTTATAATGTCTTGCTTTACTTCATTGCTATCTTTTACTCATTTGTTTTTAAATATTTTTCATTATTTACTTCAACCTTTTTCATGATTTCTCAATATGTTATCTTGCAGTGCTTTTTTATCATAATTATTGAAACCAATTATTTTTTTATAAATTTTAAATTTGAGATTTTATTTTGATAGTCTATTTTGATAACTTTACATTGGTAATTTTTATACTGTTGTGTAAAAATATGCAAAGTACCTGAGATAACTAAGTGAAAAGATAGAAAAGTTGTCTGAGCTCAAAATTCCTTGGTTATGGATTTACCCTCTTACTTGGCATGGGAAAGTGGGAGGCTAAGACAGAAAAGAAAGACTTAAGGAGTCAGTAACCCTTGCAAAGGCATGCTTCAAGAGCCTAACTAGCTTCACATCATACATGAACCACTTCCCAATAAAGTCCTGGATTACACCAGCAGCACAGAGAAATGTAGCTGAGTAGAAGCCAGCAAATGTGCATGTATGTGTTCACCATTCTCTGTTTTCAGATTGTGGATTCATATGACCAGTAGCTTCAGTCGGCTATTGTCTTGACTTCTGTATGTTTATTGATGGACCTTACCTTGAGTTGTGACTGAGTGGAATCTCTTTCCATATGAGTTGCTCTTCTATAGGGTTATTTTACAACAGCAACAAACATAAAACAAGAATACTGCCACAAAGACTAAACAAATCAAGAAAGAAATGTTATGTACATATATGTTAATTCAAAGATAGATTTTAATATTTGGAATACAGCCTTTGTGATTTATAGTGAATGTAATATTGTGCTTGTCTTATATAAACTTGTAAAATTTCCCATACTAACAACTGAGTTTCATTCTTGAAGATAGATGAAATAAATGATGAACTACACATAAATTGTTGAAGATTCACTTTGACAAATTCAAGGAAGGAGGAAATATTGTGAAAATTATATTCTATAGGAAACTTAGGGCTGTTTCTTCCTGATTGAAGGCCATATAATAACTAATTAATTTAAAATATAAAAAACAAACTTCTCCAAATAAAGTTTTGTTTATCCTGTGAGGATAATAATTTCTACCAAAAGAAGTAAGAAGGCAGCAAGACTAGAACTGTTCCTTGCAGTATTGCATACAGGATATGAAGATGTTTCTATTGTGTTTCCTATCTGACCGCTATAGGTAGCAACACAGTGCAGCCTATTGAAAATGTGAAAAACCAGTAGGCAAACGCATGAAATACATCATTTTGATTCATATCTGTGTTACTATCTCAATTATTTCTCCTATCCAGCTATGTTTTTTTAAAAATATCATTTCCTGTTTAGCAAGGAGAAAATCTTTACTTTCCCAAAGAGAATTACTTTAAGGAGTTTTATGGGTTTGTACAAGATTTATGATGCAATGCTAAGCTAAAATATTTTAACTTCAATATCTTATAATTTAGTATAATTTGAGGTGCCCCAAAGCATTGCATAAACTTTAATAGAGAAGTCTTTATGCCTCATTTCAGTTGAATGATTCTAAGCAAGCAAAAATGAGGGCTCATTATATGCACTGGTGGAAACATCCTTTTAAGCTGCAGTTTTGTTTAATTCCTGTCACCTTACACATGACAGCGCTAACAAATAAAGAAACTGAGGATGAATTCATAGGGATAATTAAGCAGTGCGGATCTTAGGACAGTTGTCTTTCAATGAAACACTGATTGCATTGTTCATAACAAAACTATCTCTCCATGACAGAACTAATTAGTGACCATCTGAACTTACTTAGCCAAACGAAAAAAGCAATTAAAAACGTCATCATCACTGGATCTACTATTGAACAGCTGGTTATATTGATAAGCAATACAGCAAGTTAAAGCTACTTTAGAACACAATGGAACATAATCTGCTTCCTGAGTAGTAATTAGAGGGCAATAAGAGAATATGAGATTATTGTTGAAAAGTTGTACTTGCAATGGAAACATTTTTTAAAGTACATTTTTTCTTGACTGAATTGGCATAAGAGTAATGGACAGAAATGTCATGTAATACCGAAAATATTGTATATTATATATTCCTGTGGAATGCACATATATTATTATAAAATCCGTCAACAATTAAAAATCTGATATGGGTTACATTTTCGTGACATTGTAGCTGATTTACCAAGGCAGGTAAAAATAGACATTTCATGCAAACTCTTGGTATATACGATTGAGAGAGAGTACGAGACTGCATCACATTGGATTGTCAAATTTTATAAGACAGAAATAGATGCTTCCACTGTAGAATGTCAGGGATGAGCACTCTGGAATGAGTAAATATGTTTAGGCGCATATTTGTGTGCAGATTTGCATGTTTACATGAGAGTTGCATGTTTCTACAAGAGCTCGGGTGATTTTCTCGTCCCTGTGGTAGTACCAAGCTCAGACATCAATGAAATTTATAAGTGTCATTTTGGGAGGAGAGCAGGCCTAGGTAATGGCATGGTTATATTAATGATTATGAGAGAAGAGTAAGAGATAATCACAGGAGCAATCATGCCTGGATTTTTCCCTGTGGTGTCAATTGTCATCCTGAGCACAGCAGAAACACCCAAAAGTAGGAAGTGACCATATATGCATGTGCCATCTTGAACATTTTGGAAACAGAAATATGAGACAAACATCCTTTCTATTTAAACTATATTTCTCACCTTTTATATTTATTATTATTAACAATTTATTCTTTTTGTGTCCCAGTTGCAATCCCTTCCCTCATCTCCTCCCTCTCTCTTCCTCCCCTATCCCTTTCCTTAGTCAACTGATAGGGGAAGTCCTTCTCCCCTACTGTCTGACCCTAGCCTATCAGGTCCCAGCAGGACTGCCTGGATCCTCTTCCTCTGTGCGCTGGCTAGGTTGCCTTACCAGGGAGAAGTGATCAAGGAGTAGAAAACCAAGTTCATGTCAGAGACTGTCTCTTCTCCACTTACTAGGGAAACCACATGGAGACTAAGCTGTGTATGGGCTACACCTTGACAGGGGACTAGGTCCTCTCTATGTATGGTCTTTGGTTGATGCATTGGAGACACATAGTCTTAATATTTTTTATAAAGTACTTGATATCTATAACAAAAAGAATTAAAGAAGTTATTTTTCTTAATTCTTTAACAATATCTATATGTGGAAAGATTATTTTATTTTGTTTTAAAATAATGAAGAGTAGAATTACATTTTTGTCCATCAATTAAGTATGAATTAACATACTTAAGACTTATGACAAAGTTCATTTGAGAGTAGAAGCCATGTTTAATATCGCAAATTTAATTAATGAATGGAAAATGTATTATTGCCTCCTGAGAATTTATCCACCGATATGATATTCCTTGAGTCCTCTCTTTTTAATTCTATTATTATTATTATTATTATTATTATTATTATTTACAATTTGTTCTTTTGTATCACTGCTGTGGTCCCCTCCTTCATCTCTGGGTCTCACCCTCCCTCAGGCTTCTTCCCCTATGCTTCTCCCCTAGTCCACCAATAAGGGAGGTTCTCCTACCCTTCTATCCTACCCTAGCCTATCAGATCTCATCAGGAAGCTATACACTCATTTATAATTGGATACAAACCATATAATATAGGATAAACAGAGAAAGAGAGAGACAGACACACACAGAGAGCTAGAAAAGAGAGAGAGTTGAAAACAGAGAGGACAACATTTAAGGTATAGGACATTAAACCTTAAGTGCTGTAGAACTCAGAAAGATGGGTTTTCAGGTAGGAGAAGTTCTCCTGCGGTTTCTCAGAGCGGAGTCCGAGAAAGATTAAAGCACACAGAAAACAGATACTGCAATGCTACGGACATTGATAGAAAAGGAATTCCCACAGAAACTTGGTACTAATCACTAGGAACTACAGAACAAGAACTAATTTCTCGTCTCCCATATAAATTCTTGGAGAGTGACTTATTGGGTGCCATTGGGGCTGGTTTTATGTTCCCAGCTTGTCAAAATAAATGCCTTCATTCTTTTTCATCCTATCAAGATGGTATTTTTTTACAATAGTTACAAGAAAAGTTTTCATTGTCATATTCATAAGCATATATGTACAGGTATAGGTTGTATTTCACCTATAATTATACACAAGGTATATGAGAGGGAATTTTGTTATGAACACATTATACTAAAGCTATATTTATGTTTTAAAATCTCAGTAAGTCCATTGTGATTTTTTTAAATTTTTTATTAATTACACTTTATTCATTTAATATCCCCCCATAAGCCCCTCTCTCCTCCCCTGCCGATCCCACCCTCCCTCCTCTTTCTGCATGCATGACCCTCCCCAAGTCCACTGATAGGGGAGGTTCTCCTCTCCTTTCTAGTCTTAGTCTATCAGTTCTCATCAAAAGTGACTGCATTGTCCTCTACTGGGGCCTGGTAAGGTTGCTCCCCCTCAGGGGGAGGTGATCAAAGAGCAGGCCAATCAGATTATGTGAGAGCCAGTCCCTCTTCCCATTTCTATGTAAGCCACTTGGACACTGAACTGCCATGGGCTACATCTGTGCAGGGGTTCTAGATTATCTCCATGAATAGTCCTTGGTTGAAGTATGAGTCTCTGGAAAGTTCCCTGTGTTCAAATTTTCTTGTTCTGTTGCTCTCCTTGTGGAGACCCTGTCCTCTCCAGCTCTTACTATTTCCCAGTTCTTACATAAAATTCCATTCACTCTGCCCAACAGTTGGCCATCAGGCTCAGCATCTGCTTTGATAATCTGCAGGGCAGAGGCTTTCAGAGGCCCTCTGTGGTAGGTTCCTAGTTTGTTTCCTGTTTTCTTCTTCTTCTGATGTCCATCCTCTTTGCCTTTCAGGATGGGGATTGACCGTTTTAGTTAGGGTCCTCTCTCTTGCTTAGTTTCTTTAGATGCTCAGATTTTAGTGGGTTTGTCCTATGTTGTATGTCTATATGAGTGAGTATATACCTTGTGTGTCTTTTTGCTTCTGGGACAACTCACTCAGGATGATCCTTTCCAGATCCCACCATTTACCTGCAAATTTCATGATTTCCTTATTTTTCATTGCTGAGTAATACTCCATTATATAGATGTACCACAGTTTCTGCATCCATTCTTCAGTTGAGGGGCATCTGGGATGTTTCCAGCTTCTGGCTATTACAAATAAAGCTGCTACTTAAAAAAATGGGGAACAGAGCTAAACAGAGAATTCTCTGTAGAGGAATATTGAACGGCAGAGAAGCACTTAAAGAAATGCTCAACCTCACTAGCCATTAGGGAAATGCAAATCAAAACAACCCTGAGATTTCACCTTACGCCCATGAGAATGGCCAAGATCAAAAACTCAAGTGACAACACATGCTGGAGAGGTTGTGGAGAAAGTGGAACCCTTCTCTCCTGCTGGTGGGAATGTAAACTTGTACAACCACTCTGGAAAGCAATCTGGCGCTTTCTCAGACAACTAGGAATAGAGCTTCCCCAAGATCCCTAACACTCGTAGGCATATATCCAAAAGAGGCTCACGTACACAAAAAGTACATTTGCTCAACCATTGTGATTTTAAGATTACATAAACATGAAATGCATTTAGCACAAGGAACCCATCAATCATCACAGTTTATCAATCCCTTGCTTAGAAGAAAGTTATTTCCCCTTCTGGGGACTTGTGCTCAGCACTCTGCCTAATATCTAGAATTTATCGCATGTGTTTCTGCCTATGCAAGGAACCAGACTCAAAATTTTTGAATTTCTAATGAATTTGTATCATTCTCACACAATTTTAACAACTATAAGTTTAAACATAATAAATTGAGTAGGATTGTCCGCATGTACTCATTTGTCATTTATTGTTCATTCTTTTTGCAAAAATGGCCCATTTCAGTTTCCTTAAAAACAGAATTAAAGAATAAAAGTGAAATACTACTGAGGAATATATTCACTGATCTTTGATTCAATGAAAATCAAACAATCCTCTCATTTGCATGGAATTATCATTTCACCTGATATCCAGGCTCTCAGCCATGAAGTACAAATCTTGCTAGACACTGTAAAGCATGAAGTACTGTAGATTTCAGATACTAGCAAGCCAGAATAGATTCATAAGAACAGGTTTTGGCATATTTTAGATATGCCTAAAAAAATCACTCATAAAAAGGGCTAATATCCAGAATATATAAAGAGCTCAAGAAGTTAAAAAGCAACAAATCAAGTAATCCAATTTAAAAGGGTGTACAGAGCTAAACAGAATTCTAAACAGAGGACTATCGAAAGGAAGAGAAACAATTAAAGAAATGCTAAACACCCTTAGTCATCAGGGAAATGAAAATAAAAATGAGCCTGAGATTTCACCATAAACCATTCAGAATGGCTAAGATGAAAAACTTAAGTGACAACACATGCTGGAGAGGATATGGAGAAAGGTGAACCCTCCTCCATTGCTGATGGGAATGTAAACTTGTACAACCACTTTTAAACCAGTCTGGCACTTTCACAGAAAATTAGGTATAGTGCTTCCTCAAGATCCAGCTATACTACTCCTAGGCATATACCAAAAAGATGCTCTAGTACACAACAAGGATGTTTACCCACCATGTCTGTAGCAGCTTTATTCGCAATAGCCAGAATCTGGAAACAACCCAGTTGCTTCCTTCAACTGGAGAATCGATACAAAAATTGTGGTATAATTACACAATGGTATATTATTCAGCCATTAAAAAAAACATTAAAAGGAAATTATGAAATTTGCAGGGAAATGGTAGGATCTAGAAAAGATCATCCTGAATGAGGTATAACAATAATAAAAAAGACACACATGGCATATACTCAATTATAAGTGCATATTAGACAAATAATATAGGATAAACCTATTAATATCTGTACACTTAAAGAATCTAAGCAAGAGGGAGGACCCTGGATAAGATGCACAATCCTCACTCAAAAAGGAAAATGGGTTAGACATCAGAAGAGGGAGAAAACAGGGAACAGGACAAAAGCTCACCACAGAGGCCTCTGAAAGGCTCTACCCAGAAAGGTATCAAAGTAGATGCTGAGACACATAGTCAAACTTTGGACAGAGTGCAGGGAATCTTATAAAGAAACGGGGAAATGAAAAACCTGGAGGGGACAGGAGCTCCATAAGGAAAGCAACAGAATCAAAAATATCTGCGTCCATGGGTCTTTTCTGAGACTGATATCATAACCAAGGACCATTCATGGAGATAACCTAGAACGCCTGCACATATGTAGCCCATGGCAGCTCAGTGTCCAAGTGGTTTCCATAGGAAGGGAAACAGGGTCTGTCTCTGACATGAACTCAGTGGCTGGCTCTTTGATCATCTCCCCTTTGAGGGTGCCAGCCTTACCAAACCAGAGGAGAAAACAATGCAGCATTCCTGATGAGACCTGATAGGCTACGGTTAGATGGAACAGGAGGACAACCTCCCTTCCCAGTGGACTCGGGGAGGGGCATGGGAAGAGAAAAGGGAGGGAGGATGAGATTGGGAGGGGACAAGGCAGAAGGCTATATTGTAATAAATTAAAATAATAAATAAATTTAAAAATATATTAATACAATATTCACATAAAATTCCCAAATTTTACATAAATTAAATAGTTAATTAGTATTTATAGGCCAATTCCCTTGCAGAAGAGAGCTGAGAATGAGGGAGCTTCTATCCAACACAGAGTGACCCCGGCTTATTACCTGCTGGCTTACTTACCTATGGTTTATCAAAGAATCAGTCACTACAGCCATGTATAAATCTTTCTCCCTTCCAGTAGAACCTCAAGTGTTCCTTGTCTTTGAAGATACTAATCTCTCTGATTGAAATACCCTTGTTACCACTTTCCTCCTTACATTGTCTGCCCCTAGGTCTCTCTCTTTCATAGGCAGGGGAGTAGGATGCTTCCAAGTTGCTAAGCAACTGGTCATTTATGGAAGAAAAATAATGTCTGCACTTTAAACTATTTACCAATCCATTTCCTAATATCCATTTTGATTAAAAAAATAGTCATTTCTCTTACAAATTAATGATGTTTTTATCTGAGGAAATTGGATACAACTTCTAAGACTGAATACTGTGTCTGTAAAATAACATTTTATATGTTATTTTAATATGTAATATGTTTATATCATAATATAATATTTATATATTAATTTACTGTTACTTATTCTAGTAATTCTATGTATACTAAAAAAGTCACACTTATATTAAGCTTTAACTATATCATTACATTTTTATTTTAAGTGCTCTAAGTTATTTTCTCTTTCAATACATTTTTAATAAAAGCATGTTATTGCCTTATTCTAAATTTTAATTTAAAACATATTATATTGTGATGTGTAAAAATGAATAGCGTACTTAAAATGCCAAGGCACTCATATACATAAAAATATTAAAATAATTAAGATACAGAAAATAATTTAGAATAATATATGTCAAAGAAATTATGAGACTAATTTCATTGAGAATTCTATTCTAAAGCAATGAGAACCTATAAATGAATTTTAGCTGATTAATACTCAGCATTTGCCTCAGTATACTTTAGTAATATATTTCTGAAGATTCTATGTATTTCAATTATTTTAAGGATATTTTTATTTTAAAACAAAATTATCACAATATTGTAGAGTCTGAAAAACATTCAAGACTTTGAATTAAATAACATTGGAAGGAAACTCTGATAAGTAAAAGTTATACTTAGGTGTTGATACTTGCTTCTAAAATAAATTATTTTGCAAAACATTTTGAAACGAGGAATATTCTGAGGTTTATTATTTTTTAGATTCTAAAAGAACATTGTTAGCTCTCCAGATATGTAGAATTGAAAAGGCGTTTTTCTAAGTCTTTGCCATCTTCAGTTGGCATTTGTGTGGTGACTACTCTTCTGTGGTGTGTGTTTGTGTGAGTCTATACTGCATACATCACGTTCGTACACCCTCTATTCCCATGGTTTTATGTATTGTTTTCTCAGTGAATTGGACCAAGTTTCACTTTGACTTCTACTCTGTGATTCTGGCTGTTCACCCATTGCCACCCCTTATTCAGCAGCTTTATCAGTTTTTGTGTCTCCACATACACAAAGGTAAGAGCCTAGAAAAATAGCCTAAGGGTCAAAACAAGCTGACTTAAAGCAGGTTGGAACAAACCAAGTGATATAGAACAGGCAATGACTTTATCACATTTCCGTAAAACAATGGTACTGAATCGAACTTCGTGTTTCTGGCAGGGTGAAATATTTATCATCACTTGTATCCACAAACTAAAATGAAGACGAATAAGCTGCATAGCAACAACTTCTGTTTCCCCAAGGCCCTGCCTCAGAGATATACATACATACATACATACATACATACATACATACATACAGTTTGCTGAAGACAAAAAAAATTAGCATGTCCAAATATTCCACAGAATCCCAAATCACAGATGAAAAACCTAAATAGCCATACACAAAGTACGGAAGCCTTTGTAACAAAACAAAACTGTAGTATCTAAAAACTATGGGCAAATCCAAGTGCAAGGACTATCTCAAGTTAGGAGATCATCCGAGCTTTTATGGTTGCTATATGTAGGAGCTTTGCGAGTTGAGTTAATTCCTGCACTGTGGAGGGAGATAGAATCTTTCTCCCTCTTTGAGATAAGAGCAAGCCAATGGATTCGGCTCATTTAAGGTCTATGTTTAAGAAAACCTCCTGAGTATGTAACCCTCCTGGGGGAATTTTACGAAGTACTGACTGACCAGGGGAAAGGGACACACTAACTCAAAAGCTTTTGTTCTTGTCTCATCTAAGGTATCTAAAGGGAAACTCAAAAATCACCGAAACAATAATAACTAAAACAAAACCAGGAAGTTAGCTCATGAATATTTTGGGTATAAAAGAGCCCCTTCGACATGCTATCCATTTTTCTGTAAACCTAATATTGTCTTTCAAAGCATTTAAATTTCAAAATGGAAGCTTATGCAGTTTGTATTCTGCATGTGAAGAAACTGTGAGGAATGAAACATGGAAATCCCTTCTAATTCCATGCTTTGTTGCCTGAAATTTTGCTCAGCAGAACTTTTAGGGACTTCCTATTAGGGGGAAATCTGAGCAGCCTTTTAACAATAAACAATATGCCAGGGAAAATAACTTAATAGGAAAAATAAAACATCTGAATGTGGTGACCTGTGCTAGAAATCTCAGATGTGGGAAAGCAGAGACAGCTGGATTTTAGAGCTCGCTGGTCAGCCAGTGTAGCCTGTTCATCGAGCCTAGGGCCAGTAGAGACTGTGTCAAAACAACAAACAAACACAAACAAAAGTCTATGTAGCAACACTTGAAAAACAAAATCTTAGGTTTTCCTTTGGCCTCACCACATGCACGTATATACAATGCACACACACACACACACAAGTACATGCACACTCACACGCACACACTTCTGTTGCTTATTGGTTCATTATAGACTGTAAGTCTCATCATTGTTCTATGTAGGAGTTCAGGGTATTTAGCCCTGAGGACATTTCTTCTAATCATGTTATTTCTGATCAGTTTCGTGAAATGTACATCACAGTGTAAGACAGTCTTGGCAACAAAAGTAGTAGCTATTGTTACCTGTATTGAGGTTTTTTTAAAAAAAAAAAAAGTCCTTTTGTATTTTTGTTGTTGTTGTTTTACAGATGCAGGTCTTTTATGTTGTTATGTTTTATAATTTTATATCCCTATTGTAGCCCCCTCTTTTGTCTCTTTCTGGTCCCACCCTCCCTTCCTCTTCCCCCCATCCCTGTTCCCTAGTTCATAGAAAAGGGGGACCCTCAATTCCTACAGTCTGAACACAACCTATCAGGTCTCATCAGGACTGCCAGTATTCTCTTCCATGGAGGCCACCCCTCCAGCAGGAAGTGACCAAAGAGTAGTCAACAAAGATCATGTCAGAGACAGGCCCTGCTCCTAGTGAGTTAACTAGGTAACCCACTGAACTGCCTGTCAGCTATATCTGAGCAAGGGATCTAGGTCCTCTCCATGCACGCTCCTCAGTTGGTGTACCAGTCTTTTCAGGCCCCATTGAGCCCAGATTTATTGGCTTTGTTGGTCTTGTGCAGTTCTTGTCCCTTCATGGTCCTTCTACGTCCCACCTCCCTTTTCGATAAAACTCCCTGCACTCTGCCCAAAGTTTAGTTGTGAATCTCAGCATCTGCTTCGATCCCCTGCTGGGTGGAGTCTTTCAGAAGACATCTGCGGTAGGATCCTGTCCTATTCAATCTCTTAACTGCTTCTGGTGTCTATTCTATTTGCCTTTCTGAATGAGAATTCAGCATTCTCCCTAGGTACCTCCTTGTTATTTAGCTTCTTTATGTGTGTGGATTGTAGTATGGTTATCCTGTAATATATGGCTAATATCCACTTATATGTGAGTATATACCATGTTTGTCTGTCTGTTTTTTAGTTACTTCACTCAGAATGGCCTTTTCTAGATTTATTCGTTTGCCTGCAAATTGTATAATTACCTTGTTTTTAATAGCTGGATAGTATTCCATTGTTTCAATATACCACAATTTCTTTATCCATTCCTCAGTTGAGGGACATCTAGTTTTTTTTTTTTGTTGTTGTTGTTGTTGTTTGTTTGTTTGTTTTCCCAGATTCTGGCTATTATGAATAGAGCTACTATGAACATGGTTGAACAAATGTCATTGTTGTATGCTAGAGCATCTCTCAGTATATGCCCAGGAATGGTATAGCTGGGTCTTGAGGTAGAGCTATTCCCAATTATCTGAGAAAGCACCAAATTGATTTCCAAATGATTGTATAAGTTTGCACTCCCACCATCAATAGAATAGTTATCCCCTTTCTTCACATCCTCTCTAGCATGTGCTATCACTTGAGTTTTTGATCTCAGCCATTCTGACAGTTAAAAGGTGGAATCTCAGAATTAATCTTTTAGATTTGCATTTCGCAGATGACTAAGGATGTTGAGGATTTCTTTTTTTTTTTTTTTTTTTTTTTTGCTTTTATTTTATTTTATTTTTTTGTTCCAAGTCCAGGGCCCAGGGCCCATTTGCCTTTTGTTCTTGGGAGCTGAAAAATGTCACGTGTCGTAAAAGCTTGTCTCTGAATAGATATTCATGGTCATGCCTGTGAAAATGTGTTGGGAGGATTTATGAGCCATGGGGACGTGGGCTACATTTGAGACTAACATTCTTTTTTTTTTTTTTTCAATGCAGTTTATTCAGGAACATTGAACAATCCTCGGACCCCGGGGAAAGCCAGCCCACAGCTTAAATAGCTTCTGGGTAGCCAACCCAGGCGTGCCACGTGGGCAATGCAGATAGGTCCACATACATGGAAGCAAACCAGATCCTCGGCCTTAGCCAAATGTGGAGTTGTTCGTGACAGAGAGCACTCACCATCGGGAAGGTGGAAGGCGGAAACCAGCTCCATCTTTAAGGCATAGCATTCCGCAGCTCTCTACAGTTCCCCCTTTTTGTTTTAGACGCATCAGGCAAGAGTAGAGGTCTGATCTCCGATATTAGAAATAAACTGGGACTTTGTACAGATGTTCATTTAGGTGTCATCCACCCAAAGAGCATCAGACCCGTCTGATACCTTTTTCTCAGAGGCGGGACCTGGGGTATCAACCCGCATGCAATCAGAGGATTTCTTTACGTGTTTCTCTGTCATTTGATAATCCTCTGTTTAGAATTTTCATTTATCTCTGAACCCCATTTTTATTTGGATTATTTGGTGTTGGTGTTTAATATCTTAAGTTCTTTATATATTTTGGATATTAGCCCTTTGTTGGATGCAGTGTTTGTGAAGATCTTTGCCCAGTCTGAGGGCTGTCTTTTTCTTTTCTTTTTTTTTTCTCCTGTTGGCAGAGTCTTTTTCATTACAGATATTTTTCAGTTTCATGAGGTCTCATTTATTAATTGTTAATGTTAGCCCTTTTGGTTTAGATTTGAAGATATTTCATGAGTTAAACTGATTACTACCAAGAGAGTTATTCCAGTGTATAGTTGGGGACATGGAGCTCCTTAGATAATAACAAGGTCTACATTCTTGCAACATCCATAGAAGGGTCAAAGGTAGAAATTAACCATGCACAAAATTGCTAAATTATACAATTAAGAAGACAAGGGTGAAGAGTGCTATGAAAATACACATTTAAATATCTGAAATGTAGACCTCTGAGTTGGACTTATTTGAGTGCACAGAAAATAAATGTGCACCAAGGGAATATTGTTGCTTTCAAGTGATCGAAAATAATTCAGTGGACGGGATCATGTGCACACATGTGGGGTTACCACATTTTTAGCCCATTCTCATCCCCCTGAAATACATATGGTGAGGGCCTTCTTAGAACATATAATGAGCAACATGGTTTAACTCAGTGTCACAGTCCTCGGGGTCACAGCAACACTGCCTCAATCGTGTAACCTTATGTGACGGCCCTGAAGTCACAAAATACCCAAAGAAAATCTGTTACCATAGTAGAGGGGCACATGGCACAGACCTGTCCAGAAGGCAAATTCATGCTGCACTCAGGGTTCAGCTTTCAGATATGAATCTGCAGAGCAAATGCTGGCACAAATAGAGCTGGTTTTTGGCAGAGTCTCAAAATCCAGTCTCACAATCCTGTCAGAATATGCTATTTACTGTACTCTTGAATGTGGAAAAATGATGAGAGAATATTAACCAAAGTTTCAGGTTGGTAGTACTTAAAAATATTCAAAGGACCATGTCCGTCTATTAAATATTTGTTTATCACTTTCTCTTTTGTCTTTACATGGCATCCTATGCTACTCTACAATAAAAAGGAAAAGAAATATCCATAAACCAAGTGATTTTTACTGTATATATTAAAGGCATATACCATATAAGATATTTTATAGCCTTTTATAAAGATATTTGACTAAAAGAGCAGTTGCTTGTGGGTTGACCATTCCAAATCAACATTTTTACATTTTATACTTCTGATAAAAATCACAAAGATAGCAATTATTTAAACAATGAGCATAAGTCAAAGCTCAATAATGTGGTTTGAAATCTGATTCTCCACTCACTGTAAAGTGATTGGATCAAATGATTCTTGACATTGTATGTCCAACAGATTCTTCAGTATTTAGAAAATTTCATTATTTTAAAAGGTACTGTCAGTAAAATGGGGAAAAATGCCAAGTTCACTCAATTCAGCAATATGAAAGCGTGCATTGTTCACACTTTTGTGGGCCTGCATGCATATTTTGGGGGCTAATTGATTCAGCATGAAATTATTTGTGTTCTCTGCTTTCAATGCTTTTTACTTTTGTCAGGAAAAGTAAGCTCCAGTGGGGTCTGTATTTAGGGGTCCCCACTGACACTCCTTTGCTTTCTTCGGACCAGAACTCCAGCTCTGGCCTTGCTTTTTGGTCCCCTTTACTTCAGACTTTCCTACATGTTGATCTTTCTAGATTACTATTGTTCAAAATCCACTATTTTGCCCAAAACTCTAGCCTTTCTACACATTGCTCCTACCATGCTAGTCACTCGATAATTCCTCCAAATCCTCCATTATTAACTGAATGGTCATTCTATATTTTCAGTGCACTCTCCACTCCTGATCCTACAACTCATTACTGTGTTCTTTAAAGTCAGTCCTGTCTGCAAGTATGTGTACTTCAAAAACCCAGGCTCTTTTAAAATGACTTAGGAAAGGTCAGGTTGTCCTCCATTGGGAGCTACATTTACCTATAAACTAATGGATTCTCAATCCTCTTTAGAAAGTCTATTACAACCCCAAAGGGCATACTTTTTTATCCTGAAAGGGAAATTTGTGTACACATAGTTCTGTACCTCTGGAAGAAAAGGTTTGTCTGATATCTTATAGGAGCTAAGGTTACAGCATAAAAGTGTGCACCTCATGTCATGATGCAATTGCAGCCATTTGACTTACTACTTCTTTATACCAAGTCTTTTCTCAGGCACCAGCTTTATCTTGGTCAGAAGGTGAGATAACTCACCATCTATTATTCACTGACTTAATAAAGCATGTTGATATCTAACTACTTTCTTGAATGGCTTATCTCACTTATTCCTATCAATCTCACCTCCATATCTCCAGTATCTAGGGAAATTCCTGACTTGGTGGTATTTGATTAAGTCAATAAAAAATACTGCAACACACACTTCTGTACTCTTTATTTTGATAAAATGAAGTTAATGTGCAATTTGCTTCTTGTTATCTGGTAGAATTGTGCCACATCACATTAGTTTACTCACCCCTGTAGCACTCATTTATAAAATCTATTTTTTGGAGATGTTTAGGCCTCTATTTCCCTTCCACCCAGCCCCTAGCCCTAGGTAGGAGAGAGATTATTGGGGCAAGGGGGCAAAGAACCCTTTACTTCCCTTGGCTGTTTAGCATCAAAGGGTCTTTGGGGGCTATATACCAATCTCCATCAAAAGCAAACTCAGCCAGCTCTCCTCCAAGCATTTGCACCCCAAAGCATTTCTCTCTGTCTGTCTGCTCCACACTGACACATTGTCTGACTGTAGTCTCTCCAGACTGCTACATGCCTCATGCTACCATTGTGTGCTGTACCTTTTTTTCTGGTCTCTCAAATTAAAATCCTCAGAGTCCTACACCACACTCCTATCCTTACCTTTACCAGCTGGCAAAAGTCACACCCCACAGGAGACAACAGCTGTGGACAAACTATAGCTCAACTAAAATCCCATACTTGGGAGTAAAACAGAAATTATGTAACATACCTGAGTTTCTGAAAAAACAAAACTTCCATTACACACCCATCATCACGTTTGTTTATAATTTTAGCATGTATTTCCTGATGTCCAATTAATAATCTTCCCTAGAACTTTAACTCCCTGTAATAGCACTCCCTTCTAATGAATCCAACTCAAGGTTCCTACACTTCTTTCTTATACTGTACTTCTTGATGTAATACAGAGGCCGGGTTTGCTATATCTTTCTAAAGCCGGGTTTGCTATATTTTTACTCATCAGTGTAATTCTGTTCCTTTAAAACATAAAACTTACAGCTTATGTTTATTTGAAAAAAAAAATGTAGCTTATTTAAAACTTTTGAACTACTTTAGTTTCTCTAATGCATGAATTACCAAAAGAATGAGTGGCCCAAGGGCAAAATTTACATGTCTTTATTTAGCCTGCTATAGCTGGATTATTTTAAATCTAGGCTTTTAAAAAGTCATTACTAATGGTACAGCATGCCAATATTAAAATGCAATTTCAACAAACAGACCTTACATGCTGACTGAACATTTATACTTCTGAAGAACAAATTAAAATTTATTACAGTCTTTAATTTTCTCCTTGAGTTATCTTCTTGAATCTCATTTACCTTAAGGTCTTTAAAGAAAGAAAAAAAAATAACAATGAAACATGACAAAGAAAAACAAATATTAATATATATATATATAGAGAGAGAGAGAGAGAGAGAGATCTATATTTTCTTCAGTACTATGGAACTTTCTGAAAGAAATAAATGTAGAAATGTAGATATAACAGGAGCTGTCCAAAGATCACATGCTCTTTAAACTCAGTGGCATCTTTTGAAAAGCTGCAAGAATAAACATTGTTCCACAGAGGAAGTATTTTTAAGAAGACAGAATAGATGTTTCAATCTAGGACCATTTCACATTCACTGTGAACAGCTGGACATTATTGAAAAGGCTTTGCCCTTTACTAGTAAATCCCGCGGCTAATCTTATTAAGAACCACTGGAAACGGAAGTTATATAGAAATCGGAAGTCAGCTCCACCGTAGAAGGTTCAAAGAGGTTTTCTATTGTGCTAAATGTCCTTTCTATGCTTGTTTTTGGAAGTCAGCTCATTGAATTAATTTTATTTTAGGTGGATATAAATGTAATCACATGTGTTACACACCCCGGGGCCACCATGTGGGAAGATTCACAGGTCTAGTCATCTAACTGACCCCTTTCCTTAATATGATTTAGATAATATTAAGTTGCTTTGAAAAATCCCTGAAACAAATAAACTATATCCATAAAATGATTTGTCCTATACGTACAGATAATTCTAATGAAGGAAGAGTAAGAACTGAGTGCATACAATCTCAAAAGCCTCACAGTCTTGTAAAACATTATGTGTGAGGGAAGAATCAGTGTGACCTTCACACTAAGAAAGTAAAAGTGAATTTTCTGATGATAGACATTGTTTATGGCTCTGTCAAGGATCTTTATTGATTTCTGATCCCACAGCAATTAGAAAATGTTAAATTAATCATTATCTTGCCTATTGTCCTAAAAGTCTCTCAGTTTCATTTAAAAATATAAAAATGTCCTTTAAACACATCTGAGATCTTTTACAATCTTCTTTTCTCAACTAAACTCAGTTCTTTTTGTATCCCCTTTCTTGGTAACATTCCTAAAGACTTTGGACCCCTATAAACCTCCTGTGCCTTTTCTGAAGGTTGGCTATGTTATTGTTGCTTTTCAAAGGCAATGTCCCCTGCTTCATACTATTTTCCAAATTGTAGTCACCAAGTATATGATTCACAACAAATGTGGAGAACTACCCAAGGAGTTGCAATTTAGTGATGATTTTTACTACCTTATTTTCATAGATTTTTACACACTTTAAAATGTTGGAAAATGATTGCTTATGATTAAGTTCTAGTACAGAAGAGAGATATGACAGGAGAGAAAGAGTGGAAGGAGGAGGGAGGAGACATTAGCAAGATATTTCATTGTTAAAGGCACAATGTATTGATAAAGGAATATTAGTTGTAAGAGGGATATTAATGAATTAAGTATAATGCAGAAAAATATAATCACCCACTTAAAACTAATTTATGTGTGATTTAACTTCAGAGTAGTATCTGGGTTGATGTAGTGCTTACATAATGAATAAATGTATCACTGAATATCTACAGAGATAAACATGAATCATTTTTTCATAAATTAAAAGTTATATCTCTAATTTCTAAGTCTCACTAAGCATTTGGATGAATTACCTTCAAATTAAAGTACTAATTGGAATTATTAGCTTATAAAGGTTCTAGCAACTGTCTAAGAAAACAAATTTATGATATCGATGTATTTGCAGATAAAAAATTAAGATTTAGGATAATCAGGAAAAGTATTTTATGGGTAATGTAAATTGAGGAGCTTGTGATCACGTAAATAGCTGGGAATGGCAGCAGACAGCTGCTATTGCAGAATCATGAAGTAGAGGGGATGGGGAATTGATGGACTTGCTGGTCACCTAATCTCTCCACTTGTTCATGAGTCTCAGTAAAGCCTTTCTTTAAAAATGATTTAGATCTGTTCACAGGGGTCTTTTCTGAGACTGATTCTCCGACCAAGGACCATTCATGGATATAACCTAGGATCCCTGCTCAGGTGCAGCCCATGGCAGCTCAGTATCCAAAAGGGTTCCCTCGTAAGGGAAATAGGGGCTGTCTCTGTCATGAACTTGGTGGCTGGCTCTTTGATCACCTCCCCTTGATGGGGAAGCAGGCCACAAAGACAATGCAGCCAGTCTTGATGAGACCTGATAGACTAGGGCCAGATAGAAGGAGAGGAGCATGGGAGGAGATGAGGGAGGGAGGTTGGGATTGGGAGGGAATGAGGGAGGGGCTACAGCTGGGATACAAAGTGAATAAACTGTAATTAATATAAAAAGTAAAAAGTTAATAAAATAGAAAGGAAAAGAACAGGAGGCAGAGGCAGGAGAGTGCAGAGGTCAAAGCCACCCTAGGCTAAACTGAAAGTCCCTGCTTTTAAAACCTGAGTAGCCAGCTGTCATATACAGCTGACAGATAAGTCAGGTAAATGCTAAAGAATGGCCATCAAAGGACAATGATCCATCTCGGTCTTGCCTGGCATGTGTAGAGCCTTAGTTTCATTGAAACTGCATTGAAAAAAAAATCACATCAATTTTAACAACACCTAGATTACAACTTTCCCTGGCAATCCTTCTAAAAATAACATCAAGAGATATTTTTTAGAAATGATTTAGAAATAAAGCTGCTGCAAACATGATTGGACAAATGTCCTTATTGTATACTTGAGCCTCGTTTGGATATATGCCTAGAAGTGGTATGGCTGGATCTTGAGGAAGAGCTTTTCCTAGTTGTCTGAGAAAGCACCAGGTTGATTTCCAGAGTGGTTGTACAAGTTTACAATCCCACCAGCAGTGGAGAAGGGTTCCCCTTTCTCCACAACCTCTCCTGCATGTGCTGTCACTTGAGTTTTTGATCTTGGCCATTCTGATGGGTGTAAGGTGAAATCTCAGGGTCGTTTTGATTTGCATTTCCCTGATGACTAATGACTTTGACCATTTCTTTAAGTGTTTCTCTGCCATTTGATATTCCTCTACTGAGAATTCTCTATTTAGTTCTGTTTCCCATTTTTTAATTGGATTACTTAATTTGTTACTTTTTAACTTCTTTAGTTCTTTATATATCCTGGATATTAAGCCTCTGTCAGATATAGGGTTGGTGAAGATCCTTTCCCAATCTGTAGGTAGTTGTTTTGTTCTGACAACAGTGTCCTTTGCTTTACAGAAGCTTTTCAGTTTTATGAGGTCCCATTTATTTATTGTTGCTTAGAGCCTGTGCTGTTGGTGTTCTGTTCAGGAAGTTGTCTCCTGTGCTAATGAGTGCCAGGCTCTTCCCTGCTTTTTCTTCTAACAGGTTTAGTGTGTCTGGTTTTATATTGAGGTCTTTGATCCACTTGGACTTTAGTTTTGTGCAGGGTGATATGTATGGATCTATTTTCATTTTTTCTGACATGAACTGATTGGCCTGCTCTTTGATCACCTCCCCCTCCTGATGATACCTAACATACAAGGATCAGAAGGAAGGAAAAGAAGGCCTCCCTTACCAGTGGACATGCATGGAGAAAAAGTAGGAAGGGAGGGCTTGGGAGGGGAGGAGGGATGGAACTACAAGGGGGATACAAAGTAAATAAAGTATAATTAATAAACAATTAAAATAAAAAAAATTAAACAACAAAAAATGGTTTAGAGAGCAACAGAAAAAGACAAATGACATACAATCCGGCTTTCACATACACATGCACAGGCATGCACATCCAGGTAGACACATGCATACACTTGTGTACTTACTAACACAACATTTTCCAATAAATCAAAACTAAATTTTAATTGAATTTAGAGTGAGAAGTGTAGCACAAACTTCGTTGGAATTATAGAGCATTTGCTGTTTTAAAGCATATAAGAAAAAGTATGTTTAAAATTGTTAAAGATGGACATAATAAAAAGCTTAATTTCTGATATTATTTCTAACTTATACATTTTTAAACATTTACTTTGTAATGTTAAATGTGTCTCAAATAAAGCGTCTTTTGTGGTTTGAGAATTTTACACAGGCATAAAATGTGTTTTGATCACTATTCCCCATTCCCTCTGCTCCAATTTAACCACACACCCTCACTCCTATTCCTTCTCAACTTTATGTTTTGTTTTGTTTCTTTCAAGTCCACTCCTTACAGGCAACATTTGCATGTGTCTAGGGATCAACTGAGGAGGGATTGCCTTGGGGGATGCATCCTTGAAGAAAATCAACTTTACTTCTTTGCTTCCGGAAGGTTTCCATTGCCAAGAGCTTAGTCAGGGTGAGAATTCATGATCACCTGTGCTTTCCATGCTGGGAATTTTGTTTGTTTTCATCTTGTGCATGTTTCATGTAGTTCTCTATAACCTCTGCAAGTTCACGTCTGCAAGTGCTCTGCTGTGTCCAAAGACACTGTTTTGTTGTAGTGATCTAACATCCTAGATCTAACCGTCTGTCTGTCCCCTCTTCTCTAATTATCACTGTGCTGAGGATAAAAGGATATGATCTAAATGTCCCATTTAGGGATGAATGTGCTAAGTTTCTTATTCCTACACATAGACTACTGGTAGTGCTCTCTGTTAAATAGCTTCTGCTGCTAAAAGAAGCTTCTCTGAAAAGACAGCTTCGGTGTGCTTATGAGACAGTGGAAGTCAGTCATCTGTTAATGTGATGATATAACAGAATAATAGAATTATGCTGTTCCCTGAGGCTTCTTACCTGTTAATCAAGAGGTTCTTGGTCCGAATGTTGGTGTCAGATATGTAGTTTCATAACATGTTGTGTGCCCCTAGTCTAAGTAGTAAGTAGTTAGTTACTCCTGTGTAACCATGTCTTGTTTTTTAACCCTTAGGCTTACTTTTTGGGTCAGTCACTATTGTAAATCATAGGATCATGGCTTGCTACAACTGATGATAACTTTTTGTCTTAGATTGTTAAGAGGGGTGATTACTTTTCTCCTTGGTAACATTGATAGTACCAGAGCACTATGAAACACATTCTGTGTAGATGAGCCTTCCATCTTAGAGCCACTTGATTTATCTATGTTCAAGGACTCAGATATGTGGTGTCTTCAGCAAGAGGATCTACTCCAAGTTAGGGAGAGTAACAAAGAACAGTCACAGTGCCCTCTAATGTTAGGCTATTTTCCTAGGAAGGATATTTAAATCTCATTCAGAATGGCAAACAGGACAGACATCAGAAGCGGTGGAAGATTGCAAACAGGATGGGAGTCTGCTATAGAGGGAGGGACACCAGGTCACTAATGGTCTCTGGACCTTCCTATAGCCAATCAATTCAAAATGTAGCATCTTGACCAATAGATGCTTGCCAGGCAGGAATCGCTCCTGCCTTGGGCATGCTGGGATGGACCAGAATTTTTAAAATCACCCAACTAACCTGGGCACAGGGCACGCTGGGCTCCCACTGCTTCAGCAGTGGGAGGTGGGCCCAAGCTGCAGCTTGTAAGTTACAATAAAAATAACCTCATGTATTTATAGTGGAGTCTTTTTATTACTGGTCTTTTGGGGTTCCTGAACTGGGCAGAACAAATCTAGAAGTGCTGAAAAGCATGCATAGTCTTCAATTGTGAATAGACACAAATGCAGTGAATGAAGTTTTGTTTCTTCTTAGACAATTTTTGTGATTGGGAGAGTTTGAGTTCTGTGCATGTTATGAAGTGGATTCTAAGGGAAGTGTTTTTGTTTTTTTTTTTAATGTAAAATTGAAATTCTGTTGAACATCCATGGATATCATGACTATACCAAGCATATAAACTAAGACTAAACATGTAGTTCAAGAAGTATAGATAGCTTAAGAAACAGTTCAATTTGATTAAGACTAGAGACAGAATTAGTTTATTACTTTATTACTTTCTATTTATTTATTTATTGATATGCCCTCACCACAGTTTCCTGTTCTTCCTTTCTTCCCAGTCGGTCTCCAATATCTCTTTTCTAACCCATGTACTGCCCCATCCATTCCTCTATTTCTCTTCAGAAATAAGCTGGACTTGATGGATTTCAACTAGCCATGACATATCAAGTTCCAATAAGACCAGGCACCTTCTCTTCTATTAAGGCTAAACAAGACAACACAGTAGAGAATAACGGGTTCCCAAGGCAAGTAACAGAGTTAGAGACAGTTCCTGTTCTCACTCTTAGAAGTCCCACAAGAAGACCAAGCTACATAACTGTAACATAGTGCTGGGGGCCCAGGTCAGGCCCACGCAGGCTCCCTGGTTGGCAGTTCAGTCTTTGTGAAAGCCAGGTTGCTTAATTCTGTAGGTTTCCTAGTGGTATGCTTGACCCCTCTGCCTTCTCTCCACAGGATTATATCCCAAGATCTACCTATTGTTTGGCTGTAGGTCTCTGCATCTGTTTGCATCAGGAGTTGGATTAAACTCCTCTGAAAACAATTGAGATAGGCAACAATCTGTGCATATCGTAGAATATTTTTAGGAATAATTTCATTGACTTTTTTTATAATAATTTTTATTTTTTTATATTAATCACAGGTTATTTACTTTGAATCCCAGCCGTAGCCCCATCGCTCATTTTGCCAGACATGTTTGGTTCTTTTCTAGGCCTCTGGGATATCCAGATTCTAGTTCTGGCTCTCCAGGGAAGGTCAGGGGTGGGCTTCCTCTCATTGGATGTGTCTCAAGCAGGACCAATCATTGGTTGGCCATCCCCACAGTTTCTGGGGCACCTTTATCCCTTTAAGATGTCTTTTTTTTTTTCAATGCAGTTTATTCAGGAATCTTGAACAATCTTCTGACCCTGGGGAAAGCCAGCCCACAGCTTAAATAGCCTCTGGGTAGCCAACCCCAGCGTGCCACGTGGACAATGCAGATAGGTCCACATACATGGAAGCAAGCCAGATCCTCAGCCTTAGCCAAATGTGGAGTTGTTTGTGGCAGAGAGCACTCATCATGGGAAAGGTGGAAGGCGGAAACCAGCTCCATCTTTAAGGCGTGGCATTACGCAACTCTCTGCAGTTCCTGCTTTTTGTTTTAGACGCATCAGGCAAGAGTAGAGGTCTGATCTCTGATGTTAGAAATAAATTGGGACTTTGTACCGATGTTCATTTAGGTGTCATCCACCCAAAGAGCATCAGACCCGTCTGATACCTTTTTCTCAACCTGGCTGTCAACAAAAGTATGCTGGACTTTGTCACTAGCATACAACATGAGAATTTTTCCTGTGCTGCAAATCTGTGTAAACAATTGTCTAGCTATATTTTAGGTAATTGGACTGTAGAATTCGATACTACGATGGAGCAGCTGAGAGTGGCCATTATCACAGTAAATTCTACCAGAGTGGACGCAGGACTAGCCACAGGATTATCACCATGGATTGCTGCAGCCATGAATCATCTGAAGGATTGGGCGGGCATGGGAGCGTTAGCAGGCCTTCTGGTGTTGGTCTCCTTGGGGTTGCCTGTGGTGTATATGCAATATTAGAGTCTCACAACAGCGTAATGCAGCCATGATCATTCAGGCCTTTACAGCCATTGAAGCAGGACAGTCTCCCCAAGCATGGTTGGCTACCATAAAAAGCTAAAATGTTATGATGTCTTTTTAAAGTTATTTTCACACAGTAAGTGAAGTTCTCTCTATTTTCTGTACTGGGAAGGTACATATATTTGTTTGGAATCCTTACTTTTCTCATTGGTAAATTTATGCTTTCTCTTTATAGGGTCTTTCTTGACTTCAAGTTGACCTTAAACATTTCTCACTGTACATGCTGTATAGGCTTCTGCTATTGGGCATTTGTGTTCCTTTGTTTTAAAAAGAGAGTGGGTTTTTTTTTTCCTACTTTAAATTATTGTTCATACCTTAATTTCCTTTCTTCTAATGGGATGCTTAAAGATTAGTGCAACTCAATACAGCAAGATACATCCTCCATGCAAACATATTAACATAGTCATACAATAGTGATGAAAATCTGTTGGTCATCTTTTGGAGCTCCTGGGCTGTCTCTGGCATGAACTCAGTGACAGTTTCTCTGATTACCTCCCCCTGGGGGTACAGCCTCAGGGAAGACAATGCAGCCAGTCCTGATGAGACCTGATAGGCTAGGGTGAAATAGAAGGGAAGGAGGACCTCATCTATCAGTGGACTAGGGGAGGGGCATCGGGGGAAGAAGAGGGATTGAGAGGAGAAAAGGAAGAGGGTCACAGCTGGGACACAAATTGAATACATTGTAATAAATGATAACAAGAAAAAATTAAAAAATAAAGATATTCAGAGAATAAAGTAAATATATTGATACCAAAAAATAGTAATGAAGATCACAATATATATTTTATACATTATTAAAACAATTATATTGACTTATATATGTCTATATGTCTATTATACATATGTATGGATCAATACGTTATCAATTTTGAAAAGAAAACGTTGGCTTGGGCTGACTAACTAGGATGCTCCTAAGAAACACCAGTCTCTTCAGGTAATGCTGACATGAAGGCACATGCAGAAGTGCACAGCAGTTTACACAGGTCCTGGGGATTCATTTCCAGTTCCCGTTCTTAAGCACCATGTGCTCTTATGCACTACCCTGGCACCTCCACATAGATCTTATAGGAAACCCCTTTGCTAATTATGGAGTTGAGTATTTATAGATGAGGACATATTCAGACAAACCCCACCTACAGGAAATAAATTGATACTCCCGAATTATTAGTCAGCATGACACTTTTGTCATTTGTAGAACAATTGTTTTGGCCCAAAAAGTCAGAATCACTCCCATTTCTAGCAATTTCAATAGTCTAGAATTTATTACAGAAATTTCTGGAAGCTAAATACTTCTTTTTGTCATGGAATTAATACCATGGGATGCCAGATGTAAGATGTAGACAATGGCTAGGAGTGGTGGTGCACGCCTTTAATTCCATCACTTGGGAGGCAGAGGCATGCAGATCTCTGTGATTTCAAGTCTGGTCTGGTCTACGGAGTGAGTCCAGTAAAGCCAGGGCTACAAAGATAAAGCCTGTCTCAAACAAACAAACAAACAAACAAACAAACAACAAGAAAAAAAAAGCTTGCATTGGTCTTTGTGCCTGTGGCATTGCCTTACTCTGACTCTCCTTGTCATAAAATAGAGTTTTTCTGAATTTCCATATTATATAATATATAATATATGTATATATATATGTGTGTGTGTGTGTGCATACACATTTTAATTAGCTCAAAATAGTACATAATACTGTGTGTGCCTTAGTTGCCTGTAAGTAGCACATAATGTTGTTTGCCTTCATTGAATCAATGTATACTTCAAATAGGTAAATTTAGTGATTATTTGTGGTGATTGATGTATCTATCCATCAAATATTTATCACTTTTTGAATTGAGAACATTCAAAATTCTCCTTAGTAGTCTTTTGGAAATACACCGTTGCCATAAATCATGGTCAGCAGGGCATGCTCTACAACAGTAGGTGTTTACTCTTTTCAAGCACTTCTCTTCAATTTCTTACCCCCCCCCACCTATGGAAGCAACTGTCTCCTCCTTTCCCTGTCCTTGTTCTTCCTCATCTTTCCCCCTTTTTTGGTATATGGTAATTACCATTATTACACATATTTATATGTATGTTTTACATTGTATTATATCTCTACACATGTACAACATACACAGGTTTTTGTTTGTTTGTTTTAAGTCCCAATAACAGAAATAACCAACTCTTGAATTATCTTTCAAAAAACTAAATTTAGAAAAATGATAGGACAACATTTGTTGGACCTGGAGTAAATTGTTCCAAGTTTTTCTGATGCAAGTATACTGAATTGACAGGTATCAACTTAACATGAAGTATATTCCCCAGGCAAAATAATCTTGACATGCCTGGAGGAATACTAAACATAAATATTATAGCACTACCAAGAGAGATGGAAAAGAAGACAAAGAATCAAAAAATCAATTCATAATTCTACCTATTTCTTTATATGGCAATTTAAAAAATAATTATAAAAACTTATTTTCAGCCAGTGTCAGTCGAATCAAAGAAAAAGAAAATCAGTGTGGGTTCTGTCTATGCCAAAATCCCATTTTGAAGATTGGACAAGAAGGCAGATGGATGAAGGAATGGTTTGCTATGTAATCCTCCATTTTATGTCTCTTCTGTTCCCTTTCTCCAATTCATATATGTATTAAATATGTTTTAATCAAATTCACCTCCATAACATCTCCTCCAAATTCTCCTTTATACCCTAACACAACACTTGTATCTCCAACTTCGTGCACTCTTTTTATTTTTATTATTATTCAGCCATGAAGTACACTTAGTGTGCCTGTGTGCATATGACTATTAAAAAATCTAATAAAGCATGCACAACTTCTCAGGGTTCATACCCTCAATAAAGCGAAGATCTGTCCCCTCGCAGTTATCATTTGCAAGCAGATCTTCAAATAAGGGTAATTTCTTGATTCCCCCCCCCCCATTCATGCTGATGGTTTGCAAGTTTAATTCTGGACATGACTTATACACACAGAGCCTGGTGATATGAGTCCTTGTGTGAAATATCCCTGTTATGTCTGGTGAATATTGCTTTGCTGTACTCAGTCCCTACCTCTGGCTGTTATTATCTTTTGTCCCTATATTTTGAAATTATCCCTAAAATCTCACACAACCTCTAATTCAGCCACAAATAATTATTGTATACCTGCAGCTGGGCTTATGTCTTTTTATATTTACCACATTTTGTTGTTTATCATAAAACCTACATAACTTGGATCAGACTTGATTATCTCTAAATGTTTGTTCAGTTTTATAATTACATAAAATATTTTGTTCAAATTGGTTGGTTGGAAATTAAATGCTAAACAGAATTCTTGCCCCTGTAAGCTTTTAGCTTATCTTTAAAAAGCAGAAATATCACAACAAATGAATATAAAGAAATTAAATATTAAGAAATGCAGGAATGGATAACTTTTACAAATAGGAAAGCCTAATTATTCAACACAAAATATACAAAAATTATAGTTTTTGTATATGTGTATGTGGATTGCAGTGTAAGGTATATTGGACACTAGAATTAGTTTCCATTTTCATGTATTTTTTTTTTTTCAAGTTCAGTGTTATGAACTAGAAAATCTGCTTTGCAGTGTAGAATGAGAAGTAAATGATGGGGGAAAGTCTCGTGAAAGTTATAATTTATGTTTAAATGAGTCTAAAAAAATATGCCAAACAAGTAAAATAAGTATGTTTGGAGAATGTTTGTTATAGGAAGATATCACAACCATAATGATTATAAATAGGAGTGTGAGCTTTAGAGATTAATAATTAATACTAGAATAAAGCTGAGCTGTTGAAAGCAAAATTAACAGCCAATTAAACTGCAAATATTGACATTGGCCATGCTTTTAAATGCTGTTATAATTGGGCTGTGCAGTTTGGATTTTGTGTAGTATGAACAAGGAAACCACTGAAAAGTTCTGTTTAATGGAGGCACAGATTCACAACTGGAACCAGCTATCCAGCACAGGCAGAAATTGTACAGAAATCTACTACAAACACTAGAGGCCAGTGAACCTAATAGTGTTAAATAATGCAAAACTTCAGTAATGATCCTTCGTTATTAAAAAAAAAAAAAAAAAAAAAAAAAAAAAAACAAACAAAAAAAACAACCTTCATTAAAAAGTTGTCAGCAAACACTTTTTAATTAAAAAAAAAGTCACGAAGGACAGACTTCTTCTCATGGTTTGAAACATGGTGGGAATATATGGAGATTTGCCTGGAAGGTAGAAATCAGGAAGAAGAAGACCTTATCTATTCTCTTACTTATTCACTCAATTTATTGATTCCTTTCTTTAAAAACAACTCATTAAATCCTGTGTGAGTTCCTGTAGTATGCCAGGGATAGTAGCCAGAAGTCTTTATCCCAGAGCGGCATGTGAGGACAAGTAATTCCAAGTAGAAGGGAGAGGCAAGAGAATTAGCAAGATTTAGTCAATGTGTATGTAGTTATCATTTCAGCAGAACTTGGTTTTACAGTAAGACACATAATAAAAGAAAAATTAAAATACAACCAAATGAAGAAAGAGCTAACCAGTAGTAGGTAAGCAAATTAAAGAAGTGGAGAAAAAGGAGAATTCACTGGTTTTCCAGCAGAAAAAGATGATCCACGGACCTGCCCCAAGGAACTGGTTAGATGAGCCTTTTAAGACAGAAAAAGTGGAAGTAAGACTTTCACAATCGTAAAGAAAGGAAAAGTGACAATTAGAAAAACAAAGGATTTAGGAGAAGACATTACAGGAGGGAGGCCATAAAAAGAAAGAAAATAACAAATAGGAAGGCTTAAGTTGATCTTGGATGTGAACTGATAACTTTGTCAAAGATATTTATTAAAACAAATAATTAGAAACAAAAACTCCAAGGAAGGATTAAACAGTGACAAGGCTTAACTTTCTCTCTTTTGTTTGGGGTAGGTGAAGACCCTTGACCTACCTATTAGGCTGTGCAGGAAATTCAACTGGCCTCCCAAAAGTTACAAATGTACAACTAAAGGAAGTTTCTCCTTAACCTGCTTAAGTTTGTCTCTGCTATTGTAATTGCAGTATCCTTCCAGATCAAGTGTTTCCTACATCTAAGACTGTGCCAAAGCAGCTACCCACAGGTGTTTCAGCTCAACCACACAGACTGCATCAAGCAGTAGCATCAATATCCCTCCTAGCTATGGATGTCTGAACAGGTTCTGACAGCTTCAATACAGCCTGCTCTTCCTGGACTTGGCCAACATTTAAAACTTTGGACCTCCCTATGTCACCATGAAGTAGAGAGAAAACTTTCTTCATGTCTTATCTATTTACTATTGCCAAAAGGCTGGAATGGTGTGCTTCAGGCCCTGGACAAACAGATCCGTGTTCTCTCTGCATTCCTCAGTCCCTGTTTGCTGCTGGGGATGGCAGACAAACCCAATCCTCTACCCTGAACTTTCCAGGGCAGGGGCTTCCCCTCCTCCTCACCACATAATCCTGACATTTCGGTGTTCTTAACCCCCCTACCCACGCCTTCTCTCTCTTGCTCCCTCTCTCACCCTCTAGCATGGCAACCAAAAGCTGTTTCCACTGAACCTATATTTGTATACTTTAACTTGCCTATCATGAGAAGCAGTTCAACATCCTCATTCCCACCTCACCTACCTAGTTCTTCATATTTTTAATTAAACAAAAAGGGAAGAATGTTATGTTTTGCAGGCAATTAAAAAGGCCTGTCCTCGGGGACCTTTAGAGTCAGGACAATGTCCTATGTCACCACCTGGGCCAGGTGCTCAATGTCTTCTCTCTCTCTTTCTGTCTCTCTCTCTCTCTCTCTGCTGTGGTTTGTTTTCCTTGCCCTCCACCCCCACATACCACTCTTTCTGGTCTCCTCTAATTCCCCTCCTTTCACTTCCTCCAAATGTATCTCTTCATATTTAGATTTGTTGGTTGCATTGCATTTTAAAACATATCCTAATACAATCACTGAAGTTCATTAAGTACAATGTAATAATGAGTAATGTGAACAAAGGAATTGGTAATTATGGCAAGGAACAAAGAAAATAATTGTTCCTTAGTTTATGTTTTTTTTTCCTAAATAATTAATCTCCACTAATACTAGAAAACATTGAGATTAAGTGAGACCTTCAACTATATTTGGCATTGAGAAAAGCTAGTTAGATCTCTATATCAACAGAGTGTTTGTGTGTGTATGTGTGTGTGTTTAACTCAGAAGAAAAACAGTTATTTTACTAAGTTTCATTGCCATACTGTCCCATTTATTTATTGCCATTCTCTAGATTGTACTCTGACACTTTAAAAATTGTACTTCAGAATATTCCATAAGATAAATAGCTAAGTAGGATAGCATTCCTAGGTATTTTTGGTTTATACAAAAATTGAAGGCTTATTATTTTTCTTTATTAATAATAAATATGTATTTAATGAAAGTGATTTCCTAAAATAAGTATTCAAGTCACCAAAAAAGGTTTCTTCTATGTTTCTCCTGGAAGTCAACAAAAGCTGTATTTAATTTAAATACCATTCAAAGATAAAACAAGGAATCTTCCGGGGGTACTGAAAGATTCACCAGGGAGAAATGAAAAACATTAAAAGCCTATGGTGACCTTTAACAGGGCAGTACTCTAAGTGAAATTATTTTCTCAACATTACTCAAGTTGTTTGGACATAGGTCCTGTGATGACCTGAACTCTGACTCTTAGAGTGTAAATCTTTAAGATTGGGCTGTATTGTGATGCAGTGTTTCATTAAGAGATATTAATGAGCAAAATAAATATTGACTCCCAAGGAATCAAAGTAATCTTCCTTCTCCAGGGCTTGTGCGATGTTTGGAATAAAGTACAATCATTTATTTACCATTCTGTGTCTTTAAGCTAGAAAATATTTCAGGAGTAGAAGTCAAAGTGTTTTTAATTACAATAATCAATCGAAATCTCAATAGCATGTTTATGGAAGGATAAAAAGTGCTTGTAGTTAGTTTTCCAAGTTATCACAAACTGGAAAAAAAAAGTTTCTTAAACTGACAAGCATGTCTTTGGATTAGGGTAGAACTCCTGAGATGCATGTCAGTGTACGACCATTTTTATTCTATTCATGGTGTATTAGAAACTTTTTTTTTTGAGTAATAAACAATATTCTTTATACGTTTTACTGAACTTAAAGAATATGAGCCAATAACTGGCATAAAGAATGTCAGTTTATGGACTCTTGGAATAACTTGTTGAGGTACCAGTTAAGGGTTAATTGAGCAGAGTCAAATGCTGAGGAAAACAAATGGGTGAGTCAGGGTATTCTATTCACCAAACCAATAGACCCTACATGTCAATTAAATATGTAATGAGAAGGAATGAAGGGTAATTACCCCTAAATTTGTGGCCTAAATAATTAGGTGCAAATTTGAGGGTTAAATATTGGTGTGGTGAGGGATATTCACTAACTGAAAAGTGAAAATGTTAATTTTTTTCTTGTTGTTTTTTTTTTGTTTGTTTGTTTGTTGTTGTTTTATATCCTCTAAGCCTTGGGTCTCAGACAATATGTAATAGTCAATCTCTCTCTCTCTCTTTGATAGACATTATATTTTTTTTTAATTTTTATTACAATTTATTCACTGTGTATTTTAGCTGTAGCCCCCACTCTAGTCCCCTCCCAATCCCATCCTCCTTCAATCTTCTCTTCCCGTGCTTCTCCCCCAGTCAACTGATAAGGGAAGTTCTCCTCCCCTTCCATCTGAACCTAGCTTATCAGGTCTCATCCAGGACTGGCTGCTTTGTCTTCCTCTGTGGCCTAGTAAGGCAGCTACCCACTCAGGGAGGTGATCAAAGAGCCAGCCACTGAGTTCATGTCAGAGACAGTCCCTGTTCCCCTTACCAGGATACCCACTTGGACACTGAGCTGCCATAGACTATATTTATGCAGGGGTTCTGTGTTACATCCACGAATGGTCTTTGGTTGGAGAATCAGTCTCAGAAAAGACCCAGGGAACCAGAATTTTGGGTTCTGTTGCTCTCCTTGTGGAGCTACTGTCCCCTCCAAGTATTTTTATCTCCACATTCTTGCATAAGATTCCCTGCACTCTGCTCAAAATTTGGCTATGAGTCTCATCATCTGTTTAGATATTCTCCTAGGCAGAATCTTTCAGAGACCCTCTGTGGTAGGCCCCTGTCCTGTTCCCGTTTTTTCCCTCTTCCGATGTCTCTCCCATTTGCCTTTCTGAATGAGGGTTGATCATCTTACCCAAGATCCTCCTTCTTGATTAGCTTCTTTAGGTGTACAGATTTTAGTATGTTTATTTTATATTATATGTCTAATATCCATCTATAAGTAAGGATATACCATGTGAGTCTTTCTGCTTCATAAGATCAAAAACTAAAGTGTCAACACATGCTTGAGAGGATGTGGAGAAAGGGAAACCTTCCTCCACTGCTGGTTGTAATGTAAACTTGTACAACCACTTTGGAAATCAATCTGGTGCTTTCTTAAAAATTAGGAATACTGCTAACTCAAGATCTAGTTGTATCACTCCTAAACATATGTCCAAAATATGCTCAAGTATACAACAAGGACATTTACTCAACTATGTTCATAGCAGTTTTATTTGTAATAGCCAGAACCTGGAAATAACTTAGATGACCTTCAACTAAGGAATGGATACAGAAATTGTCATACATTTACACAATGAAATACTACTCAGCAAATAAAAACTAGAATTTGCAAGCAATGGTGGGACCTAGAAAAGATCATCTTGAGTGGGGTATCCCAGAAATAGAAAAACTTTCCATTAAAAACATAATATTCACTTTACATCCTGATTTCAGCAAACCAGTCCTTACCTTCCAGTCCCCTAAGGAAATATCCATCTCTCCCATTCTCCCCTGTTATCCTCAGAGAAGGGACATGGTACCTCATGGGTACTAACCCACATTGACTTCTTAAGTTGTGGTAGGACTAGGCACATTTTTCTACCACTGAGGTCAAACAATGTAGCCTGGTTATGGGAAAGGTATCCAAAGAGAAGCAAGAGAGTTAGAGAGGGACCTACTCCAGTTTTTTTTTTTTTTTTTTTGGGGGGGGGGATCTACCTGAAGACTGAGCTACAAATGTGTAGGGGTCCTAGAACCAGTCCTTGAATGCTCTGTGGTTAGTGTTTCAGCCTCTGTGAGACTCCATGGGCCCAGATTAGTTCTGTGTAGGTCTTTTTGTCTAGTCCTTGAGCCCCCTGGCTCCCTGAACTGGTCCCTCAACTCTTCCATGGGACTTTTTGTACTGTCTAATGTTTGGCTGTGGGTCTCTGCATCTCTTTCCACCAACAGCTGGGCTAAGCCTCTCAGAGGAGTTATGCTAGGCTCCTGTCTGTGAGCATAGCAGAGCAACTTTAATAGGGTCCAGGATTAATTCTCTCCAGTGGGATTGGTTTCAAGTAGAAACACTCTTTTTTTTGGCCATTCCCTCAATCTTTGTACCCTGTTGGTTCGTGAACACCTTGTACGCAGGACAAGTTTTAGGTTGAAGTTATGTGAGTAGGTTGGTGTCCTTATCCCTTCACTGGATAAGGGATATCCATCTTGGCTACAGGAGGTGGCCACTCCAGGCTCTGTATGCTCCTCTGCTAGGAGTCTCAGATAGAGCAACCCCCACAGACTTCCTGGAACTTCCCCCATCCCAGGGTAAATCCCCACCTCTGATTTCCATTCTCTCATCACGCCCTCTCTCCTCTGCTCTAATAATTCCAACCCTTGCTCTCCTCCCCTTCCCCAATCCTACCAAGCTCCATCCATCCATTCACCTCCAATGCCTATTTTATTTGTCTTTCTGAGTGAGATTCATGCATCTTCCCTTGTGTCCTCTTCGTAACTTAGCTTCTTTGAGTCAGTGGATTGTAGCATGGTTCTCCTGTACTTTATGGATGATATCCCATCATAAGTTGCCAAACTCTTTTATTGTGTAATAATAATAACTTTTTTCCATTTGATGTAGGTAAACTTACTAAAGTAAACTTTATCTTGTACATTTTTTACAAACATGAAATTGTTACTAACTTTTGATTTAAATATTTATAAATCTTAATCATTATACCCACCAATTTTTGTATAATTAAAACAGTTTATGTTTCTCTCATAATATATGTTCATTTATAGTTTCCTATCCCTCCTCTCTTCTCAGCTCTTCCTTACTGCCCATACCAATAGAATTTACTCACTTTCTCTGTTTCATTAGAAAACAAACAGATGCCTAAGGGATAAAATTAAAATAAAATATAATAAGATAAAACAAAACTAACTCATCAGAATAGGGCAGAAAAGACAGAAAAATAAGATTTCAAAATAAGGTACAAGATAGAGAGACACTAGTTCATACACTCCTATACAGAAGTATGTAGAATAAAAATAAAAATAAGGTAAATTAAATAGGAACTTGTATAACAATATGAGACAAGTAATTTCCCAAGATGCCGTTTATTGTTTTCTGTTGCTTATCTATTGCTGGGCACGCAGACTATCTTTAGGAATGGTTGTTTCCCATTGGGACTCCCTTGGAGAAAACAAAAGCTTCATTTTCAAGCGGTTATCAATTTGAGATTTCCTGTGGGTTAGGGATAGAGGCATGTGTACATTTCTTCCTCAGTTCTAGAATTCCATGAGGTACACACCTGTGCAGGTCCTGTGCTTTTTGCCCCGGTTCTGTGAGTTTTGACAATGGCATATATCCTATCAACTTAAACCTTGTTTCTTTGGCATCCTTCATCCTTCTGGCTTTTACTTTTTCTGACTCCACTTTTGTGGGGGTTCATTGAGCACTGAGGAGAGGGATTTAAAGGAAAGTCATATTTAGAGCTGAGTATTCCATCGTCTTTCATCCTCTACAACTGTCAGGTTGTTGGTCTTTGTATTTGTTCTCATCTGCTTCGAGGGGAAGCTTCTCTGATGATGGCTGAGCATGGCACTGATTTAAGAGTATATCTAAGTATCAGTAGGAGTTTTAACACTACATATTTTTTTTTTTTAAGAATAGTAGTAGTTGATTTTACCGTAGTTTCTTGGGCTATCTAATCTCAGGTTCTTGATCACCTAAACAGTGTCAGGTATAGGTTCAATATTGGTGAAGTGGGGCTTAAATCAAGTCAGATATTGGTGTTACTTCCACCATCTTGGTGCCATCATTGCAACAGAATATCCTGCTGAAAGGACACCCTGGTGTATCAAAGAGCGTATGTTTATACTGTGGTACCTGTAGCAAGGACTCTACCATGCAGATGTAAAGGTTCAGGTAAGTTCTAGCTCTACTTTTCCATGTTCACTGTGCTGTGTAGTTGCTGTCATCAGCAATGAGGACTTGCTGTCAGTTTTAAGGAGCAATCTATAGTTTTTGGCAATTTCCTGGATACTTTTTGATCCCCATGGATCCCCTTTGGACAACAATATAGATGTAACCCAATCTCTGAGATGTCAGCTGTTAATAAATAGTATCCATAAATATATTGAAAAGCTTACATATATAAGCTTTTATACACACACACACACACACACACACACACACACATATATATATATATATATATATATATATATATATATATGTCTCAATCACAAATTCCTGTTTAAAAATCAGGTCTTTATGTTAGTATAAAATGTAAACCTTACAGCTATCAGTATAGTTTTTCTTTTCCAGAATTAACCTTTATTGTTAAAGGCCAGTCCTCTGTCTCCTCTTAGTCCTCCTTCTCCTTCGATTCAGTATCAGAGTCACCATTTAGGGTTATTGCCAGAAAAATAATATTCTCTTAATGTGACAAATTCAATTCCCATCCACAATTGACACTGAGTGGTTATCTTAGACACAGTCCAACACTGTGGTTTTACACAGAAAAAAAAATATTAGAAACATGAGACCACCCTAGAATTTTTAAGTCAAAGAAACAAATCAGGAAATAAGATTAACAAATTGAATACAGTAGAGAGAAAAGCCTAACACATGGGCTACCTCACATGCAATAATTGTAAAATAAGGACATGAAGTTATAGAGGTAGGATAACTGATAGTCATCTTAGAAAAAAACTGTTGGTGTTGTGTCTGACTTACTATATTGAAACCTCAGGAGGCATAACTAAATGGATGGATGAATTGATAGATATATAATAGATAAATATATAATAGATAGATAGATAGATAGATAGATAGATAGATAGATAGATAGATAGATAGATGAGAAATTAAAGACTGTTTTGTTTTAGAAATTTGGGGAATTCTTTGTAGACGTGACTCTGTAACACAACCTGACAATCATTCATGCACACGGTAACTCAGGTTAAATTCAAACTTGTGCTTCTAAAACTCATCCAGAAAACCATCCAACCATACACTGGAAGGTTAGTACAGGAAGGCTTGTTTTTTAATACATGAAGTAGTATAAGCAGAAACTACATTGCCACAATAGCTCAGTTAATGAAAGAATCTGGCACTCAAAGAAATGAGGTGGTTATATTCAGTAATTGAAAGTATAGTTCATGACTAAGATAGAAAGGAGGCAAAGGATTGCTCATTGATTTTTATAGGATACAGGCATTGATGGTGATTCACTTACTTTAATCAATAAATCTGCTGAACTAATTGGATACTCGAGTGCAAACTGTGACTTCACTCCTAGGCTTAAATAAGCCATGTAAACAATGTTCAAGTTAAATTAGTTGCCACTACTCGAACATCAAATCCTCTTCCAGTTGGCCATCCTTAGTAGAAGATAGCTATTTCTAAATAACATGAAGTTTACTAAAACTAATTGGCTTTCATTAATGGACAAACCTAACAAGAACAGCTAACCATGTAGCAATGATATTTAAGCCAGGAATCATATTCTGTTTGACGCATGTGAGTGCACTTGAAAGTCAAACCTGAAAGCAACAAATTGCTCCTATGGAATCCTGCTTATAATAACAGAGGCAGAGAAAGACAGAGACAGAGATACAGAGGAGAGAGAAAGAAAGAGAGAGAGATAAGTGAACCACTTGGCCCATTTTCTTCTTGGACCATATGACTAATTTTCTTCTTCTCTATACATGGGCCATGTGACTAATTTTCTTCTTTATACAATTTCCTAGCAGCTCACCTCTTATTATTTTAAAATCACTAATATTAAAGTTAAAGTATAATTAGCTATATTGCTCTTAAGCATTTCTTCATGAAAGTCACCAAGTGATTTAAAACACAAGGCTCAAAGACAAAAATCAAATTGAGTAGGAGTGTCTTCAGGGTGGATATAGGGGTAGTAAGCCAAGGAGAACTATTATACTTTCTCTCTAGGGTCTTTCTAGGCTTTTAGCCCAGTTGCTGCAATACTAGTTCCCACTTCAGCTAAGCAGATGCTTAAGGTAATAGCTAATGCCAGGGAGCCAACCCCTTTTGGCTTAGCATTTCAGCCTGCTAGGTGGGGTTTTGGGCCAAAGACCCATCTTCTGGAGCTTCTTCAGAGCAACAATTGGACTGTTGACATCAGGGGCTAGGGAGGCTGTCAAAAGCTGGGCAATGGGGCAGTCCCAAGCATCTGGTTAGTTGATCCATCTGAAGAGGCAGGGAGCAATCATGTCAGCTTCCAGGAAGTCCAGATTTCAGCTCACAGTCCATAGCTGATCCTGGAACAGAGTCAAACAGGTGAAAATCTGCTGAGAAAAATTTAGACTGGAGATAGAAGTTAAAATTTGTCTACTAAATGGAAAAAGTAAGGAATCCAAAGACCAGGGAAAAACTCCTCTGGGATCCTTTTGAGCTTTGCCAGATCCAAGTCACATAACTTTTGGATTTCCTGAAACTCATATGAATTTTTGGTAAACAAAAGGAAATATACAATTGTCAAGAGCTCAGAAAAGTAATATATCGGCAAATCTAATACAACAACATTCTGACAGTAACAATTAAAACTGCACCCAATGGAATGAACATCAGTTAGCTGTTTGTTTTGTATCTTTTATAAACAACTTAAGTCTGAAACTCTAACACTTTAACTCTGGGCCCTGTTGGTAATCAGCCATCAAAGGAGCTCAGCCACCTTTGTACATTTAGACAGGAATACATTAATGGCTTTACTGCTAAACCTTGGATGCTTGAATTTTTGTTTTTAACACAGCAACTAGAAGGAACATGTTTAAGACATTTCTGTGTCAAAGTCTATTTCAGAAACGGCAGCTATTAAGAATATCGTAATAAAAGCTATGATTTTAGATTTCTAGAATGATGAAAAGTAGCTTTAAATCCATCTTTAGAAAACAACCAAAGGAAATTAAAATTTCAAGTTCGTGACTGAATAATAAGCAGTCAATGCTCTATCAACTTATCAGAACTCTATCTATTACTTCCAAAACTCTGAACTTCTGAAATCTTATAACATAAACACAACAGTAGCAAAGAGGGGGGAGAAATCTAAAGTATCTTCCATTTTTAATATGCCTTGAATTATTTTTTATACAATTACGTATATTTATATACCTTAAAACACCTATTTTAAGACTCTCGAATCCTTTTTGCATTTATCCACCCTGAAACATTTTCCCAGACCAAATAAAACTCTATTTTTGTATCCTAAACTCCTGTATCTTCAGACTCTACATAAACTCCTCATCTTTTTATCCAGCTATATATCTTAAGACACAGACAAGTGACATGAATCCTGTGAGCAAGGTAAGCCTGTTTTACTTTCTAAATAAGAGATCTAGTATCTAGTAGTTTTAACTAGCTAATGAACTGATCAATGAGCTAACAGTGGATCTAATTGTCTTCTCTATAGCTGCAAAGCTACCATTAGCTTTGCATAGCCATCAAGGTGTTCAGAGATCTGAGAAGGATAAATTATAAGCTAAATAGGTAATGGTACTCAGATCCAATTGTAAAAAGGTAAATCTATAAGATACAAGGGGTCATATCTGAAAGACCCAAGATTGGGTCTTCAAATCATCATGGGAAGGAGGAAATGAGAGACCAAAAGATTAAAAATCGGCAGCTATTATTAATATTTAAGGCCTGAACTAGGTGGGTGGAGAAGTCCAGTAATGCCCTGAGGGGAAGCACTTGCCTTACTGCATTCTTTCCCCACCCACTAGAGATACAGTTGCTAGGAAACTGGCCCATCCCCCTAGGGAGGGACACCAGGTCATTAATGGTTTGGGCACCTTACTATAGCCAATCAATTTAAAATGTAGTATTTTGACCAATAGATGTTTGCCAGGCAGGAATTGCCCCTGCTTTGGGCATGCTGAGAGGGACCAGAATCTTTAAATCACTTAACAAACCTGAGCATGGAGCTCTCAGCTCTCATTGCTTCGGTGGTGGAGGATGTGGGCCCAAGCTGCAGCTTGTAATTTGTAATAAAAAGATCCTCATGTGGTTTGCAATGAAAAAAAAAGTTAAAGTATAAAATAAGGAATTTTAAAATTTAATTTAATTTAACTGTAGAAGAGACACAAATAATCCTATTGTGAAGAACTGTCCATCAACAATTCTGATATACAATAGAGCCTCACAAAAAGATAGAGATTTTTCTAGCCTATAATATATGATGCACATATATTCCTATATTAATTATGACTAAAAGGATTAATAATTCTTGGTTTATGGTGACTAACCATTCTCGTCACTATTTGCCAGTTATAAAGAGTTCTGACAACTGCTATGCAAATGCAACATAAATGGATACATTGGTCTTTTATTGAAAATGCTGTTTATCTTATTTTAAATTCTGTTTCCAAATGTGATTCCTACTATAGTCTTTCAATTTTATAAGGATGTCTCAACTTGTCATGTAGTTCTTGCTACAGAAAAGAAAAGTAAACTTGAAGTTTCTAAAAATCCATCTTTCTACACGAGTGACCACTGAGACAGAAAAAGAAAAACAAACAAACAAACAAAAAAGTTGAAAAAGAATTCCTGCCCTAATTTTGACCCTTCAAAGATCATTCACAAGACATTTTTTGGCTATTTTAAACTTTTTCTTACTATTATTATTAGAATTTGTTAACTTTGTATCCCATTTGTAACTTCCTCCCTCATCTCTTCAAGTCCACACCCTCCTTCCTTCTTTAGCCTGATGTCCTGTTCCTAGTCTACTGATAGGGGAAGTCTTCTTCCCCTACTATCTGACCCTAGTATATCAGGTCTCATCAGGACTGTGTGGGTCCTCTTTCTCTGTGGCCTAGTAAAACCACCTTTCCAGAGCTAAGTGATCAAAGAGCAGGCAACCAAGTTCATGCTAGTGACTGCCCCTGCTTCCCTTACTAGGGAACACACATGGAGACTGAGATGCCCGTGGTCTACATCTGAGCAGGGGATCTAGGTCTTCTTCATGCATGGTCCTTAGTTGATTCATCAGTCTCTGTAGGAACACCTGAGCCCAGAGTTTTTGTCTTTGTTGGTCTCCTTGTAGAGCTTCTGTCCCCTCCAGGTCTCTCTAGCTTCCCCTTCTTCCATAAGTTTCCCTGCAATCTGCCCAAGGTTTGGCTATAAGTCCCAGCATCTGCTTAGATAACCTGATGGGTGTAGTCTTTCAGAGGCTCATTGCTATTCAGGTCTGAGCTCCTGTCCTGTTCATGTCTTCTCCTACTTCAGATTTCTATCCTGTTTGCCCTTCTGAATGAGGATTAAGCATCTTCCCTAGAGTTCTCCTTGTAGTTTAGCTTATTTAGGACTATAGATTTCAGCATGTTTAGCCTATATTATAAGGCTAATATACACTTATAAGTAGTATATACCACAATTCCACATTTGGCTAAGGCTGAGGATCTGGCTTGCTTCCATGTATGTGAACCTATCTGCATTGTCCATGTGGCACGCCTGGGTTGGCTACCCAGAGGCTATTTAAGCTGTGGGCTGGCTTTCCCCAGGGTCAGATGATTGTTCAAGGTTCCTGAATAAACTGCATTGAAAAAAAAAAATTCAAATTAAAACAATTTTAGCCACACAAAAAAAAAAGAAGTAGTATATACCATGTGTCTTTCTGCTTCTGGGTTAACTCACTCAGGGTGATCTTTTTTATTTCCATCAATTTGCCTGCAAATTTCATGATTTCCTTGTTTTTAATTTCTGAGTAGTATTCCATTACATAAATATACAATTTCTGTATCGGTTCTTCAGTTAAGGAACTTCTAAGTTATCTCTAGATTTTTTTTATGAGTAAAGCTGCTATGAATATTGCCAAAACATTTAACCTCACTAGAAACCTCAGAACTAGTTAACACTGGAGGGAATAATGTTGGTCTTCTCTGACACAGACCCATGGTGGAAAGTAGCAACAGAGGTTTTTCAATAAAAAATAGAAGAGGCTATCACTCCATATTTAAAGTAAAGCCTGTGAGTGTGATATAGAAAACTTGAAAATCAAAGTATATGAAAATAAAAACTTTCTGTTATCTTTTTATTTTTTATTTTAATCACAGGTCATTTACTTGTATCCCAGCCATAGCCCCCTCCCTTTTTCCCTCCCAAACCCACCCTCCCTGCCTCATCTCCTCCCTGCCCCCTTCCAAGTCCACTGATAGGGGAGGTCCTCCTCCCCTTCCATCTGACCATAGTTTATCAGGTATCTTCATGACTGGCTGCAATGTCCTCCTCTGTGGCCTAGCAGGGCTGCTCCTCCCTCAGGGAGGAGGGGAAGCTCAATGAGCCAGTCACTGAGTTCATTTCAGAAATAATTCTTGCCCCCCTTACTAGGAAACCCACTTGGATACTGAGCTGCCATGGACTATGTCCGGGCAGGGGTTCTAGGTTATATTCATACATGGTCCTTGGTTAGAGAAACAGTCACATAGAAGACCCTTGTGCCCTGATATATTTGGTCCATGTGGGGCTCCTGAACCCTCTAGGTCATTCTAACTCCTTCTTCTTTCATATGATTCCCTGTACTCTGCCGAAGGTTTGGTTATGAGTCTCAGCATCTGCTTTGATCCACTGCTAGGTAGAGTCTTTCAGATGCCCTCTGTGGTAGGCTGCTGTCCTGTTACTGGTTTTCTCCTGCTTCCAATGTTCATCCCCTTTGTTTTTCTAGGTGAGGACTGATCGTCTTGCCCCTGATCCTCTTTCTTGTTTATCTTTTTAGGTGTACAGATTTTAGTATGTTTATCCTATATTATAGATCTAGCACCCACTTATAAGTGAGTATATACTGTGTATGTATCTTTCTGCTCTTGGGATAACTCACTCAGAATGATCTTTTCTAGATCCTACCATATGCCTGCAAAATTCATAATTTTCTTGTTTTTAATTGCTGTGTAGTATTCTACTCTGTAAAAGTACTACAATTTCTGTATCCATTCCTCTGTTGATGGACGTCTGGGTTGTTTCCAGGTTCTGGCTGTTATGAATAATGCTGCTACAAACATGGTTGAGCAAATGTCCTTCTTGTGTACTTGAGCATCCTTTGGATATATGCCTAGGAGTGGTATATCTGGATCTTGAGGAAGCCATATTCCTTGTTTGAGAAAATGCCAGGTTGATTTTCAACCTGGTTGTGCAAGTTCACATTCCCACCAGCAATGGAGGAGGGTTCCCCTTTCTCCACAACCTCCTGCATGTGTTGTCCATTGAGTTTTAGAGAAAACAAGTAACAGGACAGGAGCCTACCACTGAGGGCCTCTGAAAGTCTCTGACTAGCAGTGTATCAAAGCAGATACTGAGACTCAGAACCAAACCTTCCTCAGAGTACAGTATAGGAAAGAAGGGGGAGTTAGTATGTCCTGGAGAGGACAGGAGCTTCACAAGGACCAAATATATCTGGCACAGGGATCTCTTCTGGGACTATAGCTCCAAGGAAGGACCATGTATGGTTATAACCTAGAACCCCTGCTCGGATATAACCCATGGTAACTCAGTATCCAAGTGGGTACCCTAGTAAGGGAAACAGGGACAATTTCTGAATGAATTCAATGGCTGACTCTTTGACCTCCACCCCCCCACACACACACCCAAGAGAGGAGTAGCTTTGCTAAACCACAAGGAGGACTGTGCAGCCAGTCCTGAAGATACCTGGTAAACCAGGGTCAGATGAGAGGGCAGGAGGTCCTCCTGTATCAGTGGACTTGGAAAGGGTTAGGGAGAAGATGAGGGAGGGAGGGTGGGACTGGGAGTGAATGAGAGAGCAGGACAAAGCTGGGATGTAAATTTAATAAACTATAACTAATATTTAAAAATAAAAATTTAGTTAAAGAAATATAAGTAAATTGGTCTTAGAGTAATGTGTAAAAAGTGAAACAATATCTTTCTACATAGTCTTTTGTTTTCCTATCTTTTAAATAAAACATAAACCCTGGAATACTTTCCTTATTTTTCTTAATCTCCTACTAAAAAATGCTTCATTTTCATATTTCTGTAGGCAATCCAATGGTTTTGCGCATGTAATTCTTCTCATTCTTGCACATTTACTTTTACTTACTTAATTTTGTCCAATTTTCTCAGCTTCTGCCTAGTGAATGTGTTGATTTCTACAGAAATAATCTACTGATCATTTCCAGAAGATAATATTCTATAACATGCTGATTATTTACAGACAAATCAAACTTTAACATAAGCATAAGTAAAATAATATCCTTCTCTCGAAGACACAGCATAAAATAAGAACCAGCAGAAGCAAGATAAGGTGCCACCTCGGAGGAAGCTGATTACTTTTGGCAGCATCATACAGAGGAGGGCATCTGGAAAGACAGGAAACAAGCTGGATTGTTTTTGCTTTTGGGTTTTATGTTCTTCCCTATGAAGTTGAGAATTGATCTTCCACAAGACTCCCTGCACTCTTTCCAATGTTTGTCTGTGAGTTTCTGCATCTGCCTCAGTCCCCTGCTTGGTAGATTCAAACTATATTTCCTTGTTTTTTTCTTTTTATTAAAGTTATTATTATTACCATCATTATTAAAATTTATTCACTTTGTATCTCAGTAGAAGCCTCCTCCCTTGTCTCTTCCTGGTCCTACCCTCCCTCCGTCTTTCACCCCTATTCCTCTCCCGTGGGCTACTGCCAGGGAAATCTTCCTCCCCTACTGTCTAACCCTAATTTATCAGATCCTATCCTATGCATATATCCAAAAGATGCTCAACCATACAACAAGGATATTTGCTCAACTATGTTAATTGTATCTTTATTTATAATAGTCAGAATTTAGTAACAACATAGATGTCCTTCAACTAAAGAATGGATTCAGAAAGTTTGGTACATTTGCACAATGGAATAATACCCAGCTATTAAAAACAAGGATATCATGACATTTGCAGAAGATCTTGATTTCTTAATCACTGTAATATTGCTGTGAAGAGACACCAGAATGAAAAGCCTTTACTGAAGAATGCATTGAATGAAGATCTTGGTTATAGTGTCAGAGGGTACTCTATTATCATCATAGAATGAAGCATGCTTGCATATGGGTAGGCATGGTCCTGGGGAAATATCAAAGAGAAAGACAGAGACACTGGGATGATAATTTGGTCCTTTGAAACCTCAGAGCCCACCCCCAGTAACACACCTTCTAAAAAAAAAGTCATGTTCTTATTTAAGCCTCATCTACTAAACCTTTCCAACTGTTCCACTCACAGGGGACCAAAGAGAAACTTACTAAAATACAGGGGTCATTGTCATTCAAAGCAGGATACTTAACAATATGTGTAAGTTTTGAGGTGGTGCTGTTCTTTTTTTCCCATTTTTTATTTTAATTTTTATTAAATACACTTTATTCACTGTGCCCCCCCCGTGGCCCACTCCCTCGTCCCCTCCCAATCCTATCCTCCCTCCCCCTTCTCCACAAATGCCCCTCCGCAAGTTTACAGATAGCAGAAATCTTCCTCTCCTTCCTTCTGATTCTACTCTATCAGGTCTCATCAGGAGTAGCTGCACTGTCTTCCTCTGTGGCCTGGTAAGGTTGCTCTCCCTCACGGGGAGGTGATCAAAGAGCAGGCCAATCAGTTCACGTCAGAGACAGATTCCCTACTCCAAGGCCCAGAGGTGGCACTGTTCCAATGCCATCAAATCTGCATGACTTCATGACACTGAGCCTTGAGAGGCTAGGAGGGTCCATCATGAAAGTATAGGCTCAAAGGAGGACATAACTACAGACACCAAGAAAATCCAAACAATCATCAGGTCATACAACAAAAGCTTATATGCTACAAAATTTGAAAATCTAAAAGAAATGGACAATTTTCTTTATAGACTCCATCTACCAAAATTAAGTCAAGGTCAGGTAGAAAGATTGAATAGTCTTATATCCCCCAAGGAAATTGACGCAGTCATCAATAAAACTTCCAAAGAAAGCCCTGGGCCAGATGACTTCAGCACATAATACTACAAGACCTTCAAAGAAGTGCTAACTCCAATTATCTTCAAACTATTCCTCAAAAGGTCCATTACCAAATTAATTCCATGAAGCCACAATCACCTTGATACCTAAGCCACACAAAGACTCAACAAAAAAGAGAACTTCAGACCTAGCTCTCTTATGAACATTGATGCAAAAATACTCAATAAAATACTTACAAACTGAATCCAAGAACATATAAAACATATCATCCACCATGACCAAGTAGGCTTTATCCCAGGCATGCAAGGGTCATTCAATATATGGAAATCCATAAATGTGATCCATCATATAAATAAACTGAAGGAGAAAAAACACATGATAATCTCCGTAGATGCTGAAAAAGTATTTGACAAAAATCCAACACCCATTCAGGTTTAAAGTCTTGGAGAGATCAGGGATACAAGGAACATACCTAAACATAGTAAAGGCAAAATACAACAAGCCTATAGCCAATATCAAACTGAATGGAGAGAAACTTAAATCAATCCCACTGAAATCAGGGACAAGGCAAGGCTGACCACTCTCTCCATATCTTTTCAACATAGTACTTGAAGTCTTAGCTAGAGCAATAAGACAAGTAAAGGAGATCAAGGGGATACAAATCAGAAAGGAAGAGGTCAAAGTTTCACTATTCGCAGATGATATGATAGTATACATGAGCGACCCCAAAAATTCAACCAGAGAACTTCTTCAGCTGATAAACACCTTCATCAAAGTGGCTGCATACAAAATTAACTAAAAAAAAACCACAAAAAACAAACAAACAAAAAAAAAAACCAATCAGAAGTCCTCCTATATTCCCAAGACAAAAGGGCAGAGAAAGAAATCAGGGAAACAACACCCTTCACAATAGCCACTAATAAAAAAGATCGTTGGGATGACTGTAACCAAGCAAGTGAAAGACCTGTTTGAAAAAAACTTCAAGTCTCTGAAGAAAGAAAGTGAAGAAGATATCAGAAGATGGAAAGATCTCCAGTGCTTATGGATCTGTAGGATTAATATACTGAAAATGACCATTCTGCCAAAAGCAATCTACAGATTCAGTACAATTCCCATCAAAATACCAACACAATTCTTTACAGACTTTGAAAGAAAAATTATCAACTTTATATGGAGAAACAAAAACAAAAACAAACCAGGATTTCCAAAACGATCATGTACAACAGATCATCTGGAGGTATATCCATCCCTGATCTCAAGCTGTATTACTACACAGCAATAGTAATAAAAAAAAATGCATGTTATTGGCATAGAAACAGAAAAGTGGATCAATGGAACTGAACAGAAGCCCCAGAAATAAACCCACATACTGAATTTTGAAAAAGAAGCCAACACCATTCAATGGAAGAAAGCATCTTCAACAAATGGTGCTGGTCCAACTGGATGTCTACATGTAGAAAAATGAAAATAGATTCATACTTATAACTCTGCACAACATTAAAGTCCAAGTGGATCAAAGAACTCAACATAAAACCCGATACTCTAAATCGGTTAGAAGAAAAAGTGGGGAAGAGCCTAGAACTCATTGGCCAGGAGACAACTTCCTGAACAGAACACCAACAGCACAGGCTCTAAGAGCAAAAAACAATAAATGAGACCTAATGAAATTAAAAAGATTCTGTAAAGCAAAGGACACTGTCATCAAAACAAAACGACTGCCTACAGATTGGGAAAGAATCTTCACCAACCCTCTATCTGACAGAGGGCTGATATCCAGAATATATAAAGAACTAAAGAAAATAAAAAGCAATTACTGAACCAATCCAATTAAAATATAGGGTACAGAGCTAAACAGAGAATTCTCTTTAGAAAAATACAGAATGGCAGAGAAACACTTAAAGAGATGCTCAACGTCCTTATCTATCCTAGCGATTCAAATCAAAATGACCCTGAGATTTCACCTTGCACCCATCAGAATAGCTAAAATCAAAATCTCAAGTGACAACAGATGCTGGAAAGGATGTGGAGAAAGGGGAACCCTCCTCCATTGCTGGTGGGAATGCAAACTTGTACAACCACTTTACAACTCAACCTGGCACTTTCTAAGACAATTAGGAATAGCTCTTCCTCAATATCCAGCCATACCATTCCTAGGCATATATCCAAAAGTGTCTCAAGTACACATTAAAGACATTTGCTCAACCATGTTTGTAGCAGCTTTATTCGTAATAGCCAGATTCTGGAAACAACCCAGATGTTCCTCAATGGAGGAATGGATACAGAAATTGTGGTACTTTTACACAATGGAACAATACACAATAATTAATAACAAGGAAATCATGAAATTTGCAGGCAAATGGTGGGATCTAGAATGAAGGAGGGAGCTATGGCTCAGATACAAAGTAAATAACCTGTGATTAATATAAAAAATAAAAATTATATAAAAAAAGAAAGTATAGGCTCTGTTAGAGTGGCAGCTGTCAAATGATGCTATCTCTGGTGTAAGTAAAAGTTCTTTTTTTTACTCTGAATTTATTTCACTTTTATTTTTTATATTAGATAAGGTTTATTCACTTTTTATGTAAGCTGTAGCCCCTTCATAAATATGGATCCTATCCTCCCTTTCTTATCTTCTTTCATACCCCTTTCCAAGTCCAGTGATGGGGAACTACTCCTCCCCTTCCATCTGACCCTAGCCTATCAGGTGTCCTCAGGACTGCCTGCAGTGTCTTCCTCTGTGGTCTGGTAAGGCTGCACCCCCATTAGGGGGAGGTGATCCAAGAGCCAGCCAGTGAGTTCATGTCAGGGACAGTCCCTCGTGCCCTTACATGGGAACCCAATTGCTTTCAAGTTAGGAAATAAGAGAAATAAAAGCTGCTACTTCAGTACAGTGTAGTGCAGTGTGTGTGTGTGTGTGTGTGAGTGAGCGCAGTGTGTGTGTGTGTTTGTGTGTGTGTGAGTGATTTCAACCTTTCAGTAAATCACACAGTAAGAGGAATTATAACCATATATAATTCTTTCTTTAATGCTTGAATATACTCCAAATGACATTATTCATTATATTCAAATGTATTGAAGTAAAAATAAGACAAAAATAAAAAACAATTGAAATAAAAATATCTAAGAGTAATACCTTAATGTAATGCCTAAAATACTTTGATTATGACATGGGAATAATCATCTTGTCTACCTATATATAATTATTCTAGATTCCCAGAATATGTGAAATGTGGGCCAGAAATAATTATTTGATGTGCTAATCAAATCCTAGTATAGGGCACTCTAGTATTAGTCACTGGCATATTGATGGAAATTGCATTTTGTATGTAATGAGTTTTGAAGCATATAGCCTATATCAAATATTAGATCTTAAAATTCAAGTGTTTGTATGAGATAATTTTATATGACACCATGTTAATATGTATTCACAGAACATCATTAAGCTTTGTCATTTATATAGCTACATATTTGTAGTTAATTTGCTGCATTTTGGGAATTCATTTTGAAGATTAACTTTTATGACTTTATAGTTGTTGCATTTTATGAATTGGTTCATATCCTAAGTCATGGTAAAAAGGCCTACTTATGAACCTGGAAGGCTTGTTCCAATTTATAGAACAAAACTATTTTCATACCTCTAGAACACTTTATTATGATAGATTTTTATTCAATGTTCAGAATTTCATTCCAAAATTTTAGAGCATTTTTAAATGTTTCACATACACTTACTTATTTTCATACAACACAACCAACCAGATGAAATTTTTTAATGGAATTTTTTTATAAGTTAGGAAACTTTGACTATCATACAAATAAATTTTACTGTGTTTATTTTTCTAGTAAGACAAATAAGTAAAATGGAAATATATTTTTGTAAAAGAAATAATCTGATATTGTCAATGAACTATTGAATTTCAAAATCGATATAACTTTTGAATTCTTAGTGTTAATACAATTTTGATTTTACTTATTTTACTTAATATTACCTATTTCATTACATTTTATAGCATATGCATATAGTCATTTGTGTGGTGAGAACAATACCAAAAAATGGACAAAGCACTGCTAAAATATTTCCATGCAAGATACATAGCATCCATACTTTTGGCAGAACAATTAAACAAGGCAGTCGATAGGCTCTAATGGAGAGGAATGCCATGACATATAATAGATTTTTAGTTGCAGGATATTTGATTCCATTGTTAACACTGAGATTCTGAACTGTAGAAACCTGTTTTTTTGTTTTATATGGTTCAACTGTAACATATATCTTAAATCCAACAGCTTTCTGTACACAGGATTTAATAAAGTTAACAGTAGGTCAAAAGGCAGAGCAGTTTACAAGGATTAAATGGGAAGGAGGGACTTCAAGTTAAAGGTTATTTTAAACAGCATGGAAAAGAAGCTTTTGGCTTTTGAGTTCTGCAAGTGCCCTGAGTAGGGAGCTCAGCTGGGTGCTATCTGGTCTCTTTGAGCTAGCAAGTTTTCACTCCAGCATCTGGCTCCTGAGTGTTCATTGGTAAAACCCAACAGTTGGGAATTTTTTTAATAGCAACAATTCCTGATGTTTGAAAATATATGATAAAACATTGACTCACTAACGTCTAATCCAAATTATAAAATAATGCTTTTACTATTTTATATTGCTTTTTACACATTTTGCATAAGAATACAATTTTTAGTATTTTAGTCATATTTAAATGAATCAAGACTTCCCTAAATGAGATGGCTTAATTAAATTTATACTAATTTTTCTAGTGTCATATAAATATGGGTTTCAATGACATTATGTCTATATAAAACTTTCCCAAATATGATATATATGTATATATAGTGTCATTTAAATATGGGTTGCAATGATATTATGTCTATGCAAAACTTTTCCAAATATGATATACATGTATATATGTATATAGATATTTTAAAATTGTGTAGTTCAGGCCAATTAGAATACACTCATATGATTAAACTAACTTCTCCTTTTAATCAAGATGTGCTTAGAGACTTTTATAAATTCTAAAGGAAACAACAAAAATATAATGAAAATGTCTATGAATATAATTTTTATCTATTGAAATTGTTTCTTTTGTATTTTCAGATGATATATAGTAACATAATTTTTCCTTTCTGCTCTTCAAACCATCTTGTATAGACTTCCTTGTTGTTTTTAATTAATGTCTTTTATTCATTAATTCTTGTTTCATATCTACATTTGTATGCATGTAATCTATATTAGAATATATTTAAATATATATGTATGTAATTTTAGTAGAATATATATATACATATATATGGATATATATTTCTAAAGCCATAGGTAAATCTGGTCAATCATTTATGTGATGTCCCTTGTACGGCTGTTGGAGGAGCAACTACAACCAAAACTTCATTAAATTGATCTTCAGCACAGATTGTGTCCACAGTGAATTGATGTTAAGACATAGTTTATTTCACTTTGTTACCAAAGCCCTGGTGAACTTACTGTTTGCTTTCCTTTGCCAGTTAAGAGGTCCTCCTTATTTCTTTCATTGATCTTGCATAAATCCTTCCTCTCACTCCAACAAATCCTCCAAATAAGACATAACGTCAATGGGTTGAATAAATAAATGATTCAATAAATAATATCTGGTGAAGGAATCCAATAATTGTTTCTGTGAATTTAGTTTGTAAGGAAGTCTAAGAGAGATTGGTGATGATAAGAGAAAATTTCATAGCAGAGAAAATGAGGGGCAATCTTTATAGTGGATGCATACACAAATGCTGAAACTTAGGTGGCTTCTTCAGTCCTACATGCTCACACTTCTCTTGAGTTCATGAGCTCAATTTCTCTTTACAGTTACTTCATCAAGACTGCATGGAAATCTTTTGAGAATACTTTCTTCCTGAGCCATTATTACTAATCCAATTCTCTGTTTCCAATTTTCTGAACAAACATCTATGACAAGTGCTCTGCCACCTCTGTCTCTTTAAATTGATTAAAACTGTCTACTATTCCCTTTTAGCGCACATTGCTTTCTATTTGCTAGATGCTGAAATTGTATTATGATAATTAACATCTGTATAATTTTCTTCTTAACAATAAATTTAGGAAAAACAAAATATTTTTTGTTCTGATTTCACTGTTTTTCAAACAAACAAAAGCAACAGTACAAACTAAATCTTAAATATTTTAGAGTCCAAAAATAAATATTATTAAGAAATGTAATTGTAGTGTTGTGATGTAATAGAGATTTTCAGGGGAGCTAAATAGGCATTGAATGAATATCTCTGTACTGCATTTTTTGATCACATATGATAATTTTTTAGATTGCTGCCATTGGTAGGAACTTGTGCAAAATTATTTTCAAGGGAAGGTTTTAGGTCACCAGAGAGCAATGAAAGGGAATTGCATTAGACTAAGGTAAATCGTCAACAAGATGATTGCTTAGGACAATTTCAATCCTGGAAGGATTGGTGTGCTCAGACTTTCAAAATTCCATTTTTCTCAGTAAGATTCTGTGTAAGAATTTGAAGTCAGATCCCTTGCTGATTATAGAGAATGTACTTGTCCAGTGATCTTGCAAATGTATAGTTGGCATACTTAACAACTGGAAAATTGATAGAAATTGTAGGCCATGGGGATAGTTGCCATTTTTCATTTATTAAATGGCATTGCAGAATGTATGAATATTTCAAACTTAGCAGGATGAATTATATTCTCTGTGGCCTGGGTATGTTTACATACCCCAGTTCACAATTCTTTGTAACTATAAGTATTTGGCAAATAGTTTAGGTATTGTAACTTCACTTTTGTGAGTTTCTATTTCAGGAGCTGTTTATGACCATAACAAAAACATTAATAGATATAGTGGTTGTCTTATATGATCCTTTGTTGAAGTTATATTTTGAGAAATGAATAGTTGTGCTGTGATAATGTAAAACATGCACTCTTTATAGTTTCTGAAACTTGTTACATAGCTGAGAATAATATGTTTATAAAAATGTTTCTGAAGATAATATAAATTCCATATATATAATTACATATATTTTAAATTCTGTATATAAAAATCCTGAAACAAGTGTAGAATAACATTTACTGCTTTTTTTAGTTTGTTGAGTCTTACACTAGTATATTATTTAAATTTATTATTTATGCCAAAATCTAAACATATGCCATTATTCTAAGTTTGAAATTTAAGTATTTAGACAAAATTTCTGAGACATTAGAGAGAATTGCAAAATGAATACTCACATATAATTGCATAATATATGAATAACATATAATATTAATATATAATACATACATAAAATCTGAACAATTCTGGAAAATATTCAATGAACGGTCAATTGTTCTTTAATGGTATACTTTGTTAATTGTCTATAGCTATGTGAAATTCAAATAGCCTTTGTAAGAGCAACAAGACTGTGCTGTGCCAAGCAAAATATATCGTTAGGAAATTTTTTTTTTCTTTACAAAGAGTACATAGTTATCAGAAACAATGGTTTAATACTGCAAGTATTGTACCTTGCATAGCTACCCAACCAAAGTTATTTACTTAGCACCATTTCCTAGTGGAACATAGGCTGCATGTAAACAGGCAACTTGCCATCATAACAGGTGGTTGCCAAGTATTTGCAGCCAAAAGACCACGAATGAACATCAAATGTGTTTGGTGAGTGCAGGAAAAAAGACAACAAAACAGCTGTAAATATGAAGGTTATATCCCAGAGTTGAAGATACATGCCATTCTTTCTTCGTCTCTTGGTGAAAATTACTTCTCCTGAAACCTAAACTGTATTCATCCTTTCATAACCAATAGTCAATGAAAATAATCTTTCTTTATATATATGGATTTGTGTGCAGGTAGGTTTATTTTTATGGTTGTAAATATGCTGATATCTTGTATGTATGCCCAAAGGAAATAGCATTTGTATACTCAAATTTGATATTGGTTGAAATTGGTGTATAATCATTGTTATAATTATCATATATGGTCCCAAGTTTGTCTGCAGTTAGGACAGATCTATTACGTATGACAGCCTATTGAACAATGGCAACCTTCTATTTCTATTGTCAGCTACACCTAAAACTTATCTCTTCTCATCTAGACATACTTCATTGTGTTTTAGAAATTTAACACATAGAATGATACTCATTATCTTGTTTTTAAGAAGTTTGTAATCGCAGGAAAAATTCTCATGTTGTATGCTAGTGACACAAAGTCCAGCATACTTTCATTGACAGCCAGGTTGAGCGATTTGCCATAGGGTATCAATTTGCTCCTGCAAGAGGTCAATCCTCTGATTGAACACCATCAAGCTTCCTTTTAGTTGAGCATTAATTCCTTTATGTACAACTAAGGCATGAGCTACATTGGCTAAATGATTATTCAGGGTCTGAGCAATCTGCCCAGTATGATTCATGGCTAATGCCCTGGTGGTAGCTCCAACAGCCGTCAATGAGATGGTAGTAACAACATGAGAATTTTTCCTGCGCTGCAAATCTGTCTAAACAATTGTCGAGCTATATTTTAGGTAATTGGACTGGAGAATTCGATACTACGATGGAGCAGCTGAGAGTGGCCATTGTCACAGTAAATTCTACCGGAGTGGACACAGGACTAGCCACAGGAGTATCAACATGGATTGCTGCAGCCATGAATCATCTGAAGGAATGGGCGGGCATGGGAGTGTTAGCAGGCCTTCTGGTGTTGATCTCCTTGGTTTGCCTGTGGTATTTATGCAAGATTAGAGTCTCACAACAGTGTGATGCAGCCATGATCATTCAGGCCTTTACAGCCATTGAAGCAAGACATTCTCCCCAAGCATGGTTGGATACCATAAAAAGCTAAAATGATACGCTCAGGATGCGAGGCTAAGCACTGCACTCAGGGTCAGCCGCTTTGGACCCAGAGAAGAGCATGTCTGATTGCATGCGGGTTGATGCCCCAGGTCCCGCCTCTGAGAAAAAGGTATCAGACGGGTCCGATGCTCTTTGGGTGGATGACACCTAAATGAACATCTGTACAAAGTCCCAATTTATTTCTAATATCAGAGATCAGACCTCTACTCTTGCCTGATGCGTCTAAAACAAAAAGGGGGAACTGTAGAGAGCTGCAGAATGCTATGCCTTAAAGATGGAGCTGGTTTCCGCCTTCCACCTTCCCGATGGTGAGTGCTCTCTGTCACAAACAACTCCACATTTGGCTAAGGCCGAGGATCTGGCTTGCTTCCATGTATGTGGACCTATCTGCATTGCCCCCGTGGCACGCCTGGGTTGGCTACCCAGAGGCTATTTAAGCTGTGGGCTGGCTTTCCCCGGGGTCCGAGGATTGTTCAATGTTCCTGAATAAACTGCATTGAAAAAAAAAAAAAAAAAAGAAGTTTGTAATCAGTTTCATGTATTATAAGTAACCTATTTTCTGTGAGAAAATCACACTAAAAAAAGCATATTTATCACATTTTATTTTCAGTCAGATTATTACATTATGATAGTTAAATTAGAAATAAATAAAAACAATATTTTAAAGAAAATTTAAGATATCATGCTAATTATATTTCTGATTGAAAACGACTACAGAAAAGATGGCAAAAGTAAAATATATCAAATATTAATGTCCTTGAAACATTTAAGATATATCTAGAAGCAATTGTAACGATTACAATACTTAGAAAATTTATATTTGATCAAAATTTGAATTTTATTTATAATCATTAAATTATTTGACATGATGAAATACATAAATTTGTGTAAGATTTTAGAAAATGATATACAACATGTTACATTCTTTGAAAATAAGATGAAGCTCAATTTCTGTACTAGTATTTATATTATTCTTTGTTCACTGCTATTAAAACAGTATGTGAAATATAAATTTTGAAATAGAACTATGTCATTTTATAAGTTATTTGTATAATTAAAATTTAAGAAAACCATCTAAAACTTTAAAGGCCAATATATGTTATCAATTTATTTATTTACAAACAAAATTCAAACAAATTAATATAATATTCATTTTACAATGTCATATTAATTCCTGTATATTTGTAACTAAACTATGCTTAAACTGTTAGAAATGTAATGTAATATAGCTCATTATGCTATCATGTTGAAAGGAAAACATCTGATTAAGAGGAAGGAGTTTAATATCGATTTTGTATAACCTAAGAACTGTATAAAATACACAAAATAAATGTGTAATTTTAATGTTTTAAATTTATTTTAATTAATTTATTATAATTTATTCACTTGGAATCCCCACTGCAGCCCCCTCTCTTATCTCCTCCCAATCCCACTCTCCCTCCCTCTTCTCCCCAATGCCCCTCCCCTAGTCCCCTGATAGGGAGGACCTCTTCCCCTTTTACCTGACCCTAGCTTGCCAGGTCTCATCAAGGCAGGCTCTATCATCTTCCTCTGTGGCCTGACAAGGTTGCATCCCCCAGAGGGACGTGATCAAAGAGCAGACCACTGAGTTCATGTCAGAGACAGCTCCTGTACCCCTTACTAGAGAACACACTTGGATACTGAGCAGTGCATGGGCTTCCTCGGAACAGGGGTTCTAGATCCTCTTCATGCATTGTCATCGGTTGGAGTATCAGTTTCTTCAGGATTCCCTGAGCCCAAGATTTTGGCTCTGTTTTTCTCCTTGTCGAGTTCATGTCCTCTCCAGGTCTTCTTTTTTTAATAGTTTATTTTGTTTTTACAATTTCTTCACTTTGAATCCAAGTTGTAGCCTCCTCATTCATCCCCTCCCAATCCCACACTCCTTTCCTCTTCTCATACCATGCCCTTCCCCCAGTCGACTGGTAGGGGAGGTCCTCCTCTTCTTCCATCAGACCCTAGCCTATCAGGTCTCATAAGGATTGTTTGTACTGTCTTCCTCTGTGTCCTGGTAAGGTTGCTCCTACTCAGGGGCTGTGATCAAAGACTGATCACTGATTTCATGTCAGAGACAGTCCCTGTTCCCCTTACTAGGGTACCCACTTGGAGACTGAGCTGCCATGGACTATATCTGTGCAGGGATTCCAAGTTTTCTGCAAGCATAGTCCTTGGCTGTAGTATCAGTCTCAGAAAAGACCTCTGGGTCCAGATTTTTGCTTCTGTTGCTCTCCTTGTGGAGCTCCTGTCCTCTCTAGGTCTTGCTATCTCCCCCTTCTTTCCTAAGATTCTTTGCACTCTGCCCAAAATTTGTTCATGAGTTTCATTATCTGCCTTTGTACAATGCTGGTTAGAGTCTTTCAGAGGCCCTCTGTGAACGGGATGGACTTTGGAAGAAGGAGCATTTCTTTAAGTGTTTCTCTATTGAGTATTCTGTATATCTCTGTACCCTATTTTTTTATTTGGATTACTTGATTTGTTGTTTTTATTAACTTCTGAATTTCTTTGTATGTTAAGGACATATTGAACTATACCACACCTAGGCATATATACAAAATATGGTCAATTAAACAAGGACATTAGCTCAACCATGTTCGTAGCAGATTTATTCATTATAACCAGAATCATGAAACAACCAAGATGTCCCTCAAAGGAGGAATGGATGCAGAAATTGTGATATATTTACACAGTGGACTACTACTCAGCAATTAAAAACAAGGAAATCATGAAATTGCAGGCAAATGGTGGGAACTAGAAAAGATCATCCTGACTGAGGTATCCCAGAAGCAGAAGGACTACACATGGTATATACTCACTTATAAGTGGATATTAGAAATATAATATAGGATAAACATACTAAAATCTGTACACCTATGGAAGCTAAGCAAGAAGGAGGACTGAGGGTAAGATGATCAATAATCACTCAGAAAAGCAAATGGGATGGACCTCGGAAAAGGGAGAAAACAGGGAACAAGATAGGAGCCCACAACAGAGGGCCTCTGAAAGACTCTACCCTGCAGGCTATCAAAGCAGATGCTGAGACTTATGGCCAACCTTTGAGCAGAGTGCAGGGAATCTTATGAAAGAAGTGAGAAATAGTAAGCCCTGGAGAGGACAGGAGCTCTTCAAGGAGAGCAACAGAACCAAAAAATCTGGGCACAGGGATCTTTTCTGAGACTGATACTCCAAGCAAGGACCATTCATGGAAATAACCTAGAACCCCTGCACAGATGTAGCCCATGTCAGTTGAGTGTCCCAGTGGGTGCCATAGTAATGGAAACAGGGATTGTCTCTGACATGAACTCAGTGGCTGGCTCTTTGATCACCTCCCCTGGATGGGGGAGCAGTCTTACCAGGCTACAGAGAAAGACAATGCAGCCAGTTCTGATGAGATCAGATATGCTAAGGTGAGAGGAAAGGGGGGGAAGGCCTCCTCTACTCATTGTCTTGGAGAGGGGCATGGAAGGAAAGGAGGAAGGGAGGGTGGGATTGGGAGGGGAAGAGTGAAGGGGCTGCAACTGGGATACAAAGTGAATGAACTGTAATTAATAAAAAAAAAATGCTCATGTCCTTAGTCATCAGGGAAATGTAAATCAAAATGACCCTCAAGTTTTACCTTACTACCATCAGAATGGCTAAGATCAAAAACCTCACGTGACAACGTATGCTGGAGAGGATATGGAGAAAAGGAACCTTCTTCCATTGCTGGTGGGATTGTAAACTTGTATAACCATTTTTGAAATCAATCTGATGCTTTTCAGAAAATTAGGTATAGCACTACCTCAAGATCCAGCTATATTGCCCCTCCAGATCTTTTTATCTCCCTCTTCGTCCATAAGGTTCAGACACTCTGCCCAAAGTTTGGCTATGTCTGAGGCAGGAGAGGAGAGAAGGAGGGTGGGATTGGGAGTTTAAGAGGGAGGGGGCCACAGCTGGGATACAAAGTGGATCAATGTTAATAATCAGAAAAATAAAAAAGAGACAAAAATAAATAAAGTTTGGCTGTGAGTGTCAGTATCTCCTTCCACACCCTGGTGGGTGTAGTTTTTCAATCAGAAACTTTGGATATGAAGAATGGTGAGGGAAGAATAGTCTTGACATATCTTATCACATTTTTAGGTTTTCAAAATCTAAAATGGACAATATTGATAAGTTAGGATGTTGAGTATGTGAGGCAAAAGTAAGTACAATCCTTTCGTGTATAGAATTCTTAAATGCCAAGGAAGCTGACTCAAAGCACTAAACATAATATTTGGCTTAACTATTACATAGGTTGCTTATTAGAAATTTTCACAGGTAGCTTGGAAGCCTTAAAAGACCATCAACAAAACTTTTCTATTACTTAACAACAGCTCTTTTACACACAGCAGTTACAAAGTCATTGAACACATAATAGTATTTGAATCAATGATATTCTTATTTAGTGTGGCAGTATATAAAACCATAATACTACTTAAAATTTCTGTAATCCAGTGGTATCATAACTAGCTTAATATTGTAACACACTATATTATGTGTATTTTTTTAGTTATTCTGTAGTAATCAGACCTAAAACTGCCAAACACACAGAGGACTATGGAATACAGCATACAGCTGTGGATTAATGATGATAATAACAGAGTATGTTCAAGGCCTATATATTTATTATATATATGATTTTAGCATATATTCCTTCTTCTTTTATATAAAAAGTGTTCCTAAAAAAGTAGTCTGGTGTATTAACCTGAGGCATGCTTATATATCTCATGTTTTCTGTCTCTGTAATCCTTCTGTACATGCTATCAGAGACTGATTTCACGATACTGACCAGATCTGACTCTAAGATGTCTCTATAAACAAAACCCTCTGTCTTTGCATTTTTCAAAGCTAATTATCTTGGTACACGATTGTATTCAGTGTCTTGGCAGCATAACAGCTAGGTGAAATGCACAATTCTTGTATTATTTAACAGTAGTTTCTATAAATAGCAGTTGCAGTCTTTCACCAGATAATAACATTTGGGTCAATGGCATCTGCGTTTAGTCCAATGAAGCTTGATAAGCATGCCAACGTCTGTCTAAGGGTTTCAGTCTCTGTCTCCCCTACTGCTAGGTCCTTTGCTAGATCATCATGGTTTCAAGCAAGCTGTAATCTGTATTTGAGTAAGGCAGGAGATGTAGTGAACAATTAAATGAAATATGCAGACCTAAAAATGAAACTATGCTAAGTCTACTTGCATTATAAAAACTCACAAGCATTCATTTCCCCCAGCCTAACTCAAAGGCTGGTGAAAAACATAATCCGAAAGGATTATGAGAATTGTTTCTAAACTTCTCCAATTGAAAGGAGGAAGATTGTGCATTATTTTTTAAAAGATCTAACATTCCAGCATGGACAGGGATGTTTGGGATGCCATAACCCTGACTGAGAAATAGTTAGAAGCTGAGAGCCACTGGATGAAGGAGATTCACTTTTTTCAGCAGAGTGATCATGGTAGATCTCTCATGATCTACCCACTTCTGCATCTGTACAAACTACTGGGTTATAGAGTTTGTTAAAAAAGTCAAGAAGTTTACAGAGTTGGGAAGGAGATCTGGTGTGGCTTTAGGAAGGAGTATGAAAATATATGTAGGTGCATAAGCTCCAAAAGCAATTTATTCGTGTATGAAATTTCCCAAGAATTAAAAAAGAGATAGGTTTCTAAGCACATATGTAAACATAGAGATGTTGTAATTTGAAAATGAAACAACATATCAAACAATTGAAATCTCACAAATGTGTGTGATAATGTATCAAAAAGGATTTACTGAAATACAATGTGCAAGAACAGATAATAAAAGGATAAATTACAAATAATCATGTAATACTTAAAAACATATTAAATAATATTTTAGTGATAAAAATTATGCATTCATTTGAAATGCTTTTTTATTGATAAAAATTATTTGCTCAAAAATGATAAAAGTTTTCATAATGTCTCTAAATTTTCATACCCATATTATTGTTAATAAAAAAAGAGTGAGAGAAAGAAAGAGGGAGAGAGTTATCCATAGTCATTTTACACTGTTCATGAAAACAGTAGAGTTGAAAACTCAAATCATTCTTGCTGTTAGAAATTAAGTTTCATCAGAATTGTAAAATGTATATGTTCACACTGTAATTTAAAGAACTGTTTTTTCCATATATTCAAAAATGTTAAGAAGAACTACATAAACTTTTGGCAGTTCTAGTTTATAAGTGAATTATTAAGTTTAAATGATTATTTAATATCATCACGTAATTGTTTGTTTCTCAAATTTTACTTTGTGAAATGTACTAATAAATGAATTCTATTGGGGGAAGAGCCTTGAATTCATTGGCACAGGAGACAGCTTCCTTAGACAGAACACCAAGAACTCAGGCTTTAAAATCAACAGTCAATACCATGGGACCTCATGAAACTGAAAAGCTTCTGTTAAGCAAAAGATATGGTCAACACAACAAAACAAGTGCCTACACACTTGGAAAAGATCTTCACCAACCCAACATCTGACAGAGGGCTAATATCCAGAAAACATAAATAATTATGTATGTTAATGAGACTCTCAAAAAATATGTAATTGTAAAATGAACAGGAAAGAAGTAAATTTAAATTTTTATTGGGATATGTATGAGATAGATTAAAATCAGAATATATTTACTTTTAATTTTATTTTATTACCAGTTATTACGTTTATTACCAATTACCAATTTATTACCAATATTACGTTCTATTACCAGTCTTGTTTTCCTTGGAATTTTTCATGGTAGATATAAAAATAAATTTCCAACATTTCCTCTTCTTGTCTTATTTTCCTATAGATGTTATTTCTCCTTCCATTAATCTTGACTTTATTATTTGCTTATATTGCACAAGAGAACCTTAGGGAATTTTCTAAACCAAATGAAACATACTTGTCTATTAGTGCCTGTTTTGATAATTACGTGGTTTGACTCTACATAAAACAGTACTAAAAAACACAAAACATTTAGATTTCTACCTTACTTAGTTAACTTTTTACAATTTTATTCATACTTGTAATGTTGTTTCATCAAAGGCAACCACTGTGCTTTTTCTCATCATTTTTTCCAAATCTCCCTCCTGTTTTTATCTCTTTTGCATATACAAATATTTTTTTTATTTAACAAATGCTCCCTGCATTATAATGATGATAATCTTGGGCATAAAGGGAAGTTTGAGGGGAATTAATATACATTGGAAACAACACTACAGACACGACTCCAAAATCCCTGCAATCTTAGTCTACAGCTCTTTCTGGAAAAATGGGGACTGATGAAAACTTCTCTTATCCATGACTGAATGCTGATGGACATTATTATATTAGTCCTGTGGAGATAACTACTGCTTCTCTGAGCCCATGTGCAAAAGAACCATAGCATGTCCAGAAGACACAACTCCTTCATCTTCACCCTTTCTACTGTGTTAAGTGCTGTTAAATGAAGCTTATATGTGTGATATAGACATCCAGTTTTGACACATTCCACATCCACATAATCTAGACACGTTTCATTCTTTTTGATAGAATTATCACACTGTTGTCCAGACGTACCTCAACATTTTAAGCTTTTTGCCTCAGTTTACTCAGTCTTAGATGCTTCGTTCGTATCACTGATTAAACCTTAAGGTAGAATCTTTTTTTAAAATTCTTTGTTAATTACACTTTTTTCACTTTGTATCCCCCCCCTGTGGTTTCCTTCCTCCTCCCTTCCCAATCCCTCCTTTCCTCCACCCTCTGCATGATTGCCCCTCCCCAAGTCCACTGATAAGGGAGGTCTTCTTTTCCTTCCTTCTGATCCTAGTCTATTAGGTTCATCAGGAGTGGCTGCATTGTCTTCTTCTGTGGCCTGGTAATGCTGCTTCCGCCTCAGGGGGAGGTAATTAAAGAGCAGGCCAATCAGTTCATGTCAGAGACAGTCCCTGTTCCTATTATGATGGAGCCCACTGCCATGGGCTACATCTGTGCAGGGGTCTTAGGTTTTCTCCATGCTTAGGCCTTGGTTGGAGTATCAGTCTCAGGAAAGACCCCTGTGCTCAGATTTTCTGGTTCTGTTGCTCTCCTTGTGGAGTTCCTGTCCTCTCCAGATCTTACTGTTTCCCACTTCTTTCCTAAGATTCCCTGCACTTTACCCAAAGGTTGCCCATAAGTCTCAGCATCTGCATTGATAGTCTACAGGGCAGAACCTTTCAGAGTTTCTGTGTCAGGCTCCTGACTTGTTCCCTCTTTTCTCCTTCTTCTGGAGTCCAGCCTCTTTGCCTTTCTGGATAGGAATTGAGCATTTTAGCAAGAGTCCTCCCTTTTGATTAGTTTCTTTAGGTATACAGATTTTAGTAGGTTTTTCCTATATTATATGTCTATATGAGTAAGTATATACCGTGTGCATCTTTCTGCACATGGGATAGGTCACTCAGGATGATCTTCTCCAGATCCCACCATTAACCTGCAAATTTCATGATTTCCTTGTTTTTAATTGCTGAGTAATATTCCATTGTGTAGATGTGCCACAATTTCTTTTTCCATTCCTCCACTGAGGGGCATCTGGGCTGTTTCCAGCTTGTGACTATTACAAATAAGGCTGCTACAAACATGGTTGAGCAAATGTCCATATTGTGTACTTGAGCATCTTTTGGATATATGCCTAGGAGTGGTATAGCTGGATCTTGAGGAAGCACTATTCCTAGTTGTCTGAGAAAGTGCCAGATTGCTTTCTAGAGTGGTTGTTTGAGTTTACATTCCCACCAGCAGTGGAGGAGGCTTCCCCTTTCTCCACAACCTCTCCAGCATGTGTTGTCGCTTGAGTTTTTTTATCTTAGCCATTCTGACCAGTGTAACACCAATTCTCTTCAAACTATTCCACAAAATAGAAACAGAAGTAACACTACCAAACTCATTCTATGAAGCCACAGTCACCTTGATACCTAAACTTCACAAAGACCCAACAAAGAAAGAGAATTTCAAGCCAATCTCTCTCATGAACATCAATGCAAAAATACTCAACAAAATACCTGCAAACCGAATCCAAGAACATATCAAAGATATCATCCACTACAACCTAGTTGGCTTCATCTGAGGCATGCAGGGGTGGTTTAATATATGGAAATCCATCAATGTGATCCACCACATAAACAAACTAAAGGAGAAAAACCACATGATCATCTCTTTAGATGCTGAAAATGCATTTGACAAAATCCAACATCAATTCGTGTTTAAAGTCTGGGATAAGGCTGGGTTACAAGGCTGGGATACAAGATCAGGGATACCTGAACATAGTAAAGGCGATATACAGCAAGCCTATAGCCAACATCAAAGTGAACGGAGAGAAACTTAAATCAATCCCACTGAAATCAGGGACAAGACAAGGCTGCCCACTCTCTCCATATCTCTTCAACATAGTGTTGGAAGTCCTTGCTAGAGCAATAAGACAATTGAAGGAGATCAAGGGGGTACAAATTAGAAAGGAAAAAGTCAAACCATCAGTATTTGCAGATGATATGATAGTATACCTGAGTGACCCTAAAAATTCTGCCAGGGAACTCCTACAGCTGATTAACACCTTCAGCAAAGTGGCAGGATACAAAATTAATTAAAAAATATCAGTAGCCCTCCTGTATACAAAAAGTAGAATCTTTTAATTCAAATTATAGGCTAGCATGGATTTTCAGCTATATAACTAATATTATAGCAAAAATTATTGTCATATACTTAAAATAGACAGTCCAAGACCACAGATTTTAATAAAAATATCACTTTTCTTTCAATCGTAATTTCCAAGATTCTTATCAAGTACCAACTGCTAAAGTGGAATTTCTCCAACACGTTACATTTTTCAAATAATGTAGGTAAATCCATCTCACTAAAATTTTCTTGAGTCTATTTAATTTTCTATGTTTTGGTTATATTGGCAAAGGAGATTTTCCTTGGGTTTGGGGTTTAAAATTGAATAAGACTTAGGCTAATCTTTGGGGCACTGCAGAAAATTCGAGAGCGTCTCCTGATTGCAATTTCATGAACAGATTTCTTTAGTATCAGTTCAACAATAAAACTTTAAATAAAAGGATATTTCATTCTATTTAGATGCTTCTGCTTCATTGCAAAAGCATTCTTTGCCAACGTTTTAAATTTACAAAAGTCCTGGATCCTTCATATGTCTAAGCACCTATATTCATCAGCTCAAGGTCAAAGGGTGTTAATCATAGCTCCATAATTGTTCCCAGCCTTCATTAAGAGATACCATATTAAGCTGACGGAAAGCTTTGCTTAATCAGGCTTTGCTATAATCTCTCAGGTAGGACATCAAGATGAAAGAGTAGGGACGCTGGAAAGTGCCTGAGGGACAAAAGACACTATGGACATCCATCTTCCTGACACCAGACCCCGGTAACTCTGCAAGATATTTCAGAGGCCAAGATCAGGCTATTTGATTTTATTTTTAAATATTAGACTTTAGTGTTTTCACATATTGAAAAATGAATAAGAGAGATTTACAGCAAGTCAAATTCAGTAATGTTATCCTATTTCTTCAAATATCGCACTGAAGTTTTTGTATAATTCTTAAAATGGCTAATGCCACTTAGATTTATATAGATCACACTTTCATGGCATTAATCCTTCAAAATGCAGATACGTGAGACATAACTGGGTACATAAATTAAAGGATAGGTTTTACATTATTGATATGTAGCAATCTATCAATCTCTTAATTCACACCTAGTGCTACTCTAGCTTCTCTGAATATTATGAAATAAAAGTAGCAGAGGATGTAAATATTAAGTACTTCATTTTAACTGCTTTGATATACATCTTTTATTTATAAAAAGCATTTTGATCAAGGAAAAAAGTATGCATGTATACTTCTGGCTTATATGTATATGTATGTATGGTAGAAAAACATGTGCTATAAATCAGTATTTATTCAATTCAGAAGAAAAGTTATTCCAAACCCACAAAGTTACTAACTTAAATAATACAAATTGTAGTATGTTAAATCACAAATATTACTGATATTGTCTATTTTTGAGCATGCCTAACATATAGCTAAAAACAAGCAAGAGGAAAATTCACTCTATTGGTATAAAATTTTATATGATGCAGAGAAATGACCTGTTCATCTGGCTGGTAAACTATAATATTTAAGGTTATTCTTTAAAACTGGTTTAAAACATCTAAATGTTTTTAAGCATCTCATTTTTTCTGTATTATAGGTCACTATGTAAAAGGATATTTGATACTAGATATAAGCAATTAGATATATAAAAGACATATGCAATTAGATAGATAAAAGAGTGCTTACCAAACCACTAGAGCATAAACACCTCTAAATGTGCATTAATGAGTAAAAAATACAAAAAAAATATGATGATGATATTTTATATTATTTTTATGTACTTATTTCTTTATGACACTGTGGAATGATTCTAGGAGTTACTGTGTGTTAGACCAAATATTTCCTGGTGTGGTATCCATCAGTCCTTATTAAAAATAATATTCTTTCTTTTGAGACAGAAACTTCTGAATTTGGATGCGCAGGGCATAAAAATACCCACCTTAACCTCCAACATACATGGACTTACAAGCATGTACTTACAGATTTGTTGAAAGTTAACATTTCAGTTTTCTGTGAATGCTTTTATTTAACTATTCATATACAGGTTCATCACAATTTTTTTTTTTACGTTTAGAATTTATTTAGGAACAGAATCATGAAAGAATCAATATGAATAAATCACAGTTACATATAATATCACAATTTTATTACTAATTCACATTTTCTACTTCATGATTTTATTCTTTATAGTTTATTAACATTGCATCTTTACTTAAGAAAATGAATGTAGGTCATTATATAATTAAATGTATGTTACTAATATTTGTGATTTTTAAAACCAATGGAACTTTGTGCCAGATAGTCATCACTTGTCTCTAAATTTATAATACTGATATACACATATCCTAAAATGAAAGAATAAAATATATTGATATACAGAATATTTGCTTTTATGGATTTAAATTTTGAAATATGTGCTAAAATTAAAATATGAGAAAATATTATTAAAAAGAAACTATTATAAAATATAATTACTGTTGGATGCAGTGGGATAGCATGATGCCTATTTAGTTCCTCGAAGTCCACACGCCACCGCTGCAGAGAGCATGTAGCCTGTTAAGCATGCATACTCCACCTCTGAGGAAGACTGGAGGATAGCTTTCAGTACTGTTAACAACCTGCCCGAAAACGCCGTGAGCAGCACACTTAGGCTCAGGGTAACAGGCAATAAGACGGTGGCACTTGGCAGTTGAAGCGAACTACTTGATCATAATCACAGGAAGGCATTCACTCTCCCAGATCAGGTTTTAGAGTTTGCTCTCATCCCATTATTTGCATAAGTAGTTTTTCCTTTCATATTTATCTGTAGCATAATTGATCATACATTTCTGAAGGAGAATATAGGTTTGTATAAAAGCATTTGGGGGAAAATTTATAAGATCAGATTATGGTGGTGCACTGATCACAACAATATATGTATACATACATGCATGTATGTTTATATACAGATATATAATATACACAAACATATAGTATACATAATACATATATTATGTGAATATATATTATATATATTATATAATATATAATCATTATATATAATATATATATTATATCATATTATATATGATATAATATATATATTATTATACCTTATATATATATTAGGTGAATATATATTCATTTATATGATACATATGTATATATACATGTATATGTTTATATCCTTTGTGTGTGTGTGTGTTGCCTACCTTAAATCACACACCTGCATTGAATCAATAAGGATTAGGTCAGCCTTGGTAAAGAGTTAGAGTTTTAGTTACTACAACTACAAAGACCTTTTTTTAACCTTATGAATATTGAAATTATGTTATTTTTTACTTGCATTATATTTACTTTAAAAAATAAGGTGATGCCAGCCCATCATCAGTACTCTCATCTCCTTGCCTCCATTAATTAACAGTATAAAAAGCAATTAAACATCTGAAACTAATACTTTGCTTAAAATTACATGAAAAGTGTTTATGAAGTTTGTAGAGAAGCATTCTTTGTCACAAAGCTGAATGTGTAAAGATACGGTTTGATATGGTGTCGATGTATCAAAATAACACATTTCATGCTGTGTGATAAAATTTTCACCACTGTCAAACTCAGAAAAATAATATTTTAGCAGGTTTGCAAGAAGGCAAAACATGCTTCATTATCACTTTGAATATTTCATGAGATCAAAGGAAGTATGTTTTTTTTTTCCTCCAGGAAGAATCCATTTCATCACTAAGATAATTTGTTTGTCTTTGAAAAGGTCAACATTTCAGAAATAAATGTCATATTTTCACTTAAAAATTAGATAAGACTTTCCTTTTTACAGAGTGAAAACCTACAAACTAATAATTTTAACATTATATTTATAGATATTTTCTGGTAATCAATATCATTTGTTTGAAGAGTTTCTGCACATTTTTAAAAACACAGGTAAGAGAAATTAAGGTTATTATATAAGTACATAATCAGTTTAAGCTACTAGAGAATGGAGTAATCCTAACGGAATATAGAGGCAACCCATCAGTCTCACTTAACTTGGTCTTTATTTTAACTGACTAGCAATTTCATACAAAATGTTTCTGAGTTGATACCATAAGCAATACCATTTTCTCACAGCACAGAATCTGCAAGTGCACGAAGGGAAGTGAAGCAGGGTTCGATTCTACTTGAGTTCCGTCTTGTTTCAAGAATGCAACCTTCCCATTGCTTCCTTTACTGTGTTCACTTGTTGACATTCTCTTTCTTCTTTTTTAAATTTTATTTTATTTATTAATTACACTTTATTCCCAAATAAGATTTTTCCCCCATAAGCCCCTCTCTCCTCCCCTCTGGATCCCAACCTCCTTCCCCTTTCTGCATGCATGCCCCTCCCCAAGTCCACAGATAGGGGAGGTCCTCCTCTCCTTCCTTCTGATCTTAGTCTATCAGATCTCATCAGGAGTGGCTGCATTGTCATCTTCTGTGGCCTGGTAAGTCTGCTGTCCCCTCAGGGGGAGGTGATCAAAGAGCAGGCCAATCAGATTGTGTCAGAGGCAGTCCCTCTTCCCATTACTATGTAACATTCTTGGACACTGAACTGCCATGGATCTTTCTTGCTCTCCTCATTTCTCTCCTGTTTCTTCTCTGTCTCTCTTTCTGAATTAAAATCCTCTTTTATTGGAATCCATCAGATTTTCCTAAAGACCATTCTAATAGCCTTAATTTTACTCTTTAATAGCTTTATGTCTGAAAACATTAATGTTCTGGGGCATTAAGTGCTCGGTTGTCGACATGGAGAAGGAAGAAAGACCAAAAGACTGAACAAGACCTAGCTTGGTCTAAATACAAAGCAGCCAAATATAAATCACATTGATCAGAAAACAAACAGAAATGAAACAAGCTTTCAATGACATTAGATAATATGTAAAAAAAATAAGGCTTCAAAAAATATTTTGAAGTAAATATTTTTGTATTTCAGTTTGTAAAGTTCATAATCCCAATACTTTGTTGTTAAGCTTCTTTATATATATATATATATATATATATATATATATATATATATATATATATATATACCTTCTTTTTACTAGTCTCAGTTTTAACCTGCTCTGGTTATTATTGACCATTTTGTCACCTGGGTCTATTTTTCCCTCTGACAGCATACTTTCCCCTGCCTCTATAGAGATATTGCTCACCCTGCCTATGCCTCTTTAAAGTTCCTGGCATAGTCTCATAGAGTTCTCTTTTTATAATTTGTATAGTTACTCTTGGTTAAAGCCCATCTAATTTTCCTTTTTCTTTGGCCTTCCAGGAAATTTACAGCTATTTTTTGAGTTGAGTTATAGCAACATTTCTTCCCTCCCAAGTATTCTGATTGAATCATCCTGTTCCCACTCACCATTTTTTTGATCACTTTTACGTGCTTTATTTTGTGTTTGATGGTAAATATCACTATTTTGTTATTCCACCTCCCTTACCATATGTTAGTGATAATGATTCTACCTTATAAGGATGTTGGGAGGATTTTTTTTTTGTTATTTTTTTATTTTTTTATATATTAATTACAGTTTATTTAGAGCTAAAGGTTTTACTATATCTATCCTATATTACTTGGCTAATATCCAATTATAAGTGAGTATATACCATGTGTGCCTTTGTGCTTCTGGGTTACTTCATTCAGGATGATCTTTTCTAGTTCTCACCATTTGCCTGTAAATTTCATGATTTCCTTGTTTTTAATTGCTGAGTAGTATTACATTGTGTAAATATATCACACTTTCTGTGTCCATTCCTCCTTTGAGGGACATCTGGGTTGTTACAGATTCTGGTTATTACAAATAAAGTTGCTAAAAACATAACTGAGCAAATGTCCTTATTGAATGGTGGGGAATCTTTTTGGTATATGCCTAGGAGTTATATAGCTGGATATTGAGGTAGCACTATTCCTGATTTTCTGAGAAAGCGCCAAATCAATTTCCAAAGTAGTTGTACAAGGTTACATTCCCACCAACAATGGAGGAGGTTTCCCTTTTTGCCAAAACCTCTCCAGCAAGCATCATTCCTTGAGATTTTTGATCTTAGTCATTCTGATGGGAGGGAGATTGAATCTCAGGGTCGTTTTGTTTTGCATTTCCCTGAAGACTAAGGATGCTGAACATTTCTTTGAGTGTTTTTCGGCCATTCGATATTCATCTATTGAGAAATCTCTGCTTAGCTCTCTATTCCAGTTTTAATTGTATTATTTGGTTTGTTGGTGTTTAACTTCTTCAGTTCTTTATATATTCTGGATATTAGCCCTCTATCAGATGTAAGATTGGTGAAGATCTTTTTCCAGTCTGTAGGCTGTCATTTTTTTCTGATGACAGTGTCCTTTGATTTAGAGAAGCTTCTCAGTTCCATGAGGTCCCACTTATTGATTGATGATTTTAGGGACTATGCTGTTGGTGTTTTTTTCAAGAAGTCATCTCCTGTGTCAATGAATTCAAGGCTCTTCCCCACATTTTCTTCTAACAGATTTAGCGTGCCCAGTTTTGTTTTGAGGTCTTTGGTCCAGTTGGACTTTAGTTTTGTGCAGGGTGATAAATATGAGTCTATTTACATTTTCTACATGTAGACATCCAGTTAGACTAACACCATTTGTTGAAGATGCTGTATTTTTTCCCACTGTATGGTTTTAGATTCTTTGTCAAAAATTAAGTTTCCATAGGTGTGTGGGTTTATTTCTAGTTCTTTGATTCTATTCTGTTGATCCACTAGTCTGTTTCTATGCCAGTACCATGCAATTTTTGTGACTGTTCTACAGTATATCTTGAGATCAAGGATGGAGATACCTCCAGATGATCTTTTACAACAGGATTGTTTTAGTTATTCTGTGGTGTTTGTTTTTTTTTTTTTTTTCATATAAAATTGAGGATTTTTCTTTCAAGTTCTGTAAAAATTGTTTTGGTATTTTGTTGGGAATTGCATTGAATCTGTAGATTGCTTTTGGTAGGATGGCCATTTTCACTATGTTAATCCTACCAATCAATGAGCATGGGGGATCTTTCCATCTTCTGATATCTTCTTCAATTTCTTTCTTCAGAGACTTGAAGGATACATACACAGGTTTTTCACTTCCTTGTTTAGAGTCATACCAAATACTTTCTGTTACTGTGGCTACTGTGAAGGCTGTTATTTCCCCTAATTTCTTTCTCAGCCCGTTTGTCTTTTGTACACAAGAGGACTTCAGATTTTTTTGGAGTTAATTTATATCCAGCCACTTTGCTGAAGGTGTTTATTTTTTATTTTATTTTATTTAGCTGAAGGAATTTATCAGCTGAAGGAGTTCTCTAGTAGAATTTTTGGGATCACTCATGTATCATCTCATCATCTGGGAATAGTGATACTTCGACTTCTTCCTTTCCAATTTGTATCACCCTTATCTCTGCTAGTTGTTTTATTGCTTTAGCTAGGACATCAAGAGTTATTTTGGAGGACAATGAGAGAGTGGGAAGCCTTGCATTTTCCTTGATTTTAAATGGATTGATTTAATTTTCTCTCCATTTAGTTTGCTGTTGGCTATAGGCTTGCTGTATATTGCTTTTACCATGTTTAAGTAAGTGCTTGTATCCTTGCTCTCTCCAAAACTTTAAACTCGAACAGGTATGAATTTTGTCAAATGCATTTTCAGCATCTAATGAGATGATTGTGTGTGTTTGTTTGTTTGTTTTTTCTTTCTGTTTGTTTATATGGCAGATTACATTAGGGAAGAGCCTGAAACCTTACTCAGAAGGGCAAGCAGGATAGACAATGGAAGTAGAAGAACACAAGGAACAGGACAGTAGCATTCCACAGAGGACCTCTGAAAGACTCTTCCAACTCTTCCATATCAAAGGAGATACAGAGACTCAGAGCCAAACTTTGGGCAGAGCGAAGGAAACCTTATGGAAGAAGAGACCAGGTAGAAAGACCTGGAGGGGTCAGGAACTCCACAAGGAGAGCAACAGATCCATAAAATCAGAGCTCAGACCTCTACTCTTGCCTAATGCGTCTAGAACAAAAAGGGGGAACTGTAGAGAGCTGCGGAATGCTGCACCTTAAAGATGGAGCTGGTTTCCGCCTTCCACCTTCCCGATGGTGAGTGCTCTCTGTCACGAACAACTCCACATTTGGCTAAGGCTGAGGATCTGGCTTGCTTCCATGTATGTGGACCTATCTGCATTGCCCACGTGGCACGCCTGGGTTGGCTACCCAGAGGCTATTTAAGCTGTGGGCTGGCTTTCCCCAGGGTCCGATGATTATTCAAGGTTCCTGAATAAACTGCATTGAAAAAAAAAAAAAAAAACAAAACGAAAAACAGAGCTCAGTGTGACCTGCAGAGACTGAAAATCCAACTAAGGACCATGCAAGGAGAGGATCTAGACCCCTTCTCAGAGTTAGCCCATAGACTGCTCGGTTTCCAAGTGGGTTCCCTAGTAATGGGTGCAGGGTCTGTCTCTGACATGAACTCAGAGGCCAGCTATTTGATCACCTACTCCTGGGTGATGCAGCCTTGCCAGGTCACAGAGGAAGATGATGTAACCAGCCCTAATGAGACCTAGGGTCAGATAGTAGGGGAGGAGGTCCTAACCTATAAGAGGACTAGGGAAAGGGCATAGGGGGAAGAATAGGGAGGGTGGGCAGCACTAGGAGGACATGAGGGAGGGCACTACATTAGGGATACAAAGTGAATAAATTGTAATAAATACATTATTTAATTAAAAAATAATCTGAATACCACCTAGCTCCAAAAATAATCAATTTCTCAAAGAACAATAGTACAATGAAAGATTTTCACTTTATGTACTATGAATTTTGCCAAACACATTTTCTAGATCATGCAGGAAATCGTTCCACTTATATTTTAATTGACTGATATTTGACCATTCCTTTGTTTCATGTGTAAATGACTTTATATCTAGTTCATTTATATAGTGATATATAAGTTACTTAGGAGAAATGAATTGTTATTTCATTGACAGGAACATATTAAAAATAATAAACACAAATGTATCGTTAAGTACAAGACTTGTTAAAAAATAGCACAAATAAATATAGTTTTTATGTTAAAGAAAATCCAACTCTAGCTGGTTGACAGTATTATATTAAATAATGATTTTTATAGAAATGTTCATGCCAAGTATTAGTGTTAAAAATCTTGCTAATTTTTTTTTTACATAGGTATGTCCACTTTGCTAATGATAATGCATTCTGTAGATAGCCATTTTGCTAGTTTTAATTTGTAAATAACATGTCTTTTTCAATACCTGGAGCACTGAAGGAGGTCATAAGGCATGGGCATTGATACAAGGGGTTTTAAAACTATCACTGGAGACAAGGCATGAAATTCCTTATACGGCAGGGCGTTCTTCACACTGTCTTCCTTGTGTTTCTGATAAGCATGTATAACACGTAATATGCATAAAAATTTTTGTGCAATTGCATAAAATTTTATCTCAAATATATTTTGAACATGCATGATATGTAATATGTATGCATTTTCACAAGATACAATTATATTTTAAATTGTCCAGCAAAATAAATAAATCCATCATTTAGTAAATGATGTAACAAATCAAAAGACTTTCTAGATACTGGATGTTCAAACAATATGAGATTTTTTTCTCTTTAAATAACAACAAAATATGCACATGAGATTAATTGATGAGGGATGGACAGGGGTAAACATGTTTATATTTCATTATTTACATGTATGAAATTCCCAAACATAAATAAACCATTTTTAAAAATTAAATCAATAAATAAAAATGTAGCACATTGTGTCAAGGATGATAGAGAATAAAAAATTAGGAAAATTTGGAGAACAGTCATTTCAGTAGAAATTAATGTCTATATTAAAATTTCGGTTACTGTCCAATTGTCATCTGCCCCCAATAGGGAGGTAAGTTCCATCTTGAAAATGAAAGCCAGGAGCATGCACCATTGAGTGAAAACACACGTTTACTTCCTTCCGGACCATATAAATTTGTTCTACATTCTATTCTGCCAACATCACAATGCGGAAAATATGCTGAAGCTTATGGTCAAAAAATGTCCACTTTTTACTTTTAAACACTCCTTTCTTTACAAGGGGAGTTATATTCTATAATACAAGTGAGCAGAAAGAAAAGCAAGAATATGATACCTGAATTTTATCAGAAATATAAAATGTGCTTATCTACATTTGTTAAGCATCCAGCACTTTAAAAAATAAGAATGTTTTTCTGACTATATATAGAAACTCTATTTACAAAAAGTAGCAAAGAAATCTAAACTGTTTGCTGTTATCTTCTAAAATAACAAAGTATATATTTCATTGAAATGGTAAAAACAATAGGATTGGATTGTCCAATCTCTAAACGGAAACAGAACAAATAAGTCAAAACACATTATCTGTATCATTTTCTTATCTAGTATTTCAAATAATATGGATGATATAAATCAAGAGTAAAGACAAATGGATTCTGCTATTAAAATTCCAATTGCAGATATGCGCACATGAATATATATGGCATGTTTATTTGAGTGATCTTGGCATATCAAGTTTTTCTTAATTACACTAGAAATATATATATGTTCATGATTAAAATGTTTCACTGTGTTATATTCTTCAAAATGTAAAAATAAACCTATTAAAGCGTCAGAGACACCTAGGTGGGAAAATGCAGAAACACACACGCATGCACATATACGCCATTGTAATCTTGAAATACGTCAAAGCTGGAAGCAGGACAGCACGTATGGAGGCAGAATGGTAATGTGATGGTTTTGTGTACTTAGGAGCTCATTAAAGGAATCAAAAATATCTATTTTCAGTTTTTTTTCTCTTAACAAGTAAATGCTATTCCAATATGTTGTTTTCTTATAAAATATTCAGCACACTAAATCAAAGCCTCCTGGCAATTATAACCTTTATACATTATAAAATACTTTATTAAAAGTAAATTTGTTTCCAGTAAGTGTTTTGCTTTGTGTTTATTTCTCATAAAGTATCCTTATTTGTACTAAGCTACAATAAATGCATATAATGAGTTAATACTTTTATATTTCCTAAACTCAAAGATTATCATTTGTTGTTCCAAGTACCTTTCTGACTCTACCTCTGACCCAGTATTGTAGGAGGATTACTGCTACCTATTTGAGGGCAATGAAGGTCACATGGAAACAAGGCAATGCATTAATCCTTCTCTGTCCTCTCTGTCCTGCTTCCACTTAGAATAAGTGGATCTTTTTATAACATGGCACTTCACAGGCTACATGAGCGGCGAGGGTGCCTGGAACCCACCCAAACCCTCTATTCAAGTGTGAATGCAGAGTGTTGCCTTAGCAATGTCATGTCCACATGGTGATGCTTATCTTTGCATTCTGGCATAGGTACACATCTTTAAATTTTTCTTTGTGTTTTTCTTTTCACAATATTTTTTGTTTTTATTTTTTAATATTAGTTATAGTTTATTAACTTTTTGTCCTGGCTGTATCCCTCTCCCTCATTCTCTCCCATTCCTACCCTCCCTCCCTCATCTCCTCCTTGCCCCTTTCCAAGTCCACTGATTGGGGAGGACCTCCTCCCCTTTCATCTGATCCTAGATTACCAGGTATCTTTAGGACTGGCTGCAAAGTCCTCCTCTGCGGCCTAACAGGGCTGCTCCTCTTTCGGGTATGTGTGTGTTGGGGGGGCAGTCAAGCAGTCAAAGAGCCTGCCATTGAGTTCATGTAAGAAATAGTCCGTGTTCCTCTTACTAGGTACCCACTTGGATACTGAACTACCATGGGCTACATCTGAATTTTTCTTGATCCTAATTTGATAATATGTTTATTTCTGCTATTAAGGAATGATGTCACAGGTCACAGGAAAAAGTGTGTGCACACTTTTTCTTTTCCTAGATATTTTTGTACATTTGCATTATAGAACACTATTGTCCATAAATGGGAAGTACTATCAACAGGAAAAATATCTGATTCTTCCCAGGTCCTTTAATAAGCACCCACTTCATAGATCCAAGAGCAGCTCTTTGACACCAAGCTTGTCTATAATATCAAGGAATTACTAGTTTAAGGGTGTAATTGCCTCCTTCAGAAAGCTCACCAGATATTTGGATACTGCAAAAATATATGGCAGTCAAGGAATAAATTTTATGGCAATTTCTGTTTTAAAAAGTATATTAACATTTACAGTGAGATAAATGGATTGAATTGATGAATTTTTAATACAGTTCAATAAAAATTTAAAATATAATTAGCACTAAATAGAATGAGGTTAATTTATGACCCTGATATATGGATTTTATGAAGAAAATATTTTAAAAATATAAATTTTGTAACCTTATAAAACTATATTTTAATTTATATGCTTTATATTTATGACAGTTTGGTTAAAGTATGTTTAAAGTTCAGCTGAATATTACAACATTAATATACATAAATAGTATTAATTATATAAAACAAAAATAAAGGATTTTATGTTTAGCTAATTATGTATATAGAAAAATTATTTTCATGAGTAAGCATGCATATAACTTTTGACTGTACCATCAGTGACCCTCTTCTAGGCCAGTTACTATGAAAAGACCCTATTTTAAATTTTAGTACTATTTTTTAATAATATAAAATCTAGGTTTTATTAGTTATAACCTTTATAAATAAATTCTATTCACCAATTCTTAATCTCAGAGATCAGTGTTCTATATCCATTTTGTCACAGTTTACATTTAAACAGCAACTTCTTTTTTTTTTTTTTTTTTTTTTTTTCAATGCAGTTTATTCAGGAACATTGAACAATCCTCGGACCCCAGGGAAAGCCAGCCCACAGCTTAAATAGCCTCTGGGTAGCCAACCCAGGCGTGCCACGGGGGCAATGCAGATAGGTCCACATACATGGAAGCAAGCCAGATCCTCGGCCTTAGCCAAATGTGGAGTTGTTCGTGACAGAGAGCCCTCACCATCGGGAAGGTGGAAGGCGGAAACCAGCTCCATCCTTAAGGCATAGCATTCCGCAGCTCTCTACAGTTCCCCCTTTTTGTTTTAGATGCATCAGGCAAGAGTAGAGGTCTGATCTCTGATATTAGAAATAAATTGGGACTTTGTACAGATGTTCATTTAGGTGTCATCCACCCAAAGAGCATTGCTGCAGCCATGAATCATCTGAAGGAATGGGCGGGCATGGGAGCGTTAGCAGGCCTTCTGGTGTTGGTCTCCTTGGTTTGCCTGTGGTATATATGCAAGATTAGAGTCTCACAACAGTGTAATGCAGCCATGATCATTCAGGCCTTTACAGCCATTGAAGCAGGACATTCTCCCCAAGCATGGTTGGATACCATAAAAAACTAAAATGATACGCTCAGGATGCGAGGCTAAGCACTGCACTCAGGGTCAGCCGCTTTGGACCCAGAGAAGAGCATGTCTGATTGCATGCGGGTTGATGCCCCAGGTCCCGCCTCTGAGCAACTTCTTAAATGTGTAATTGTTTTATATGCTTTCAATTCCTGAAAGATATATTATATTGCAAAATAAAAAATAGTTGGGAATTAGTAGAAAATATTCAGGAAACTGTGCTTTGGCCCTGAAAAACACAACCGAATTTATAAGTGGTGGAAACATCTTGTTCGTTTTTTACAGATCATTGTGTCAGACTATCCATTTTCATTTTACTGTCTAAGACATATCATCTACTTAACATATAAGGTGTGTCATACTAGAACTTTGTATCTGAAGGATTAATAGGCTGAGAGATTCTGCTATAAGGTTACAGCATCCAAACATTGAGAAAAAATTCACAATATTCTTCAGAATTAAGATAAATTATATAAGTGTAAATATCTGTCTTTGACCCTTGGTACTATCTCAAAATAGTTAAGTAGGGTTAGATCCATTCAGTTTTACATATCCACTTGAAAGCCAAATTGTTTAGCACCTTGAGAATTATTTGCTATGAGTGGTTGGACACTTCCTATGATATTTGGACTAGAAAAATAATAGGGAGTTAAAAATAAATAGAATAGCTCTTCTTCAGGAAAACACCAAATAGCAGATGAAGCTGGTGCAGAGGACCTGGGAACCCAGGACTATGAGGTGTCAGGGGCTTCTGCAGAAGGGGGAGGGATTCAGCAGTGATCTTAGGGTCCACAAAGCCTTGGGCATGGCTGAGGCCTTGGAGCTCCTGGAGGTAAAGCTGAAGACAAGGAGTGGATCCTTGTCACCAAGTAGAGCCACCTGGTTAAGGACGTGAAGATAAATTCATTAGAAGAGATCTACCTGTTCTCTGTGCCCATTAAGGAATCCGACATTATTGACTTCTTTCCTGGGTCCATGCATAAAGGATGAGCGTCTAAAAATCACGCTAGTGAAGAAGCAGATAAGGACTGGACAGAAGAACAGGCTTTTGTCGCTATTGGGGACTGCAAAATCATGTTGGTCTTGGTGTTAAATGCTCCAAGGAGGTAGCCAGTGCCATTGGAGGAGCCATCACCTTGGTCAAGCTTTCCATCGTCCCTGTGAGGAGAGCCTGTTTTGGACACAAGCCTGGCAAGCCCCACACTGTCTGTGCAAGGTGACCAGACTGCTGTGGCTCTGTCTTGGTGCATCTCATCCCTGCTCTCAGAGGTGCTGGCATTGTCTCTGCTCCTGTGCCCAAGAAACTACTGATGATGGCCGATATTGGTGACTGCTACACATCAGCCAGGGTCTGCACTGCCACCCTGGGCAACTTTGCCAAGGCTGCCTTTGATGCCATCTCCTACAGCTACCTGACCCTTGACCTCTGGAAAGAGACCATTTTCACCCAGTCTCCTTATCAGAAATTCAGCAATTATCTTGTAAAAACATACACCAGAGTCTCTGTTCAGAGGACCCGGGCTCCAGGCGTGTCTACCACATAAGGGTTTTTATAAAAGAAAAATAAAGGGAATTAAATCTGAAAATAAATAAATAAATAAGTAAATAAATAAGAAATTAATACTAAGAAATCAAATTATCTTCTTATACTTGCAGGGATGTTATTTTTGTACAAAACATCCTTTATACATTAAAAATCATTAATAAGAAAACCTAAAGAAAATAAACAACATAACTGAAAAGTAGATGTGAATCTGAGCAGAGAATTATCTAAATAACAAATGTGAACATCTGTTTAAGTCTTATAACTGTGATCACCATCATTAATACCAAGTAAAAGCAAAGGAAAAGTACTGTGAGACTCCATCTGACTACAGAGAGATGAGGATGTGGGAAAGAAACAAGTATTGACGGATCATGGAAGGGAGCTCTGGTGTATCCACTATGGAGGTGACTTTGGAGTTTCCTCAGCAAACTAAAAGTAGGATTACCAATGGCTCAACTATTTTTCTCCTGATTGACGCTGTGACAGAGATGCCTCTGCAACCATGTTTATTACTAGCTCTATTCATAATTGTTACCAAATACAAATACCCTAGATTTGCCTTATCCAAGGAATATATAATAAAAACGTGATACATGATAATGATGAAATTTATTGACTCTTAAAGAAAAATGAAATTATTCTATGTGCAGCTAAAAAGATGAAATTTTATAGCAACCTAAACACACACACACACACACACACACACACACACACACACACATGCATGTGCACCCAAACCTACTATATATTCTTTCTCACATGGGAATCTTTGGGTCTGTAAACTTTTATCTTCAGCTTGGCATAATTGTAGGAAACATGACACTAAAAATGGACTATGTATTGTTGGGCAGTGGTGGCACATGGATTTAATCCCAGCACTTCGGGGGGGGGCAGGCAGGTAGATCTCTGGGTTCGAGGCCAGTGTGTTCCAGGACACCCAGGACCACACAGAGAAACCCTGTTTTGAAAAACCAAAAAAAAGACTTTGAGCACTTCTTTACTTGTTTCTCTGCCATTTGAATTCCTCTGTTGAGAGTTCTCTGTTTAGCTCTGAACCCAGTTTTTTAATTGGATTACTTGGTTTGTTGCTTTTTAACTTCTTTAGTTCTTTACTTATTCTGGATATTAATCCTCTGTCAGCCTATAGTCTGTCTTGAATATTGATTAGTCATGTGGGAAATATGTTGGTATAATTCTTTTGAATTGTATACACCTTACCCTTTTTTTATTAAAATGCTGATTTCTCTCCCCCCCCTTTGGTTTCAATCCAGATATTGCATTGTGATACTTATTATAAGCATCCTGTCTCAACTTTGTGTAGACAGGCCAAAATAAAGCAACTAGACACAATGTTGAGCAAGGGGAGGAGCCAGAGGGCAGTAAATGAGTAGCAGAAGAAAGGGCAGAAAGGAGCTGGGAGAACAGAGGCATTAGCAGAGCTCTTGGAATGACTTGGAGAGATGGACTGGACCTAATATATCACTAAACAAAAGCAAGTATAATGTGGGAAATCTAAATGTTAGGAAACTATGAGGGCTTGGAGGTTTAGTATGGAGCAACCATTGTCCAGCATTGTGTTCTAGGTTAATTAATTAAGTCATGATCTCTGTGTGGTGATTTGATTATACAGCTGTTTAGGACCATCAGCAGATTTACCAGAAGTTATATCAATAGTAAATATTAATAGTTACTTACAACAGAAATGCTGATCAAAAAGACTGTTACATACATCAAAATGGCTAAGATCAAAAACTCAAGTGACAACACATGCTGGAGAGGATGTGGAGAAAGAAAAACCCTCCTCCCTTGCTGGTGGGAATGTGAACTTGTACAACCACTTTGAAAATCAGTCTGCTGCTTTCCCAGAAAACTGGAAATCGTGCTACCTCAGGATTACCTCAGCTATACCACTCCTGGGCATATTTCCAAAAGATGCTCAACCATACAACAAGGACATTTGCCCAAATATGTTCATAACAGCCATATTTATAATAGCCAGAATCTGAAAAAACCTATGTGTCTCTCAACTGAAGAATGAATACAGGAATGGTGGTACATTTACACAATGGAATACTACTCAGCAATTAAAAACAAGGAAATTATGAAATTATCAGGCAAATGGATGGAACTATGAAAGATCATCCTGAGTATGGTGACCCAGAAGCAGAAAGACATACATGATATGTACTCATTTATAAATGGATATTAGCCATAATATATAGGATATACATACAAAAATCTGAAGTCCTATAGAAGCTAAACTATAAGGAGGATCTTAGGGAAGATGCTTAATCCTGATAAGTAGAGCAAACAGGATAGACATCAGAAGTAGAAGACAGGGAACAGGACAGGAACCTTCCACAGAGGGCCTCTGAAAGACTTTACCCAGCAGGGTATCAAAGCAGATGCTGAGACTCATACTCAAGCTTTGGGCAGAGTGCAGGGAATCTTACAGAGAAAGAAGGTGGAGATAGAAAGCTTTGGATGGAATAATAGCTCCACAAGGAGAGCAACAGAACCAAAAAATCTGCACCCAGGCAAGGACCATGCATGCAGAGGACCTAGTCACCCTGCTCAGATGTAGCCCGTCATCAGCTCAGTCACCATGGGTATGTCCTAGTAAAGGGAGCAGAGGATGTCTCCGACATTGACTCAGTGGTGAGCTCTTTCATCACCTTCACCTAGTGAGGTGGCCCAATTAGGCCACAGAGAAAGAGGATCCAGGCAGTCCTGATGAGAGGAGGGAGGGTGAGACTGGTAGGAAATGAGGGAGGGGGATACAGCCAGGATACAAAATGATTAAATTGTAATAAAATAATAATAAAGAAAAAAATTAAATAGTATTGTGAATAAGCCTTTTGTTAACCTCTTCTTCTGAGCCCTAATTACTATGTGAGAATGCATACTCAAGTGCAAATTGCAATGAATTATTTTAATTGGAAAATTAAATTAAATCAAACCACTGAACCCAAGTGTAAATAATTTTAAAGCAGCTTAATATCGCTACCAAAATGCTGCATTTTCTAATATTAGTACTTTTTATGATGTAAATTCAAGTTTAAATCTATCTCTAGTTACCAATATGCTTAAACCCAACTTACCCAAATCATGCTAAGAATATCTTATATGTGAAAAAGTAAAGAGTAAATTAAAATGTTCCCTGTACTCTGGTGTATAACATATAAACTTATATAATTATATAGTTCTTATCTATGCACTAGTGTTGTCACGTTTTGTCTGCGAAAACTCCGTTCAGCCCTAGTCACTCCTCTTAGTTTTAGTATTACTTTTCTATGCAGCAAAACAAACGTGTGTAAACTAGTAACAAGGAGGCGATGCTTGCAGCACTGTAGCGAGGAGTAGTAACTTAGGGTGAGCAGTTACCTGCAGTTTGTTGAGGACTGTGTTTATTCAAACGAAGTCTTTCACAGCCAGTGGGATGAACAAGGCCAGTACTCCTGAAGCAGAAATGTAGCGCCAGTAACCACTGTGATTTTACTGCTCTTTCAGTTTTCATAGAGTTTACTTAGAGGAGTAATAAAGTATGGAAAATATTTGTACTACCACGATAGAGCAGATGGTTACTAGGGTAACGTGGCTATCAGTTTCTGCTTTTCTAAGCCAGACATGCAGAAATGGTCCATCAATCAACAGTACACATGACTTCTTGAAACTTTTTTCATTAAATAAAAACAATCAAAACCAATTAAAAGATATTTACAGTAAAGATGTAGAAAATCAATGTCTTTTATGTCTTTGCGGATACAAATACAATGTAAATGCCAAAGGGCAGCCCCTGGTCTCATACCTCAGGCACTGTAATTTTTGTTTGTCTATCTATCTATCTATCTATCTATCTATCTATCTATCTGTCTGTCTATTTTGATCTTTAATAAATGAGCTCTAGCCAGTTCTAGATATTAACATTTTTGTACATGTCACATCCTTTCTCAAAAGGCTCAGTGACTGCTCATGTAGTAGCAGAAAGACTGTATGAGTCAGAGGCAATAATTCTCTTAAATGAAGCATTGTTTGACAGACACAATAGAGTATTTGCACGTATGAACTTGTCATGACAGTGGGAGCATGCATAAGATTTGCACATGTGGAAGCTCATCATAATCCCAGCATGGAGAAAAAAATATGGTGTTAAATTTCACTACTAGCTGAGGAGCTATGGATATAAAGTGTAATTAATAAAGAATTTTAAAAAAAGAATTTGATCAAGAGAGCAGAAAATAAAGTCACTTAACTTTCAAAGAAAATGAACTAGAACAACCAGTTATGCCTATTTTAGACTAAATTATATGGGCAACCATTGGTGAGATGAAACAGTACATATATCAGTGGATCAAAATAAAAAATACATCTTTATGCATATCATTAGATTGTCTTTATCAATTATGAAAAAGTATGTGTTAAGGACATCTCCACATCATGCTGCAATTGGTGATAAAATATGAAGCTCAACTCTGAGTTACATTTTCATGCACTTTCCCTTAATCCTACCCTTCTTCCCTGTGTGATCTGTTGCAATGGATCCTGCATAAAATGTGCCTTTGCTTCTTCACCTATCAATTGTGTCCTTAACATTGCTCAACTATAACTATTAATTTACCCAAATAGAATATAAAACTTACATTATTTTGTAGCCCAAGCAAGAAATCCTCATCTCTATATAATGATCATGCTATCGTGATGTGATGGTTTTTAACTGAGTTCTATGCAAATGTTATTTACTGACAAGAAAAACAGTTTTGAAGCCCACAAAACATTCTAAGTATAAAAACAAAAATATCTCTTTTATAACAACTCTGATCTGTAATAGGCATTACATTCACACCGGTGAAATGCATAATGAAGTTTGTTGACATTTAATTCCTCATCATCCCGAGGCCATTTTTTATGATCTTATGTGCCTATGGTTATGATATAATAGCCAAATTTAGGACAGAAAGTAAATTAATCCTTCTTTTGTGTTGAAAGAGTATGTATATTAAAACAACTCATTCTCTCATTGTTTAAAAAATGAAGTCAAAAATTATATATTGCATAGCACTTGACTTCTTTAAACCTACAGCTTAGAAATACAAGGAGGAGTTCATCAGGGGGAGAAGGAAAATAGGGAGGAGTTGGGAGATGTAGGGAAAGGGGAAACTGGGATAAGGATATTGGAATTAGAGAAGAATCTGTTTTCAATTTTAGGTAAGAAATACATAAGAATGGATTACATTATTATTTTGATTTTTCCCAATGTAAAGTTGTGTAGGTGAGAAGGTATGTCATGTATTTTCATACATAGTGCTGTGTCTAGCTATCAAAAGTGATTTAATTTTCTTTCATTGAATGTATAAAAAAATAAACTTAGATCATTAATGTTTTGCTACTGTTTCGCCTTTGTTTCTGTATTCTAATTGAAATTCTCCATAGTGAGTCTGTCAGTTTGCTGTAATCTGTGTTTTCATACTAACTTTCTTTTTTAATTAAATTTTTATTTTTTTATTAATTCCAGTTTATTCACTTTGTATTCCAACTGTAGCCCCCTCTCTCATTCCTTCCCACAGCCACCCTCCCTCCTTCATGTCCTCCCATGCCCCTCTCCAAGTCTATTATTTTTCTTAATATATCATACATATCACCCAAATGTACATATGCACAATGTCAAGATGCCATGATAATTGTATGTAATCTACTATGTAGCAGTTTCCTTTAAGATTGAAACATACTGCATTGTGCTTCAGAACTCCTACAAACAAAGAGCAAACAATTCAAAACCTCTTCAGGAAATCCCTGAAGCTTACCAGATTCACTCTTCCTCCCAGTTGTGTATAAGCAGTAAAGTTTGCTGAGAGTCAATTGCAGGCGAGCCAATTTTCAAAGACTTTCAGACAAGCCCAGTCTGAGGTAAGCAGAAAACAGCCAAACTGCACAGAGAAAACAGAAACCACATGTAAGAGTCTTAGAGAAAACGAACCATGTGAAAAGTACAATGTATCATTGTGTTCTCTCCAGGTTGTGCACTGTGCTTCAGATTCCCAGCTTTCAAAAGCTACTGGGGTAAACTTTAGAAATGCAGCTCTTTTCAAGCCATTTCTGATTCTTCAAATTACTCTTCCCCTCCAATCCTGTAAGAAACCCCAGTATAACTCATTGGTTCAGCAGGTTGAGCTTTATTGGTCTCTTGTTGGTTCCTTTCTGAGGTGAAAAGAATTTTGTTATAACATTTCAAAATGAGTCAGTCACAGGATAATTTCTAACATCTTGAAATTAGGAACAGGAGGATCCAAATTCATCTGTATAGCAAGCTGAACACCAGATTAGAGTGCATGAGACTCTAAAAAGTTAATGTTTTTTATTCACTTTATATCCTGGTTGTAGCCCCATTACTTCTCTCCTCCCAGTTTCACCATTCCTCTCAGCCCCAGCCATCCTCTTTCCCTCCCTCCTTCCTTCCCTTTTTCTCCTCTCTGCCTCTCTCCTACCCCCTCTCCTGTTCATCAGAAAAGGGGAGCTCCCTTTCCCATCCATCCTGTCTCATGAAGTTGCATCAAGCCTGAACATGTACTCTTCCCCTGTGGTCCTTTAGGGTAGTCACACAAGGGGGAAATGATCAGAAAACCTAGCATGTGAGTCCTTGTCCCAGGAAGTTCCCACTTACCTTACTAGAGGACCCACATGAAACCTAAAGTACCCATCACTTTAAGAAATAGATCACAACTTCTTTAGTAGTATAGATTTTAGTATGTTTATCCTATATTCCGTGGTTGGGCAAGATGCTCAGTCCTCATCCAGAAGGACAAACAAACCCAATAGACATGGAAGCAGGAGAAGACAGGGAACAGGGCAGGAGCCTACCGCAGATGGTAGACTGAAAGACTCTACTGATCAAGGTAACAAAGAAGAGGCTGAGATCATAGCCAAACTTTGGGCAGAATGCAGGGAATCTTATGAAAAAGAGGAGACAGAAAGACCTGGAGGGGACAGGAGCTCCAAAAGGAGACCAACAGAACCTATAAACTGAGCTCTGCAGGCCCTGAAGAGAATGATACCCCAACCAAGGACAATGCATCGAGAGGACATAAAATCCTGGCTTAGATGTAGCCCATAGACTAAGTCTAAAGTGGGGTCCTTAGTAAGAGAAGCAGGAACTTTCTCTGACATGAACTCAGTGGCAGGCGCTCTGATCACTTCACCCTGGGGGGAGGGGTCACAGCCTTGCCATGCCACAGAGGATGACAATGCAGTCCTGATGAGACCTGATAGGCTAGGGTCTAATAGAAAGTGAGAAGGACCTCCCTTATCAGTGTACTAGGGAGGGGCATGGGTGGAAAGGAGGGAGGGAGGGTGGGATTGGGAGAAGATGAAGGAGGGGGGCACAGACAGAATACAAATTGCATAAATTGTAATAAATGATAATAAGTTTTAAAAAGATGAGAAAGAGCACAGAACTAAACAGAGCATTTTTAACAGAAGAATCTAGAATGGCAGAGCTATGCTTGAGGAAATGTTCAACTTCCTTAGTCATCAGGGAAATGAAAACCACCTTATACCACTTAGATTCCACCTTATACCACTCAGAATGGCTAAGATCAAAAGCTCAAGGGACAGCACATGATGGCTAGGGTGTGGAAAAAGGTGAACACTCCTCCATTGCTGGTGGGAGTGTAAACTTATACAACCACTTTGGAAATCTATCTAGCACTTTCTCAGGAAATTCGGAATAGTTCTACCTCAAGACTCAGCTATACGACTCCGGGGTATATATGCAAAAGTGTTTTACCATACAAGGACACTTGTTCAACCATGTTTATAGCAGCTTTATTTGTAATAGCCAGAATCTGGAAACAACCTAGGTGTCCATCAACGGAGGAATGGATTCAGAAATTGTGGCACATTTACATGATAAAATGCTACTTAGTTCTTAAAAGAAAAGGAATCATGAAATTTGCATCCAGATGAATGGAACTAGAAAAGATCATCCTTAATGAGGTATCCCAGAAACAGAAAGGTACATAGGTATGAACCCACTTAAGAGAGGATTTTATCCAAATCATACAGGATAAGCATACTACAATGCACAGAACAGGAAAAGAGAAATAACAAATAAAAGTTATAAAATCCTAAAAGCAATAAGAAAACAATAGCAAAAGAAAACACAATATAATATTCTGTGTAGTGAGAACAGTCATAAATTAGATATAATTTTTAGAGTTCTGTTTTTATTATATTTATATTAACTTCTAGAAAGTTAAATGTGTGTTTTGATCATTTGCACATACTAATGTTTATATATATATATATATATATATATATATATATATATGTGCACTTTGGATATATTTTACTTTCTTGGTTGTAGCGTAGTTCACCACTCAAATTTGAATTCATTGTAGTTTAATCTGCTTAATTTTTTCCCCAACACTCACAACTGATTTACAGTAAAGTTAATACATTTCAAATCAACCCATTTCTTCAATTAGTATAGAAGATAGAAGAAACGCATGTCTAAGTATCAGTCTTTCTGAAGTTCATCAAAACTAATAAGTTTATATTTGATTATAGTCAAGGTCTAAGAATATATTGACAAATTCTTGATTTATCTGAATGTTTCACATTTGGTTAATTCATCACACACACAAAAAGAATCATAAATACTGATACTAGTTAGTTTGTATTACTGTAAACAGAACTTCTTTCCATAGGTTATTAGTTGAAAATAAAATTTACAGTAGTTATCCTCTTACGTAGAGTGCTTAACACTGTTTTAAGTGACTGATGTGAAGGGCATTTTGGCAAGTATCTTTTCATTCCAACACTAGGCAAGCACATTCTTTTAGATCTCAATAGGAAGTTGGAATTACTTTCATAATATATGCATTAGGTGCTGTGTAAAATGACTATGTTTATAGAAAAATTCATGCCAGTCTCCAGCATAGCAATTTCCAATAATAGATTTTAAATAATTTCATATAATTAGCCTTAATAACAGGAACAAATAGTTACATTATATCATAGATAAACAAAAATGAAAAATTTTGCAATTTTTCAGAGGTATTGTTCCAAAATTATCTTATGTTCTCTTTAGCCTTCTATTTATCAGGGTACTATTTTTGGTTATTTCTTTATATTAAAATTATTATAATAATTATTATCTACAATTTAGTCACTTTTTATCCCAGCTGTAACCCCTCCCTCATTCCCTCCCATTCCCAATCTCCCTCCCTGTTTCTCCTCTATCCCTCTTCCCAAGAGCAGAGGTCCTCTTCCCCCACTGTCAGACCCTAGACTATCAGGTCCCATCAGGACTGCCTGGATCCTCTTCTTCAGTGGGATGGCTAAATCACCCGACAGGGAGAAGTTATCAAGGAGCGGGCAACCGAGATCATGTCAGAGACTGTCACTTCTCCCCTTACTAGGGAACCCTTTTGGAGACTGAGATTGTACTGGCTTCATCTGAGCAGGGAGTCTAGGTCCTCTCTCTGCATGGTCTTGTGTTGGTGCATTAGTCTCTGCAGTCCCCTTTGGGCCAGTTTTTGCTGGCTTTGTTGGTCTCCTTGTGTGGCTTCTGTCTCCTCCAGGTCCTTTTATATACCCCTTCTTCCACAAGACTCCCTGTGCTCTGTCCAAAGTTTGGCTGTGGGTCTCTGCACCTGCTTCCTCAATGTTACCCCTCTCTCCATTTTAATATAATACTGGAAGTCCTAGGTAGAGCAATAAGACATCTAAAGGAGACAAGGAGGATACAAATCAGAAAGGAAGAAGTCAAAGTATCACTATTCAAGGACAATAGATAGTATATGTGAGTGACCCTGAAAATTCTATCAGAGAAATCCTACAGGGGATAGACACCTTTAGCAAAGTGACTGGATACAAAATTAACTCAAACAATAGTAGCCCTCATGTATAAAAAAGACAAAAGGGAAAGAATGCCTTTCAGATTAGCCAGAAATAACATAAAGCACATTGCTGAAGCTCTAACCAAGCAAGTGAAAGACTTGTAAGATAAAGAAACAAACAAACAAACAAACAAAAAACTTCAAGGGTCTTAATAAAGAAATTGGAGAAGATATATGAAGATGGAAAGATACTCTTGGATCAGTAGGATTAACATACTTAAAATGGCCATTATATTGTTTGTTGCTCTCAGGGCCTTAGCTGTTGGTGCTCTCTTCAGGAAATTGTCTCCTGTGCCAATGAGGTCAAGACTCTTCCCCACTTTTTCTTCAAACAGATTTAGCTGCTTTTATGTTGAGGTCTTTGATACACTTGGACTTTAGTTTTCTGCAGAGTGATAAATACGGATCTATTTGCACTTTTCTACATGTAGACTTCCAGTTACACCAGAATCATTTGTTGAAGATGCGAAGATGCTGTCTTTTTTTCATTTTTTGGTTTTGGCTTCTTTGTCAAAAATCAAATATCCATACGTGTGTGGTTTTATTTCTGTTTTCTATCCAATTTCATTGATCCACCATTCTGTATCTATGGCAGTAACATGCAGTTTTTATTATTATTGCTCTGTAGTACAGCTTGAGATCAGGGATGGAGATACCTCAAGACCATTTGTTGTTGTACAGGATCGTTTTTTCAATTCTGTAGTTTTTGTTTTTTGTTTTTTGCATATGAGGTTGAGAATTGTTCTCTCAAGGTGTGTAAAGAATTGTGTTGGTATTTTGATGGGAATTGCATTGAATCTGTAGATCACTTTTGGAAGGCTCACCATTTTCATTATGTTAATCCTACCGATCCATGAGCATGGGAGATTTGGGGCCCAGGGATCTTTTGAGACTTAGTCTCCAACCAAGGACCATGCATGGAGATAACCTAGAACCCATGCACAGATGTAGCCCTTGGCAGCTCAATATCCAAGTGGGTCCCTAGTAAGGGAAAAAGGAGCTGTCTCTGACAGCAACTCAGTGGCTGGCTCTTTGATAACCCCTTCACCCCCGATGGAAAAGCAACCTATCAGGCCACAGGGGAAGACAGTGCAGCCAGTCCTGCACTTTGGGCAAAGTGCAGGGATTCTTATGAATGAAGGGAGAGACAGAAATACCTGGAAGGAAAGGAGTTCCACAAGGAGACTAACAGAGCCAAAAAAAAAAAAAAAAAAAAAAAAAAACCAAACCAAAACAAAAAAACAACAACCTGGATCCAGTGGCCTTGCAGAGACTGAATTACCAACCATGTATGGAAAGGACCTATACACCTAGCTCAGAAGATCATAGGCAGCTCAATCTCCAAGTAGGTTCTCTAGTAAAGGGAGCAGGGTCTGTCTCTGATATGGACTTAATGGCCAGCTCTTTGATCATGAACCCTGAGCGGTTCAGCCTTACTCCACCTCAGAGGAAGAGGATGCAACCAGTCCTGATGAGACCTGTTAGGCTAGGGTCAGACAGTAGGGAAGGAGGTCTTCCCCTATCTGTTGCCTAGAGAATGGGCATAGGGGGAGAAGAGGGAGAGAGGGTGGTACCGGGAGATGAGGGTTGGGGTTGCAGCTAGGATATAAAGTGAATTAATTATAATAAATAATAAATCAATTTTTAACATGCAACAAGAAAATTAATTTCAAAAATGGTTTAAAAATGTCATAGAAATAACTTATGAAATGTAAAATCCACTTCTTAAGATTCACCATTTAGCACATTCTACTAAATATACATAAATAGGGTATACAGACAGGCACACACAAATCACACACTCACGTGAAATGCTTTAAAATATTGCTATATTCTCTTTTCTCCTTTTTTTAGTTTGTATCTATGTGTCATATTAGATACATGTAATTAAGTTCCAACTTTAGTGTTCCAATGACACCCAACATGAATGTTGGGAACTGATCTCAGGTCCTCTTTAGGAGCAGCAAACCCTCTTAATTGCAGAGGCATTTCTCCAGGTAATTATTGATTAACTTTTATATTAAGGAATGAGTTATTTACTGTTGTGAACTTTTGGGGTAGTATAAAACTGTGCTTAGATTTTTTTTTTTTACAGGTTCAATTATTTTAGTATGTTTTACTTTGTGGCTTGTGTCAAAAACAAAGCAATGTCACATTTTATAATTTAATTTTAGTAATGTAATTTCTAATGCATTTTATATTATAGATATATTTTCATAAAATACGAAGGCTCAAGCTCATTTAAGTTAAGTATGTTAAGTATTAGAAGAAAATTTTTGCTTCATCTGTTATTTTTGATAACTATTGCAAGTAAGTAAGAGAAGTAAAAATTTTTGGTTGTCTGAGTGAAAAAAAGTCCTTGTTTGGGTGTTTTATTTTATAATCTGTTAATAACTGTTTAGTGTATAAACATTTATTTTCTGGATAATACATCTCAAATACCCTAAAGTTTAAATATCCAATATCGTGTAGTGTTCATTCATCAAAACATGACCCAAACGTGGTTATGGTAAGTATTGAAGCACGGTTTGCAAAGTCTTTCCCCTCTTTATTCCATGTTGACTTGTCACATATGTTGCATCTCTATTGACAAAATACATTAAATTGTAGAGAGTTTTCATGCTAACTGACAGTGGATTTGGAAGAGTGTGATTTAAATATATTACTATTCAACTTTTAGGTTTCAAAAATTCAGACAGTATAATATAAGATATGACTATGTGATCCAAAGTAGTAGAGAAATCCAAAACAAATTACGAAAATGAAATGAATGACTTAATAATAATTGTCCTAGTAATATGTTATATTCAATTATTACTCAAATTGACTTTCACATTAAGATCAAATTTTGCTTTTATAATTTTCCAGCTTAAATTTATGTGAAGTAATCCAGTTGGGCTTTCATTACTGAGGAAAATGTTACAATTTCTTTAAATGGCTATAAACATATTAAAAATAAAAACCCAATCTGCTAATTATTTATTCAAAGCAGTATATCTGAGGAACTCAAGTCTAAGAGCTAAGATAACACCTCACAGATTCCTGTTTTCTGTTAGTGAATAATGCTATAAAAGATAGTGCATACTGAAGTAAGTTGTGAGATGGGGGATTGGCAAGTGACTGTCTCCTACATTAATCTTGTATTCCTCACTTCGCTCTCTGTTACTCCCTCAGGCTGGAGTCCCAATATGCGACTTGTCACATTCTGTATCTGTCACCACAAATGAATGAACAACTCTTCAATATGTTCCTGACAGCAGGACCTCAACAATGAGAGAGGACTGGAGAGTCATTTCTTGATTGGCACTTTAAAAATCCCTCATCAGCTCCACAGTGATTTCATTACTGCTCAAGAACTCAGGTGCTCCAACGTGGGTATATTAACTACCTCTTAGTTGATTGTTTTTCTATAAGTTTTGGGAAATTATATATATTTTCTGAAGTGTGTAATGAAATAATGTAAAGTTGAAATTTATTTGGTTTTTATTTTTGATTAGTTGACAATTTTCTCCCTATAGTTATATATTTTCTAACGTTTATATAAGAGCAAATTAACTTGAAGATGTTTTGAAGTTGAGGATGTTTACAGGTTTATGAAGTAATCTTACATGCATATATCATTAAAAATATCACTGAGAAAAATCAGATAAAGTAGAAATCACAGTTTCCTTTCTCATCTGTAGTTAGGAAGTTAATACTTTGTGTTTTTTTTTTTTTTTTGATATGTTTAAAGATCAAACATGAGTAAATCTAGAGAAACCTAAAGCAGGTACAGAAATTTAAATATCTAACTATGGTTACAGTTCATTGCTTTATGCTGACTCTACCATCATTAACATTTACCTTATGATAGTGAATGAAAACAAACCAGGAAGTGAAAATGGTCAGATATCATGAAGATCCTGTGGTTAGCGAGAGCTTAGAACCTAAGAGATAACTTAATACAGTTATTGAGTTAAATGAATATAACATGATGCCAACTCCTCAGAACCTATCGTTTTACCCATATATTGAAGCATCTTTCAGTGTTTCACAGGAGATTCTGTTTGCAGTAGATGATGTATAAACAGAGCCTCACAACTGTCCGCTGTACAGAGAAGAGAAGCTTCCACTTCCCAAGGCTTGGAAATGATTGTGGCAAAGGCAGTGGGAAGAGTGTTAATACTAGAGATGTTAGGTGATTAAAGGAAAATGATTTTTGTATACAACTGTGCGGGTGCATACATGAGTTTATAATAGATGTGACACCATAGATCTGAACAAGACGAATCCTGGCCACATTGTAGTATGAGGAGAGGATCTGGGTACAGAGAGTCTCCTTTCTAACACAGGAGCTACTGCCAACTTCAACAGCAGAAAGAGACCCAGTTTTTTCTGAAAGTATTGTCCCTATCAAGTTGAACACAGCCAGTGATAGGCCACACATCCGTGAATGATTGTCCAGCACAAATGGAAGGTGATAAACAGCAGCAACAACAAAAAATAGACAGAGTTGGGTGGGAAGTTGTGAATGTGCACCTAGGGAGTCAACATAACTAAAATACACTATATGTATCAAACTCTCAAAGAAGTAAGAGAAATTCTGAAAACTAAAATGCAGTTTTAAATAAACAGTATGAAGGTACTTAATGGGATGGAAACATTGTTCACATAGCTTTATTATATATTATATTGTGAGATTTAAGGTTCACTCGCATGTATACGCTTTTTAAAAGTCACTCTTGTATTTAGTCATTGTATGTAATAGGTCATCACCATGACGAATGTAAATGTAGGAGTTAGAGTATCATAAGATTTATTAGCAAAGCTTAAATACATATTTGCCAAATACTAAGCTATTTACACTATTTCAAAGTAAATATGTTTATTATACAACCACAGACTGTAAGCATGGTATAGTTTAGAGAGAAGCCATTATTTTTCTTATTGCTCACATAAAAATTAATGGGGATAAGCATTACTTTATATATGACTTACTATAAAACATATAGATAAGACTGACTTGTTCCACTTAAAAATAGATTGAAAACAGAACGTTGAACATGGAGATAATAAAACAAAGTGATCCTTAATTTTATGGAGCCTTTGAAATTTGATATCTCATGTAATAAATTCAGCAGTAGGGTGCAAGTATCATAAGAGGAAGTGTCCAGGAGTGGTTGTAACAAGAGTAGACAAAATCTAGCTCAGTGCTATTTCATTTATGAGCTCACAACAATGATTTTTTTTAAAAAAAGAACAATGCCTGTAGATTTTTAAGTGTTTCAGTAACTAAGATTTAAGGAAAAAAGAAACACATTTGTTCTTCCTCATATCATTCTTAAATTTGACCCTCAAAATATATCAACAGATAAAAACGAGTCTCAGAAGCTGTATTTCAATGATTTTTCCTCATACCTGTTAGAATCATCAATTGCTATAACAATTAGCAATTGCCCCTCATTATTATTAAAGTTGTATATAAAAAAATCCCAAAAGAAATCAACCTAAAACCTTCATTTTTCCTTCTCATATAACTGGCATTGAAAAATCCTGTTCCCCTTTATGCTGCAGATAGAGTTGTTTTAATCTCTTGGGTGTTAACACTCTAAAGGAGATAACACAAAGTAGGAATCAGATAACAAAAGAGACTTTGTATTATCCTCATTTTAAGGATTATGGGAAAGAAAAAAGCAGACTTTTCATATGCTCACTACTTTCAACATAATTTAAAAGTAGAAAATGGCAGAAAGGTTTGAAAGTGAACACCTAAAAACATAACACAAACCTTGGTTTACTTCTTGAATTCTTTAGGAATAATTTGTCTTAATAGTTTTGGTCATCATTTATTGACCAACCTACCACTTTGGTTTAAAGTTGTGTTAAAGTTTGTCCAGTGGTATTATTTAAAATAAAGAATTAATGGTGTGAATAGCACGTTAAACATTTAACGTGTTACTTTAATGAAAGTCCTCACAGGCACAACTCTTCATATTTTATACTGAGTCATTATTATAATGTCTCAGATATTTAATGGGCAGAGATATCCCTGAAGTCATGTCAGTAGCTTATCAGATGACTTAGAGTTATATGAGATGATATCTATAAATAAGATCAGGTAATAAGCTGCACCATTACAGCTAAGGAGATGTGAGTGAATCAGAAATTCCCAACATAAAAACTGATTTTAGTCAGAGAAACAAAAGAAAAGTCACTCCCTGCTGAAACTGATAGATGTCAAAATGACCTTCACATTACCAGTGGAAAGTACGGCAGTGAATGCTATCCCTTTAACCAGCAACATAAAATAAAAATGAAGTAGATATCTCAATCTGCCAGAATTCTACTGTCTTTTCATTTTGAGAACCCACAGGTTGCAATGTACAAGAGCATAGTGTAAAAGTTGAGAGTATTGAACCACATTTGTGTGTGTGTGTGTGAAATACACTTATCACTGCGATATGTCTTGGGTTCTTACATTTGTATACACTTGAAATATTTATTTTAACCATTCTAGTGATTCTCTGATACTTATTATATTATTTAAATCAATTTGATTTAATATTATCAATATGTTTGTTGCATATGCTTCATATGTTAAAACCTACAAAATACACATGTATACTTTTTATATACTTATATATTTCTTTAATTGAATGCTTAGTCAATAACTAAAATAATGAAAGAAAATGATGTTGTTATTCACTAATGGAATAGTGGAAACAAGGATAGTTAATCTTAAAGAAAATAGTGATGAAATTAGGGGGGAAAGAATGGATGAAGGACATGCAGGGAAATGAAGAACCAAGCCTTGAATGTAAAAAGGAAACCCCTCATAAGTTTCATTGGTTTTCTTTATTTTAGAATTGATGTGTGAATTTGCATGAAGATAGAAAATATAAGAACAATTTTATAGTTGATCAGTAACTTTTTACTAAAATGTTGCTAAAAACCATGTTTTCCTTGTTTTCCTTCTCTATGTTCTCCAGTCCATACTGAAGATCAACTGAACATATATCTAACTCACCACTGTTGGTTTACTCTAAAATATCCCTATACATTAATGGTAAGAGCTGGAGAGGACAGGGTCTCCACAAGGAGAGCAACAGAACAAGAAAACTTGAACACAGGGAACTTCCCAGAGACTCATACTCCAACCAAGGACTATTCATAGAGATAACCTAGAACACCTGCACAGATGTAGCCCATGGCAGTTCAGTGTCCAAGTGGGTTACATAGTAATGGGAAGAGGGACTCCCTCTGACGTAATCTGATTGGCCTGCTCTTTGATCACCTCTACCTGAGGGAGGAGCAGCCTTGCCAGGCCAAAGAAAAGGACAATGCAGCCATTTTTGATGAGCCTGATAGACTAAGATCAGAAAGGAGAGGAGGACCTCCCCTATCAGTGGACTTGGGGAGTGGCATGCATGCAGAGGGAGGAGGGAGGGTGGGATCGGGAGGGGAGAAGGGAGGGGCTTATGGGGGGATACAAAATGAATAAAGTGTAATTAATAAATTTAAAAAATGAGTATTTACCATGAAAAAATCATTTTTCTTACTCTTCTTACTTTCCTAGAACTTTCAGGTGTGTTACTTCTCATATATCTTTCTTATTTTCTTTCTTTTTCCTGCTTTCTTTCTTTCTTTCTTTCTTTCTTTCTTTCTTTCTTTCTTTCTTTCTTTCTTTCTGTCTTTCTTTTTTACTTTTTTTTTTCACTTTATATCCTGATTGTTGCCCCAGCGCTCATCTCCTCCCAGTCTAACCCTTTTTCTCTCTTTCCCTCAAACCCCTTTCCTTTTCCACTGCAGGGGGGAGTCCTCCTCCCCTGCTATTTGACCCTAGCCTATCAAGTTGCATCAGGGCTGCCTAGATCCTCTTCCTCTGTGGGCTGGCAAGGCCACCCACCAGGGGATAGTGATCAAAGAGCAGGGAACTCAGTTCATGTCAGGGACAACCCCTGCTCTCCTTACTAGGAAACCCATAAGGAGACTGAGCTTCCTGTGGGCTAAATCTGAGCAGGAGGTCGAGGTCTGCTCTGTGCATGGTCCACGCATGTTTGATGCATCAGTCTTTGCTGGCCCCACCTTGGAACATGGCTTTGTTGGTCTCCTTGTTGAGCTCTTGTTCCCTCCAGGTCCTTTTTAACCCCCTCCCTAGACACACACATACACAAATACACTTCTTCCATAAGACTTGCTGTGCTCTACACAACAAGGTTGGCTGTGGGTCTCTGCATTTGCTTCGATTCCCTGATGGATGGAGTCTTTCAGAGGACATCCATGGTAGGCTCTCATCTTGTTTCCTCTTCCACTGACTCTGGTGTCTGTCCTGTTTGCATTCTGAGTGAGAATTAATCATTATCCCTAGGATTCTCCTTATTGTTTAGCATTTTTAGGTCTATAAATTTTAGTATGTTTATCTTATATTATATGACCACTTATAAGTGAGGATTTACCTCACTCAGGATGATCTTTTCTACTTCCATCCATCTCCATTATCTCCTTTTTAATTTCTTTTAAATTTCAGTTTATTTAATTTATATCCCAAGTGTGGCCCCTCCCTCCTCTCCTCCCAGTCCCCGGTGTTATCTATCCCTTTCTTCTCTTCTTTTCCCTCCAGAAAAGGGGAGCTCCCCTCCCCCTCTATCAACCTTCTCCAGTACTTCAGGTCATACCAGGACTGAGCATATCCTCATCCTCTGAGGCCAGGCCAGGCAGTCCTGCCAGGCGGAGGTGATCAAAAAACAAGCAATAGAGTCCATGCTAGAAACAGCCTCTTCCCATCTCCACTTGGCAGGAGATCTATATGAAGGCCAAGCTGTCCATCATCAGCCACATGTGTGCAAGGGATCTAGGTCCAGACCATGCATTCTCCGTAGTTGGTGTCTCAGTCTCCGAAAGCCCCCATGGGACTGGGTTAGTTGTCTCTGTTCTTCTTCTGAGGTTCCTGCTCCTTCCAGGTCCTCCCATCTTTCCCCTAACAGTTCCCCCAGGACCCCTGGTGCCCTGCCCCATGCTTGGTTGCAACTCCCAGGTTCTGTTCCTGCTGCTGGCTCCTCTGATGGCTATCGCCACCCAGAGGACATCACATTAGGCTGCTGTCTGAAAGCATAACAGAGCACCATTAATGGTGTCAGGGGCTGTCTCTCTGCTGTGGGGTGGGTCTCCGGTTGGGCCAATTATTGTTTGGACTTTCCCTCAATCTTTGTTCCTTCATTATGCTTGCCCTTGTAGGCAGCGTAATTTTTGGATCAAAGGTTTTGTAGGTGGGTTGTTCCCCTCTTACCTCTAGTCCTGCCTGGCATGGAGGGGATCACCTCAGTGTTCCTGTCCTCTGCCCTGTTAGGAGTATCAGTTAGAGCCACACTCTGATCGTCCCAGGAGTCTATCCTGTCAGAGATCTCCAGCTTTCCTCTCTCCTCAGCTTCTTTTCTTGTTCCCAGCCCTCTCACTTCCTAAACCCGATTATCCTGCCTTTTCTTTCTTTTATTTATCTTTTTTTATTTATTACAGTTTATTCATTTTTTATCCAAACTGTAGCTCCTCCTTCGTCCCCTCCCAATCTCTCCCTCCCTCTTCTTCTCCGATGCCCCTCCTCCAGTCCACTGATAGGGGAGGTCCTCCTCCCTTCCGTCTGACCCTAGCCTATCGGGTCTCATCAAGACTGGCTGCATTGTCTTCCTCTGCGGCCTGGCAAGGCTGCGAGTTCATGTCAGACACAGACCCTGTTCCCATTACTAGGACCCACTTGGATACTGAGTCTGCATCTGAGCAGGGGTTTCAAGTCCTCTCCTTGCATGGTCCTTAGTTGGGGTATCAGTCTCCGCAGGGTCCTCAGGGCCCAGTTTTTTTGGCCGTGTTCGTCTCCTTTTGGAGTTCCTGTCCCCTATAGGTCTTTTTGTCATCCCCTTTCATAAAATCCCATGCATTCTGCCCAAAGTTTGGTTTCAGAGACCCTCTGTGTTAGGCACCTGTGCTGTTCCTTGTCTTCTCCTGCTTCCGATGTCTATCCTGAATGCCCTTTTGAATGAGGATTGAACATCTTCCCTAGGGTCTTCCTTGCTGTTTAGCTTTTTTAGGACTATATATTTTACTATGTTTATCCTACCTTATATGGCTAATAGTTATGAGTGAGTATATACTATGTATGTCTTTTTGTTTCTGGGTCACCTCACTCAAGATGATCTTTTCTAGTTCCCATCATTTGGTTCAAATTTCATGATATTCTTGTTTTTAATAGCTGAGTAGTATTCCACTGTATAAATATATCAGGAATGATACCTCAGGCAAGGGCAATGCATGGAGAGGACCTATGTAAATATATCAGGAATGATACCTCAGGCAAGGACAATGCATGGAAAGACGTAGCCAGTAGATGTAGACAGTCTCCAAGCAGGGTTCCTAGTAAAGCAAGTAGGGGCTTTCTTTGGCATGAACTCAGTGGTAGACTCTCTGATCACCTCCTCCTGGGTTGTGCAGCCTTGCCAGGCCACAGAGGAAGTCAATACAACCAGTCCTGATGAGACCTGATAGGCTAGCGTCAAATAGAAGGGTAGGACTAGGGGAGGAATATAGGGAAAGATGTGGGAGGGAGGGTGGAATTGGGATAAAATGAGGGAGAGGACCACAGTCAGGATACAAATTGAATAAATTGTAATAAGTGATAATAATGATAATAATAATAATAATAATAATAATAATAATAATAATGTTACCAAAAACGGAAGGAAAACTAATCAAAATGTACTGTATGAAAGAAGAAATTATTTTCAATATGAAAGACAAAAAGAAAACAGAAAAAAAAAACAGTTTATTGTTTCAGAATAGGGGCTCTTCAACATTTTATTTCAATGAGAAAGAACAACTGAATTGCTGATATCTTGTGTGAATCCGAATACCTTTCTTTTGGGAACAAGACATGAAGTTAGTAATGAGAGGCTCCTGGTACTTGCCACAATCCTGACCCAAATTGGGTGATGACCCACGTTTACACACAGATACAAATGATACAGCAGTAAAGATTTCTGAATTCTCTTCTCTACTATTTCACATATGGACATTATCATGGCCTATACATATAAATGTCAAGTATATTTTTCTTTCAAAGAAGACTCAAATGCCTGCATATTTGCCTTGTTTTCTAAATTGGATTTAGTAAGCTTGAAAAGTAATTAATTATTTCTCTTGTAATATTATTTATAGATACAATATAAATTTAGTTTTTATATAGAAGATGGGTGTTTGCATTTTTATTTTTTATGAGGCTTTATTTTCAAATATCTCATTTTTGTACAATATTCTTTTTGTTTGTATAATATCACACTATCGAAAACTGAATAACTTGTAAAGACAGCAATGTAAGTTTTGTCCATGAATCTGGAGGCCCAAGACCTAGGGACCTCATCTGGGAATAACTTTCTTTCTTACAGATGGCAAGAACCATCCAAGATTTCCAAAGCAAAGTGTGGGATATAAAAAATGCTTCCATAGTGGTGTCTTCTCTATTCTCCCTGTTACAAATTCACCACCATTCAATCATAAAGGCTCTACTGTGATGGCCTTATCTCACACTAATGAGCTCTGAAAAGCCCTGCCACTGATGACTGCAGAATGACTTTTTATCCTAGCCCACAGTGCGGATTAAATTATAACACAATATACTTAATGATGACATATTAAAAACATATCTATATCATATTAACTGTTCCATATATAATTAATAGAAAAGAGTTATTTCACAGATGTGAATAATTTATCAAATATTATATATAGAAGCCTAGTTGTATATTAAAACAATTAAAAATGTCTATTTTACAAATCACACTAAGACCTCCGAAGTACAATTTACACAATGAAATACAGAGTACGACACTATTGTTTTGAAAAGGAGCTTTCATTGCATGGCCATCTCGAAGTCTTGTTTTGGGATTAATTAGGAATAATGAGCTTTGTGTGGAAACTTTTTTTTTTTTTTACTGTGTCTCAAGGGGATTGTAAATAATAGAAATCTGAAGAGCTAATAAGAAATGACAAATGTATTACATTATGTTGAGAAACACTAAAGAACAATTGAGTTTTTTTTCCAATTATGTACCAGTGCTGAAAGAAAAAAGAGGGCACTGTCAAAAGTCCTCATTCAACTACATTATTATAAAATGCAGCATTTTAGCTCATTAATTGCTGTCTTGTCCTTGTGCAAAGAGAAGTTGTTTAACATAAGCCAGTGTGGTCTCTCCATGAAACAACAAACTTTTGCTAAGACCCTTCACTGCCTCATTAATTTAATTTAGAAAAGTGATTCTTAAAGACAGAGAAGTGATTTCACAAGCATATCAAAGCCAGAGGTCATGATTTCAAAGCTCCAATTATAGAGCATAACTGTGAAAATTATGAGAGGTGAAGAATAATAATATAGGCCACTTTTTATTGAAGTCAGCCTTCAAAGATAGAAGGAGATTCTTTTTGCCAACTGAAAATAAAAGTAATCTCACCCATATTCAAAAGGAGTCTGCAAACAAAGATTTTTAAATGAAAATATCCCTTACATATTATAAATTCTGCTTTCCATACATAATTCACTACACCCAGTTTTCCATATTGATTAATGAGAAAATTTGTGTACGAAGCATACTAAAATATCTTTTTCTGCCTTTGCTGATCACATTCTTGTTTTTAAACAGGCAGGATAGGAGAGAAAGAAAAAACAATTGAGCTAGCATTTCCTTTGAGGTATATTTGACCACAACACAACCATATAATTTCAAAAGAAAAATGAAACGAAATACAGGATCACTTGTAAGAATTCCAGGGGACACGGCATATCAGAACCAAGCATCCAGGGGGGCACTGAAGGAGAATCCAAACAACAAATAGACATTATTCTACAGAGAGAAAAGGTTGAAGAGCATCAAGAATAGGAAAGACTTAACGCGACAAGTGGAAAAGCACAGACAAGGAAGAATTAGAGAACATCCTATATTTTCAGTTAAACGTCTAGAGGGCAGTAGGTGTATAGACCATATCCTTAAGTATAAGCCAGGTAACGCTGTGGAAAATTCCACTCACAGGGAACACCATGATTCTATGACGGCTAAAGTTCATTGAGGGTTTGGTCAAACAGTGACTCTTTTTGAGTAACTGAGCAAGAATTGACAGCAAGTCTATGTAGTTACTGAAATTTAGCTTCACCATGTAATAGACACTTAAGATAGACCATTAGTGGTTACAAACTAATAAACAACAATAGTAAGTCAGATTGTCTTAGGTCAACCTGTGTGAGGGATACACACAATAAGGTTGTGGAAAATATTATAGCAATAAGTGGACATACTGAGGAGTTCATGCCAACAAAGGCTCGGTTTATTAGTGAAGGTTACAGAGGAGAGAACTACTACTTTGTCTCAGAGAAGTAGCCAACATCAGAGTCACATATCTGCCACACATTTCATGTCTGGCAGAAAGAGAAACAGAAAAACTCCAGTGGGTATTTGACTTTAACAACCTCTTCCCTCAGTAGAGTATTAAACTTTGAGTGGAGTTTGAAACCATAGTTTCTGTGCACTGGGAGACACCCACAGATAGAGCTCTACACCAGGATGGAGGAACTAGGGAATCTTGAGAATATGAGAGACCCTGCTTGACTCAGACTACAGTGCTAAGTGTGGCAAGCAGAAACTCAATGTATGCAAAGAAAGTGATATTAAAAGGGAAGAGAACAGCAGTAGTATTTAACAGTTGATAGGTTCAGGGTTAAAAGCAGCTTGTTCTTAATGGTATAAAAATGGACCCTTCAAGGTAGGGCAGGAAGCCTTCACCCCGTGAAGGCTGCAGAATAAGACTGTAAGAGATGTGTAGACCAACAGATGTGAGCGCTGCAGCACAGGAACAGCAGAAACACGAAGAGCAAAATCTCTCAGACACCCCAATCCTCACCTTGATCCAATGACATGACTGTCAAAAATTCCAAAGCATGTGCACAGAAAGTTCTATACTATCTTAAGGAGAAACAAGCCTCAAACTATTCTGGTAACAGTAACACAAAATTTAAAGAAAAATCACACTACAAAATCCCCTTTTTAAAGCTATTATTAGACTAATAACAAGGATTAGGAAACAAGATCACACACACACACACACACACACACACACACACTGACAGATTTCACTCATGCATGACACTCAAAATCTCTAAATATAATACTTGCCAGCTGAATTTAGCAACACATTAAAAAGATTATGTCCTGTGATTTTTTTGGCCTTATTCCAGGGAAATAAGAATGCTTCATCATATACAAATAACTAAATAGAATATGATACATAAATCAACTCAGGGATAGAATTCACTTAGCAATATCAATAAATACCAACAATGCCATGGACAGAGTTCAGTATCCTTTATAATAAAATACTTAATGAAATTAGAAATAATTGGGATATAACTAACCATAGTAAATGGTGCAGCTATAGCCAGTGCTTGACTAAATGAAGAAAAAAAAAACTCACTGAAAGAATTTGTAAAATAAATATAGAAAATAGAATATAGTAAATTGATAAAATAGTAAAATTGTAAATTGATCAGCAGTGTTAGTAATGTGATAATGTTTACGTACTTAGAGGAAAGTATAGATTCATTAAAACCCCAATCAAAATTATAGTAGCATTTATTCTCAACATACAAACCATGTTAAAATTCACATGCAATTAAAAAGACTACATAACGTTAAAGAATTCTAAAAGGAAAGACCAATACTGTAGGTGTCACAATACTTGATTTTTAACTATACTGGAAAGCCATATTTTTAAGGACAATATTGGCATAAAATATATATATATATGTAGCTTCAGGGGATAGGAAAGAGAGGCCGGAAACAAACAACAGAATTCTACAGCCACAAGATTTTTTTAAACAATATTGTCCAAAATACACTCAAAAAAAAAAAAAAAGACAGCTTATTCAATGAATAATGTCAACAGAAAGTATCTATCTCCTTCAATAAGTAAATTGCTTTCTCTCACAACAAAGAGTAGTCAGTTTAAAATGGATAAATGACCTTAATGTAAAATCTGAACTTGGAAAGGGGTAGATGGAAACATAGGTTCACAGGCCAGGATTTCTTGGACATTCTCCAATAACTCAGCAAACAAAAGCAAGAACTGACAAATCGGATTAAATAAAATTAATCTACAAAATGCCTGGAAACCTTACCCAGCTATGTGTGTGCAAGAGTGTGAATATCCAGTGGTTATGACAAACTAAGAAACCACCAACACACACACACACACACACACACACACACAAATCATCCCATGTTTCTTACAGGATATTGTACTGACAGCTTGAAAAGCTATAATAGAAATGATAACATATGAAAATGCTCAAAATTCTTCACCCTCAGAGAAATGCAAATTAAATCTACTCTGAGGTTCTATCTCTGAACAGTCAGAGTGACTATCATCAAGGATATTAAGAGTGTGAAAAACAAGCCTGTAAGCAGGAGCCCTTAGGGGACTCTGCTCTCTTCTGTCACCTTATTTAATATCACATATGGACAGTGGTTTCAGGTAAACTATGTTATTTGAATACTTGATGCACTCAAAAAGATTAACTGAAAGTAAAGCCTAAATAATGTGTTTCCTCCCCTCGGTGTGATTTTTTTTAATTTAAATGTATTCTAACAATAATAGTAATACCAAATGGAAATATTCATAACTACATCCAAGATTAAATAGTGTCAGTGTACACAGCTATGCATCATCGAAGCATTATCAGTGTGACAGCGAAACTCTCGTGTAGTTTTCCCAGGAACAGGAGCTCTTGTGGTCCTCCACACCTAACACTGTTTCCTAAGATTTTAAGAGTCAGAAAAATCTCCAAACTATGACAGTCACTATATAAATTCATATATAATTTTCCTAGGAGAAATTTATTTACTGAATTTATATCTGTGCTACTCAGCTAATGTTCCACATTCATGTATCAGTCAAATATGTTGTGTGGCCATACAGAATATGTGCCAGGAATGTAAACCAAGCAAGAATTTCTATATGAATGAATTACAATTCATCTACATCCCACCACCAAACTTGATTAAAATTTCCAGTGTGTATTTGTGTTTTTATTGTCTGGCAGAAATAATTTGTAATGCAGTAAGGGCTTTCAATCTCTTTGGGGACCAATTATGAACACTTGCAGACCAGTCTCTTTGAGTAGTTCTAATTAAGACAAGAGCATCTGGGCAGAATTCAGAGGACTCTTTGGCAATGATACATTTATGTCCACTTACTCAGAACTGAAATGATTTCAGAATGATTTTAAATACTATTTAAGTTAAAAATAAGATCATGAAATTTGCTAGGAATTTTTTAATTCCATTTCAGCCTGCTTTTAGTAGAAAAAAATAACACACGAAATTAATTAATGTTTATGATTCCGATTAAGAAATAGGCTGCATCGTGATGGCCCAGGCCTGTAATCATAGTACTTGGGGAGGCAGACAGGGCAGATAACTCCGAGTTTGAGGCTACCCTGGTTTACATAGCAAGTCCAGGACAGTCAAGGCTAAACAGTAAAACTTGTCACACACACACACACACACACACAATGGTAGAAAGAAAGAAAGAAGTTACCTTGATATATATAAAGGGAAAATTTAGAAGTGACTCATAATTACTTGTTGTTTTGTAATATAGGAAATGATGAGATTCAGTTTGCAAATATTTCCCAGTAAAACTTGTTATTACCTGATAACACATTAATATAGTTTGTGCTTTGTAATAGCACAACACAGAGCATATTTTATATGATTGATATGGTACAGATATATTTTAATAGCATTGTCATGTAGGTATAGACAAATTAATCAATGTTGATATATAAAATAATCTTTTTAGAAGTCTGTTAACCAATCTGTTGAGACAAATAATAATAATAATAATAATAATAATAATAATAATAACTCTCAGGGTTAAGAATTTGTTAAAACCTAGAATTTGTACCTAATCCCAATGCTTTCCTCTACCAATTACAAATCATGAGCAATACAAGCTTCCAATCAGATATTTCAGCTGTTATAGAGAGGCATACAAAGATCCTCTTTTTAAAGATCCTTCCGTGTTCTCTTAGTTTCTTTCCACTATCTGAGCTTGATATTCTTACAAAAAATATGTTAAGGGAAGAAAAAGGTTTATTTTGGCTCATCATTCAAGGTTGCAGTTCATTACAGTAAGGAGATTACAGGAGCTTGAAATGGCTTGTCCTTTTGCAAAGCTGTGGAATGAGGGCAATGAGGGCATGCACCGACTCAACTTCATTTCTTCACCTCCAGATTTCAGAGTAGCAGTCAGGGATTTATGCGCCTCACGGAAGGTTCATATTAGTCAAAGCAATCAAGCTACTGCCTAACAGGCATGACCAGAGCCCATCTCCCACGTGATTGTAGATTCTGTCTACTTGGCAGATTCTGTCTACAATACAGGTAGTTTGTGCTCTGAAACAAATGTTAATTAGGAACTTACGTTTTGACACATTGGATGTATTCATGATACATCATTATATGTATGCATAAATACATATATTTTGATTTACATGTATACACAAATTATACATATATATATGTAATCTGATTCACTCAAGTATTCCTTCAGTGAATTTATCTATTGCTTATTCCAGGAATAATTCTAAGCTATGAAGAAGTTGTAAAGGAAACATAATAAATCTGAAGAGATCTGTGAACATATTTTATAATTAAAATATTGTGAAGTAATTTAAATAGCTATGTTAACGTGTTTGATGTGATCTGACAGACTAAGATCAGAAAGGAGAGGAGAACCTCCCTTATTAGTGGACTTGGGGAGTGGCATGCAAGCAGAGGGAGGAGGGAGGGTGAGATTGGGAGGGGAGGAGGGAGGGGCTTATGGGGGAATGCAGAATGAATAAAGTGTAATTGATGAAAAATTAAAAAAAATAAAAGGAGAGGGGCAAGATGGCGGCGCCGGGAGGACTCTCATTCTGAGCAGCAGCACAGCAGGATCAGCACAGTGAACAGCAATGAGAACTCTCGGCCATAAAACACAGTCATTGTGTTTCCCAGGTGAGAGGATACCCCACGGCGGGGGATTCAATCAGCTTTTAACTCACCCGGCTAAACCGCGGAAGAGATCCCGGTTCCGCCAGACGCTTGGCTGCCGGCCGCCAGCCCCAGCCCCAGCCCAGAGCCACAAGCCAGTGTCTCTGGTCAAGGTCCCAGACTGAACCTTGGGCACCACACTATCAGAGACTGGAATTTTCAGTCGAGAGATAACCCCAGGGTACAGGAAACGATTGGGACCGGCCTTAGGTCACCCAGACATCCCCTGGAAAAAACTCGGACGGGTTCCACGGGCACCCCTGGAGCCAGGCCGGAGCCGGGGACCCAGGTTCCAGCACAAAGCCCTGCCTGCCTGCGTGCCTGATTCGCCGCCGGAGATAGAAACGGCGGGTCTGATCTCAGAGCACTCAGCTCACCCCCAACCTGAAAAGGTCCCCGGAAAATTACCCATCTGAGGGAAGCACTCAGGCCCCCAAAAGCCGCAAAGGCAGACACAGGCAGTTTCTGCGCACCAGACAGCTGGCAGAGACTGAGCCGCCCTCACACAGCTGTGCTCCAGGCACAGGCAAATTTCTGTGGCCAGCCAGCTGGCGGACACTGAGCAGTGTGCACCAGGGCAAAAAAAGACACTAGGAGTCCGTGTCTCCAGAGAATCCACGGGGAAGGAAGGAAACTGTACTGATCTAAATCACCCAATCCTTCCCTAGAAAAAGTCTAGTAGTCTAGTGGGGCCGAGGCGCCAGCACTCAGCTGTGCTCCAGACACAAGCACAAACAGTTGAGGCGCGCCTGATGTCCAACTGGGTCACAGCAGCTGATCATTAAATTTGCAACAAGAAACCCAGAAACAGGGCAGCTGCCCTCAGGACTTCCCTGGGTGAGAGGAGAACCCTCTTGACTAACAAAGACCACAGTTACCACTCAGGTCTATCTATATCCTTGAGGTGAGCAACTCCTGAAAAAACACCAGCCATCCAGGGACTATACCCAAAAAGCTGAGAAGACATCCTTCAGGAAAATCCAGCTTTCTGCAAAGGGGATTCTCTCCACCACAGGATACCCAGGAACCACCAGAAAATAACCCCAAACTCCTAAGATAAAACAATGGGTAGAGGCCAGCGTAAAAGCTCAAGCAACAAAAAACAGAGCAATATGGCATCTCCAGAACCCAGTTACCCAGGGGCAAGTAGCCCTGGACACCCCACCATAACTGAAATCCAAGAAGATGACCTAACAAGTATGCTCATGAAGATGATAACAGAGGAAACAAATAAGATTCGTAAAGACATAGAGGAAGATAAACTCAAACAGAATATTGCCATCCGTAAAGAAATAGAGGAAGCTGCAGCCAAACAGTTTATGGCCTTTAGAAAGGAAATGCTTAAAACACTGAATGAAATGAAAGAAACAGAGTTGAAGGAACTAAAAGAAAAACAGGAAAGTACAATCAGACAGGTGAAGGAAGTAAACAAAACAACTCAAGACCTGAAGATAGAATTGGAAAAATTAAAGAAAACACAAATGGAAGAAATAATGGAAAGGAAGAATCTAGGGAAGAAAACAGGAACTACAGAGGTAAGCATAACCAACAGACTACAAGAGATGGAAGAAAGAATCTCAGGTGTAGAAGATACAATGGAAGAAATCGATGTATCTGTCAAAGAAAATGTTAAATCTGAAAAATTCCTGACACAGACCGTCCAAGAAATGCAAGACAATATGAAAAGACAAAACCTAAGAATAATAGGTATAGAAGAAAAAGAAGACTCCCTTCTCCAAGGCCCAGAAAATATTTTCAACAAAATAATTGAAGAAAATTTCCCCAAGCTAAAGGAGAGGCCAATTAGAATACATGAGGCCTACAGAACACCCAGCAAATTTGACCAGAAAAGAAAATCCTCCCGCCACATAATAATCAAAACAGTAAGTATACAGAACAAAGAAAAAATACTAAAAGCTGCAAGGGAAAAAGGCCAAGTAACATATAATGGCAAACCCATTAGAATCACACCTGACTTTTCAACAGAGACTATGAAAGCCAGAAGGGCCTGGACAGATATCATGCAGACCCTAAGAGAACACAGATGTCAGCCCAGGCTACTATACCCAGCAAAACTCTCAGTCCTCATAGATGGAGAAAACAAGATATTCAATGACAAAAACAAATTTCAACAATACCTACAAACAAATCCAGCATTACAGAAGACACTGGAAGGGAAAATACAACCCAAGAAAGCTAGCTACATTCAAGAAAACACAGGAAATAAATAACCTCACTTCAGTAAAACAAAAAGCAACCAAGCACACAACTTGATGACCACAGCCAACATCAAAATCAAGAGATCTAACAGCCACTGGTCATTAATCTCTCTCAACATCAATGGACTCAACTCTCCAATAAAAAGACACAGATTAACAGAATGGATACGTAAACAAAACCCAGCAATCTGTTGCATACAAGAAACACACCTAAGACACAAAGATAGACATTACCTGAGGGTAAAGGGTTGGAAGACGACTTTCCAAGCAAACGGACCCAAGAAGCAAGCAGGAGTAGCCATTCTAATATCTGATAAAATAGACTTTCAACCAAAATTAATCAAAAGAGATGGGGAAGGACACTTCATACTCATCAAGGGAAAATTCCACCAGGAAGACATCACAATCCTGAACATCTATGCCCCAAATACAAGGGCACCCACATTTGTGAAAGATACATTGATAAAATTTAAAGCACATATAGATCCACACACATTAATAGTGGGAGACTTCAACACCCCACTCTCAACAAAGGACAGGTCAACCAAACAGAAATTAAACAAAGAAACAATGTCTCTGACAGAGGTCATGAATCAAATGGACCTAACAGATATTTACAGAACTTTACACCCAAACACAAAAGAATTTACCTTCTTCTCAGCACCTCACGGAACCTTCTCCAAAATAGACCACATAGTGGGTCACAAAGCAAACCTCAACAAATACAAGAAGATTGAAATAATCCCATGTATCTTGTCTGATCACCATGGAATAAAGCTGGACCTCAACAATAACAGAAATAACAAAAAGCCTACACACACATGGAAACTGAACAACTTGTTACTAAATGACAGCTGGGTCAGGGAAGAAATAAAGAAAGAAATTAAAGTCTTTCTAGAAATCAATGAAAATGAAGACACAACATACCTGAACTTGTGGGACACAATGAAAGCAGTGCTAAGAGGAAAGTTCATAGCACTAAGTGCCTTCAAAAAGAAATTCGAGACAGCTCATTCAAGCACCCTAATGGCTCACTTAAAAACCCTAGAAAAAGAAGAAGCAGACACACCAAGAAGGAGTAGACGGCTGGAAATAATCAAACTCAGGGCTGAAATCAATCAATTGGAAACAAATAAAACAATTCAAAGAATCAATGAAACCAAGAGCTGTTTCTTTGAGAAAATCAACAAGATCGACAAACCCTTAGCCAGGCTAACTAAAAGGCAGAGAGACACCACCCAAATCAACAAAATCAGAAATGAAAAGGGGGATATAACTACAGACACTGAGGAAATCCAAACAATCATTAGGACTTACTTCAAAAGTCTATATGCCACAAAATTTGAAAATCTAAATGAAATGGACAATTTTCTTGATCGATTTGACTTACCAAAGCTGAACCAGGACCAGGTAAATCAACTAAATAGACCTATATCCCCCAAAGAAATAGAAGCGGTCATCAAAAGTCTCCCATCCAAAAAAAGCCCAGGACCAGATGGCTTCAGCGCAGAATTCTACCAGACCTTCAAAGAAGAGCTAACACCAATTCTCTTCAAACTATTCCACAAAATAGAAACAGAAGGAATAATACCAAATTCATTCTATGAAGCCACAGTCACCTTGGTACCTAAACCTCACAAAGACTCAACAAAGAAAGAGAATTTCCGGCCAATCTCCCTTATGAACATTGATGCAAAAATACTTAATAAAATACTTGCAAACCGAATCCAAGAACACATCAAAGATATTATCCACTATGACCAAGTAGGCTTCATCCCAGGTATGCAGGGGTGGTTCAATATACGGAAATCCATCAATGTGATCCACCATATTAACAAACTGAAAGAAAAAAACCACATGATAATCTCCCTAGATGCTGAAAAAGCCTTTGACAAAATCCAACATCCATTCATGTTCAAAGTATTGGAGAGATCAGGGATACAAGGCACATATCTAAACATAGTAAAGGCGATATACAGCAAGCCTATAGCCAACATCAAACTGAATGGAGAGAAACTTAAAGCAATCCCACTGAAATCAGGGACAAGACAAGGCTGCCCACTCTCTCCATATCTCTTCAACATAGTGTTGGAAGTCCTTGCTAGAGCAATAAGACAGTTGAAGGAGATCAAGGGGATACAAATTGGAAAGGAAGAAGTCAAATTATCACTATTTGCAGATGATATGATAGTATACGTGAGTGACCCCAAAAACTCTACCAGGGAACTCCTACAGCTGAAAAACACCTTCAGCAAAGTGGCAGGATACAAAATTAACTCAAAAAAATCAGTAGCCCTCCTGTATACAAAAGACAAAAGGGCTGAGAAAGAAATTAAGGAAACAACACCCTTCACAATAGCCACAAATGACATAAGGTACCTCGGAGTAACCCTAACCAAGGAAGTCAAAGACTTGTATGAAAAAAATTTCAAATCTCTGAAGAAAGAATTAGAAGAAGATATGAGAAGATGGAAAGATCTCCCATGCTCATGGCTTGGTAGGATTAACATAGTAAAAATGGCCATCTTACCAAAAGCAATCTACAGATTCAATGCAATGCCCATCAAATTACCAACACAATTCTTTACAGACCTGGAAAGGAAAATTCTCAACTTCATATGGAATAACAAGAAACCCAGAATTGCTAAAACAATCCTCTACAATAAAAGATCTTCTGGAGGTATCTCCATCCCTGATCTTAAGTTGTACTATAGAGCAACAGTTTTAAAAACTGCATGGTACTGGCATAGAAACAGAATGGTGGATCAATGGAACCGAACAGAGGACCCAGAAATAAATCCACACACTTATGGACACCTGATCTTTGACAAAGACGCCAAAACCATACAATGGAAAAAAGATAGCATCTTCAACAAATGGTGCTGGTCTAACTGGATGTCTACATGTAGAAAAATGAAAATAGATCCATACTTGTCACCCTGCACAAAACTGAAGTCCAAGTGGATCAAAGACCTCAACATAAAACCAGACACATTAAATCGGCTTGAAAAAAAAGTGGGAAATACCCTAGAACTCATTGGTACAGGGGGAAACTTCCTGAACAGAACACCAACAGCACAGGCTCTAAGAACAACAACCAATAAATGGGACCTCATGAAACTGAAAAGCTTCTGTAAAGCAAAGGACACCGTCATCAAAACAAAGCGACCACCTACAGATTGGGAAAGAATCTTCACCAACCCTTTATCTGACAGAGGACTCATATCCAGTATATATAAAGAACTAAAGAAGCTGAAAAGCAGCAATCCAAGTAATCCACTTAAAAAATGGGGAACAGAGCTAAACAGAGAATTCTCTGTAGAGGAATACCGAATGGCAGAGAAGCACTTAAAGAAATGCTCAACCTCATTAGCCATTAGGGAAATGCAAATCAAAACAACCCTGAGATTTCACCTTACACCCATGAGAATGGCCAAGATCAAAAACTCAAGTGACAACACATGCTGGAGAGGTTGTGGAGAAAGGGGAACCCTTCTCCACTGCTGGTGGGAATGTAAACTTGTACAACCACTCTGGAAATCAATCTGGCGCTTTCTCAGACAACTAGGAATAGCACTTCCTCAAGATCCAGCCATACCACTACTGGGCATATATCCAAAAGAGGCTCAAGTACACAAAAAGGACATTTGCTCAACCATGTTTGTAGCAGCTTTATTTGTAATAGCCAGAAGCTGGAAACAACCCAGATGCCCCTCAACTGAAGAATGGATGCAGAAATTGTGGTACATCTACACAATGGAATATTACTCAGCAATGAAAAATAAGGAAATCATGAAATTTGCAGGTAAATGGTGGGATCTGGAAAGGATCATCCTGAGTGAGTTGTCTCAGAAGCAAAAAGACACACATGGTATATACTCACTCATATAGACATACAACATAGGACAAACCCACTAAAACCTGTGCATCTAAAGAAACTAAGCAAGAGAGAGGACCCTAACTAAAACGTCCAATCCCCATCCAGAAAGGCAAAGAGGATGGACATCAGAAGAAGAAGAAAACAGGAAACAACCTAGGAACCTACCACAGAGGGCCTCTGAAAGCCTCTGCCCTTCAGACTATCAAAGCAGATGCTGAGCCTGATGGGCAACTGTTGGGCAGAGTGAACGGAATTTTAGGTAAGAACTGGGAAATAGTAAGAGCTGGAGAGGACAGGGTCTCCACAAGGAGAGCAACAGAACAAGAAAATTTGAACATAGGGAACTTCCCAGAGACTCATACTCCAACCAAGGACTATTCATGGAGATAACCTAGAACCCCTGCACAGATGTAGCCCAGGGCAGTTCAGAGTCCAATTGGGTTACATAGTAATGTGAAGAGGGACTGCCTCTGACATAATCTGATTGGCCTGCTCTTTGATCACCTCCCTCTGGGGGGGGGGGGGGAGCAGCCTTACCAGGCCACAGTAGAGGACAATACAGCCACTTTTGATGTGAACTAACAGACTAAGATCAGAAAGGAGAGGAAAACCTCCCCTATTAGTGGACTTGGGGAGTGGCATGCAAGCAGAGGGAGGAGGGAGGGTGGGATTGGGATGGGAGGAGGGAGGGGCTTATGGGGGGATGCAGAATGAATAAAGTGTAATTGATGAAAAATTTAAGAAAAAAGGGAAAAAAATAATTTAAGAACCTTAAATGACTTTCAAAATTGGAGGAAAACATGGAGTTAGTCAATTGGCATGGAGCACGTCTCGCCCCTGGGAGCAATGGTCTCCTGAACCTACTCAGACCTCGGACACCACCACTGCTAGTTCTAGAACTGACGCAGGATGTTCCAACGAGGGGTTAAGGCTTCTCATAATATTTCCTATAAGCCCACACCTGTTTGTCTATATCCCCCATTTTTATTCATTATTAGCCAGATAGAGCCAAGTAATTGTGGTAATGATACTTGCTTTTTTGCCCAATGCTGGAATGCTAGTAAAGTTACGTATGCCCTGGTTACTCGCATGCCTCACTGGGTGCCTATTCCCATTGATGCCCCTCACGCTATGACTCTCTTCAGACAGAAAAGGGATCTTGGAACTACAGCCACCATTGTTACTACCATCTCATTGACGGCTGTTGGAGCTACCACCAGGGCATTAGCCATGAGTCATACTGGGCAGACTGTTCAGACCCTGAATAATCATTTAGCCAATGTAGCTCATGCCTTAGTTGTACATAAAGGAATTAATGCTCAACTAAAAGGAAGCTTGATGGTGTTCAATCAGAGGATTGACCTCTTGCAGGAGCAAATTGATACCCTATGGCAAATCGCTCAACCTGGCTGTCAATGAAAGTATGCTGGACTTTGTGTCACTAGCATACAACATGAGAATTTTTCCTGTGCTGCAAATCTGTCTAAACAATTGTCGAGCTATATTTTAGGTAATTGGACTGGAGAATTCAATACTACGATGGAGCAGCTGAGAGTGGCCATTGTCACAGTAAATTCTACCAGAGTGGACGCAGGACTAGCCACAGGATTATCAACATGGATTGCTGCAGCCATGAATCATCTGAAGGAATGGGCGGGCATGGGAGTGTTAGCAGGCCTTCTGGTGTTGGTCTCCTTGGTTTGCCTGTGGTATATATGCAAGATTAGAGTCTCACAACAGTGTGATGCAGCCATGATCATTCAGGCCTTTACAGCCATTGAAGCAGGACATTCTCCCCAAGCATGGTTGGATACCATAAAAAGCTAAAATGATACGCTCAGGATGCGAGGCTAAGCAGTGCACTCAGGGTCAGCCGCTTTGGACCCAGAGAAGAGCATGTCTGATTGCATGCGGGTTGATGCCCCAGGTCCCGCCTCTGAGAAAAAGGTATCGGACGGGTCTGATGCTCTTTGGGTGGATGACACCTAAATGAACATCGGTACAAAGTCCCAATTTATTTCTAATATCAGAGATCAGACCTCTACTCTTGCCTGATGCGTCTAAAACAAAAAGGGGGAACTGTAGAGAGCTGCGGAATGCTATGCCTTAAAGATGGAGCTGGTTTCCGCCTTCCACCTTCCCGATGGTGAGTGCTCTCTGTCACGAATAACTCCACATTTGGCTAAGGCCGAGGATCTGGCTTGCTTCCATGTATGTGGACCTATCTGCATTGCCCCCGTGGCACGCCTGGGTTGGCTACCCAGAGGCTATTTAAGCTGTGGGCTGGCTTTCCCCAGGGTCCGAGGATTGTTCAATGTTCCTGAATAAACTGCATTGAAAAAAAAATAAAATAAAAGGAAAAAAAAAACAATGAGGATCACTAAAAAAAAAAAAAAAGGGTTGAAAAGATGGCTCATTGACTAAAAGGATTTCTCATGACCCTGAAGACCTAAATTTGATCTCTGGAACTCATTCACTCTTGCAAGTTGTCCTCTGATCTCCATACATGTGCCATAGGAAGCACACACATATCTACACACACTCACACACACACAAACACTAAATAAATAGATGAATAGATAAATATCATAAAATCTTAAGAGTAGGACTAATGACTTGGTAAGATAAAGACACTCTGGTAGGTCTGTGTTTAGCCTTGAAAAATATCAATGTGTAATTAGGTTCCTTAGATATTTACCCATTTCATACAAGGGGAAAGTTTTATGCAAATCAGTTTGCATTCCTTTGAGAGTCAAGGAGGTATAAATTTTGTAAGCCATCACTGTTATGGAGTGGTGCGTACACGAGTGAGAGACAGAAGGCAAGCAGAGAGAAGAAAGAGCTAACTTGTCCTTAGAGTTTCACTTCCCTTTTACCTCCGGATGAACATAAAACAATATGTTTCTTGTGGCTGTTTCTGATTAGTAATTAGCAAAACCTGAACTAACAGTAAGACCCTCAAAGGGATGGACGTGAATGATGCACATAGTTTATGCAGAGACTGAGGGTGTGATTTATTTATAAACTAATGAATTAATTCATGAGAATCTGGATTCGGTTAGAAGATTAAGCCTGTTCACCATGTAATCTTTGCTTGGAGAACATATAGTTTAGAGGTTTTTAACCATCTGGTAATTGAGATCATTAGACAAAAGCTAGGCTGGTTTTCTTTTCTATTCTCAGAATTACCCTGAAGCCAAGTATAAGGACTACATTTTACCTGTCAAAATTGATACACATTTTTAGAACAAGTATAATATCTGGAAAATGGTTGAGCTTTCTCCAAACAACCTTGATGCTGTTTTTTCAGAAAGAAAAAGAAACATTTTACTTATCATCAATAAGATAAACATAAACATATGTTTAAAGGAAAAAACCTCCAATTTACAATTCAGTGGAGAAGACTTTAAAATATAGTTTTATGTAATTAACAGAAATTTAATATGTAGGAATAAACCAAAACTGCAGGAGATAGTCATTCAAATGAGACTAATATTACTAAAATTATTTGAAAATCCTACAGAATACTTTCTTATTTTCTTTTTTAATTTTAATGATTTATAGTAATTAGAGTTTATTCACTTTGTATCCCAGCTGTAGCCCCCTCCTTCATTCCCTTCCTATCACCCCCTCACTCCCTCATCTCCTCCCATGACCCTCTCCAAGTCCACTGATAGGGGAAGTTCTCCTCCCTATCATCTGACCCTAGACTATCAGGTCTCCTCAGGACTGGCTGCATTGTCTTCCTCTGTGGACTGGTAAGGCTAATCCTCCCTCAGGGGTGGGGTGGTCAAAAAGCAAGTCACTGAGTTCATGTCAGAGACGGTCCCTGTTCCCCATACTAGGGTACCCACTTGGATACTGAGCTGCCATGGGTTACAACTGAGCCGAGGTTCTAGGTTATCTTCATGAATGGTCCTTAGTTGGAGTATCAGTCTCAAAAAAGACCCCTTTGCCCAGTTTTTTTTGGTTCTGTTGTTCTCCTTGTGGAGCTCCTGTCCCTTTCAGGTCTTTCTATCCCCCCCCCCACTATCATAAGATTCCCTTCACTCTTTCAAAAGTTTGGCCATGAGTCTCAGCATCTGCTTTGATACCCTGCTGGGTAGAGTCTTTTAGAGGTCCTCTGTGGTAGGCTCCTGTCCTGTTCCCTGTTTTGTCCCTCTTCTAATGTCTGTCCCATTTGCTGTTCTGAGTGAGGATTGATCATTTTACTTAGGGTCTTTCTTCTTGCTTAGCTTCTTTAGTTGTACAGATTTTTGTAGGTTTATCCTATATTATATGTCTAATATCCACTAAGTGAGTATATACCATGTGTGTCTTTCTGCTTCTGGGATACCTCACTTGGGATGATCTTTTCTAGTTCCCATCATTTGCCTGCAAATTTTATAATTTCCTTGTTTTTAATTGCTGAGTAGTATTCCATTGACTAGGATGAGAAAGTGTAAAATTCTCAAAGATACGGAAACCTTGAATGGGAAGTACTTATATTCTGTGTGGTTAAAAGGGGAAGTTTTAAAGAGGAGGCACGAATCTTAAAATGACTTGTGTTGTCTTCCTTACTTGTACTTTAGTTTGGATCTCAGATCATCTATGGTTTCCCTGTTCAATATCTGGGCATGAAGGTAGTGCTAGTGAATGATAGTAAAACATTTCTGAGCAAAGGACAGAGGGAGGTCTTTAGGTTGCTGGAGGTATGCTCATGAAGGGAATCATGAGCCCCTGGCCCCCTTCCTCTCACTTTTTCTCTTTTGCTTCCTGGCCACAGGGTGAGAAATATAGCTTCATTAAACACTAAAAATAAACTGTCATTGAATAACCTCTACAAAGTTTTAAACTAAAGTAATGAGTGCTCCTCCCATATCTAGAATAGAAACTTCAGAAACCCAGAATCAATTGTAAAACATTCACTTCATTATTTGCTTTTTCGGGTGTTTTCTTTTATAACAAGGGCTGACCAACAAATCTTAGATTTTTTATGACTTGATACTGCTTATATTCTCGGGCTTGTATTCATGATAACCCTCACTATATAAAAACATCATTAATAAGCAATGACCACCAAAATTTTAGACCTTAGTATGTTTTTTTTAATATTAAAATCCAGCATGAAGAAGAGAGTCCTGTAAACGACATCAATAAATATAAGAATAATATGTATACATGCAATTAACTATGAATTAAAATGCAAATGTTTTTGCCATTTGTGCTCTTAAGACCCTTCATTAGAATGCTTAATTTTAGTC